>NC_086106.1:65331288-65950708 GCF_963921235.1 Mobula hypostoma
ATTTGTGAATGAGTAAGAGGAAAAGAACAGAAAATTAGGCAAACATGGAGGGATATAGATCTTTTACGAAGGATCACAATCATTGTGGTCCTTGTGTGGAGCTGAAAGAGTTAAATTCTTGATTTATATCTCTCAGGACTCAGTGATAATATAATGGAAAAGAATGTAATAATCTTGTATGTCATCAACTGAACATCACCTGCTACCCCGGAACATAAGAAATATGCAGTGCGGATTTCTCACAGGGATTTGGGTCGGGGTTGGTTTCATTGTCAGGGCAGAGCTAAGAGCTGCTGATGTGCATCATACCTGATCAAAGCAGCTTTGTACTGATATGAGACAGAAAGTATTATTATTTGAATTATTGTCAAATCATACATTTTGGTCAATGAAATATTTACCTACTCAAATGCTCTTGTTTAATCTTATTGTTTCGAAGTCAATTTCTGGGGCCGTGTTTCATAGAAGTCCGTATGCTAACCTGTGTTGCAAATTTTATTATTATAAATTTTTCTTACATTGTTAACTCCCTCTTTGGTACATATTTCAATCCATGTTTCAATCATATTTTAATTTCTGAATTCCAGTGCTTCTTCCAGTAATCTAATTCTGCTTCAGACTTTGGATTTGATTTTGGATTTATGAGTTTTTAGGCTGGATATTTCTAGATGAAAGATTACAAAGCAGTGGAAATCAAATCCCTTGACTTAACTCTTTTGGCTACAGAGCAGTCTTGACTATTCAAAAATATCGTACATACTTGCACTGCTGATACAATATAGGATTGATAAAAATGCCAGCTGTTTAAACTCCTCTATAGCATGGAATGCTGAATGAAATTCAAAATCCTACTCTTTCAAAGCTTTCTGTTTCTGTGGGGCATGAAATAATGGAAAATTCATTACCTAGATGTATGCTTAAACAAAACATGCAGATCTGCTTGAAATATTTTTCTCGAAAAGCAAGTTTGAAATGAATGCTAGATAGTGGAATGCATTTTCTTAAATTGTTTTGGAATCCTTCACAGTGGAGGATCCTTCAGCAAGGGAGTGGAAACTAACAATGCTAGATGTTATTATTTAAGCCATTCAAACTTTGAAAGGCTTCATATCAAATGCTTTTCTCTATTTATTTTAAATATTTGTACCATGTCAATTTTTGTCCCATTGACATGGATCTTTGAGTAACTTACTAGCCTCCTTTATCATTTTAATAATTTTTTGTTGTGGCGTCTCAAAGTAGCTGAGGTACTTTTAACATGTTAGTTGTCAAGGTTTGCATTCTATCTTGCATATATTTGAAAATTATTGAAAGTTATTCTGAAATATCAGTTGTTTTAATTTACATGACTATTTTAATCTCTTAGTTTATGTCCTATCTACCTAAATGGTTTTGATATCCCATTGACACTGTATTTTGCATTACCCTTCTCAAATGGTAATGACAGATATGTGAAACTAAATCTGGAAAATATTGCAGACATGACAATTCAGTGTTGCTGTAAATAAAGAAGGGAAAGAGAAGCAAAGCCAAAGGGGCCATTCTCTCAGTTCATCCATCTCAGATGCATTTGATCTGACACTGAGATAGTCCACACAGGTGCCTTTGCACTGTTTTCCTTTTTCCTTTCCACCATGATGGGCAGAACTCTTGACTGCATCTCATCTCTTTCCCGCATCGGTAACCCTTTTCCTGAATAGAGCAAAAACAAGCCTTCCTTTGGTCTAGACCTTATACCGCACTAGTCTCTGCATTCATTGAATCAACTTTCACAATTTCTACAAAACTCAACTACCAACTGTCATCTTCTTTAAGCATTTTGTAACGGTTTCCTCCTTCGTAACTCCTTGGTCTTTGCTTCTTTCCCTACCTACATAACGGTACAGGAAGTGCAATTCTCACTCTTTTCCCAGATTTTTGTTTTTATTTTTTAAATGTGCTTGGCCCTGCACATTTTCAGTGGACGTCACTGTACTGCATTGCAGTCAGGTTCAGGAACTGTGGCCACCTTTTCTCATCCTGCCATTAACAGCCTTGGGTAAATTGCAGTATTCCTAAACTGCTCTACACCGGTGAGTTGATTACAAACCAGAGATCATTTCAGGTTTTTATGTTTCAAAGATTAAATGTTTTCTTCAGCCTTGTAAATAAAAAGAGCAGCCATTTTGATGACAATGTGATTACGTGCCCTTAATTTTTGCCAGTGAATGATACTCTTCCAGTACAGATTATTTATTGAAGAAATAATTAAATGCCAGAGATTTTGCTGTCAGAGTTTAGTAAACATCATCAGAAGTGTTGATTTATCCACCAACACCTGCGTTGTAAACAGACTGTGTAGATACATTTAATGCAATTGCAATCTTTTTGGTGTGTAAGTGAAAACCATCACTTAATCCTCATGCAACACACATCAAAGTTGCTGGTGAACGCAGCAGGCCAGGCAGCATCTATAGGAAGAGGCGCAGTCGACGTTTCAGGCCAACACCCTTCGTCAGGACTAACTGAAGGAAGAGTGAGTAAGGGATTTGAAAGCTGGAGGGGGAGGGGGAGATGCAAAATGATAGGAGAAGACAGGAGGGGGAGGGATAGAGCTGAGAGCTGGACAGGTGATTGGCAAAAGGGGATACGAGAGGATCATGGGACAGGAGGTACGGGAAGAAAGACGGGGGGGGGTGACCCAGAGGATGGGCAAGAGGTATATTCAGACGGACAGAGGGAGAAAAAGGAGAGTGAGAGAAAGAATGTGTGCATAAAAATGAGTAACAGCTGGGGTACGAGGGGGAGGTGGGGCCTAGCGGAAGTTAGAGAAGTCGATGTTCATACCATCAGGTTGGAGGCTACCCAGACGGAATATAAGGTGTTGTTCCTCCAACCTGAGTGTGGCTTCATCTTTACAGTAGAGGAGGCCGTGGATAGACATGTCAGAATGGGAATGGGATGTGGAATTAAAATGTGTGGCCACTGGGAGATCCTGCTTTCTCTGGCGGACAGAGTGTAGATGTTCAGCAAAGCGGTCTCCCAGTCTGCGTCGGGTCTCGCCAATATATAAAAGGCCACATCGGGAGCACCGGACGCAGTATATCACCCCAGCCGACTCACAGGTGAAGTGATGCCTCACCTGGAAGGACTGTTTGGGGCCCTGAATGGTGGTAAGGGAGGAAGTGTAAGGGCATGTCATTCTTATCGGCCCTAAAACATAGTGTTGAACTCTTTCAGTTAGTGCAGTTTACCTGTTGCAGTTGCTGTTGCTATGTAGTGCAGCAGAGGGTCCAGGATTAGCCCAGCAACATTTCCAAGCCATGATGACATGCAACTTGAGGGAATCTTGCTCATTTTGGGAATCTCAGTGGTAGAGGTTATGATTTGGGCGAAGACCTCGGCAGATTGCTTTGAGCCTCTTGTGAATGATGGTAGTTGCCAACAGTGAAAATTTATGGTGCTGGTTAGGGGTCTGGAGTCAGGAATCTGATTTGATCTGGATGGTGTGGAACTTCTTGAATGTTATTGGAACTTCATTCTGAATTAAATTCATGATTTCTACTCTGTGGGTCACAGGAGGGTTCTTGGGAGTTAGGAGTAGAGTCATTCATCTTGGAATATGCTGCTTCTGTATTGCAATCACAATCATAAAGTAGCTAGGCAATTAGTTTATGGTCAGTGATGATTATGCATATGTTAAGATCATGCTGCATATTGCATTAAGCAAACATTTGTAATTATCAGAACATGGTTCAGTCAAGCATAGCATTCATGTCTGACATGATGGAGAGAAGATGAAGCAACTGAAGATGCCTGTGACTAAGTCATTACCTTGAGGAACCCCTGCAGTAAAGTCCCAGGGCTGAGACTTCAACAAACATAACAACTTCTTTTGTGCTGGGAATGTCTCCAGCCAGGAAAGTTTCCCTCTAATTCTGATTGACTCAGTTTAGAGATTTCCTTTTATAGGGCTACTTCACACTCACTCAAATGCTGCCACAATGTCAGGGGCAGTCACCCTACCTCACCTCTGGAATTCAGATAACGTGTAATGAGATCTGGTGCTGAACAGCTGTGTGGGAAATCAAAACTGATTCTCAGCAAGTACATTATTTGTTGACAACATTAACAATCTTGTCCATCACTTTATTGTAGTTGAGAGTCGATTGATAACCAGTAATTTGGGGGAATAGGTGTATCCTGTTTTCTGAGGATGGGGCAAATTTCCGATTTCCAGTTTTTAATTAGAGCTCGTTTTATAGTTTAACTAGAGGCATTTTGTAGATTGCAGGTTTGCAGAGATGGCATTTGCTGCATCCAGTAGAGCTCTCAGGAATTTCTGCTCACGTTGTGAAGGGAACCAGATTTCTGGTAACAGGCTTCTATGTTGGTGAAGACTTAAAGAGGAGGCTTTGATGGTTCATCTACTTCACTCATGTGATTGAAGATGTTTCAAACATATCTTAAGTGAAATATGGTATAAAATTCCCTGAACGTGCTAGCCATAATGACCCTAAAACAACTCTACTACGATTCTCCCATTGTCTTCATTGGTAAAGGCAATCTAGTATTTATATCACTGCCAATAAAACCTAAACTAAAAAATTGTTTTCTTGGAAGTCCATCCCCAAATTCTCCCTTTGTTTATGATGTCCAAGCTTACAGTCAGCTGTTTAGCATCATCTTTGCAGTCATGGGCCTTAGGATCTTTATTACTGAATAGGTGCCATGAAGATATAAGCTGTTACTGGGCACCTACATAGCGATTCCATCTGTAAGCACAGAATATGATGTCATAAGAAAGTCATGACATCATCTCTCCACCATTTTCTTTCAGGCTTTTGACAAGGCTGATGATATTTCTGTTCAATTATAGGAAGAAAGAACCACCACCACCACCAACTCAAACTTCTCCCCTATGTTGCTGATCCCAATCTCTACCTTGCATATTAGCTCATGCCAAACTAAGCCTCATATTTGGTCGAGCCTCATCATCCACATCCTGTCTATTATTATATTGTTTAAGGTTGTAGTCTACTTCAGCCACCAGCTCCATGCCCCTCTCTAATAGTCATAGTCATACTTCATTGATCCTGGGGGAAATTGGTTTTTGTTACAGTTGCACCATAAATAATAAATAGTAATAAAACCATAAATAGTTAAATAGTATTATGTAAATTATGCCAGTAAATAAGTCCAGGACCAGCCTATTGGCTCAGGGTATCTGACCCTCCAAGGGAGGAGTTGTAAAGTTTGATGGCCACAGGCAGGAATGGCTTCCTATGACGCTCTGTGTTGTATCTCAGTGAAATGAGTCTCTGGCTGAATGTACTCCTGTCCCCACCAAGTACATTATGTAGTGGATGGGAGACATTGTCCAAGATGGCATGCAACTTCGACAGCATCCTCTTTTTAGACACCACCGTGAGAGAGTCCAGTTCAATCCCCACAACATCACTGGCCTTACGAATAAGTTTGTTGATTCTGTTGGTGTCTGCTACCCTCAGCCTGCTGCCCCAGCACACAACAGCAAACATGATAGCACTGGCCACCACAGACTCGTAGAACATCCTCAGCATCATCCGGCAGATGTTAAAGGACCTCAGTCTCCTCAGGAAATAGAGACGGCTCTGGCCCTTCTTGTAGACAACCTCTGTGTTCTTTGACCAGTCCAGTTTATTGTCAATTTGTATCCCCAGGTATTTGTAATCCTCCACCATGTCCACACTGACCCCCTGGATGGAAACGGGGGTCACCTCTCCTCAGGTCTACCACCTGCTCCTTAGTCTTTTTAACATTGAAATAAAATTTAACTGCACTTAATGGTGCAAAATGGATGATTGCAAATAGTGCTAAGGAAATCAAATTCATGATATGTTTTTCAGGGAATAAATATCAGTTTAGCGACCGGTGATAACCATTCATTTTAAAATTTCCATCTAAATTGGGCCTGTTCCACTGCGCAGCATTTAGTAGTTTCTGTTTGAAGTATCGACCTGCACTTTGTTTCCAGGACCCTGCATATTTTAGTTGTAGCTTCAGTGATAACCACATTTCTGCATAAAATGGGTTTCTGCAGTACTGGCACCAAAAACTGGTACTGCAGAAGTATTTTGGAAATAATTGCACCATCAGACCTACTTTTGCTGCCTCCATTAGCTATGCAGATGATTAGTTAATGTGGTTAGTGATGCACTGAGAATATAGTGATCGTCCAGATGAAAGTGAAGCTGGGTCATCCTCTTGATACTGATTTCAACTTTTTATGTGTATTTTTATTGGACAATAGTGATGTGATTGGTCCCTCAAATAACATCATTAAAGGACATTGCACTGAAAAAGAATACTTACCCCCCCATTTCCTAATTTAGTTACTTCTTTAGCAGCTGAAAACATCAATTGGAATCACATGGGAGGCTACATTTAAGCTGCATTTTCATCACGTAAGGGAGAACTGTTCCTTGATGTCAGAAGAGTCTGTAAGAAGAAGATATTGATTGAGTTGGAAGAGAACCCCGAGGCAAAATTATATCTATGCAGCTGGTTCTTAGGTGCTATCTGTAAAAAAGTCAGAGTCAACTGTCATTTTCAGAAGTGAATTGGATGAATGCTTGAAATAGATTCACTTCCAGTGTTAAATTGCAAGGCATGGGAAAAGGATTGAATAATAACTTAATTGAGCTAACACAGGTACAGAGGACTGAACACTGAACAGCTTCCTGGGACTCCTCCTTATGTGGCAGGAACTGATTTAGAGGCATTAGCAAAGTAATGCCTTAAGATACTGACATTGAGGTACATTAACAGAATAATCACATTTTCTGAGGGAGAAAAGTCATCACACAAAATCAAGTTGCATCACTACCTTCTCAAATATCAACCAGAAAAATCATATTAAGAAGTAAATTAATCTGATACATAGGTGGCACAAGAAGAAAATTAACTGCCACATCAGGCAGAATAATGCAATAATGTATTTACAACATTTAAGTTCAACTGCAGACAGAACCTGATTTTTGCTCATGCAGATTTTTTTGAGTGCAGCAGCAGAATCCTTTGAGACTAATTCACTAATTTGTATCTTTAAAAAAAATTAGTCTTGTCACAATTCACTCCTGAAATAAAGTTATTTGTTATTCGATTCACAGGTAAATTAAAGCATTTTATAGCAGCATCAATTAACTCCCTATTAATCTGTCTGCATTTAAAGTTGAGGGAAAAAAAGGTGTTGGAGGTGGGCAATTTGAGCAGGACAGTAACCACATTGTCATGGAGATGATCACCTAAAGCCACTCTTTACCTCCCCTTCCTCTCCCACTCCTGGCCTAATTTTATTTCCTTTACCTATTCCCTCCTATTACCTCGAAACATCAGTCACAACATTACCAATCCACCTTCCCTGCCTGGCACCAGCTGCTCATCATCTCCTCCTCATTGGTTCCACCTATCAGCTATCACCTCTGTCTTCTCTCTCTCTCGCCTATATATCAGTGATCTTCCCTCTTCACTTTAGTGCTGATGCATGGTCTCGATCCCTTAGCCTCCACAGATACTGCGTGACTCACTGAGTTCCTCCTGCAGTTTTTCTTTTAACCACATGGTTGCCTTTGGTCTTATTGAATTAATTACTACTGAAATGCTTTGGCCAAAATTGTGCTCAAATCATTTTCATCTTAGAATCTGAAACCAAGGAAGCCACAGAGCCATGTAATATGAAACAGGCTTTTCAACCTCACAAGTCTTTTGTTACTCTCAAGGATCAGTTAAACTATTGTTGCATTAATCCTCTGTTATTTGTCCCCACACTTCCATCAGCTCCCCCCGAATCTATTATTTATTAAAAAGCTCGGTGCAAATTAATACACTAATCCTTCTTTTTCTGAGAGGCATCATTTGATTCAGGTACCATTATGTATATTGAACAATATAGTTTGGCTCTTAAAACTGTGTATTTTAGTTTGCGTATTGTTATTTAAATTGAAAACCATTGTGTGAACTATGAATCAGTAACTTTTAGTTGTGGCAGTGAGGGACATTGATTGGAAACTATATAGAGCATTCCAAGGTCAATCACTGCATCAATCACAGGGTAAAACATTCTCCTGCATACTATTAATATTCCTCCACTGAATCAGTCTTCCTCCCCCATTCCCAGTCATACTTGTGTCAATTTATGAAGGATTGCGTTGTAGAATTGGGCTGAGGTAAAGTGAAACAACTGTTCACACAGTTTGCAAAGGAAGGCTGTTGTACTCCCGTCGGCCTGCTCCACATTCAGACCTCTGCTCCCTCAAGCAAATGGTCAACAATCTAGGTCATTTGGTCCCTAGATCGCCAATGCTGTTTCTTCTCATGCAACGTAGTTGCTTCTGTCAAGATAATTTGAAATTAAATATTCTGCGCAGCTGGCCATCTACTCTGCTCCAATTGAGTATATGTTATATGTATATGATTTATAATACATTATTGATTTGTAGAAAATCAATACTGTGTTTCTCCAAAATCACTTAAGTTCGATATGCAGCTGTAGGCATGTGATCTAGGGACGTAGTGGGTTACACCAAATTAACTGTGAAATTTTAGCAGATTAGCATACAAGTAACATAATTTAGATACAGGCTACTGTGACCCACTGTACAACAAAACTAATTACTTTCAAAGATACAATGTTTAAAAAAAATCTGAACCTGTCATGCATTTTCCAGTGATGTATTTAAATGGACAATTATATTGTGCCTGACAGATCGGTCAAGAAAGCAGTTCTTACAGCAATATGAAACTGTCAAGCAAAATTAGGGTAATTAATGTAATTAATGCTTGTCTTTTGCCCTTTTCACAAGGTGGTTCATGGGCAATTCAATCTTGTCTTAATGGTACAAGTGATTTTGCACAGCAATAAGAGAAAGAAATGGATGAATGGCACAATACATAGCTGCATAATGTGCTCTGATAGTGTGCTTTTCCTATTCAAGGGAGAGCCTGAGCTGAATTTCTTTTAAAATTGTACATCAATATGTTGCTCAAGGATGTCACGCTGACCACAGTTGGATTGGGCTTTATTTTAATGAATGAATGATATTCATCAGATTATTTATTTGCTATTTTTGTCTCAGCAATTCCCCCATCCCGCAACCCAATAATATATTTCTGCAGCTTGTAATACTTCCTGATGGTTAGACACCTAAGGAATACATATTTAACATACTGTAGAAGGATAATCAAGATGTAAACAGAATAAGAACAGAAAACCTTGGAAATAGTCAGCAAATCATGCAGCATATGTGGTGAGAGAACCATAGCTACCTTTTCATGTTGATTGCATTTATTAGACTATAAGTTTAAAGGAATAGGGTGCAACAAGATTTAGAGATTGGGCTCATACAGGTGCGAGGTTTGATCGCTCCATGTGCTGAGCCGATATGCTGAGATAGAGAACAGCTTCAGGCCAGGCGGCCCAAGCATATCGGGTCACCAGGATCCAGGTCCTAGAACGCGGCACTGCTTGGTGCTTGGACAATTTAAACGTCGATCCAAATAGAATGGAAGCCTGAGTGTTGGGTATGGATGTGTGGGTGGGCTGATTTCACTCTCTCTCCTGCGAATTATTATTCCTTTCTCCATGGCACCGAGGCTGTGGCTGCTGTGTGTTTCTGCCCCGCTGGTGTGATGAACTGGGAACTGAGGCTTTGGGCCTACTCCCGCTACTCCAGGTGTGGATCTGGGACTCAGCCTGGTTCAGGATGCTGTTGGCTCGCTCCTATTGTTTATATGATGTCTGTTTTTTCTGTCCCTCTCTTCCTCTGTGCAGTGGTTTTTGGTCTTTTTTTTTAATTGGGTTTTTTGGCTTTGTGGCTACCTAGAAACCTACACATTTCGAGGTGGATCATTTATACAGTCTTTGATAATAAATGTGCCTTGATTCTTTGAATCAGTGACATGTGTACCTGTTGTATGTTATATGTATATCTAAACCATTTGATGTAGATCTAAGGTGAATATTTCTGAGACAGAAACTGAAGTACAGTTTTGTTATGCTAGGGAGCAGAGTTATCATAGAGTTGTGACAATCATCCTGCAAGGACCATCTTCCCCACCTCCTGCTCATCAAAGTGGGCATCATCCTCAACCTGTGGGTTGTCCCAGAGAGAGATCAGGAGAAAATAAAAGTGACCAGCAGTCTCAGGCCCAGCGTTCTAATGTTGCTTGGGACTTGTTTCCTGCTTAGATTTTTGGCTGTAGCTCCTGGGTTGTAACAAGAAATCCTGAAGTGTTCTCTTCATGTCCTGGGAAGAAAGGAATTCCTCAAAACACACAAATCAAGAGATGAAATTCTATCAGAAAACGCACAGTTATTTCAGACAATGACCGAAGCCTCACCCGACCTCTTTGTTCAATGATCCAGTAATGATCGCTGTTTGCCCTCACTGAGGTCGTAGGACACAGGAGGTAGTCCATACTGCTAGGTTTCACTGTAGACCTTCACTGCCTGATGACATTGCAGCATGCCAGGGTCAGGCCAGCAGAGAATATTAAATGTATAACCCCCCCTTGTGCCTTGGAGAATGAGCCAACAATGACTCAAACTTCAGGCTCCAAATATGCGTAAGTACATAGCTCAAAGGTGGAGTTCAGCATGGCAACTGAAGCTGGGGTTGACCACGGTTCTAGAGTGAAAGGATCTTCTCTCAGGAAGATATCCCCATTATTGTGATCCTGATTATATTTAATCAGCTCCACTGTTTGCATGCCCAACATCAAATGCATACTCTTTCCCAAACTCTGCCTCAGAAGGTCATTGCTAGTTGGACAACATTTCAGAGGACGTTCTCAAAGCTGTCTTGAAGATGCTGGCGGCCCCTGACCCATGACTGTTTAAAGTGGACATTAAGGGAAGAAGCATCCTGGGACTTGCAAATGGAAGTGCAGATTCTATTTTCACAGAGCTCAATATCTGTCTCTCTTGTTGGTTGTTTATCGTGGATGGAAATATTCAGGATGGCATGAAGAACTTTTGAGTACATGCTTCAGTAGAAGCCCGACATAAGGAGAAGGATTGCTACATATCTACTTGGTAGCTCCTGTTCCATTTATTATAGACTCTACATGTTGCATATTAGTCTTGTCTGCCATCTCAGTACACAGAGAACAGGCAAGTAATCCTGAATCCTGAGAAAGCACCTGTCAAGGGAGGAAGATGTTGAAATCCTCTATGAAAATATTGCCTTTTCACTCAGGCTATACTTCCATCAATGAAACTCATGACGCTTCCTATCTAAATGTCATCAGAAAACGTGGATGTGTGGTCGTCTATCCATCAAAACCATTAACAAGTTTGGTGAACTTTTGAACTCAAAAACCAATCCATTTATTTCTTTTCTGGATGCATGCAGCTAGTCTAACAACCTACAACCCCCCACCCCCATTCTATATTTTCATGCACTCACTAATTGCCTAAACGAACATTAGACTGTAAAAAAATTGAAACAAGATTGGCTGTTTTTAACACCTCAGATATCATATAATTATGGCTGCTTGACCCCAGGCCTCTACTCCACTTCTGTGCCCGTTCCACAAAGCCCTGAATTCCCTGATCTTTACAAAAAGGTTTATCTATCTTCTTTTTGTATCTTTGTGGATCAAGAATTCCAGAGCACCACACCTCCTATGATGTGAAATTCCTATGCAGTCTTAAATGCCAAGCTCCTTTTCTTGTAACTATGTCCTCTAGTTTAAATCAATGTACCTTATTTTTAAGTTACATGTGAGAGTTATGAAGAAGTACACCCAGAAGGCCATATAAATGTCAATGATATGTATACTTGCGTTGTACCATTGTCGGCACTTTAAAACATTTTTATTGGGATAACACGATTGCTCAGCTAATCTCAGGTGCAGTGTATGTAGAGTTTGCATGTTCTTCCTGTAACCGTGTTGGTTTACGTCTCCTCCCAGATCCCAGTTGATCCTAGCGTGCAGGTGTGTGGTAGAATCTGGAGACAGCTGATCAGAATTTAGGGAGAATGAGAAGTGGGATTAATGTAGTCTGAGTGTAAGTGGGTAGAATGGACCCAGTGGGCCTAGTGTTCAGTTTCCATGCTGCATAGACATATGAGTTAGTAAGTTACATGAGTGTAATTATGTGGCGCAGTCTCATTGCAATGGCCAGTTACTGTGCTGTATCACTAACTAAATAAATCATAAGTGTTTCTATAACTCGGTGATTTGAAGCATTGAATCAGACTCACCAGTCACACCCTATCTGATCCAATTCAAATTTCTGATCTGCTGAAAACTGTCAAGGTGTTCAGATAATCTGTCCTTAATTATAGATTCTATTAATTTCCTGACGGTGTAGAGTTTGCCCGTTTCCCTCCCACTATTTATAACAGTTCCAGATCAAGGCAACAATGGAAGACAATGATTATGGTATCGGCAGTGTTCCCTCAGAATGGAAACCGCGTATTCCTTAGGTTTCTTAGTTGTCATCATTTCTTCTTTACATATTTTGTTTATATTAAGTTCCTACTTTAATTTGATATAAATTTCCTTGGAATATTTTGATTCATATGAGTAGTCTCATACATGAAGAGTGACAAGAGCTAATTACAGAATCAGCATATCATTTCCTTTATCTTCACAGTTCCATTTCAGCCATAGTCTGCTTTTCATGCTATTGTAAATTTGTGTTGTTGATTTTGCAACCCTATACAGTCTTCTTTCCCTCATCTTTATTTCACTTCTGGCACTGTATCACCTTTGTTATTATTAGTTTTTTTTTTCAGTTGTTTTCCATTTTTACTTTTTGCATGCTGTCTCTTTTTTCCATTATGATGGCTATTTTATCTTTAGTCATCCATGGTTCTTTTTTGGCAAGTAAAGTTGCTTACAATTAGAGATGTAAGCTGCTCTTGTATCACAATATACTACACAAGAATAAATCATAAAAAGAGATATAAAATTATAAAAGGCAGTAATAGATGGACCACATTGTTTCATCAAGATCTTCTTCTGAGTTTGAGTTTGCATTTTGCTCATCATTAGGTAACAGAAAAGAACCTTATCAGCCAGGCCAGTTCTTATATGATGCTATAAACCCTTTAATGGTTGTGGATTATATACCACCAACCGTGACATCTGAACTATTTCGCTGAGACTATTGATTTGGCAGTTTCAGTAGCACAAGGGGAGCCTTCTTTTAATCGAGAGATCTGCAGTGTAACATCTTACCTTTTTAAAACTTAAGTGCCTTGTAATAACATGGTATTAGAAATATTGCAGATTGAAGGTACTTAGCAAGCTTTGTCACTAAGCCAAAATCTCCTCTCTCACGTCATTCTAAATTATTTTTCACATTAACAATAATTTTGAACTAAAATTATTCTGACATTAATAGTGACATCATTCAAATCTAAATGCCATCTGTAATCACTTGGTAATATTTTGGTCAATTTCTATTAATGGCTTCCGTGAGTGCAATGGACTTGAGGGCATTCAGCTAGCCTATTGTTTCCTGCAGGGGAGAGTTAGCTGCATAAATGGAGCTCTCCATTAAGATTCCTATATTTAAATATACTTGCTGACAAAAAATTAAAATATCTAAACCCATGCAAACCCCTCAGTGTTGTGCACCATGTCAATCAGGCTTGCTAATATGGTCAAGGTCGGCAGAATATGCTAATTTGTGCAAACAGGTGATTCAAGCGAGTCCACACATTACCGTAAGGTATGCCAAAAGATGAGTATTGGTCTTTTCCATGATCCTTTTCATGGTGAATCTGCTATCTTTCCATCAGCCACTTAAAGTCTGTGATGATTCCAGCATAAATGATAGACGTATTTTGCATCGAAAATATCCTATTAGCAAATCTATTCAGTAATAGTGTCCTAGAGATAGAAGGGGATGCAACGAGGCAACAGGACCTTCAGCTCACTGTCTGCACTGGCCATCAATGCTTCATTCGCCCCAATTTTTATTCTCTTCAGTTCCCCCAGATTCTACCACTCCCCAACACATTGGGGCCAATTAACCTACCAACCGCATATCTTTGGGTTGTGGAAGGCGAATGGAGCACCCAAGGCAAACCCAGCAGTCCCAGGGAGAACATGCAAACTCTGCATAGGTACAACAGCCAAGAGCAGGATTGAAACCAGGAAAGTTCTGTGCAGAAAGATGAGTCACCGCAGTTTAATAAAATTCCAGGTGTTTTCCGGTACTTCCCATCCTTTACTGTCATTTGTCGTCTAGTCCTCTGAAAAGTATGTGAAATCATTGAGATTTTCTCAGACTCCTGTTGTATTGCTTTTCCTTATGTTGAAACTTAAACCCATGCCCAACTTAAGGTGTACTGAAAATGTGAAATCTGTGATATAAAACACAATTTCTGCCTTGTAATGTTCCAACACATTTATACATCCAGGTACACAGAAAATGGAGCTGATGTCTTTTATTCTCTTGTTCTACACAATAAGTGCTATCGTGGTGGCTTCAAAGGCAGCAAAGTCTATGTGATGACTTGGCCAGGGCTGTGTAATGGTAGGACCCCAAACCCAGAGTGTCTACAGTCTGCTAGAACAAAAGGCAAGCTGGGGAAAGCCCTTTATCTTGGGATGGGCAATTTAAAAGACTGATAAATCTATACATTTTTATACAATAAAATCAGCAAAAAAGGAAGTAATTTTTAAATATTTGAAAATTAAAAACAGTAAATTAAAATTCCATTTTGTAGAATCACAAAGCACAGAAACTGATCCCTTAGCCACTGAGTCTGTGGTGACCATTAAGTGCCTGTTAGCACTAAGACCTCTTTACTGTGCCCACCTCATTCACTGGGGACAATACCTATTAGTATATTAACTTTACAACTTGCATTTGGGATGTGGAGGAAACTGGGACTCTTGGAATAAAACTGCACAGTTATCGAGAGAACGTGCAAATTCCACGTGGACATTGTATGAGGTTAGGGTTGCTGGAGCTGTAAAGCACCAACTCTACTTGTTGAAATTAATAGGTCCTCAGATCCTTTAATAGAACATAGAATAGTACAGCACAGTATAGGCCCTTCGGCCCACAGTGTTGTACCGACCTTTAAACCCTGCCTCCCATATAACCCCCACCTTAAATTCCTCCATATACCTGTCTAGTAGTCTCTTAAATTTCACTAGCATATCTGCCTCCACCACTGACTCAGGCAGTGTATTCCACACACCAACCACTCTCTGAGTAAAAAACCTTCCTCTAGTATCCCCCTTGAACTTCCCACCCCTTACCTTAAAGCCATATCCTCTTGTATTGAGCAGTGGTGCCCTGGGGAAGAGGAGCTGTCTGTCCACTCTATCTATTCCTCTTATCATCTTGTATACCTCTATCATGTCTCCTCTCATCATCCTCCTCTCCAAAGAGTAAAGCCCGAGCTCCCTTAATCTCTGATCATAATGCATACTCTCTAAACCAGGTAGCATCCTGGTAAATCTCCTCTGTACCCTTGCCAATGCTTCCACATCTTTCCTATAGTGAGGCAGCCAGTACTCCAGGTGTGGCCTAACCAGAGTTTTATAAAGCTGCATCAATACCTCGCGACTCTTAAACACTATCCCTCAACTTATGAAAGCTAACACCCCATAAGCTTTCTTAACTACCCTATCTACCTGTGAGGCAACTTTCAGGAATATGTGGACATGCACCCCCAGATCCGTCTGCTCCTCCACACTACCAAGTATCCTGCCATTTACTTTGTACTCTGCTTTGGAGTTTGTCCTTCCAAAGTGTACCACGTCACACTTCTCTGGGTTGAACTCCATCTGCCACTTCTCAGCCTACTTCTGCATCTTATCAATGTCTCTCTGCAATCTTCGACAATCCTCTACACTATCTACAACACCACCAACCTTTGTGTCGTCTGTAAACTTGCCAACCCACACATCCAGGTCGTTAACAAAAATCATGAAAAGTAGAGGTCCCAGAACCGATCCTTGTAGGACACCACTAGTCACAACCCTCCAATCCGAATGTACTCCCTCCACCACGACCCTCTGCCTTCTGTAGGCAAGCCAATTCTGAATCCACCTGGTTAAACTTCCCTGGATCCCATGCCTTCTGACTTCCTGAATAAGCCTACAGAAGGGAACTTGTCAAATGCCTTACTAAAATCCATGTAGATCACATCCACTACACTACCCTCATCTATATACCTGGTCACCTCCTCAAAGAACTCTATCGGGCTTGTTAGACACAATCTGCCCTCCACAAAGCCATGCTGACTGTCCCTGATAAGACCATGATTCTCTAAATGCCCATAGATCCTATCTCTAAGAATCTTTTCCAACAGCTTTCCCACCACAGACGTAAGGCTCACTGGTCTATAATTACCCGGACTATCCCTACTACCTTTTTTGAACAAGGGGACAACATTCACCTCCCTCCAATCCTCCAGTACCATTCCCGTGGACAACGAGGACATAAAGATCCTAGCCAGCGGCTCAGCAATCTCTTCCCTCGCCTCGTGGAGCAGCCTCGGGAATATTCCATCATGCCCTGGGGACTTATCCGTCCTAATGTATTTTAACAACTCCAACACCTCCTTTCCCTTAATATCAACATGCTCCAGAACATCAAACTCACTCATATTGTCCTCACCGTCATCAAGTTCCCTCTCATTGTTGAATACCAAAGAGAAGTATTCATTGAGGACCTCGCTCACTTCCACAGCTCCCAGGCACATCTTCCCACTTTTATCTCTAATCGGTACTACCTTCACTCCTGTCATCCTTTTGTTCTTCACATAATTGAAGAATACTTGGGGTTTTCCTTTACCCTACTCGCCAAGGCCTTCTCATGCCCCCTTCTTGCTCTTCTCAGCCCCTTCTTAAGCTCCTTCCTTGCTTCCCTATATTCTTCAATAGACCCATCTGATCCTTGCTTCCTAAACCTCATGTATGCTGCCTTTTTCCACCTGACTAGATTTTCCACCTCACTTGCCACCCATGGTTCCTTCACCCTACTACCATTCTTTATCTTCCTCACGGGGACAAATTTATCCCTAAACATCGACCAGGTGTAAGCAGGACTGGGAGACAAAATGCTGGAGAGTGCCAAAAGGACAAGGCCCTACAGGACCTTGTGAGGGACCTTAGTAGGAAGTTGTGAGGGTTTAGGATGGCAATATGTGCTATGGGTGTATACAGACTAGGATGAAACAGCACAAAATAACTCAAGGCATTGGATCATAAGATTACATTATCTATAAGCCAAGACTAGTGGTTAGGATCAAATCTAGAAGGCAAGTAAAAATGATAGAAACCTTATTTATCCTGTTCTGGTGATATTAGTGAGGATATCTCATTAGTACATATAAAAGCTCAGGAGTGCCAAAGGCACTTAGAATTGATGTGCAGCCCATGATTATAAGTTTTTTCTATCATTCCAACTAACTGTGCATTTCAAAGCATTTAGCATTGGTGAACCTCCAGAATCATGTAGAGTCTTTCGGAATTAAAGGTCAACCTCCAGGAAATCATACTTTCATTTTATTTGGCTCATTTTGCTCATTAGTTACAAAAATATTGGAGAAGAGTTAGGTTTTTTTTTGACTGTCAGTCAGATTATCCATTTGGATGAGCGACGATGCACCGTTAGGTGAGATGCATCAGGCAGCCAGTAGTGGCAATGTAGCCAGTCAAAACTAGAAAGATAGGTAAATAAAAATCCCATGAACAACAGGAATTCTGCAGATGCTGGAAATTCAAGCAACATACATCAAAGTTGCTGGTGAACGCAGCAGGCCAAGCAGCATCTATAGGAAGAGGCGCAGTCGACGTTTCAGGCCGAGTCCTGACGAAGGGTCTCGGCCTGAAACGTCGACTGCGCCTCTTCCTATAGATGCTGCTTGGCCTGCTGCGTTCACCAGCAACTTTGATGTATGTTGCTTAAATAAAAATCCCAACTGCACTCAGCCAAAGTTAGCTACTTTAAAATTACACAGTCTGTTATTTATGACTGGTGCTAAATAAATCACCAAAGGAAGGAACACAAAATACCCAGGGCTGGTGAATGGCATTGGCCTAGATGGGTCAGCAAGGATTTGGATGAATTGATGAACCAGTTACTATGCTGTTTGCCGATGATTCTTCAAAGTGCATGCTAAAAGTTTCCTGTTGTAAAAATCCGTTTGTGGATTATTTTAAGTGAACTATAAGATTAGTGCACTGTACAACTGTAAGATTAACACGCTGTACAACTGTAAGATTACCACACAATGCAACTGACTCATAACCCCAACAATCCATTCATTTGTTAATGAAACTATGAGGGGACAATGTATGATACAGCTGTTATCATTCCCTGCAGAGCACTGCTTTGTTATAGTGCTCTTGGCCACTCTGAACACTCACAGATATTTACATACTGGATCTATTTCAAAATAGAAGTCCTCTTGGGCTGTATGTTGTCCACAGATGTGTCAGGAACCTGCTGTAAATCTGTGCCCTCTGATGGGGTTCCCATAACATTAAATCGTCCATGGCACAGTGTGGAGCAGCTGCCTGCCAGGGCTGGTGATGAACAGGCTGAAACAAGCATTCATTCCCTTGTTGCTCAGTGCTCAGAGGTATGCGGTGGCCAGTGTTGTGAGTGTGGCCCATTACAGAGGACTGGCACCACCTGCTTAAACCTGTTGACAGACCACTTGTATCCTATAGCCACACCTTCCTTGTTGGACAAGATGGAAGCTGCTGTCTGCCCATTCATTTGGCTGCACACTCTTCCCACACTCCAGAGGTTTTGCCATGGGAACAATCGCAGTGTTCAGCCGGCCAAAGCTGATTTCTGAGCTTTGTGTGTCAGAGCTGCAGGCCACACCGCTCACACAATTGCTCACAGCCCAGAAGACCAAGAAGTGTACCATTCATTGTCACATGAGTGGCAGCAGAGGGCAAGGATTTGGTCCAGGTTCCCAACACTGCAGTGAGCAGCAGTGTGTGAACAGTAGATTGGCCCAGATTCCAGGCAGCCAAGTTCTGGTGCAGCAACAGGCAGGGTGGGCTTTGTACCACCTTTCCAGCACAAGTAGTGCTATTGATAACTCTATCTCTGGATAATACACTAAATATAATATTTTTGATGCTGATTCCATTAACACTTTTACCTAATAATGCACCGTGAGCACTAACTGAGGTATATGTGCAGCCTTAGCAATGCCGTCTATTTTCTGGGGACGTTATTTTCTTGAGATGTTGAATACATGTGATTTTCAATCAGAAAGTTTGTTATTCTCTATCTTAGCATTGCAATTACTGCATCTGATTTTTTATGTGACAGGTACTCAGCTCTGTAAGCCTGGTGTATATATGCTTGCAAGACTGGGAAAATGTCTGGCTGGATATTTCACCCTGGGAGAGCATCAGGTTATTATGGAAAGGCAGCCACTGAAAGAAAAAAAATCAATTTTTCATCAAGGTGTAATCAAGAGGTATATATCCAGGAAATATGCAGGATAAGTGATTAGAGTCAACAAAGAACTAGAAAAGTTAAGATCCAAGAGGAATTTTCAGGAAAAGGTTTTTCATTATGTCCTTTTATTGCTGCTATGCTTTCTGGAGAACAGCCTATTCAAGCCACGGGTTCCTCTAATAACATCCAAGCAGCTATGATTTCCTTCTTGGCTTGGGAATCACAGAGGACAAATTAGGTAAATTCTATGATAGAGTTAAGATCCATAGAGAATCGAAGAAACTAGGAAGAGAATGTTAGTTCAGTGGAACAAGTAAGGGCTAAGAAACATGGAGCCATAGTGGACAGAACAGGAGTAATTCCTAGATTTCAAGTGTACAAAAATATTAATAGCAGCCAGGAGAAATGGGGGAAAAACGGACCTGTTTTTGTCAATTACAGCTCATCATCAAAAACAGGAATTTGCATAGCCAATCCTTAGAATGCAATAATTAACATTTTGTCTTTGTTCTAGAAATGCTAGCATGTGTGCCAAAAATTATTAATGGTCTTATACTTTGATTGACTGACAAAGCCCTCTTTATATGTTTCCTATGTAGGCCTGGGCAAACAGGAATGAGGCTAGATTCGCATGTAGAAAGAGACAATTGAAAATGATTCAGAGGAAGATATAGTGGTCCGGGTTAATTTAAGTCAGATGTTATCTTCTGGTTATTGATATATCCATGTCAAATAAGACATTCCATCCTCACTAATGGTTTTTCATCTTTTATGAATAGGTCAGTATTCTGTATTATTTAAGAAGTATTCATGAAAAACATTACAGTTCATGAAAATAATAAATTATTAGTGATCTGAGATAATGACTCAGTCGGTCAAGAATCTGTTGTCCCAAATTAGTTCACCCAACCCAGACAAACTCGTAAGGCTGACATTTGGTTTGTGAGAGACATCTTTGAGTACGTACTGTCTGCCTTTGAAGCTCGTCCGGAAACCTTGATTACTCTCTCTTGATACAAGAAAGGCATTTGAAAGAATGAGTTACCCTTTTCTGTTTGTCATACACCATTGATACTAATTTTTTGATGCTTTCCTTTGAATGGTCCAAGTATTTTAGGCCACAGGAAGCACTAATGAAATGTGTCTTTATATAATTCATTTAGGCAAAGATAACTTTTATTTTTTCCTGCATTTGAGCATTACCTTCAGTGTGCTGATTTTGTATTGCCCAGATATTCAGGCAACAACAAGAATCTCAAAAATCTTACAAATTATTTTTTTTTAAATGGAAAATGTAAACAATTTTCTATTTTAATATGTTACCATGTGATGTTGAAATTTCAACAAAAAAAAAATGAAGGCCACTGTTCTCTCACTGTTTCATGGCAACATTGATTAATATTTCTCAGGATCTATATTGGTATAGTTCAACTTCGTAAAAACAATTTAAGTGTTTATCAAAAATGGTTAACAAGTGTTCCTTCATTTTCAGTTTCCATTTTAGATTTCCAGCAGCTACGATTTTTTTGAGTTTCATGGTTAACATGAGCTCTTCCTGGGTAACAGAAATGTCATTAAAAAATTAAATGTAAAACTCCCTCTGAATATGATTATTTAAATCTGGACTGTCAGCAGTTTAATGTTACCAAGATAAAATCGCATCATCTATTATACAGAGTGCTCAGACAGATCTATTTCCTTTGACTTATACATGCCTTGTACATTTTTCCATAGTCGATGAATGCACTAGTGCTCCTTTTCCAGTCATCCCATTTGAAAAGCCCATAAGTGATCCTACCATTTGGAAAAATTTCAGAAACCCACTCCACAAAGCTACCTTGTGGCCAGTGTCACAACCTCGCAATCTACATCAGTGTTACCTCACCTCAGGGGTCCCCACTTATTTGCACTGCGGACCGGTTTCATGTTGACAATATTCTTGCAGACCGGCCGACTGGGGTTGGGGGTGGGGTGGGAGATAGTTGCCAACGGACAAGAGTAGCAGTCAAATATGTTGTGTTTACCCAGAGAAAGACTGCAATGACCATGAAGCCTTGCGCGGGCACCAGTGCGCATGTGTGACTTGCGCATGCGTGCACCTGCCGATTATTTTTCTATAAATCGTTTTTGGCGATTCTGTTCGGCGGGGGGGTGTTAATCACGACCGGAATATATGTGATAAGTGGCTAATACACTCAATTTCGTTTCTAAAATGGTTTATCTAATGAATTTAATGTTAAACACACAGCACATATTTTCCTCGTATGAATATAGCAATAAGTCAATTATCAGGGGAGGACAGGGGAGCTTGTATTAAGTGTTGAACTAACTTCCAGTAGAAGTGTCAGAAACAGGTTCGATATTATCATTTAAAGTTAAGTTGGATAGGTATATGGACAGGAAAGTAATGGAGGGTTATGGGCTGAGTGCAGTTCGATGGGACGAGGTGAGAGTAGCGTTCGGCACGGACTAGAAGGGCAGAGATGGCCCGTTTCCGTGCTGTAATTGTTATATGGTTATATAAGTCAATAGCATCATAACATTTTAAGTAACGTTTGGATATTAAACACACTGCGTGTATTTTTCCCGTATGAACATATAAAATTATTGCAATGCACCAATATCGCTAAATCAGTGGGAGCCCTGAGCTTGTTTTTCTGCAATAAGACGGTCCTATTGAGTGGTGATGAGAGACAGCAATACTCGACCGGGGTTCCTTATGTCCAGTCTAATCCACAATTTAGTTTTTGTTACATTCATCGCAGAGATATGTTGGAAATGGAAGCAACATTTTCAGTGCTTCCGTGGCTATCTCAGGATATTGAGCCTTGACTTTGTTCCAGAATGCCAGCAGAGATGTTATGTCAAACATACTTTTCAGCCCGCCGTCATTTGCTAGCTCGAGGAGTTGATCTCCTTCCCGCACTGACATGGACGACGTGCGCGTAATGACCTCGCGTGCATAATGGCACTACAGTGGCCGTGACAGGGAATGAGGAAAGGTGCAGCTGACTCATATCGCCATATCATATCGTTTCCTCGCGGCCCGGTAGAGCATGCTCTGCGGCCCGGTGGTTGGGGACCGCTGACCTAGGCAATGTGACCCCTTTGTGGATTGCAAGAGATTACAAAGATCCTTGAATGCTAATTGATGCAATTTAGATAGAAATTGGTGTTAAAAAAACATACAAGGTGTGCTGGAAGCCTTTGCTGTGGAGCTCCTAACTATTCCTGGGACAGCCCTAACTATGTCCAGGTGTGAGTGACCTGTGAGGTTATCATGCGTTCGAGTTGGAGTAGATTTATTTTAGAGTGTGAATTTATAATTCTCATTCATTAAGGTTCTGACCCACTGGTCAATGCCATTATGATCAACAGTAAAACGAATGGGAAATATTAATGCACACACTATGCAAAACATAGACAAAATGGTGTCAGTGAGAAAGATGGACTGTGGACAGAAAGTATGTTGCCAGATCCAAGAACGTTGAAATGCATAAAGAAAAAATAAGACGTATTTATTTAACACCTTGCTGGAGCCTAGGACTTCCTAAACTTTTTACAGTAATTGTTAATATATTGTAATTTAGAAACAAAGGAGATGTTTTGTCTGAAATCACCATCTAATAGCAGTGAAAGAAAAGTTGGATAATTGCTGAGATATTGCATATGTCTTTATTTGCATTACAATTGCTGTAAAAATTAAGACAAATGTAAGTTGGGTGCTTTGTATAGTTTCTGAAGTTTGCATTTTCCTGTAATGTTCATCTATTCATATGCAGTGCAATACATAGAGGATCTCAAACATGTCCAGTAGGAATCCAGGACATCTCAGATACATTCGGAGAGCACTTCTAACACATTTATTTGTGATGCAGTGGGTGTGATATCCAAAGACCATGCCTGTGGAATTAAAAGAGTGCGGCCGGCTTTTAGTGTCTCATAAGGAGTTCTTCTGAACAGCTTGGAGCTTGGCAACCAACTCGGGAAGATCCCATTTTAAGTCAATGACTTGTCAGATCTTCTTTAGGGCAACTTTTCTACCTCACATTCCCCCATTTCCCTGCCTCACCCCTTCTATGGTCTCGACATCCAACAACCTCCCCGCTGCGCAGTAAGCTTGCAAATCCTGCCCAATCCCAGTAACTTTCCTCCCCCACCTCCAGAACAGCAATTCCAACTTCCCGTTCTCACTCCATAACCACTGCAAACATGCTCACTTCATGCTACAGTCACCACCACCATCTCTCTTCACCCGCAGTCTCATTCCCCTGCAAGTTTCTGGACTTCATTGGCTTCCTTTGTGCAGTTTGCATTGTTGCAGCCTGCAGACAGAATACCTGCCTCACATATGACCAAGTTTGTATAGGACAGGCTTTATTCCACGTCCAAGCAGAAGGCCCAAGGCAAAATTATTGCTGTAGCATTGCTAAGAGGTAGTGTAAGGCATTTTTACAGGCACTAAGGAAATTCTAGGCAAATTAGCGAGGAAATTCTAGGCAAATCTATTTTAGCTGTTGGCCGTGAGATAAATGTAGGCCAGCACACACGGGACATTGACTGTTCTCTTCAAATAACATCACTGAATCTTTTACGTCCACAGAGAAAGCAGATGAGCTCTTGATCATTTGTCTCATCCAAAATACCTACAGCATTGCAGCACTCCCCTAGTACGTGGCAGTGCCAGCCTAGATTATGGGGAATGTCTCAAGAGTGAATTACTGATGTGAGGGCAAGAACGCTGTTGCTGCCTTACACATAGATTTGGAGTTTGTGTAGAGTTTCTTTCATAGAGCTAGTATTTTCAAAACAGCACAAAAGGAGGTTATTCTTCGAAAGAGATGTCCTATTTAGTCCCACACATGATCCTTGACCCCATGACTCCACAAATTAGTTCCCTGTGATTGATGAATTTTTAAAACATCCTGGTAGAATCTAATTACGCCCACCTTACGGGTATAGTCACACACCCCTGAACTCAGTGGTACTCTGATTGCTGAGCAAAATACCAGAGAAAATATTCTTTTTGCACGCTCTATTACAACCCCTGATGATTTTGAATATATTCATTAGTTCTCCCCTTAACAGTCCCAACCTCTGTAATCAATCCAACAAGTGCTGCTTCTACATTTCTTGTAGACCCAATGAACCTTACTTCAGTCACATTTTGTTCACCTCTGCTGTATGGTTAAGCAAAACCAATTTATTTATTTTCGTAATTCTTTTTTTTTATCTTCTGTTTTCTTTGGTGTATTATTATCATTTGCATGCCCACTGTGCTCCAAGCGAGGAACCCTGGAGCACATCCTCAGCGGCTGCGCAAGGGCACTTGGTGAGGGACGGTACAGGTGGAGGCATGATCAGGTCCTGAAGACCATCGCTGAAGCCGTCAGCGCAGGAGTTGAGTGGACGAAGCGGTCCCGACCCTCCAAGCAGACCATTGCCTTTGTCAGAGCTGGGGAGCAGCCAATACCTGCCAAAAGAACATCTGCAGGCATTCTGACCTCTGCAAGGGACTGGCAGCTGTTGGTGGACCTCGAAGGGCAGCTGAAGTTCCCCAATTTAGTGATAATTTTTCAAAACTCGTTAGATTCTGGACTAGTTCCTGAGGATTGGAGGGTGGCTAATGTAACCCCACTTTTTAAAAAAGGAGGGAGAGAGAAACCGGGGAATTATAGACCGGTTAGCCTAACGTCGGTGGTGGGGAAACTGCTGGAGTCAGTTATCAAAGCTGTGATAACAGCACATTTGGAAAGCGGTGAAATCATCGGACAAAGTCAGCATGGATTTGTGAAAGGAAAATCATGTCTGACGAATCTCATAGAATTTTTTGAGGATGTAACTAGTAGAGTGGATAGGGGAGAACCAGTGGGTGTTGTATATTTGGATTTTCAAAAGGCTTTTGACAAGGTCCCACACAGGAGATTAGTGTGCAAACTTAAAGCACACGGTATTGGGGGTAAGATATTGGTGTGGATGGAGAATTGGTTAGCAGACAGGAAGCAAAGAGTGGGAATAAACGGGACCTTTTCAGAATGGCAGGCGGTGACTAGTGGGGTACCGCAAGGCTCAGTGCTGGGACCCCAGTTGTTTACAATATATATTAACGACTTGGATGAGGGAATTAAATGCAGCATCTCCAAGTTTGTGGATGACACGAAGCTGGGTGGCAGTGTTAGCTGTGAGGAGGATGCTAAGAGGATGCAGAGTTACTTGGATAGGTTGGGTGAGTGGGCAAATTCATGGCAGATGCAATTTAATGTGGATAAATGTGAAGTTATCCACTTTGGTGGCAAAAATAGGAAAACAGATTATTATCTGAATGGTGGCCGATTAGGAAAAGGGGAGGTGCAACGAGACCTGGGTGTCATTATACACCAGTCATTGAAAGTGGGCATGCAGGTACAGCAGGCGATGAAAAAGGCGAATGGTATGCTGGCATTTATAGCGAGAGGATTCGAGTACATGAGCAGGGAGGTACTACTGCAGTTGTACAAGGCCTTGGTGAGACCACACCTGAGTATTGTGTGCAGTTTTGGTCCCCTAATCTGAGGAAAGACATCCTTGCCATAGAGGGAGTACAAAGAAGGCTCACCAGATTGATTCCTGGGATGGCAGGACTTTCATATGAAGAAAGACTGGATGAACTGGGCTTGTACTCGTTGGAATTTAGAAGATTGAGGGGGGATCTGATTGAAACGTATAAAATCCTAAAGGGATTGGACAGGCTAGATGCAGGAAGATTGTTTCCGATGTTGGGGAAGTCCAGAACAAGGGGCCTAAGTTTGAGGATAAAGGGGAAGCCTTTTAGGACCGAGATTAGGAAAAACTTCTTCACACAGAGAGTGGTGAATCTGTGGAATTCTCTGCCACAGGAAACAATTGAGGCCAGTTCATTGGCTATATTTAAGAGGGAGTTAGATATGGCCCTTGTGGCTACAGGGATCAGGGGGTATGGAGGGAAGGCTGGGGCGGGGTTCTGAGTTGGATGATCAGCCATGATCATAATAAATGGCGGTGCAAGCTCGAAGGGCCGAATGGCCTACTCCACCTATTTTCTATGTTTCTATATCGCAACCACCACCCTGCGACCAGACATTGTCCTAGTGTCTGAGTCGACTAAGCAAGTGGTGCTGCTGGAGCTGACAGTCCCATGGGAAGATAGCTTGGAAGAGGCCTTTGAAAGGAAGCTCTCCAAGTATGCAGGACTGATCAGCAACTGTCAGCAGGCTGGATGGAGAGCGAGGTGTCTCCCAGTGGAGGTTGGTTGTAGGGGATTCGTAGCCCATTCTTTAGTTAGAGCCTTCAGCGTTTTGGGCATCGAGGGAGAGAGGAAGAGGAGAGCCATCCGCAGTACCACCGATGCAGCAGAGAGGGCCTCAAGATGACTGTGGCTCAGAAGAGGGGAGCCATGGAGTCATAAGTAGCTAGCCATCTGGACACAAGCTGGGGTCTGATCAGCCCCGGCTGGGTCACCTGGAGGAGGTTGTATGATGTTGAAAGACCCGAAACACCCGATGATTCCAGGAACATCACTGAAGATGTGTCCAGAAGTATCAATAGATGTATGTACACAGATTATTATTATTATTTGGTTATTTATTTTATCATAGAGATACAGAATGATTACAGGTCCTTCTGGTCCAATGAACCTGTGCTGCCCAATTGCACCTGTGCTATCAATTAACCCTGGACATCTTGAGAATGTGAGAGGAAAACAGAGCACCGGGAGGGAAACATACTAACTCCTTCCAGTCAGCATCAGAATTGAATCCTGGGTCTCTGCTGCTGAAATAGTGTGAAGCTAACCATCGTGCTAAGATACCACCCCTAATTTTCAGTGTAACCTTATTTACAATAGGTAAGCTGAAGGCCAATTTCAAAGATTCAAAGTATATTTATTATGAAAGGATGTATGAATTATACAACCTTGAAATTTGTTTGCTTACAGGTAGCCACAAAGCAACAAACCTGAAAGAACCCAATTAAAGAAAAAAAATAAAACACCAGCACCCAATGCACAGAAGAAATGGGAAAACACACACAAATTATACAAACAATTGAAGTGAACAACAACATTCCAAACCAAATTGAGTCCTCAGATCCAAATCCCAGAGCAATCCAGAGTAGGCCCAAAGCCCCACTTATTAGTTCATCATAACAGCGGGGACAGAGCACAGCAGTCAGCTCTTCATAGCCTCAGTACTGTGGAAAGAGGATTGACCATCATGGAAAGCGAGCGAAATTGGCTCTAGTCTCGGATCCTGACACCCTGTCTTTTCAGTCTATCTGCGCTGGCATTTAAGTTGACTAAACAATGAACCAGTGAAAATCTGAACTTTATTCTACTTCTGATTCATTCTATTGAAGTATGGATACCTACAGCGGTGCCTCTCATAAGTCAGAGCATTCTGGGCAATAGTTCAATTGGAAGCACAAGTTTTGTTGCCTCTGTTTGCTATAATCATTGATTGGCACTTAAAAGTTATCTTTCAGTGAAGCTGTGAACAAAGCCAACAAGCTGCACAAGTACCCTGCAATGAATCAAAACTTTAATGTAAGTAGTCTTTGAATGAAAACATCAGCCGTGCTGAAGTGATGCATAATGTTCCATGACTGCAAAGTGGGACACATCCCTTTTCAGCTTTCAAGGTGTTGGGCTAATTGCTTTTGCAAAAGAAATTGAGTGTATGGGAGTTGCACTTACCAATCAGTAGTTTTGTGAGTGTTGGAACCCTTGAGAAAGCAGACATTCCACTGACCCCTGACGTTCATCAGCACTTTCAAACAGTTGTCAGAAACATAAGGTCAGATGATGACAGCAATTTTGTGATTGATGTATCTCACTGTAAAAGCCTGTTTGGATCGCATAAATTTAGAAACACCTTAGAGGCGAAATAGGGTCTTCTGAGACTATTAATTTGTTCTTTCATCTTCTCCAACAAATCTCCTGGGTCTTAGGTAGTTTCATACTGATATAACTTTCAAACATGGATCCCGGGTTTCAGGACATTAGGCAACTTTGTAAAATGATTTTCAAAGAGGAAGTGACTTGTGCCATTTTATTATGATGAGAATCATTTTATTAAACACTAGGACCATTAATGTGATTGCTGCAGTGTTGCTGGCACCAGGGCTCTGTATTATTGGCCATGGAAGCCTGAGGGGAACTCATGCCCAACATACTCAGTGATCTCCAATTGCAGGCAGAAAGTACTTAACACGCGTGGAGCCTTTAGGCTCAATGTACGCAAGCCTCATTAAGCTATGAGTTCTATTTAAATTAGCAGTCATTACCATAATACAGCTGGAGCTCCTGAACAGCACTCCAAAAATTCATTTCTGTTCACAATGGATGTGTAGTGGACAATTGTAAAAATTAAATTGTAATATTGTTTATGTCCACCAGTGGACATTTTTAAATTAATCTTTATTTCCACAAGGGGATTTAAGAAAAATAAATATGGTAATTGGAAAAGAGAGGCAATAGCCCATCACTTTCCATTGCTCCTTGACATTCTGGCCACTGATCTACATATCCCTGCAGATTTGACATCCTCTGTGAGATGTATCAGCCTTGGGACATTTGAAGCATAGAACTAAAAAGCTTAAATTGTCTGAAAAGTTTTCAGTCTCCTTAAATACAGAAGAATAAGGAGTGAAAATTTTGTTATCTTAAAACATTTAGAGGCTATGACATGATAGATATGAGTGAATTGTTTACTCTGGCAGGCTAGTCCAGAGCAAAAATTGGAACTGGTTGAAATCGGGAAGTGGTTACTTTGTACAACGGATCATGAAATCTTGTGTTATTCCCCCCCACCCCTGTTAAGGAAAGCAATTATGAGCAGGTTACTTGAAGTTCTCAGAAGTGCCATTCATTGCTTGATTTTTTTTTACCAAGGGCAGGCATTAAGAGATGTGGAACCAAGGCAGTCAAAATGCAAATCAGCAGCCATCAAATTGAATGGCAGACTAGGCTACAGGGGCTGTGCTGCCTGCTTGCTCTGTTTTCTGAAAATATTGCAGTGATATTTCCAAAAACTAACCGTGTATTTACATTCCAAGGTCAGTTCATTTGCTGCACTATTACTGTGTTAACTACCCCTGCAGACGAAAGATGCTTAAACCAGAACAGAAAGGAATCAAGAGATGTGTTCTTTTAATCATGCCAGACTTGCTAAGACTGAAGTATATATAAAAAGTGAAAGAGAGTTTTGCACTTTATCCTGTCTGTTGGAAGATTCTCCAAACTCCAAAGGGCTTCATGTTGAATTACTTTGAAGCACCCTGCTTTTTGATATGACAGCTAGAAAAGCTACAGTGGTAGTTCTTAACAAATAGGGCAAGATTTTACAAATGGCAGTGAAATAAGTAAGCAATTAGTGTGTGAATGTATTTCTGGCTCTGCTTGTACAAGAAACGATGGCCAAGTGATGAAAAACACTGCTTGCTTTTTATTTGAATTGTGCCATGGAGTCTTTAATGACTATCATAACAGGCAGGTGGATTCATGGTTTAATAGCCTTATGATTTAATATTTTCTGGTATCCTTGTCATAACTCTGGGAAACATTAAAGCTTGAAAATTAATTTTAATGGTGTTAGCAGTTGAATACTTTATACAGCTTCACATTTATTAAAAATATGAGTTAGTATCTACAAAATGGATGGAAGAATATCCTAATGTTCATGTGCTAATATTGCTGCCTGTAATGTCTCTGATTGTGGATCTTACCTCATGAATGCTATTGCCTGCCATCTGCCAGAATAAATTGTCTGAACTTACTGATAGATGGACAACTTATCAAGTATCATTAGTTAATGATAACACGACCTGTACAAAGACCCGTAGATGACATAATCAGATCTGATGTTGTTCTGCAGCATTCAGAAGCTACCCTTATAACCTCAATATTTTTGTTCTTTAATAAAAAGATTTTGTTTTCACTTGTGTCAGAAACAATACAGATAAATATGGTTCAAACTGCGTTCTGCAGTTTGAAGGGCAAAGTTGTCCATCAGGCTGCACGGTTCTCAACCAACACCACTGCAATATTGAGAGAAAGTCAAAATCAAGACATTCATTTATTTTCTGCATTCCAGAGACTGATAAGGATTATAAAAACAGTTTTAATTGCTATCCCTGCTGCAAGTTTAAATTGTGAAATAAACTCAAAATGGTGGGATTCTGAGAGTTTAGGTTGTTCAAAGCTACTTTGAAATTAAACGTCAACAACTTAAGCAAAGATTTGTTTTAAATGAAGATTTTCATGCTGCCTGTTGACTTCCAAACACTTCCATGACATAGATTGCCATGTGTCCATGCTGTTGTACTGTAATAGCAGCCACTGAGTCACACAAGGAGAGACATCAAGCTGTACGGTTGGCAAGTCCTTGTGAGCATTTTGTGGCAATGCAGTGGCCAAACTTATTTCAACATCAAAGATACAGGAGGTCTAAATTTACACTCAATGGCCAATTTCTAAGTACAACTGTACACCTGCTCGTTATTCTGAAATCTAATCAGCCAAACGTGGCAGCAACTTAATGCATAAAAGCTTGCTTACGTGGTCAAGAAATTCAGTTGTTGTTCTGACCAAACTTCAGAATGGGGAAGGAATGCGATCTGACTTTCACCGAGTGTAGGCGCCAAACAGGGTGGTATGAATATTATCAGAAACCGCTGATCTCCTCGGATTTTCACACACAATAGTCTCTAAGAGTTTACAGAGTATGGCACAAGAAACAAAAACATCCAGTGAGCGACAGTTCTGTGGGTGAAAATGCCTTGTTATTGAAAGAGTTCAGAAGAGAATGGCTAGACTGGTTCAAGCCTACAGGAAGGTGACAGTAATTCAGATAACCACATGTTACAACAGTGGTGTGCAGAAGAGCCTTTCTGAACACACAACACATTGGATCTTGAAGTGGATGGACTGCTGTAGCAGAAGGCCACGAATATACATTCAGTGGCCACTTTATTAGGTACAGGAGGTACCTAATGTAGTGGCCACTGAATATATATCTATTTTACACAAATCAGAACACTTGATGGAAATAATGGAGTAACTAATTATTCTCAGCCTAACTTTATTATCTTTGTAAAGACGTGACTGAAAGGTTCTGACAGTATGAGCCACAAAAACTGATTAATGGTGCGGCTGCAGCAAACTTTAGTCTGTTCTCTCCTGATGCTGTGTGTGTTCAGCTGCTTGTATCTAGAGCTTAGAAGCACACTGTCTAGATGGGTGCTAACTAGTACAACCTAATTTTAACAAGTTGGATTTGAGAGCTGGTTTCTCAAAAGGTTGAAAAGAACTAGCCCATGTTTTCAAACCAAAATTCAATGAACTTCATGTTCATTCTCAGTTCAGTTGTTTCTCTGAATTCATTTAATACTCAAGCTGTTATCTGGTGCCATGCAGATGCTGGACAGCTCATGAATGCCCAGAGCAGCAGTATCTAAATGCACCGATGTGAGTTCACTTTTAACTACTAGATTAAAACAAAAAACTGAATCTATTAAACCAGTAGGAGATATATTATTTAATTATTTTCAAACAGAATTTGTAATCCAAGAGCACACACAAAATGCTGAAGGAACTCAGCAAGTCAGGCAGTTCCACTAGCATTCTGAGGTTGTTGCTCAATATTTCCAGCATCTGCAGAACCTCTTGTGCTTGTAATGGAGGAACTGTTTAATACAAATGTGGTTATTTTCTCTCCTCATTTAGTGTGCCTGTTTAAGCATTCATTGCAACACTGTTTTGTCCAGTATTTTGTAGCTTCAATTAAGGAACTCTTTTTTTTTCTATTATTAAACTGCAGGCACACAGTAGGGCCACGTCTGACACAGAGGCTCCATTTAGAGGGATGTATGCTTATTTTCTAAATTACTTCTTCAATAAGAAACATTATACCGGTAAAGAGGGACAAGATCGGCAGGGAGCTTGCTGCTCTGCCAATTTTCTCACAAGTATGCAGACAATTGTAATGAGCAATGTGACCTTTCTGAATGTCACACATCAAAAAAAAATGGTGACACAATGTGACAGAATGTCAAAATAAAAGGAGGCATGTCTTTTTAATACTGTTGTCTGTACAAATGTGTTGTGATGTACATGATAAAAATGATCCTCACATTTTGAAGGAAGAACAAAAGTGAAAGGCCTTAGGATGCATCAAAGGCGAGTCTGTATTACAATGCATGATTTTTTTAATCTTTTGTATCGTGATGAAATGAATGGAACGTATTACTGACCCCCAGGCTTGTAGATAAACCAGTGCAGAGTACAGTATATTAATTAATACCTTTGTGAAGAAAAATCTAACATTGTATATTTATATACCAAACTGAGTGGGTGTAGTTGACAGCAAATTGAGAACAAGACCAAAACAATCTGCTATAACAATTAGACATCAGTTTGTTGTGCTTTGTCTTCATTTTGTAGTTGGCAATTGTGAAAATACAGGATGAATTTGTAATAATTTAACAAATCCCCATAGCTTTGCCTTTGGCATTACCTATAACCCTGCCACTGTCGAACTGTGGATTCTGCAGTACAGCAGCACCTGAAAGGAATACAGGGCAAGTTGTATGCCGACCTGAGAGCATTCAGGTTTGTTGGATAGTGGATAGCAATTAAACTTGTGTCCCAGCTGGAGAAACTGCAAAAGGCTTGAAGAGTGCATATCAATCACACAAAATGAGGGTTGATCGACTGAAGTTTGCAGCAGTCTTCCCAAGAACAAGCTGAATATTAGTGCTGCCCCACAATGCCTCTCTATGGATGCACTAGAATTGTTCGGTTCTAGGCTTTCTATTTCTCTTCTTCTTTCATTAAGTGGCATGTATAAGTAATAGGTATCCCCAAAATTAAGTGGTAAACCTCAGTCCCATACACCTTTTTTTTGGTTCACTAAGAATTCACCCTCATACCAAGGCTTCACTTTCTGTAGCAGCCAAACCAAAACTACTGCTGCTGCCGGCAACCCTATGCATTTGTTACACTTGCATGAATCCTGGAATGATTGCTTCAAGAGTCAAGGATGTGTATTTGATCCTTTGTTAGCAATCAGCAAACATACAATCTTGAAGTGGTGAAACTTAAGCGTACCCAAGTTATTGAGTGGTCAGAAAAAGATACGACATCTGTTGGCACCCAGCTACTATAAACTGCATGAAAATGTAATTTTTTCCCTTCACTTTTATCATTCCCTCCCCATTCATGTGACTAGTTATAATAAATGCAGAGAGAGATCAGACACATGGCTCCTGCACTTTCTACGTATGAATCACTAACTCTGCTCTGTCCCTTTGGTAGTGATATCAGCTCCATCACTGCTTCCATCTTATCAGGTTTATTTGCTTGATACCCATCCTGGAGTAACAAAAGAATTGTCTAGCAAGTGATTGAGAATGATGAGGGCGTGGCAGAGTGCTTTACTTGTCCATGATTGACTCATCATTTGCTCAAGTTGAACTGTTTATTTTCAATTCAGCAACCTATTCAGCCACAAGGTGTGCTTCTGACTTCACCCTTTCCACTGAAAGGAGCATTGATATGCATCTTATCACTAATGCCCATGTCCATCTCAATCAGATATCCTTCTGAAATCCGTATTCATGTATTAAACAAAGTCCAGTGCAATTTCCTTCAAAGTTCAGGGTAAAATCTATTATCAGAATGCATATATGTCACCACATACAATTCTTTTTCCTGCAGGCATACTCAGCAAATCCATAGAATAGTAACTGTAAACAGGATCAGTGAAAGGGCATGTAGAGCACAGAAGACAACAAACTGTGCAAATGCAAATATAAATAAATAGCAATAAATAACAAGAGCATGAAATAACAAGATAAAGAGTCCTTAAACTGAGATTATTGGTTGTGGGAACATCTCAATACGTGAGTGTAGTTATCTTTTTTTTTCAAGAGTTGGATGATTGAGGGACAGTACCTGGTGGTACGTGTCCTGAGGCTCCTGATGGCAGCAGTGAGAAAAGAGCATGACCTGTTTGGTAAGGATCTTTGATGATTGATACTGCTTTCCTCCGACAGCATTTCATGTAGATGTGCTCAGTGGTTGGGAGGGCTTTATCCATGATGTACTCAGCTGAATCCACTACCTTTTGTAGGATTTAAGTAATGCCTGTGAGATTAAATAGGTTGTTTTTGTGTAAGTGCACTCTCAGCTAAAGGAATGAATCAGAAGAGTAGCCATAAGCAGTTGATTTTTTTTATCTGTATTGCCCAGGAGTTGTTTGGGGAATCCACTGCTTTTTCTAATGTATATCAGTCAGCTGACTTGGTTATGCATCATTTCAGAGTCTGCAGGTGAAGGTTAGAAATGTTGTATTCACTGAAGTGGAAAGTGAGAGAGTTTAAGCTACATGGCCTACTAGTTCATGGAATCATATGATTGATTCACCATTGTGTCACTTACCTTATTCCATCTTCATTAAAACAGCTGAACTGTGGTTCACCGTGAAAATAGCAAATATTTGCCCAGAGGCAGATGGCATAATTTTTGATGTACCCCATATGTTATGAATGGACAGGACATATGGTTTGTGAAGTTGGCTGTTTTCATTCAGCATTCCTCTAACATTCCTGTTGCTCCTGCAGATGGTGCAGGGACGTGTCTGTCATTCTTTTTCCTCTGCTGACATAGAGGCGTTTTCATTCATTGTAAGCCATTCTACCTGTTACCTGACCAATATTTGCATTCCCCCTCATGCGAACGCTCAATCTGCTCAAGGGTTGTTGGTTGATAACATTTATGATTTGGAAAATAAATTTCCCAATCATGTCATTTTCATTATGAGGGATTTTAACCGTTGTAACATGAAATATAATCTGCCCAAATGCCCCAGATGATTAGCTGCCCCGCCTGTGAGGACAGAACTTTGCACCACCTCTATACCAGCATTAAAGGGGCATTCCATCTTTCTCCCCAGGCAAATCACTCAGTTGAAGATGCAGTTAATTTGTGCCTTCATTACATTTTTCAACGTTTGGACTCCCCAAACACCTACTGTATATGAGGATCTTTTGTGTGCCTTCAGCACTGTTGTTCTGGAGTTGTCCACACCAAACTAACCCAGCTTACTGTACCCTACAATATCTGTCAATGGATTACAAACTTATTGACATGAAGAAAGCAGTACGCAAAGCTGGGCTCTTACCTGTCTGATCCAATGTCTGTGAGCACAGGCTCTCTCCAGGGTAGTGTTCTTTCACACCTCACCTACCCTTTTCATTTTATACAATTGCCTGTACCTCCACAGACAAATCCAGCTTCTCATCAAAACTCAGTCAAGTGTAATACCTTAGGTATCCCTGCACAACATCCGTTAAATGGTCTTTCATGCTCTCCTTGTTCCATTAGACTGTTCATATTTTTGCATTTATTTAAGTTTGATTATTGGCGTTTGCACATGTGATCATTCTGCTAATTGTTGATTGCTCCTGGCTGTTAGCACTATTGTCTTGTAAATTGTTGGTTGCTATTGTGTTGTCTGTTATGGTATTGTCCTGTGTTCTATACTTGGCATCAAACCACAATCAATTCTGTTATCATTCACAGCTGCCAATAAAGTGATTCGGATTCTTATTCTGTAATATAACAAAAATCAGAGACATACCCAGTGGCACCCTAGGTTCAACACACATCTGGACTTGAGTGCCTCACACAGCCATGGGGCCTGCTGCAGCTCAACTTAAAAGTCTCTCTTGGCACTTGGAATGACAAAACTAGACCCCACTCGGCTCCTTTAGATTAATTACCTACAGGGGTTTCATCAGGCCCCACACATCAAATACAGCCTTTGCCAATACTTCAGTCATTCAACAGATGCCATTCCATCAGTAACTGATCAGTTCCATCAGTAACTGATCTCCTGCCTACCTTTCAACATTGGAGAGTGCAGCTTTTGACTCAGTGACCCACGAATCCCCCGCCTTCCACCAGTCTCCATCCTGGTCAAGTGAAAATAGCCCCTACAAACCCCCTACCTTATTGATTGCTGGCTTATGACTCTTACCCAATCCACCTTTCTGATCTAATAATATATTTTCCACCCCAGCCTCTCTCCCTAATGTTGTTAAATTCTCTCTCTCCATGTGGACTATAGAGTTAAATTAAACAGTTTAGAAATTCCTCAGATCCTATTTAACTGTCATTGCGCAAACCACCAATAATTATATAATTATAAAATTATGATCATTAATATTATGAGGGGCATATATAGGGTATATGTGTACAGTCTTTTTCTCAGGGTTGGGGAATCAAGTATTAGAATTCATAGGTTAAGGTGAGTGGGGAGAGATTTAGTAGAAATCTGAATGGCAACTTTTTCACCCAGACAATGGTCAGTATGACGAATAAGTTGCCAGAAGAAGTCGATGAGGCAAGTACATTACCAATATGTACAAAGTATATTGCCAGGTACATGCTTAGAAAACATTTAGCGGGATATGGACCTAATGTGGACAAATGCAACAAGCTTAGATGGGAATTTTAGTCAGCATGGACCATTGTGGTAAAGACCTATTTCTGTGAAGTATGACTCGATGACTTTATAAATGTTTGATCATGAGCCTTCCACTTGGAAATTCCATAGTATCTGTTACCATTGGATATTACTATATCAACCTTGCTCAAGGTAAGATTTTACCATTTGGACAAGGTTCCCATGTAGAACATAGAAATGTAAACAATTAGGTGATGGACCATGACCCATGATACAGACCAGGGTCCCAAAGTGAAGATAAAGTGAATTAGGAGAAAGAACAGTGCTCCATGAACCCCTCATGAGATTAAGTCAGCCTTGATCACATTGGCCATATTAATTGATTTTTGTGTTTTTTTAAAACTTTTTTCCTGGTTGAGGAAAGTCCTGACAATTTATTGTATAGGTAAACTTAATGATTGCTCCTTTCTATACTGTGTGTTAATTAGCTATCTGTTAGGGAAAGCACACGTGATTTTGTGAGAAAGGTGAAATTGCGTTTTGAACATAAATGGTTTCTGTCTTCAGTTGCACAGGCATATTAACAGGAAATTACAGTGTACATTGCTGAATATAAGATGGCAGGCTGCTTATAGGGAAGATAACCATTGCAGGACAAAGAATGTATAAAGAAGTTGGTCAGAGAGGGAGGGGTGACAGGTAGCTAGACCTGTAATGTGATGGAGCAGGAGAAATTTTGAATTCCTTGAGGCTTACTGACAGTGGGTAATGGGAGAATTGAGTACTTAAAGATTGGACGAAACAAAGTTTGCAAACCATTAAGCTGGAGAAGTTTTACTGATATCAAGGTGGGTACATCTTTGTAATGGAGAGGAGATGAAGTTGGACACTCAAAATGGAGTTCAGAGTATCCAGTGAACAGTGAGTTCAATCTCACACATAAAATGCTGGAGGAACTCAGCAGGTTAGGCAGTATCTACAGAGGGAAATACAGAGCTGATGTTTTTGGCCTGAGGCCGTTAAGCGGGACCTTTTTGGGTAAGAAACTAAATCGTGGTGTCTCTGATGGAGAGAAGAACATCAATAAGTTATTTGCAGTTGCTTGTATTAGTGATCTCTGATGGGAAGGACATATATGTCAGTTTGAGTCCAACGTCAGTTCCCTAGGCTAAATGAATGATAACTGATGCATCTGTTGCTATTGCTTTGCCAGCTTTCTGCTAGCTCTGTCCCTTTAGTTTGCTAGTATAAATTTAGGTCTGTTCTGAGTGTGATTTATAACTCAAACAGAGTGAACTATGTAACAATCCAGGAATTTGCTGCATGACTAAAATTAATTGGATGCAAGTCTTCCTTCCCAATAATTGCCTCAATTGATCTTGTGTAGTTCATTGGTGAAAAGATTTATTGCTATGTTACACCAATGTCAGGCTTTGAAAACCAGTATTAATACCACTGAAGTGTACCAACAATCTGATTTTTTCCCCCCAAGGTGGGGAAGTCAGTCTTAAAATTATAGACATCAAAGTAACCTCTCAAGACTCCTGCTGTTGGGTCTGCTTAGGTAAACTCTTCCCAGACTCCACCCAGCTAACAGGAATCACCTGACACTCACTTCCAGCTCATCACCACATAGCTGAATTAAACCAGCTCCCATCCACAACCCTTATTCACTCATCGAACTGGCTAGCCTTAACCAGTTGCTCCTGGCATTCAGTTCCCATGTTGCCTGTTGTGTTTAGTCTCTGTTCTCTCTTCTTTTGAAGCTCTTCGTGGTGTGTAATTAATTTTTGCAGTCCACTATTAACGTTATTGGTCCTCACTGAATTGTCCCTGCTGCAGTGCGTTTGGGTCAATCCTCCTCTGCAATTTCTGTCAGGATGAGTTAACCAATAATGCTCGCCTAAAGGAAGTTGTCTGTCAACAGGAGCGTAGGAAACCATTGAGCATCTGCTCGCCACTCTCAACCAGCTCTCTGTATCAATACAGCAATTCCGTGCCAGTCAGAGCCCCAGACTCTGGTGCCTAAATGCTTCAGCAGATCCCCAACCTGATACCGCAACTTCCTGTCCCAGTGCCTTTTACACTTTGAGCTCCAGCCATCTCTGAATTCCAGGCCACGATTGCTTTCAATATCTCTCTCCTGACTGGGCAAGTTCTGACCTGGGCCACCCACTAACTAGGACAATAAAACCACCAATTGCAATAAATACGAGGAATTCAGCTGAGATGCGTTGGGTTTTCAACCATCCGGGAGTATGGAAGGAGGCAGTGGATCGGATACTTGGACTACATCAATGCTCACACTCAGTGCTGGATTACACAGTGGAATTCAGGACCATAGCAGTGGAATATAACTGAAATGTGGAAGAGCTCCTGGCCCATTACCATCACGGCCTCTCAGAGCACTTGAAAGATGAGCTGAACTCAGCAAGATCATCAGTAAGATCTGCTACCCACTCCTCTTCATAGATAACATATTTGAAACACTGTAGGCCTCAGATCTGCAGCAAACTGGATCTACAAAGCCCGTCCAACCTGATCTGCATCTGCCAGGCAGATAAGTGAAAGACGGTGTTCATCACACCCATTGGCCACTGCAAGTATTTGGTGATGCATCTTGGACTTTCTAGCAGTCCAGCCATTTTCCAAGCCTTCATTAATGAGGTCCTCCAAGACCTGATAAACAGCTATGTGTTCATCTGAATCAACGACATCATCATCTTCTCCATGGATCCCCAAGATCATGTCTTTCACATCCATTCAGTGTTTCAGCATCTCCTCAAAAACTAGCTGTACTGCAAGTTGGAAAAATGCCAGTCCCACACTTCCGCTATTTCCTTCCTGGGTTACATCCTTCCACCCCAATGCACTACCATGCACCCACAGAAAGTATGCGCTGTCGTTGAATGTCCCCATCTGTGCTTTCTCAGAAGCTACAGTGCTTCTTGGACTTCTCCAACTTCTACCACCATTTCATCCGGACCTACAGACAAAGTGCCACTCTTCTACCTTCCTCATCAAATCACCTACCTCGCAGTTAACCTGGTCTGCTGTGGTGGGCCATGCTTCACCACTGCTCCCATTCTCCACCACCCCAATCTCTCCAGACCTTTTGTGGTAGAGGTGGATACATCTGACATGGGTGCTGGGGTCATCCTCTCGCAGCGAGGACTGGACAGAAAGACACATCCTTGTGCCTCTTTCTCGCGCAAGTTGAACTCTACACTGTTCTCTTTATGGAGTAGGAGACATGGAGCTACTTGCAACTAAATGGGTCTTGGAAAAATGGCAACATTGGCTGATGGGGAAACACCGAGCCCGTCCTGATCTGGATTGAACATCAGAACCTCATTTCCATACAAAAAACTCATGTTAGGCTCGCTGGGCCCTCTTTGAGTAATTTATCTTCACCATCTCCTACTGACCCGGCTCTAAGAACACTAACGCTGACATCGTGTCATGACAGTTTGACCCATCTGAAATGGATATCAACCCTCAGCCCATCATTCCATCCACTCAGATCCTCACCTCGATCATCCACCAGGCCCTACAACACAAGCCTGCTCGAGCCAACACACTGCAGCCGTGCGTTCCGAGGCACTCCAGTGGGACCACACCTCATCCTTCTCCAGACATCCAAGCTCACAACATCTCTGGATTTTCTGCAGCGCCAGTTCTGGCGGCCCACCGCGATCACAGATGTATATCAGTTTGTCACTGCCCACCCTCAGTGTGCCCAGTCCAGTTCCTCAAGTAGCGGCCTTTTGGGTTCCTGTGGTCCCTACCCGTCCCCCTGACGCTCGTGGTCCCACATCACCGTGGTTTGCCACCTTCTGCTAGGGCCACGGTGATCATGACAGTGGTGGACTGGTTCTCCAAGGCCGCCCACTTCATTGCTCTCCCTAAACTTCCACACCTCTGGCTATCATCTGCAGACCAACAGTCAATCAGAAACAGCCAGGAAGTAAGTGAAAAGGTTTCTGCAGTACTTTGTCACCTTTAACCCTTTCCATGGAAGAAGTATCTGCCCTGGGCCTAGCTGTCCCATAAACCTCCTTTGCCATAGGCATGTCACCCTTTGAAGTGCTTCATGGCTACCAACCCTTCTTGTTCCCACGGAGGAGCTAATGATGGAGGACTGTTCCATCAGGACCCTGTTTTGCTGATGTCAGAATGCTTGGAAGGGGGCATGGAGGATCCTAGTTGCCAACCGTGACTACTGCTGCCAGGCTAGCTGCTGTCGGCACCCAACGGAACTACTCAGCGTTAGGCTATCTACACAAGTTTTGCTCCAGCGCACCAACTCCCACAAGCTCTTGCCCCCATTTATTAGTCCCTTTAAGGTTATCTATTGTGTCAACCTTGTCGCATACTGTCTCTAACTGCCAACGTCCCTCAGGAGTCACACCTACCTTCCACATGTTCTGCCTCAAGCCCATTGTCTGTGGACCACTCAACTCAACTGAGCCTGCAGCTCCGTAGCCAAGGGTGGTACAAGGTGGTTCAATGTACATGTTTTGCTGGTTGGTGGCTTTACATCATCATGGATGCAGTGTGCAGTCCCTGATTGACTAGGAAGGGTATGTCCTGGAGGAGAGATTTTTGGTGCTGTCCTGTTACATCTTGGATACATCGTTCATTGAGGGTTTCCATTGGACCTATCCAGATTGTCCTGGGCCATCGAGGGCCGGATGTAAGGGAGGGGTTTCTGTCAGGCCTGCACATGCAGGGTAGTCGCAATCTCCAGTCAGCTGACAGGAGTTACCTGCCACTTATTTCCAACTCATCACCTGCAGCCTCTTTGAACCCAGTTCACATTCACAATCCTTGTTCAGTCATTGAACCAGCCAGCCTCAACCAGTTGCTTCTAGCCTTGAGTTACTTTGTTGCTTGTGCTGTTCTCTCTTGTTTTGTGGCCTCTCGTTGCTCTTGATTTTTGCAGTCCATTAGAGTTATTGCCCATTGCTGAATTGCAGTCGCTGCACTGCATTTGGTCAAACCTTCTCCACATTTCCTGACACCTGCATAATCAAAGTCAGTGCTCTATGAAAATCCAGGCAAGAGGCGGCACTCTACCAGTGAAGTGGAGCTTCACATTTTTTTTTACTTGAGAAAATCCATCTTGTGGTCCAGAAAAGAAATGGCAAGTTTTGTTTGCATTCCTTTTTGCTGATTCCAGTAAGTCAAACTTGAAAGGATGTGGTTCAGATTCATGGTTTGTCCTGTGCTTCTGAAACCGGTCAAATACATTCTGAGATTTTCTGAATTTACTACTTGTTGAACTGAGTTGAAGTTGTTCTTGTGGATTAGAATATCTAGAGGTGAGAAGTGGGAATGGATGGAGGTGTGAGGGAAGCAGTATAAACTGCTCGGCTAAGTGAACTGAATTTTCAGTAATAGCTCTGGTGAAATTGAGCCCATTAAGGTGGTGGATGAATCAAAGTTTATTAAACCTTTTCAGGAAACTCAGATTAGGCCCAAATTAATCATCTACAAACTATCAATGGGTAACTGTCAGCCCTTTGGCTAATGGTATAAACTGAGTTTATGTACACAATTACTGAGTTATTGCTTTCTTGGCTACATTATCCCAACAGTTTCTGCTTGAATTTCATGGTGTTTATGGTAAAATCAAGAAAATTGCCGCTCTTCAAATCATACCATCTTTACATTATAGGAATGATCTCATGTAAATTTAGGAATGTATTCAATGTAAGCATAGATTAGAAAGCTGGTAGTACACATTGAAACCCCATCTCCAACCTGTGTTCATGAACATCAATAAATGCCCACCTTATCATCACATTAATAGGACAACATTCATTTTATTCCATTGATTAGTATTGGATTAATGACCTAGTTTTCAGATGCAGCTATTATCCTAAATGGAAGTCTATAATCTATACGTTGTTTTTTAAGGAGTTTTTTTTTGCGGAGATACAATGCGGAACAGGCACTTCTGACCCAGTGAGCCCACTGCACAGCAACCCACCTATTTAACACTAGCCTAATCACAGGACAATTTACAATGACCAGTTAACCTACGAACTGGCCCATCTTTGGACTATAGGAGGAAACAAGAGCACCTGGAGGAAACCCACGCTGTTTATGGGGAGAACATACAAACTCCTTATGTACAATGCTGGAGTTGAAGTCTGAACTCCCCCGTAATAGCTTAGCTGAAGTCATTAATCAGACTGTCATATAAAAATGAAAAGGCAGGTAGATCACATTGTTTGTGTCCAGAAGATATGACCAATTTTTAAAAATTTGCCTTCTCATTTAGGAGGGGTCAAAGACTTCTTCAGAGCTATTTGGTAGATCATGAGACATTGCCTGGGCCACTTACATCTAAACTTACCTTTTGTAGATTATCTAAATTAGGTGCTGTGATGGTAATCAGACTGTTAATTTTATCTAAGATTGGAAAGTTATTTCCACAAAATCCCAGAAGGTTGAATGGATCTGATGCAAACTCAGAGTAGTGTGAGGTTCCTTGCTCCCCACAGCCAGTTGGCTTTAAAACAATGAAAACTTGCCATTGGGAAATCTAAGGACAATTTATCTTTTAGGAAAAAATATTAATTTTTCATATTTATATATACAGGAACTGATATTGTAGATTAATTTGTAAAATTACTTTGATTTTAAACATCAAATTTTGGTTATACTTGTCAATATTTATCTCTCAATCAGCTTCATTAAAACAGGTAGCAGTCACCTAGATTGGTAAGTTTGATTTTGACTTTAAAACATTATTGGTGCTGTAGATAATGAGGAAGATTTTCTAAGGGTGCAGCAGGATATAGATCAGATGGAAAGGTCAAATGGACCACCAGCTGGCAGAATTTAAATCTGGCAAATGCAAGGTGATTCATTTTGGGAAGTCAATTAGGACAGGACATGTATAGCAAATGATAAGGAACTAAGGACTATTGATAAACTGAGAGACCCAGTGATTCAAATCCAGAATTCTCTGAAATTTGGTCAGTAGCCAGGTAAAGAAGGCATAAGGCTTGCTTGCTCGTCTTGATTGGGACATAGAATATAAAAGTTGGGAAAGGGATAGATAAGATAGAGGCAGGAAAGTTGTTTTCACAGGTAGGTGAGACTAGAACTAGGGGACATAGCCCCAAGGTTCGGGGGAGTAGATTTAGGATGGAGATGAGGAGCTTCTTTTCCCGGGGGGTGGTGAATCTGTGGAATTCTCTGCCCGATGAAGCAGTGGAGGCTACCTCAGTAGATATATTTTAAAGACAAGGTTGGATATATTTTTGTATAGTAGGGGAGTTGAGGGTTATGGGGAAAAGGCACAGGTAGGTGGAGATGAGTCCATAGTCAGATCAGCCACGATCTTATTGAATGGCGGAGCAGGCTCGACAGGCCAGATGGCCTACTCCTGCTCCTATTTCTTATGTTACGGTGTACTTTATAAAACACGAGTTAGACTGCACTTTAGAGAATTTTCTTTGGTTTAGTTGTCACACTATAGGAAGGATGTGTTTGAGCTGAAGAGAGTGCAGAGGACTTTCACCTGGTTGTTGCCTGGATTGGAGGAATTTAATTATGGAGAGAGGTTGGATAGGCTGGATTTGTTTTCCTTGGAGTGAAGGGGATGAGGGATGATGTGATAGAAAGTTGGAATTGTTATCACATGGTGTGAGTATCAAAGGTAAAAGGCCATAGGTTTAAAGTGAGAGGAAGAAAAGTTAAGAGGATCTGAAGGGTACTTGTTAATGATAGCGAGTTGTTGATACCTGGAACTCCTGGAATCAATAATAACATCAAAACACTAATGTGAACATTTCAAAATGGAGTATTAAGGAAGTCAAAAGTTTTCTTGAAAGATCACATGAAAATTACTACTTTGTAGATTTGACTGCCTATATTATTTTAAAATAGCCTTTGGATAGTCAATGAAGTTACTTAATATATCTGGTAACATCTTAAACCTTAATTTGTTAATATCAATATAAATCATTTTACTGTGATAAATCTCCAGTTGCCATTTTTTATTCTCTCACACCAACTATTCATTGTACCAGTATTTTTTTTAACCATTCTGCATATATATAGTGTAATCAAGGTGGAGAAGGCAGTAAAGAGAAGTGATGGAAGAGTTGATCGATTTAGGTATTTTTATTGCTCATTCTTCCACAAGCAAAGTGTGAAATAAATTAAACATGACAAATTAGTTAACAATTCTGTTTTCAAACATTGAATGAACATGACATTCAATATCCTTATACATGGGATAAATAAATAGAATGCTGTGTTGCATCTGACTTTTGCCTGATAGTTTGAGTGTAACTCGCAGTCTGTGATACTATTTGGTTTGTAATCCTACAGGTCAAATCTGAGGTTAGTTTCCATTTGCCCAAACGTGTTTTGAAGTTGATGGATGTGGAAAAGTGGAAAACTGTTGCATTTAGGCAACTGGGAGGGTGACCACTATTTTGCACAGTTTAACATGAGGTTGTGAACAGGGAAGAAAAATCAATTTCGTAGAGTGAGAAGAGAGGTAAAAGCATTGTGAAGTCCAGAAGCAGCAAGCAAAAATAGTAACCGTTTTCAAAAGGAAAAAGGTTCAGCATTTATAAATGAGTGTGGGGGTCTTTTAAAAGGCCAACAGAGATGTGATGAGGTAAATGGTATTTTTTTATGCTTCCTTTCTTTCGGTTCTGTCTGACCCAAAAATGATATAGAGGTATACATCGACCCAACTTCATGTTGTGGACGTCATGGTGTAATGAATGATGTAACACACATTCTGTCTGTTATTGCTGCTATTTTTGTCAAGCAGCATGCAATTGATTAATCGCAAACAACAGGAATTCTGCAGATGCTGGAAATTCAAGCAACACACATCAAAGTTGCTGGTGAACGCAGCAGGCCAAGCAGCATCTATAGGAAGAGGCGCAGTCGACGTTTCAGGCCGAGACCCTTCGTCAGGACTAACCGAAGGAAGAGTGAGTAAGGGATTTGAAAGCTGGAGGGGGAGGGGGAGATGCAAAATGATAGGAGAAGACAGGAGGGGGAGGGATAGAGCCGAGAGCTGGACAGGTGATAGGCAAAAGGGGATACGAGAGGATCATGGGACAGGAGGTCCGGGAAGAAAGACGGGGGGGGGGGTGACCCAGAGGATGGGCAAGAGGTATATTCAGAGGGACAGAGGGAGAAAAAGGAGAGTGAGAGAAAGAATGTGTGCATAAAAATGAGTAACAGCTGGGGTACGAGGGGGAGGTGGGGCCTAGCGGAAGTTAGAGAAGTCAATGTTCATGCCATCAGGTTGGAGGCTACCCAGACGGAATATAAGGTGTTGTTCCTCCAACCTGAGTGTGGCTTCATCTTTACAGTAGAGGAGGCCGTGGATAGACATGTCAGAATGGGAATGGGATGTGGAATTAAAATGTGTGGCCACTGGGAGATCCTGCTTTCTCTGGCGGACAGAGCGTAGATGTTCAGCAAAGCGGTCTCCCAGTCTGCGTCGGGTCTCACCAATATATAAAAGGCCACATCGGGAGCACCGGACGCAGTATATCACCCCAGTCGACTCACAGGTGAAGTGATGCCTCACCTGGAAGGACTGTTTGGGGCCCTGAATGGTGGTAAGGGAGGAAGTGTAAGGGCATGTGTAGCACTTGTTCCGCTTACACGGATAAGTGCCAGGAGGGAGATCAGTGGGGAGGGATGGGGGGGACGAATGGACAAGGGAGTTGCGTAGGGAGCGATCCCTGCGGAATGCAGAGAGAGGGGGGTAGGGAAAGATGTGCTTAGTGGTGGGATCCCGTTGGAGGTGGCGGAAGTTACGGAGAATAATATGTTGGACCCGGAGGCTGGTGGGGTGGTAGGTGAGGACCAGGGGAACCCTATTCCTAGTGGGGTGGTGGGAGGATGGAGTGAGAGCAGATGTACGTGAAATGGGGGAGATGCGTTTAAGAGCAGAGTTGATAGCGGAGGAAGGGAAGCCCCTTTCTTTAAAAAATGAAGACATCTCCCTCGTCCTAGAATGAAAAGCCTCATCCTGAGAGCAGATGCGGCGGAGACGGAGGAATTGCGAGAAGGGGATGGCATTTTTGCAAGAGACAGGGTGAGAAGAGGAATAGTCCAGATAGCTGTGAGAGTCAGTAGGCTTATAGTAGACATCAGTGGATAAGCTGTCTCCAGAGACAGAGACAGAGACAGAAAGATCTAGAAAGGGGAGGGAGGTGTCGGAAATGGACCAGGTAAACTTGAGGGCAGGGTGAAAGTTGGAGGCAAAGTTAATAAAGTCAACGAGTTCTGCGTGCGTGCAGGAAGCAGCGCCAATGCAGCCGTCGATGTAGCGAAGGAAAAGTGGGGGACAGATACCAGAATAGGCACGGAACATAGATTGTTCCACAAACCCAACAAAAAGGCAGGCATAGCTAGGACCCATACGGGTGCCCATAGCTACACCTTTAGTTTGGAGGAAATGGGAGGAGCAAAAGGAGAAATTATTAAGAGTAAGGACTAATTCCGCTAGACGGAGCAAAGTGGTGGTAGAGGGGAACTGATTAGGTCTGGAATCCAAAAAGAAGCGTAGAGCTTTGAGACCTTCCTGATGGGGGATGGAAGTATATAAGGACAGGACATCCATGGTGAAAATAAAGCGGTGGGGGCCAGGGAACTTAAAATCATCGAAAAGTTTAAGAGCGTGAGAAGTGTCACGAACATAGGTCGGAAGGGATTGAACAAGGGGTGATAAAACAGTGTCGAGGTATGCAGAAACGAGTTCGGTGGGGCAGGAGCAAGCTGAGACAATAGGTCAGCCAGGACAGGCAGGTTTGTGGATCTTGGGTAGGAGGTAGAAACAGGAAGTGCGGGGTGTGGGAACTATAACGTTGGTAGCAGTGGATGGGAGATCCCCTGAGCGGATAAAGTCGTTGATAGTGTGGGAGAAAATGGCCTGGTGCTCCTTAGTGGGGTCACGATCGAGGGGTAAATAAGAGGAGGTATCCGCGAGTTGTCGCTGTGCCTCGGCAAGGTAGGGGTCAGTACGCCAGAATACAACAGCACCCCCTTTATCAGCGAGTTTAATAATAATGTTAGGATTAGTGCGGAGGGAGTGGAGAGCAGAGCGTTCCGAAGGAGTGAGGTTGGAATGGGGACAAGGTGCGGTGAAGTCGAGACGGTTGATGTCCCGTCGGCAGTTGGCAATAAAGAGATCCAGAGCAGGCAGAAGACCAGAGCGGGGTGTCCATGAAGAAGAGGAGGGTTGAAGACGGGAGAAGGGGTCATCGGTGGGGGTGGAAGAGTCCTTGCCAAAGAAGTAGGCTCGGAGACGGAGACGGCGGAAGAAAAGTTCCGCATCATGGCGAACACGGAACTCGCTGAGGTGTGGGCGAAGGGGGACAAACGTGAGGCCCTTACTGAGAACAGAGCGTTCTGCCTCCGACAGTTGAAGGTCGGAGGGGATGGTAAAGACCCGGCACGGATGAGAGCTGGGATCAGAGGGGGGAGGGGGGAGGCTGGTGGTGTCAGTGGAGAGGGGAGGGTTGGGGTGAGAGAAAGATGGAGCCTCTGAGGGCCCAGGAGCTGACGGTGGGATCTGAGGAAGATGGGGCTGCGGAGTGGTGGTGGGGGAAGGGGAGACGGGAGTCACAACAGCAGCACATAAAGACCCAGCCTGGTGTTCAAGGCTGGAGTTGCAGTTGGTGGTTGCGCAATCGCTGTGAAGGTGTCCATGGTCGTTGCTGGAGTCCGGGTTTTGAATATGCCCTGAGGTGTTGGAGCCGCCGAGATCAATGGCAGGGGCCGCAATTGAAAGTTCATGCCTGCTAGCGTCGGGGCCGGCAGGCTCTGGAGTCCGTAGATGTAGGATCTTGCGATCTTTGCCTAACATGACAAAGTCAAAAAAACGGCGATTGCAGGCGTGGATCCGACGGATGATGAAATAACGGGTAGGACCATTACAGACGGCGAAGAAAGTGTCCCGAAGGTGTGGAAGGGTCTGGGATAGGGACACCAAGTACCTCCTCATGGCGGAGAGCGTCGCCTTCAGAGCTTGACGGGAGAAGCGGCGAGAGGCAGAGTCAATAAAATGTGAGTACCTGGGATCCTCAGAAGGTCCAAATTGAGAGGCTTGGAAACGAATCCTAAAGCCAACTGGAGTAAGTTGGCGACGGAGGCACGTTCCAAGTAGGATACATGGCTGTGATAGCGAGTTTGAGTCAAAGTGTGGTTGATTAATTGCCAGTTAGCTTTCTCTAAGCAATGAGAAGGTTCTATCCATTCTGAATGCTGGCTGAAGAGCTGAGAACTTGAATCTATTAGCATCCATTTTTATTCACCCAGAACACAGAAAAGCAGTGATTTTCCCAGGTTAGATCAGCAGACCTATTCAGTGCAGAAATCAACCAGGGACTTGGAGGGGTTTATCATGTACAATCTGAGGGACTGCTTCTTTCCACCGCCTGCTTGCTCCCTCGCCATCATGGCAGCCTTTTCTGCACCCAGTCTGTTTTTTTTAAAGTTTGACCAACTTCCCAGAGTCCAGTGTGGCAGTGACATAGCACTCATGAGCTCTTCGTACAACTGCTAAGAGAAAACCACACATGACCTTGTGTAATGTATAATTCTGAGTGAAAAGCTCCCTAATTATATTTTGAAAAACCATTATTTTGTCTATTTTCATGTTTTTGTGTGAGTCAACTGACTGAGAGAGATGTAGGGCAGAAGAGTATTGAAAAAACTGTCACCTACAGCTGAGTGGTAGCCTCTTGTCTGTGAGGGAGGGTTGTGAGTTCAGCTCCCACTCAAGAGACTAGCACATTTAATCCTTACTATACTGTGGGACTGCTCTCTCAAGTGGACCTAGCCACTATTTATAGAGAATCTGGCAATTGCTTCCAGTGTCCTTGTCAATATTGTATCCCTCAATCAATTTAAATATAGGAGATTGTTGTTCATTTTTGCAACAATTTTCGTGTGAAGCTGCAATGTGAAAATTGGCTGCCTTGGCCAATATGTTAGAATATGGATAGCATTTCAGAAATGCTTCATCGCTGGAAGTTGTAATTAAGGTCTAAAATGGGTTTGTAATTCTACTGTATAGGCAGTGACATGACTAGAATGATCCACAAAAGCTATCCTACCACTATACATCTGTGAATGACCTGCTATTTTGAAATGGTGGCCGCCTTCCTCATAGGACAGCACACAAAGCACTGGAGGAACTCTGAAGGCCAAGCAGTATCGAGCTCCTGAGCTCCACTCGCGCCTTGCCGGCCTCCCCCAGCTCTTTGTGGATTGCACAAGATTCCAGCATCTGCCGACAGCTGTGTCATATACTTAGGATTCTGTGTTTCAATATCCTCCTTTTTGAAGAGCTTTTCTGATGCAGGACTGCCAAAAAAAGATGGTTTAGAGTATCATTCAGTGGAAATGAGAGGTAAGGAAAGGTGGAAGTAACTGGAAGAGGTTCAGGAAATGAAGAAATGTTAAAGTGCAGTTTTAAAACAGGAAGCAATGACTGCATGAGAAGCCGTTGTGAATAAATAATAAATAAAATCGACTAGGCAAGCCTTTTTGTTGAATTAATATGTTGCTGTCAATGGATTGGAATTTGGAGTACTTTTAGGGAACCTACTGTTAATTCAAGTGATGGAGATTATCACCACAGGAGTGCTGAGCGAGCGTTGAATTCTAAGCCCGTTGAGCACTGTCATATTCCATATAAATCAATGCATCTTCAGCTGGATCCAGAGTCCCAAAACTCATTTCGCTTAACATCCATATCAGGCATCATAGAAAACAGGTCTCAGCCAAGGTGTTTTCTAATTCATCTCACACACAGTGCTTCAGAACAGTACAACATTACACCATTTGTACCCCATTTCCAAAGTATGTATCAAAATACACTCAAATATCAATAGGAAGAGGGTTGAGTGTTTCCCAGTCCCCCAAGACTATACAGAACTTAAATGTGGGACCTTCTACCAGAATGATCATTAGCATTTCATTTGAAAGCTTGCTGACTGCAGGCGTTTTCAGTGCAGGTTCTGTTCAGCAGTTAAATTATCGTTTCTTTTAAAATCTCTTTGATGGATGAGAGCTAAATCAAAATGTTAGATCTTCAATGCAGAAGCCACTCAGCATTTTATTTAAAGCATTGTCAAGATGAGTTCTTTTGTAAAAGACTATCTTCTGGAACAAGTTTGAAGAATTTATTAGATTAGCAGTGTTTGTAGCACCAGAGAATTTTTATTACCAATGGAATTAGTGGACCCTTTACTCAACAAATACAAATATTGCAAGAAATGTTAAGAGGAAAACTAAGGTGTCTAGTTTAAGTAATATTTTTTAAAATCTGGAAATGGTGCACCAGTTTAGAGTCTCTTTTCAAAGGTTAGGATTAGGGAGGAATCAGGTTATGAATGCAGGGAAACATGTTTGTTGTTGGGATTGAAGTGTTTCAGACAAATTACATTGGCTTCCTCACCATGCCCAGCCCCTGTAAGCCTAGAGGAAAAACCAGGGTTAGCAGCTGTACGGTTTTCACAAAATGAAGGATGAACTGTAAAGCATCTTTCAAGCATTGAACATAATATTTATTTTCTCTTTATCCATGTTTATGGTGTGATCCTATTGGACATCAGAGCCTTTGTGGTGTGTCTGTGTTCCAGAATGCGAATACTTTCACAGACATTCATTTTTGCACCAACTGCTAAGAAACTTAATATGAAAATAGTTCTTGTGTTATCTTGCAAAGGAATTCCTACTATTTTGGATTGTATTTTGTGGCGTCTCAGTGCAGTGTAAGGATGTTAGTAATCAGTGACAGAGATAATAGTACTTTAAACATTTATTGAAGAATGTTGTGACTCTTGTTTGGTGGATTATAGGTGAATTTTCTGCACCAAAACTGTTGTTTAATGGTATTTTCATGCAGTCAAATGTATGGAATCTTAATGGACCATGGCATCTGTTTATAACTGGAGTGAATAGCACAGCAAACCAGTGGCAAGGATCAGGTCAGCTACTGATCTATCACTGAATGATCGTATGCTCCAAGTGTAATTGCATTACAAATGGATATGTTAATACAAATAATAATCACCAGGTGGGAGAAGGTGATACTGCAAGAGCTCAAAAAATTGAAACACATTAATAATGCTCTATAGGTTTTTGTGTGGAGAAGTACATGAACAAGTGCAGTCACAGCTGTTGAGCATGCAAAACTTTGCCAGTCAAATTATTTTGTAGATAGATGTGGTACCAAGAATATTGGAAATATACCATGCATGTATGTCCACACAATTGACCTGTGCAACAGGAGTCATGGCAAGTTCCGATCATTGTATTCTGAAATGACAAGACTGTAATAAGTCATGTTTTTTACAACATTTGTTGTTTTAAAAAAAAACAGCTTATTGCATTCTTGTCAGTTTTGAACAATGAGTGTTTCAATTGCCTGAAAGTCACATTTTGACAATCTGCAGACTCGAGGCTACAACAAGCAGCTAAAGCAACTTCAGAAAGGCAGTGACATGTAGAGCTTCATAGTTTGGTTCAATTAGTCAATGAGAAACTGGGATTTTACAGTATCTATGCAGCAAATGGTAATGAAGGTGTTGATTAACAACCAGTGCATTGGCAGGTGATTTCATAATGGCGCAAGTTGTCCAGTAATGTATTAGGACAGGGGTCCTCAACCTTTTTTGCCCTGCGGACCGATTTAATATTGACAATATTCTTGCAGACTGGCCGACCCGGGGGGGCGGGGGGGGGCGGTCAGGTTGCCAACAGACAAGAGTAGCAGTCAAGTACGTTGAGTTTACCCAGAGAAAGACTACAAAGACCATGAAGCCTTGCGCGGACACCAGTGCACATGCGTGAGGTGCAGATTTCTCTTTCCCCTGCAAATTGTTTTTGGCAATTTTGTTCGGGTGGGGGGTGGGGGGGGGTGATAAGTGGCTAATACACCCAATTTTGTTTCTAAAAGGGTTTATCTAAGGAATTTAATATTAATCACACAGCGCATATTTCCTCGCATGAATATAGTGATTAGTTAATTATCAGGGGAGGACAGGGGAGCTTGAAGTAAGTATTGAAGGAACTTCCAGTAGAAGTGGCGGAAGCAGGTTCGATATTATCATTTAAAGAAAAATTGCATAGGTATATAGACAGGAAAGGAATAGAGGATTATGGGCTGAGTGCAGGTCGGTGGGACTAGGTGAGAGTAGCGTTTGGCACGGACTAGAAGGGCAGAGATGGCCTGTTTCCATGCTGTAATTGTTATATGGTTATTTAAGTAAGTCAATAGCATCATAACATTTTAAGTAACATTTGGATATTAAACACACAGCACATATTTTCCCCGTATGAACATATAAAATCATTGCAACGTACCAATATCGCTGAATCAGTGGGAGCCCTGGGCTTGTTTCCCTGCCACAAGTCGGTCCTATCGAGGGGTGACGGGAGACGTCGATACTCAAAGGGGGTTCCTTATGTCCAGTCTATTCCGCAATTTAGTTTTCGTTGCATTCATTGCAGAAAACCCCGCTTCGCAGAAGAATGTTGGAAATAGATGCAACTTTTTCAGTGCTTTTGTGGCTCTCTCAGGATCTTAAGCCCTGACTTTGATCCAGAATGCCGGCAGAGATGTCATGTCAAACATACTTTTCAGCCGGCCGTCATTTGCAAGCTCAAGGAGTTGATCTCCTTCCCGCGCTGACATGGATGATGCGTGCATGATGACCTCGCGTGCATAATGGCTCAACAGTGTGCGTGACAGGGAATGAGGAAAGGTGCAGCTGACTCATATCGCCAAATCATATTGTTTCCTCGCAACCCGGTAGCACATGCTTTGCGGCCCGGTGGTTGGGGATCGCTGTATTAGGACATGTACACTATTGAAGGGAAACACTGTCAAGGTGAATGTACGAGGGCTGATTGATAAGTTTGTGGCCTAAGGTAGACGGAGTCAATTTTAGAAAACCTAACATACTTATTTTGCAACATAGTCCCCTCCTACATTTACATACTTAGTCCAGCGGTTGTGGAGCATACGGATCTTGGACCTCCAGAAAGTGTCCACAGAGAGATGAGTTATACATGCAAATGTAGTTCAACTCTTTGAGTGATTATGCAGAAAGTTTGAAGTTTGGCCACGAATATATCAATCACCCCTTCTGTGGACACTTTCTGGAGATCCAAGATCCGTATGCTTCACGACCGCTGGACTAAGTGTGTAAATGTAGGAGGGGACTATGTTGAAAAATAAATGTGCTAGGTTTTCTAAAGTTAACTCCTTCTACCTTAGGCCACAAACTTATCAATCACCCCTCATATATTTTGGCCCAGGTTTAATTGTAAACTATGAAAACATTACACTGAGTATTAATTGGCAGAGATAACTTGATCATTGATTGGAGGAATGTTTGCTTTTTGACCTTTTCCCATGCTTATTCACAATCGAATGTCAACAAAGGTAATCAATCATCAAAGAGGGGTCTCCTACTTGTATGCACGATCACTCCATGGAGTCCAGTCTTCAAGATTTTTCAGGTCACGATGGATACAACTTTTCAAGGAGTAGATCATTGCTTATGCATCCGAAATAATCTTTTAATTATCATGAATGTAGATTTGAAAGGGAGGATGTGATGTGAAATGAAATTGTAACTGGTTTGAAAGTTGGTGCTATTGGCCACAGCCAGTGACCAAAGAAATTGAGATTATCATCAAAGTGTCAAACCAGCAAATGCAGCAGATCTATGATTTGGGTCTTTTAAAAAAAAATACCACGTGGGATGCCCTTCATATCTTGTGATAGTGCGAGGTCCATTGCCTCACTTATTGAATAAGGATGTGAAGTGGATGTAGAGAAAGACAACAAAATAAATATAATGAATATAAGAAAAGGTCAGCAAATGAAACTTTCCTCATTCATTCTTTTTTTTGGCGTGTGCCTGTCTGTGCGTCTGCGTGTCTGTGCGTGCGTCCGTGATGATGGGTTTTTCATGGCTTCTTCCAAGGCGCAGAGAGAGAGACTGTGAGGCGTGTCACTGCTCACACAGACATTTTTGCAGTATTTTCCCTGTTTTTTTTAACGAGGTCAAGTTGCAGTCTCAACACTGAACCCGGCACGGATGGAAAGTGGCTCGGGGGCGGACCCGACTAGTTTCAAACCCGGGAACCTCTGCTCCCGGGTCCGGCGCCGATGTCCTTGCACCACGAGCTAGCCCCTCCTCATTCATTCTATGTGTTAAAGTTGACAAAAGAAACACATCACCCTCTCTTCTTAGAACTTCACAAAGGATTATCCCTGTACTATATAAATCAAGAAAAAAACACTTGGGAAAAGTGTTTGGAGTAAGAACTTCCATTAATTTTACTGGTCAGATTCTCTCTCATGGTACACATGGTACAGGCCATCTGCCATTACCAGGCATATTAGGTCCAAAGTTAAGAATGCAGTCATGAACAATCGTCAACAAACATGGGAAGAATGTACAAAATGTGTCCAGTGAACAAGGAAAGCACTGAAATCATTATTCTTGAGTCATAGCAGTGAGCCATCGTGTGAAGAGGTGTCATCAAGTGCTATCACAGAGTGGTAACCACTACTTTTGAGAGAAATCATTTTGACTGTGCGCACAGAAATAGTATGAAAGCAATAGCAATATGTTTTATTCTCTGGCCTTCTTTGGATAATGATCTCAAATCATCAGTGAGTAAATGGAATATTGGTAGAAACAAGCCACCAATAGTTCCTTTGCACTCTTGGTCGTAGGCTATTAGACCTTTCCGGGGAGCATATTAGACTTCTGTGAAAATGCAAATGCTATTTTCCTGAATGTAATAGTCATTGCCCGAAGCAGACTGAAGTGAAATAGGGTCCATTTAAAGCATCTCTCTCCTTTTTCTCAATCTCTTTGTCTACCTCTCTGGAGACAGTTTATATACTGATATCTTTTATTAACCCACTGACTCTCACAGCTATCTGGACTATACCACTTTCTACCCTGTCACTAGTGAAGATGCTATCCTCTTCTCTCAGTTCCTCCATCTCTGCCACATCTCCCAGGGTGAAGCTTTTCATTCCAGAACAACTGAGATGTCCTCCTTCAAAGAAAGGAGTTAACCTTCCTTGACCACCAACGCTACCCTCACCGGCATCTTTTCCATTTCGCACACATCTACCCTCACTTCCTCTGCCACACCTCTTTCCTCACCTACAATCCCATTCGACTCTGTGTCCCACACATAATTCTTCATAACTTCTGCCATCTCCAATGAAGTCCCACCATCAAGCACATCTTTCCCTCTTTCTCCCCCACCCCCTCCCCCACAGGGATCTCTCCCTATCCAATTCCCTTGTCCAATCACCTCTCCCCACTGATCTCCCGATTGGCACTTATCCTTGCATGTGGAATAAATGCTATACCTGCCCCTACACCTCCTCACTCTACCATTCAGGATCCCAAACAGTCCTTCGAGTTGAGGCAACACTTCACTTGCGAGTCTGTTGGGGTCATCTACTGCATCCAGTGCTCCGGGAGTGGCCTCCTGTATATTGGTAAGACCTGATGTAGACTGGGAGAACACTTCACTGAGTACTTTCGCTCTGTCCGTCACAAAAAGCAGAATCTCCCAGTGGCCACACATTTTAATTCTATTTCCCATTCCCATTCCGACATGTCAGTCCATGGCCTCCTCTAACTGCCATGCTGAGGCCAAGCTCTGGTTAACAAGAAAGACCTTGTGCTCCATCTGGGTACGTCCAACCTGATGGCATGAACATCGATTTCTCGAACTTTGGGTAATAGACCCCACCCCCACCTTCTCCATTCCCCATTCCTGTTTCCTTCTTTCAGCTTATTTCCACACTACCTGCTCATCACCTCCTTCTGGTGTTTCTCCACCTTCCCTTTCTTCCATAAAACTTCCCAGCTCTATATTTCACCCCTCCCCTCTCCCAGTTTTACTTATCACCTGCCACCTTGCACTTCTTCTTCCCCTTCCCCCACCTTCTTATTTTAGCCTGCTTGAAGAAATCAAGGAATTCAATCCCCAACTCACTCCTTAAATGTAATAAAATCAGAATCTGCATGTCCTTAGTTTCTGTTAAAAGTTTGCCTTTATTATTATTAATGTATTCTCCACAGTTCTTGGATTGCTCTGTAACTTTAACAGACTGTGGAAGAAACATAATTTACTTACTTTTTATTTCCTTTTCTAGTTAACAATTTCTATTTAGTGATACAAAACAAACCTGTCAGCTGCATTGTGCAATGGCTACATGAGATGAACACCTTATAAACATAAAAAAATTCTGCAAATGCTGGAAATCAGGAGGAACACACAAAGGTGCTGGAGGAACTCAGCAGATCAGGCAGCATCTGTGGAGAACTATACAGGGTACTGGTGAAGCCGCACCTGGAGTACTGTGTGCAGTTCTGGTCTCCATACTTGAGGAAAGATATACTGGCTTTGGAGGCAGTGCAGAGGATGTTCACCAGGTTGATTCCAGGGATGAAGAGGTTAACCTATGAGGAGAGATTGAGTTGCCTGGGACTATATTCTCTAGAGTTCAGAAAAATGAGAAGGGATCTTATAGAAACATACAAAATTTTGAAAAGGATAGATAAGATAGAAGTAGGAAAGTTGTTTCCACTGGTAGGTGAGACTAGAACTGGGGGACATTACCTCAAGATTGAGGGGAGAAGATTTAGGATGGAGATGAGGAGAAACGTTTTCTCAGAGAGTGGTCAATCTGTGGAATTCTCTGCCCAGCAAAGCAGTTGAGGCTTCTTCACTAAATATATTCAAGAAACAGTTAGATAGGTTTTTTCATAGTAAGGGAATTACGGGTTATGGGGAAAAGGCAGGTAGATGGAGTTGAGTTTACAGATCAGCCATGATCTTACTGAATGGCAGGGCAGTGCAAGAAAATACTTAAGAAAGAAATCAGGAGGGCTAAAAGAAGACATGAGGTTGCCTTGGCAGTCAAAGTGAAGGATAATCCAAAGAGTTTTTACAAGTATATTAAGAGCAAAAGGATTGTAAGGGATAAAATTGGTCCTCTTGAAGATCAGAGTGGTCGGCTTTGTGCGGAACCAAAGGAAATGGGGGAGATCTTAAATAGGTTTTTTGCATCTGTATTTACTAAGGAAGCTGGCATGAAATCTATGGAATTGAGGGAATCAAGTAGTGAGACCATGGAAACTACAGATTGAAAAGGAGGAGGTGCTTGCTGTCTTGAGGAAAATTAAAGTGGATAAATCCCCGGGACCTGACAGGGTGTTCCCTCGAACCTTGAAGGAGACTAGTGTTGAAATTGCGGGGGGCCTGGCAGAAATATTTAAAATGTCGCTGTCTACGGGTGAAGTGCCGGAGGATTGGAGAGTGGCTCATGTTGTTCCGTTGTTTAAAAAAGGATCGAAAAGTAATCCGGGAAATTATAGGCCGGTGAGTTTAATGTCAGTAGTAGGTAAGTTATTGGAGGGAGTACTAAGAGACAGAATCTACAAGCATTTGGATAGACAGGGGCTTGTTAGGGAGAGTCAACATGGCTTTGTGCGTGGTAGGTCATGTTTGACCAATCTGTTGGAGTTTTTCGAGGAGGTTACCAGGAAAGTGGATGAAGGGAAGGCAGTGGATATTGTCTACATGGACTTCAGTAAGGCCTTTGACAAGGTCCCGCATGGGAGGTTAGTTAGGAAAATTCAGTCGCTAGGTATACATGGAGAGGTGGTAAATTGGATTAGACATTGGCTCGATGGAAGATGCCAGAGAGTGGTGGTAGAGAATTGCTTCTCTGAGTGGAGGCCTGTGACTAGTGGTGTGCCACAGGGATCAGTGCTGGGTCCATTGTTATTTGTCATCTATATCAATGATCTGGATGATAATGTGGTAAATTGGATCAGCAAGTTTGCTGATGATACAAAGATTGGAGGTGTAGTAGACAGTGAGGAAGGTTTTCGGAGCATGCAGAGGGACTTGGACCATCTGGAAAAATGGGCTGAAAAATGACAGATGGAGTTTAATACTGGTATTGCACGTTGGAAGGACAAACCAACGTAGAACATACAGGGTTAATGGTAAGGCACTGAGAAGTGCAGTGGAACAGAGGGATCTGGGAATACAGATACAAAATTCCCTAAAAGTGTCATCACAGGTAGATAGGGTCGTAAAGAGAGCTTTTGGTACATTGGCCTTTATTAATCGAAGTATTAAGTATAAGAGCTGGAATGTTATGATGAGGTTGTATAAGGCATTGGTGAGGCCGAATCTGGAGTATTGTGTTCAGTTTTGGTCACCAAATTACAGGAAGGATATAAATAAGGTTGAAAGAGTGCAGAGAAGGTTTACAAGGATGTTGCCGGGACTTGAGAAACTCAGTTACAGAGAAAGGTTGAATAGGTTAGGACTTTATTCCCTGGAGCGTAGAAGAATGAGGGGAGATTTGATAGAGGTATATAAAATTATGATGGGTATAGATAGAGTGAATGCAAGCAGACTTTTTCCACTGAGGCAAGGGGAGAAAAAAACCAGAGGACATGGGTTAAGGGTGAGGGGGGAAAAGTTTAAAGGGAACATTAGTGGGGGCTTCTTCACACAGAGAGTGGTGGGAGTATGGAATGAGCTGCCAGAGGAGGTGGTAAATGCGGGTTCTTTTTTAACATTTAAGAATAAATTGGACAGATACATGGATGGGAGGTGTATGGAGGGATATGGTCCGTGTGCAGGTCAGTGGGACTAGGCAGAAAATGGTTCAGCACAGCCAAGAAGGGCCAAAAGGCCTGTTTCTGTGCTGTAGTTTCTATGGTTCTATGGTTTTTCTATGGCAGGCTCAATGGGCCAAATGGCCTACTCCTGTTCCTATTTCTTATGTTCTATGTTCATATACAGGTCTCGGCCTATAGCATCAATTGTTTATTCTTCTCCATAGATGCTGCCAGACCTGCTGAGATCCTCCATGAATACTTCATACTTTAACATAAAAAATAAAAATAAAAATTTTGGCAAGGCTTCTATGTGCAGGATTATGAAAGAGATTTGTTCCTGGAAAACACCTGGTTAAATGATATTTTGAAGACTGGGCAAAATACAACATAGGCATATTAGATAAATGTATTTTCTCTGGCCACCAGTTGGTGCCCTGTTATGGTGAAGAAAATGAGGACACCAACCTTCGAGAGCCGAAGGGTTACAACAAAAAATAGTAAGCAGAATATTCATAAACCAAGGTATACCTGTAATAAATTTTAATTGGATACAATCACGAATTCATATGCACTTCAACCGTAAGCTCTAACAGTTTGCTTCAAATTATTTCAACCATGACATTGTTCCCAGGGTATTTTAACTACTGTTTCACCGTGACAGAGCCAGAGGATGTCTGCGACCTAGCACAGTAGGAAATGGCAGATTGATTAATATAAAACCTGAAGGAAGCTGCGGCTGAATTGATTTAGCTTCCTGCTCTGGAAACCAACAATTACATCACTCAGTGGACTTTGCACAGTGTTGTCTCATTTATTGGAGCCTCTTTGTTATTTAGAGATATTATGTCGGATAAAAGCAATGTTAAGTTTAATGCCTGGTGGTGCAGTTTTCCTCAGCAGTTTAACTACGATGGACACTGTAGTGGGATTGTGGTAATTATCCTGTTGCTGGAGAAAAGAAGATTGAAAGTATCTAGAGATAGTTGACATTAGCTTTTTCTGCTGGGCAGTTATACTGAGTATCATTGGATTGTTTTCATTCTCAAGATGCATGGGCCACTGAGGAGCCAACATTTGTAGTCTGTTCCTTTCCATTTGAGTGGCTTGCCAAGCCCCTTCAGAACACAGTGATCACTGGTGTGACGCCAGTCACATGGAAAGGCCAGACTAGTAGCTTTTACCTTCCCTAAAGAGACTGGTGAATCAGTTGGCTTTTTACAAGCTGACAGCTTCACACTCACTGATCGTAATTTTCCAGATCATCTAAATAAAGCCAAAATCACTATCATGGATTCAAATTCTCACATTGATTGAAGATTTGGATTTCATAGATAATATGAGTTCTTTGCTACCATATCCAGTCTGCGACCGACTCTCATGCTAATCATCTCTTCAACAGCTGGTATTAATCAGGTTTGGCATAAATTGCAGACAATTATATTGCTGAGATTTTAACCAAATGTAACCAAAGTACTTCTAAACACACTGACATCTTGTTTATGCCAATGTGTGTCTGGAAGTGCATTGCAGAAGATGCTCGAGCTCACTGTCACTTAATTTGGGTTGCGGGATGTGGGTTTTTGTAGAGGCAGTATGTGTAACTGCTTGACTGAAGTAAAATTTTCCATGACCCTAGCTTGGTGACTGCCCCTTAAAAACTGGGTTTCACTTACATTTTGTGTGTTGTGTGCTGGATTTTTCCATAATGATATATCAAAGGAGTGGGGGGCGTAAGTGTTAGTAAACCTTCACAAAACTGTGACTTCCTTGTCCTAAGATTGCCACTGTTTGTTGTCCATTTGCAAACAGTAGGTCCTGATTTGCATTTAATTAGATGACATTTGTTTGCTGAGCTCATAGTCACCGATGCAATGATACTCTGCCGCATGGGAGCCAAGGCCGAATATAAGAATTGTGCTGCAGAGAAGCCACACATATTGCCATGAAGGTGTTCAGTGCATATCCCTCTAAACCTTTCTTCCGGTCTGTGCCCCTCATGATTTTATATACCTCCATAAGATCAAAGTGGCATGTTCCTTTTCTTCATTCTAATGTCCTGAGACAATTCTTGCATAAAAAGATGCAGGAAGACTTTTTAAATATAATATTTTGGATCTGTATTTAATCAAATGACAATTAGGGAAAGGTACATTTGCTGTGAACATTTGTTCCTTAAATTGTTATCATACACTGCTACACATTATCAACATGTTAGATTTGTTTTATGCAGGTGTGCAGATTTCTGACAATGTGTAATGAATAATACCTGTCGTGAAGGATTTCTATTTGATTTTATCTGGAGGAATTACTTTGGAAGAATCTGGGCAGATTATCATTAATATGCATAGCCTATGGGAGGGGAGTTGTCTCTCTTCCTCCCATTTTGTTTTAAAAATTGAATTCAGATGAGGTATGTGTGGTGCATCTGACAGGGGATTAAACACACTTTAAGGATTTTTTTTTGCAGTGGCATTATCACTTGGCTCTTCCAGCTGCTTCACTGTATAAAAAATGTATCTATTTTGGTTTTTCTTGTATTTTCTGAGAAGCCAATGCACCATAGAGATTTGAACCAGGAGATAATGTCATGGCTGGCTTGGCAACCCAAGGAAGCACAAAATTGACCATACTTTATCCCAACGCATTAATCTGTGAAATGCCAGTCAGACACAGTAGCAATTTCTTTTTGTTGTTTTGTGTTTTTATTTTAATTTTAAAGATCCAAGCATCATAATCCATATATATTTATGAACTAAAGGAACTGCTAAACCAATTCATTTGAGAATTCACTTTGAGACTGAGAGGTCTTGCTAATAATGGAACAGCTCTGCTGAACCTTCTGCTTTATTTAAATACCCTCATTCCAGTCAATGCTCGCTAATTCTTCAGAGAATAAATTCCAGATATTGCTTGCAACCAAAACACACACGTCTTTTTTTATACCTCACAATATTTTGCCTCTATTTATTAAAAAATAACCTAATTGTGTTTAAAAGACCTGCTCCTAAGCTGACTTGTAATATCATGGATTGTTTTACAGGCTGAGTGGTGCAGTCCACAAAGCTGAATTTATAGAGGAGGAAGCTTCAGGAAATTCCTATAAATCTCAAGTGTGGCTTTGCGACAGTAATTGTTAAAGAACGATAACTACTGATAGATATGAATTTTCTACAGTCTAGATTTTCCAGGCCTGGTAAAATGATATACCTTGTGAGGAAGTTACTTTGCTAAATGCAATATTATATGCTTATAGGGGCTACTTTTAAGAAGCTCTGTTAAAGCTTCCCCATGTCAAGGCAGCCTTTGTTGGTTCAACTTCGATGGTGCATATCTTATTTCTTTTTGCAGTCTCAGCTATTTAACTCTTATTTATTGTTTGGAAAGTTAATACAGTGAGACCTGTAACACCTCATAGAATGATCCCTTTATCATCTGTGCTTTCTTCTGAAGTGGATGAAGTTGCACGTGTTGAACAAGAAAGAGCCCATTTCTCATAGGAATAGGAGACTGAAAGGTGACTTGAAATATGTCCTGGAAAATGCGAAGTGATTTCATACGGTACATGTGGAGACTGAGGGTGGAATTCAGATGTTTCTCTTGTTATATATTGTAAAACAGTAGCTTCAATGCCACAGATTCATTGCTGTCCCGCATTATAGAAACAGGGTAATTGAAAAGCAAAATGATTGTAGAGTGTGAAATGGCAACATTCATCAGTCGGGCAGCATCTGTGAAAAGAGAAAATGGGCGCTGCTTTGATGTCCTTTCATCAGAACAACTGTGCAATGTTTCTTTCTCCCTCACTCCCCCACTCTCCCCCTCAACATAAAACTATAGTTTGGCTTCAAAGCACTCATTATTAATAAAACAGTTCAGCTGAGGGCAGACAATATTTTTCCCTCTTTTTATTAAAAAGGAACTAATTGTGTTTAAAAGACCTGCTCCTAAACTGACTTTTGATGCACAGTAAGAGAAATAAATCAAAGTTCAAAGTAAAAATTATTATCAGAGTACACACATGTCACCACATACAGCCCTGAGATTCTTTTTCAGCGGGCATACTTAGCAAATCTATAGAACGGTAACTGTAATCAGGATCTGTAAACCATAAACAAACTGTGCAAATGTAGATAACAAATAAATAGCAATAAATACGAGCAAGAAATAACAAGATCAGAGAGCCCATAAATGAGTGTAGTTATCCCCTTTGGTTCAAGAGCCTGATTGTTGAGGGGTAGTAACTGTTCTTGAACCTGGTGGTGCGAATCGGAAGGCACCTGTACCTTCTACCTGATGGCAGCAGCAAGAAAGAGCATGGCCTGGATGCTGAGAATCGTTGATGATGGGACAGCGTTTCATGTAGGTGAGCTCAATAGTTGGGACAGTTTTCAACCGTGATGTGCTGGGCCGAATCCACTACCTTTTGTAGGATTTTCCACTCAAAGGCATTGGAGTTTCCATACCGGGCCATAATGCAGCCAGTCAGCACTGTTTCTACCTCACACCTATAGAGGTTTCTCAGGGTTTTTGATGACATGTGGAATCTCCGCAGACTCCTGAGGAAGTCGAGGTGCTGCCGTGCTTTCCTCGCAATTATATGATGGGTCCAGGGTCCTCTGCAATAGTGACACCCAGGAATTTGAAGTTATTGACCCTCTCTACCTCGGATCCTCCAATGAATACTGGCTCATTGACCTCTGGTCTTATTGACATTGATTGAGAGGTTGTTGTTATTACACCACTCAGCCAAATTTCCAGTCTCCCTCCTGCATGCTGGCTCTTCACCACCTTTGAACAACCCCAACAGTGGTGTCTTCAGCAAACTTGTATGTGGGGTCAGAGCATGTATGTGGTGTTAAATCTGTCACAAAAGTATTAAATGTTCTTCAGATTATGAAAATAACATTTTGTGGATAATAATTTTCTTCCATTAATTTCAATCAGAATTCATCAGCTTGGTCCTCAAGGCACTAATTGTTAATTCATACTCTCAATAGTATTTCTGTCGGCTTCATAAAACTGCTAAATTGTGGCGTGGGAAATCCTACATAATTTCATTATATCAAATTCTAAAGCATTCGATTAAAGAGCATTCTTAAAATATATTTCAGAGAATCTAGTGATTGTTTCAGTAACGAAGAATATTAACATGAGTCTTTAAAGATATCGTAATAGAGAGAAGATATGATGTTAGCTAATGTGGTCGTTTTTGGGAGGGTGGCAGCAGCAAAGGAGGGAGAAGTGAGGAGATGTACAGTAGTCTGGAACAATTATATAATTAGAACGAGGGTTGTTTCATTCTTTGAAACACAATGAATAGTGACAGTAAAGGATGTGTGCAAGAGGATAACAACATAGCAACAAATAAACAAAACAATGGTGGTGCAGAATAAATACAGTAAAATGTCTCGACCAGTGGGTGGGGGAGGAAGCACAGTGTAATTTCTGAGCATGCACGGCAGGGAATGAGAGGATACCTTCAAAGTACTGACTTCACACAAGAGGTAATGAAGTTATTTGCTGCAGTGCTAGTATCTTGTGAAGAACTCGGACAATGAAAATCTATGCTGGGTGAAGTAATGTTACACCAATGAGTGGGAAGATATTTCAGGCTAAATTTTTCCCCATTTTCTACTCCCCTCCTATGAATTACTTGCAATTAGAAGGGCTTAGACACCCCCAGCATTTTAAACGTTGTGCCTCAACCAAAAATGAGTATTGTCATCTGGTGTTATAACTGGCTGCTGCCTTGAACTTCCCTCTGAGTAAGTTGTCCTACAGACTCACACAACATGGTCAGGAATGTGATCTCTTGCTGATATTTGCACCACTGCTCCCTAATCTAGAGAGTGAAGCGTCAAAGTCGAGTTTAATAGTCATATGTGTGAGTACATGCACAGGTGGAGTGAAAAACTGGATAACCCACACAAAATACTAGAACTCAGCAGACCAGGTAGAATCTATGGAGAGGAATAAAGAGTCGATCTTTCAGGCCAAGACCCTTCATCAGGACCTGATCAAAGTAGACATTTTGTTACTAACCTATAGTGTTTATAGATTATGGGTGTACAGTAGCTGTTCTTGAACCTGCTGGTCTGGAACATCAGGCTGAGACGTCCTGAAGCAGTGCTAAAATATCAGCTACCTTCAGCTGAGCACCTAAACTTAGCTCAGATCTGAAGAGGCTTTCAGGAAGTGAATTCTGCCTAATTTTCCCTCCCTTCTTTACCATTCTCTGATCCTAGCTGTCATTTCCATGTTTTCAAAATCTACAGGATCTTACATGTTAGTTGACCAAAAGGGAAAATACATTTAATAAAATAATTAAACATAATATAGATTAATGTTTTGAAAAGCAGGCCATAAAAATGCTGGAAATATAAAGGCCATGAAATACATAATGCTGAAAATACTCACCAGGCCAAGATACATGTAAAGTTGAAAACGGATTAATGTTTTAAATTAACAGGTTAATGTTTCACAGAACCCAGATTCCTCTATTTCTACAACCCTATTTAAGTGCTTTCTTTCATTTCTCATGTACACGTCTGACATGCTGGTGTGGTATTGAAGTTGTCTTGTTGTTCAAGTGAGTTACTAAGTAAAGAACTTCATTCGCAACTGTTGTGAACTTTGTTTTCCCTGGCATTGGAAATGAACGGCAAGGCTGCTGATCTCAATGAGTTTATCTGGAAGAATGATAGCCAACTGGCATTCAGATAAAGAGGAACTGAAAGGATTAAGTACTAGGTAGCTTTTATCTGTCGTGCTTCCTAAAGGAGGGAGTATGTATTCCCATTGGTTACTTTAATGGACCAAATTGTACAGATCAAATAAGAGTTCCAAGTGATATGATCATTATTTTTATGCAACTTTCTTTTTTCTTCTTCAGTCAGAAAATTACTCCATTGAGTCAAGCTACGTAAACAGCAGACAGCATCTTATTAAAAGGTAATTCACATTTTTTCCTTCCACACCTTTGAATACTGCGAGTGTGTTCACATCATGAAATCATCTGCTTTTCGTAGCACTTATTGTTATTTTGATGTAATCGCGATTTAGCAAAATTTGACTGCATATTTCACTCACTTCAAAAATAAATCTGCTCAGACTTTTCAAGAAATGCCTTGGCTTTGTGCGGAAGGAATTGTCTGAATTTTGAATGTTACTCAAAATTGCCTCCATTTCAAAGCATCCTCAAAGGGAATAAAAACATTTTTGAAAGGAGTCTCCAGAAATTCAAGTGGCACTGACCAAAAAGCAAAACATATGGAGAGGGACTTTGTGAAAAGAAGCAATATGTATGATGAGGGACAGTGTGCTGAGAGGATGCAATCAGAACACTCCCTGCCATCCAAAGCTTAATAGGGAAAAAAATCTGGTGAGACCAGCAGGGAAAATTGCAAGTGGGCGAGTTAGGGAATTAAATCAGATGGTGGTGAACAAAATAACAGCTTTTAAGTGCAGAGTCATGCAGACTTGAATTGGAAATTATTTGGCCATAGATTGTTCCATAGTTTAAAAATATCTTTTAAAGCTATTGACTGCCCTAGATTTATGTGATTTCCACCTGAGCCGTACTGATTGGTCCTTCAGTTCAGACAAAGTTCCCTTGTTTTCAGTTGGCCAAACGTGGACCCAGAAATTGCAAGACAGCAACTTAACTATGTATATTCTGTGCCTTATAAGGAGGCTGTGGGCTGAGGATGGCAGAGCGAATTGCTGCTCCTTCATCAAGGAGTCATGTAATCTGCAGTTGTGTATAAGGAAGGTCATAGCATTCACACATTTTATAACACACAGGGAGTGTAAATAAATAAACTACTCAACGAGATAGCTTGCTGTGCTGCATCTTTACTGCACACCGCAGTTATGCCATCCACAGTGTGATCAGTGCTCTGCCTTCCCTGCACCCCACTTTGGAACAAGGCTTGCCATGTCAGGTAACTGATCTTGACTCACAAATCTCATACCTACCATAGTACAAGCACCATATTGTGCTTGGCACATGTACTCCATTGACTCAAACCATCGTATACTGGGGCTTCCTGTTACATATTTCTTGTCTTCTCCCAGGTTTTGCCTTGCCTGTACCCTGCTTAGACCAAAACTTGCCTTGACCTCTGTCCTGTCTTGACTCATGTCCTGTCTCGACTCCTGTCCTGACTTGTCATGTCTTACATTGACTTAGAGTTATAGAAAGATGTAGCACAAAAACAGGCTCTCTGGTCCACTGCCAACCAGAAATTTTCAGAAATCCCATGTTAATTCTTTTTTTTTACTCTCCAGATGAGAATGAGAATCTTTTCCAGGAAGGAGGGTTGTTATAGTTTGCATCGAGATATTAACTGGATTCAGAGTTGGGCTGAGAAGTGACAGAAGGAGTTCAACTCAAAAAAAAAGCGAGAAGTGATTCACTTTGGTAGGTCAAACTTGAAGGCAGAATACAAGGTTAATGGCAGGATGGGGTCCACGTCCGTAGATCTCTGAAAGTTGCCGTGCAAATTGATAGAAGGTGTATGACACACTGGCCTTCGTTAATTGGGGGATTGCGTTCAACCGCTGCAAGGTAATGTTGCAGCTCTACAAAACCTTGGTTAGACCACACTTGGAGTATTGTGTTCCATTCTGGCTGCCTCATTAAAGGGAGGATATGGAAGCTTTAGAGAAGGTGCAAAGGAAATTTACTATGATGCTCCCTAGACTAGAGGGCATGTATTGCGATGACAGGTTAAGAGAGGTTCTTCTCTTTGGAGTGAAGAAGGATGAGAGGTGACTCGATAGAGGTGTACAAGATAAGAGGCATAGATAAAGTGGATAGTCAGAGACTTTTTCCCAGGGTGAAATGGCTAATACAAGAGGTGCACAATTTTAAGGTGATTAGAGGAAAGTATAGGAGGGATGTCAAAGGTTAGTACTTCACACAGAGAGTGGTGGGTGCATGGAATGCCCTGCCAGGGGTGGTAGTAGAGCCAGATACATCAAGAGCATATACGAAACACTTAGATAGGCTCATTATGAGAGAAAAATGGAAAGTTATTCAGGAGAGAAGGGTTAGGTTGATCTTAGAGTAGGTTAAAAAGCCCACAACATTCTGGGCTGAAGGGCCTGTACTGAACTGTAGTGTTCTAAACTTCCACAGATTCTACCATTCATCTGCATACTAGGAACAATTTAGAGTGGTATTTAAGCTCCCAGTCATTTTGGAAACTCTGCATGGTTAGTGTCCAGTGTCTCTGACACTATAAGGCAGCACCTCTATTGTACCAACTGTGCTCTCCTTTGACTCTATTCCTTCCATTGACCCTGTCCTCCTTTGTTCCATGCCCTACCTCAACCCTTGCCTTGATATGTTCAGTCTTGACCAACAGTCTACATTGACCCATGGTATTTTTGGCCTTTTATATCTCTTTAGTCCATGTTATGTTCTAGTACATTTGTGTTTTGCTTATATTCAGATAAAAACAATGAGGAAAGTTGATGGTGAAGAAGATTTGGGTTTCCGTATGAATGACATGATGACATGTCTGTAGAAGCTCTGATCTCTTGGCATTGAGGACATTGGGAGAAGGGTTAGAAGGGAAACGTGACCTTGTACCAATATGATACATACAGCCTGGAAACACGGCTTCATCTCCTAGACAACCATAGCAAAACAAAACTGATTAGATCTAAAGATATAGAAGTCAGTTCCTTTCCAACCACTTAAGGAAAATGCTTGTTCAAGATAAATTGTACAGTTTTGTCGCTTTAAATTGGGTTCATTGCTCCAGTTAATGAAAACATATGGCTATGCTCTGTCCACAGTGCTGGTCTATAATAGTGCTCTTCAATTGCAATAAATATTTGAAAGGATAGAGAATAAACAACCTTTAGATGCTATTTGTTCACTCTTTCCACATGTTAATATACTGTACATCAAAACATGTATCAATAATAAATGCAAATAGCTTCAGAGAAAGAGAAGAGTCAGTTGCATCTGCACAAAGCTGCAAGTTTTTTTGTAATTGAAATGTCCCATGTTATGTTATGTTACGCTCCATAGCATGCAGGATAAAATTGACAATTCATCTCCCCCCTCCATAGTTTTGGGAAATTACCAGTGCAGCATTTTCATTAAAATGTATAAATTCATAAGGTAGTTTGGTACCATTCTCAGCAATTCCAATACTTTTAACAGCTTTTTATTAATGTACACCACAAGCTCTCTTTTTAGGTCAGTGGTGCCATTTAGGTTCATGTCTGACCAGTTTTAGATTATCCAAAGTGTATTATCTTACACTTGTCTGGACTAAAATTCCACCTGCACTACTCTGTTGAACTTTCCTGCTGATGTGGGCCCCTCTGGTTTTTTTGGATAACTATCCTTTCTTTCTTCCCACCCCCATCTGTGTCATCTTATTTTCAGCTTATTGTTGCTGTGATTCTGGCCCCTTTAGAAGTGACAGATCTTTTGTAAGCCACTATATCTAATAAGCAAGTTTGGAGAGTGAGCTGTTCAACCATAAAGCCAAATACAAAGTTGTTTTTAGTCACTGGGAAAAAAGGATTCCCAAGCATGTCTGTCATTTCCGAGCTGCCTTTGGCAATAGCACATGGCTACTAAGGCCAGTTTAGCCTCTATTTTATGACAGCTAGATTAAGCAACTGAAGACATGGTGAAACTAACATTAGGATTTAATAGGGTTTGTGTCAGTATACCAAAGTACAATGCAGACCCCCATGGCATGAGCTAATTTTGTTGTTAAAAACAGAGGAGCATGAACGGCTTCTTTTCATCTCAATCCCACCCCTCAATAATTTATCTTATATTAGAGAAAAATTTTTAAATATAATTGAAGAGGAATACACAATCCTTTTTTATAGAAAGAGCAATTTCAATTTCTTCAAGCACAATGATTTTGCAATTTTTTTTTGCTGTGTACATTCGACGGAATGTTTGAATGGGTATTGCCAATTACAGCTTAATCTCTCCCATTATTTCTCTGCAGAATGGTCCTGCCCATTTTAATATTGTGCAGAGAAAGCCAGCTCTGAGCATTACCGAATTCAGAATGTTCTCTGAATGAACTAAAATAAAATAAAATAAAACCTATAATGAGTCACGTTATTTATTTCAGTGCTGATATCCTCCCTGAGCACTTGGAGAGCAAGATGTCATTGCTAGTCAATTGGGACGTTTTCTGAGTCTCAGTCTAATGTAATTAACTGTCTGCTTTCTCAGGCAGCTGTAATCTTTTACCCTGCAAAATAAGTAGATAGGTAGAACTATGAAATACAGGCTATTTCCTTTGTGTGTTGCATTTGCTCTCTGACACACACACAGACATTAAAGGATCTCAAACTCTATGCAACAGATTAAATATCACGATTGTAAATTATGTCAGGTAGAAAATTAATGGCGTTATTTACTGGCCTCACTCAGAGAGCATAACTGGTTTCCCTCTTCTCAGACCTGCACTCCATCATTTTATTAAGCATTGAGACGGAGCACAGAAACAGACCTCTGGTCCGACTCATCCATGCCAACTAAGATGCCTAATTTCACTCATCCCACTTTCCTCTGGCATCTGGCAGCTCATTTCATAATCCCACTACCCTCAGATTTTCTTTTAAGTCTTCTGCTCTCATGTTAATCCTGTGTCCTCTATTGTTAGTCCCTCATACCCTTGGGAAAACTGTGACCCTTCTGTGCCTCTCATAATATATTGAAAGCCTATAAGGTCATCCCTCAGTCCCTGTGTCCCGCTGAGAACAATCCCACCCCAAGCAGTATCTCATACTATTCCAGACAACACCCTGGTGAATCTTCTCTGCACTCTTTCTCACACTGCCACATCCTTTCTGTAGTCTGGTGACCAGAATTACACACAGTATTCCAAATATGTCTTACCAATGTCTAGCGTAGCTGCAACATCGTGTCCCAAATCTTACAGTCAGTACCTCTCCCTATGAAAACAAGTAAGCTTCTTCACTCTCTGTATGCTTATGTAACTATAATCAGGGAACTATTAATGTACACCACAGGTCCCTTTCTACATCAATAGTGCACGGTCCCTGTCTGGCCGTTTTAGATCATCAAATTGTAATATCTCACACTTGTCTGGTGTAATATCTCACACAGTCCACCTGCCACTGCACTGTTCAGCTTGACAGCTGATGAGGGTCCCTCTGTGTATCCTTGGGGAACTATTCTTACTACTTGCAATTCCACCTATCTCATGAAACACAGAACCATGGACAGACTCCGTCATCAGATGATCGTCGTTGCCTGCCCTCTCCCTGCCCCCCGCCCCCATATCAGATGACCATGGACAACCAGCCCGGCCTCCCCCCATCAGATGACTGTAGTGGGGCCCTACCATCAGATAACCATAGGTAGCAGGTAGTTACATTGACACCCCCAGTGTCATAAAGATGATGATGGTCTCCTTGCACTACTTGAAAAATGATGTTGCTCCAATCTCAGAAGTCAGAGAACTATAGGTGCCCCCCCCAATCTATGAGTGTTATTTTCTCCTGAATGGACCCTGATATCAAATGACCATAATCAATGGACTCCAACCCAATTTCCCCAACATCATGTGACCATGGCTGATGGATCCCTGCCCCATCTCCCCAGTGTTGCTGGGCATCAGGTGAGTATGGATGTCCTTCCAATGTCAGATACAATGAATTATACCTTGTGGATAGTTCCTGGGCTTCAAATGCCCATGGACAGCAAAATGTGTTGCAAAGTCCTCGGGTGTCTGGGCACTTCCTTAATTGAGCATAGATTCCAGGTGAAACCCATGTTGGTTCCTAGCTACATATTGGTGAATTCCAAGTAATACAAGAGAAAAATATAAGGTGACTCATACAAGAATTGTCTGATCTACCACTGGTCCTTATCTATCCCGCACGGTATAAGTGAACTTCAGCCAAACTTCAAACTTGGCCATATCATAGAGACATAGGAGCACTACAGCAAAGAAACGGCTCTTTGAGCCATCTAGTCCATGCCAAATTGTTATTCTGCCTAGTCCAATCGACCCACACCGCAGCCTTCCATCACCTCCCATCCATGTACCGTACCTGTCCGCCACTTCTGCTGGCATCTCATCATTCCACACTCTCACCACCCTCTGAGTGAAATAACCCTCAAGTATTTCACCTTTCACTCTTACCTGTGACGTCTAGTTCTAGTCTCAGCAAACCTCAGTGAAAAAAGCCTGCTTGCATTTCCCCTTTCTCTACCCCTCATAATTTTGTGTACGTTTATCAAATCTCCCCTCATTCTTCTATGCTCCAGAGAATAAAGTCCTAACCTATTCAACTTTTCCTTATAACTCGGTTCCTCAGTCCTGGCAACATCCTTGTAAATTTTCTCTGTAGTCTTTCAATTTTATTGATATCTTTCCTGTAAATAGGTGACCAGAACTATACACAATGCTCACCAACTTCTTATATAACTTCAACATAATATCCCAACTGCTGTACTTGCTACTCTGACACTGTAATTAATGGAGGAGGTAATGACCTGAGTGCATGCACAGAATCTTGCATTCCTCCCTCCCCAAACATGCATATGTTTGGAATTAGCCTGCAATGCAGATCCTGTTCACAAAATGTTTTTTTTATATATATTAAACCACAGTGCAAGTATTATTTTGCTATCAAGAAAGTAATGCAAGAAAATGTCCTTTTTTTGTTTCCATTCCGGAAGCTTCCATTTTTATAAATAAATTAATGTGAAAAAAAAGTAAATTACATTTTTTTTTCAAATTGCCATTTTTCCCATTTGAACGTAATCAGTATCCTGCAGTGGTAATCCGCCAAGCTGTGTGTTTCCTTTCAAATCAGTTCAGGTACACAAGAGGTCACTCGTCGACCAATTCTGAGAAGGCAGGAATTGACAAGGAGATCTTGGAAATCAAGAGAGGGCAGTTTCATCAGAGCCAGAGCAAGGAAGGGTGAAATAGAAACATATGACTAAATTTGCTGTGCAATCTTTATGAGTCTGAGGATGGAGGAAGGGGTGGGTTAAAGAAATATAACCTCTTTGATATATTTTGACACAAAATGTAATATCTGGCAATATAATTTTGATGGACTTCAATGTGAAGCAATGTGTATGGCAATACATTTCTTTTCCATAAGGAGAGTGTTATCTGATGCTGCTAGGCATGACAATAAATCAGTATTGCTTCACACTCCAGTAGTTCCACATTCAAGGACCTGGAACGAAACAGCCTCAAGGACAGTGGACATGAGGAAAGTGACCAGACTGATAGCGAGCATGATGCACACAGGGGTCTGTGCTGCGACACAGCCATCAATGAAGTATTGAATACAACACTCAATTCCACTGGCTCTCAAGTACCTGAACAAGGTAAGATGGTTATGATATCTTTTGGTGCGTCAAGTGGCTTTTTCCATTGCATCCTCCATTGTTAGAGCAATTCCAACTGTCAGAAATGGCTATTGACACTATTTATGATGTTGGCTCGTGTACATGTAATCACTCAAATTAATTCAGTCATTTCATTCTTCAAAAATTGAACTTCATTTTGGTTCAATTTACTTTGCAATTTTAAAATTTGAATCAGATTATTCAGATTAGACAATTTTGCAGTTTGACTTTTAAAGTACTTTGTGATAAGTTTATCATGTTCATCAGGTTCAAATCAACCATTTTGTTCTGAATCATTTAAAATCTGTCTCTGCATTAAAATCTTTGCAGCAGAAATCTGTTTTTAAGTGATTATTTCCAAATTACATAGAATTCCTGTCTTGTTATTGTTTGAAGTGACAACTGTTTAATTTTATTTCTTTATTTAAAGAAAAGTAACATAAAATGAGAAGTTGTTTGGTTTTGCTGTTTCCCTCATGAAATAGTTTGTCATGGTTCCGGTAATCGCTGTTTATTTTTGCACTGTTTGGGTCACTGAACCAGTGGTGCTCTGCTAAAGAAATCTATGCCTTTGGATTTTCATGTATGTTGTCATCAGATGGGTAGTATGAGCTGTACCCCATTATTGGCTTGCACATTGATAGCAGGAGGCAAGTGCTACTGGGCATTTGGTTTAGCAAATCATTTAAGAAGTTATTGCAGTATTAAGGTGTTAGAAGGAAGAATCAGCTATTGCCCAAAATAATGCATGTTCATGATGAGACAAAGTGTGGAGGCGCATGGTAGTGGAAATGGTGTTACCATGATATTGCTACTCCTTTCAAATCAGCAGGGCAGAGGGCACAGAGAGGGAGGTATTTCAGGAGTATTTTAACTATAATGTCTGAGCTAGCAATTCACAATGGACAGAGATGTACAGTGCACTGCAGAAAATTAAAAGAGATGTTATTGAAGATAAAGGTAGTGACCACATGGTAATTGTTCATTTTATATAAAAATTCAGCCTTTTGCCCACAGATTGTTTATGCAGTATCATTTGATACAAGTTGAAAAATGTATAATTACAATGTCATTAAGAAACAGATCCTAGCTCTCTCAATGGAAGATTGAAAATTAAGCTGATTTTGACACATGTGCACTGAGACAAAAGACAGGATGAAATCTCAATGACCTCGGATGGGATCAGTGTTATCATCGACCTGTCTGTGGAGATTATCATTTTGATTATGGAAACAAAGGGAGTCTTTGCAATTTTATTGTGCCCTTTTCTATTAATTAATAAAGCTATCACTATAAGTCAGAGTCAGACAGAACAGAAACAGACCCTTCAACCCATCTAGTCCATGCCAAACTATTGAAATTCAGACTCATTTTTAGAAGGATATTAATGCATGATTTCAGTCATAATTGCCCAGTGTTCGAAAAAGAATGACAAAGACAATTTGAGTGAAAAGAATGACAAAGGCCGAAGACAAAGGTTGCAAAGGCAATTTGAGTATGATAACAGATCAGGGACTAGAGGAAAGACTAGGGAAAGTAGAAATGTTCTCTATGGAATAATGAAGGACAAGAAAAAATGAACAGAAGGCAACTAAAAATATAGGGAGTTTTGGTAATGTGATAAAGGAGGAACTCTTTCCACTATGGGCAAATGGAAGATAGAGATTTAAGTTAAAATGCAAAATAATCAGAAGAAATGAGTCACATTTTTTTTGTTGTCTTTGTTATTATCTGAGATGGTGTCAATGGGAATCATAAACACAAGAGATTCTGCAGAAAGAGCAACACCTATAAAATGCTGGAGGAACCCAGAAGGTCAGGACATCTTTGGAGAGGAATAAGCAGTCAACTTTTCAGGCAGGATTGGAAAGGAAGGGGGAAGAAGCCAGAATATGAAGATGGGGAGAAGGGGAATGAAGTGAGAAAGTGGGAGATGATAGGTGAAAGAGGTAAAGGGTTGAACAAGGAAGAATCTGATAAAATAAAGAGGAGGACCACAGAGGAAGGTGACAGCAGTTGAGGAGAAGAGAAAGGGATGAGGGGGAGACAATGGGGAATGAAAAAAGAGAGAAGTGGAAAAGGGAAGAAATAACCAGAAGCTGAAGAAATGAGGCTGCTTAACAAGATAAAATCCTGTGACGTTATAGGAGAGATACGGGCATGGATAGAGGAAAGGCTGACAGGCAAGAGGCAGGGAGTGGGAATAAAGGGAGCCTTTTTTGGTTGGCTGCCAGCGACTAGTGATGTTCCTCAGGGGTCGTTATTGGGACTACTACTTTTCACATTGTTTGTCAATGATTTAGATAATGCAGTTGAGGCTTTGTGCAAAGTTTGCAAATGATATGAAGGTGGGTGGAGAGTTAGGTGGTGCTGAGAAAGCAATGCGACTACGGTAGGACTTAGACAAATTGAAAGAATGGGCAAACAAAGTGGCAGATGGAATACAGTGTTGGGAAATGCATGATAATGTATTTTGGTAAAAAGAAATATTGTTCTGCACTATTGTTAAAACATCAGAGATGCAGAGGGATTTAGGGAGTCCCCATTCAAGACTCCCAGAAGGTTAATTTACAGGTTGAGTCTGTGGTAAAGAAGGCAAATACAATGTTGGCATTTATTTCAAGGGGAATAGAATATAAAAACAAGGAGATAATGCTAAAGCTTTTAGACACTAGTCAGGCTGCATTTGGAGTATTGTCAATAGTTTTGGGCCACATATCTCAGAAAGGATGTGTTGTCATCAGATACAGTCCAGAGGAGATTCACAAGGATGATTCCAGGAATGAAGGGGTTAACATATGGGGAGCGCTTGGCAGCTTTAGGCCTGTACTCATTGGAATTTAGAAGAATGTGGGGTGATCTCATTGAAACCTTCCAAATGTTGAAAGGACTAGATAGAGTGGATATGGAGAGGATGTTTTCTATGGTAGGGGGTATCCAGAACTAGAGAGCACAGCCTCAGAACTGAGGGGCGACCTTTTAGAACAGAGGTAAGGAGGAATTGTTTTAACCAGAGAGTAGTGAATCTGGAATGTTCTGCCACAGACTGTGGTAGAGGCCAAGTCCGTGGGTATATTCAAGGTGGAAGTTGATAGCTTCCTGATCAGTCAGAGCAGCAAAGGACATGGTGAGAAGACAGGTGTATGGGGTTGAGTGGGAACCGGAATCAACCATGATAGTGGCGGAGCGGACTCAATGGGCTGAATGGCCTAATTCTGTATCTATATCTTATGTCTGTGTGCTGTTCCTGATATTTTTTTGAATGCGTGGAAGTACCTGCTTCCACCACCTTCTCAGACAGTGCATTCCAGATTGCAGTCGTCCTCAAAGTGAAAAGATTCATCCGCAGACCCTCTTTAAACCTCTTAATCCCCACTTAAAACCTATGCCCTTTCTTTCTTGACATATCCATTATGGGGAAATGTTTTTCCCAATCCACTCCACTGAAGCCTCCATGATTTTGTACCTCTATCAGGTCCCAATTCAGCATCCTCTGCTCCAAGAAAAACAAATGCATTCTCTTCAGTATCCTCTCATTACTGAAACTTCCCATCCTAGGCAACATTCTAGAAAATCATCTCTGAATTCCTTGATGCATTTTATACACATATATTTTTCAGGACTTGGCCAATAATGCAATATTAGCATTTATTGTCCATCCCTACAACTTAGATTTTCCATCTGATGTCATGAGAATGTCCTTTCTGAATTTTAAATCAGCTGGTTCACAATTATTGATTAAACATTACTAAACATCAATCTGGGACCATTTCAGGGTCAATGACTTGCGCTCAATGGACACTTTAATAGGTACACCTGTATACCTGCTTGTTAATGTAAATATCTAATCAGATAATCATGTGGCAGCAACTCAATGCATTAAAAGCATAGAGATGTGGTCAAGGGGTTCACTTGTTGTTCAAACCAAAATTCAAAATGGGGAAGAAATGTGACCTAAGTGACTTTGACAGATTGTTGGTGCCAGATGTGGTGGTTTGGGTATCTCAGAAAATGCTGATTTCCTTGAAATTCAGCACAACAATATCTAGAATTTACAGAGAACGGTGTAAAAAAAGTGAGTGGCAGTTCTGTGAGCAAAAGCGTCTTGTTAATGAGAGAGCGAGGTCGCGGGAGAAGATTGGTTCAAGCTGACAGGTAGGCAACAGTAATTCACATAACCACGTGTTACAACAGTAATGTGCAGAGGATCTCTGAGCACATAACCTGGTGAACATTGAAGTGGATGGGCTACAGCAGCAGAAGACCACAAACATACACTCAATGGCCTCTTTATTAGATACAGGAGGTAGCTAATAAAGTGGCCACTGACTTAATGAGCAAGGTTCATTTTGGTACAAAAGATTAGATGCATTATAAACCAAATATCTAAAAGAATTTACCCATGAGAGAGTGTCTCCTTCAACTGATCTTCATCTGTTTTCTTTGCAATATCTCGGCTAGCAGAAAACACTAATGCTATCTTTAGAAGTGGAATTTGAAATGAAATTCATATTTGCAGAGCCTGAGCTCCATGCTGACAAAGTGAATCCCCAGGGTGTGTTCATCTCATTCTCCTCAAAAGCAAAAAGAAATGAGCCAACTCGGAAATATCAGAATTCTGAAAATAATGTCACAGGTACCTGTGAGATACCATGAATAGCTCCAATTAGTGATACAGCATATAGTAAAGACGAGTGGAATGACATCCAATTTCACAAATACCAAAGCAGCGATAAAAATATATGCATTATTTGGACCACAAATGAATGATGGAATTTTAATTAGATCAGAAGGTAAATAACTAGTGAATTTCAATTCATCTTGACTTGAGTTTTTAGATGTGGGTGACAAAGACTCCAAAGCAGCAACAACTTGTTCTAAGCTTAATAAAATGCCACCGAATTTTCAAAGAAATGACGAACAGGCCAAACAGGTTGGCTCAATATGTGTCTTTTACTACTCATCAACGGCTCCATAGAGAAATACTTGCCATATCCTACCGATGGGCCAGTTCACTTCTGAATTATGTTTTCCTGTGCAGTACTTTGAGGAAGTCAAAGGCAAGCTGGGGGTTTGTCCCTCTCTGCTGCCTGACACTCCATTAATGGTGGGATGCACATTCACATCCAACACACCTGCCATGTAGTTGTCAGGACCATCATTTTAAATCTGGCTTGGCTCATTTGGACTGGGTCAAGAAATGTGATTGTAAGTATGTATTTTCTGCATTTATTTATTTACTTATTGAGATACAATGCAGAATAGGTCCTTCTGGCCCTTCAAGACACACTGCCCAGCAACTTCAATTTAACCCTAGCCTAATCATGGAACAATTTATAGTGACCAATTAACCTACCAACCGGTACATCTTTGGACTGTGGGAGGAGACCCACACTGTCACAGGAAGAACATACAAGCTCCTTACAGACAGGGTCAGGAATTGAACCTGGGTCACTGGTACAGTAAAGTGTTGTGCTAACCACTACGCTCCCGTACCGCCCCATACTTTATGGAATCTTAGAATTTTAAATTAATTTATGAAACTCAAAAGTGTTTCTAATTAAATTTTGTTTCTAATGATTTAAATCCCTTCAAAGTGTTTTGAAATGTATCTGATCATCAGACATTCAAAAGGCTTTGACAGCGATAAACATGTCAAGGTAACTATCAGGGTGGTCTGGGAGCAAATACTAAGGATCTGCTTCCTGAGCGCGAGTCCATCGCTTGCAGGCTGTTGCACCTTGTAAAACAGCCACAGCAGCAAACATTATTTGATACTCCAACCATGCAAAATGTAATTACAGATGTGGGAGGACTATGGAGAGCAAGCGGGGAATGGCCTGATCCTACTTATTAGTTTAAGGGTGGTTTCAAGCACATTGTGAAGGAGGGAAGAGATCTCCGGGTTTAGATCGATGTAGGCACCCTCATAAATTGTGAGGCTTAGGAAATCAAGGATACTTAAGAGGTTAGAGATGGAGGAAAGCAGACTTCTCGGAAATGGAACCGCCTGGAACTCAGCCAGGATTCCTCTGGTAGTAGTAGTATTGATTTGAATAGTGCTTTTGTGGTTTAGGTCTGGCTTCAGTTTCAGTGGCCACGAATGAGTTCAAATTGAATTATATATCAACACCAAGGTTGCTTTCCTCAATCAAGATTAGAACTGTACAAAGGTAGAAAGACATACAGCTCTGTGTTAGACAGAAATAAAACTAACTAAACATGTTTCAGGTTGCCCTGTTTCTATATGTTACCAGTTATAAATAATGGGAAACTGTGTACAGCCTGTGGCACTGTTTTACCTGTCAGTGTACCATTGAAGACTACAGGTAATGACTCTCAAAGAGACATGCTGTGACTGCATCAGCCTAAACGTGGAAGATGTCTGTCATTAATCTTAACATCTAGTATTTTGTAATATGATGTTCAGTTCAAAAAAAATTGAAAGAGAAGATTTTCCTTTCAGTATTAGAACACAGATTTTTGTCATGGTAGTTTTTTTGTGGGTTTACAGTACTTTTATGTCCACAAGATCTATTGTAGATTCAGAGAATCAATATAGGCTTTGCCAGTTTGTACCTGCCAAGAGGAGGGAAAGTAATCCATTATTAGTGTGTGTGAGGGAAAACCAAGGGTGTCAGATAGACTTGATCCAATGGTGGCTTTTAAGAGGGTTATCATTACACTTAACTTGGCTATTATTTTATCCACTACTGCAGTGGTAAACTTTGATTGCTGTTTTCCACAGCATTATGCAGCCATTCCTTAAGCAATATTAAAGTCAAACTCTGGTATTGTCATGTGCACAAGTGCAATGAAAACACCACTTGCAGCAGCATCATATAAGCAGTATTCACAAGAAAAGCATAAATGTTAATTATACACAATCTTTATTGGGAAATACAATTACATTGTGAAAAAGACAAAATGGTCATTGTGTGGCTAAACTATCGTTTAAGAATCTGGTGGAGGTGGGACATCAGCTTCTGTACCTCTTGCCCAATGGTTGCTGCAAGAAGGTAGCATGGCGTCGATGGTGGGGATCTTTGATAATAGATGTAGAAGAGGGATTTGCCTGTGATGTATTGGGCAGAGTTCACTACATTCTATAGCTTCTTACATTCTTGTGCATTTAAATTGCCATACCAGACTGTGATGCAACCGGTCAGGATTCTTTCAACAGTACATAAGTACAAGTGTTAGATGATAAGCCAAATCGTCTTAATTCCTAAGAATGTAAATACGCTGGTACACTTTCTTTATGATTGCATCTATGCACTGGACCTAGCACAGGTCATCAGTAAGCACCAAGGAAATTAAAGCTGCTCACTCTATCCGTGCCGACTGACACATTTGCCCTCCACCCCCTTCCTGTGGTCAACAATCAGCTCTTTTGTTTTGCTAATGTGGATGAGAGGTTGTTTTGGTGGCACTACTCAGGTGACCTGTTTTGCTTTGTTTAGCTGAATAATCACAACCTGCTGTTTGTTCAACAGCTTCAGAGTCAATTTAGATGCTTGAATTTTGGAGTCATTGTTTAAAAGTTTTATATCATGTGTTATGTTTTGTAAATCCAGAAATTAATTGAAAGAAAAACATGGGGAGACCGGGATAAACGTGTAACCTTCATTTTCATATGTGTAGCAAGGCGCACACGAATGACATAGTGGCATAATGACGTATGCCATTCATGGACTTTTATATACAGCCCATAATTAATTATTTAAACAACAAAGTGCTTAATCATCAATATATTTACAATATTACTGAAATATTTAATACACTGTACTCCTTGCATAGCTATAAACTCCAACTCAATATAGACTGCATCTGGACCTGTATTCATACATGCATGCATACACACATACAGCATAGTATATATAACAATTACTTTTGTACTAAATAGACTGCATAGTAAAATCTAAATTGTCCCATTCAGACCTAAAGATATAACAGCTGTGGAGGATTTCTTACTCTTGTGGGATAACGTCTTTCATGACAAGGAGGGCCACTCTGCTGGCAGATGAGATTTGTACCTGTGAAACAATCTCCAATACTGGGGTCTCCTTCATGGTGGTTGTAAGGACATGACTCAAGAAAAGCAGGAAGTGGTTCTGACAGCAATTGTCACGTTTCTTCTCCTTTCTTCTTTCTTCACCAAAATGCCCTTGGCACCGTCTGCATGTGTTGACATCCTGAACAATGCATGGCAAGCTGCTAGATCTGCTAATCTGTCCCACGCCACCAGACACAGCTCAAGCCAATGCTTTCATGTTGACCACTCCTAGGTGACCAGCAAGTAGCTCCAACACTTCAGCTCTCAACTTGGCTGGCAGAACAACTCTCAATTCCCACAAGAGGCAGCTTCCATCAAGGGCAAGTTCATCCCAGCACTGGTAAACTGGTATTTCTGCGCACATTCCAGCCACTACGGGTGGTTATGTTGATTTGAGACAGTATGGGGTCTTTTCTGGTTTCCCTTTGGATCATCTCTGCCATTATATCAAGTAGAGGATCCTCTTTTGTAAATTTTTCAGATATTTCCTTTTCCAAGAGCAAATTGGGCGATCCATCAGCATTTCCATGAATACTTGTCCTCTTAAATTCAATCTTGTAATTGTGTCCTCCAAGAAACAGAGCCCATCTCTGCATTCATGCTGTTGCTGTTAGTGGAACACCCTTCTGTGGATTGAAAATGGACTCTAGTAGTTGATGATCAGTAATAAGGGTAACCTCTCTCTCATACAAGTACTAGTTGAAACATTTTACACTGCAAATTGTGTGTAACTTTTCTCTACAGCAGTAAGGGAATGGGATACAAAGGCTATGGGACGTTCACATCCATCACTCATAACGTGATATGACAGCACCCTTACCATAAGGTGAGGTAACACAGGCAAGCTTCATTGTACGATGTGGATTGTAATGCTTGAGTACAGGTTCTGACACCATTTCCTTTGCCGTTTGGAAACCACCTCACACTGCTTTGTCCATTACCATTTCTTCCCGATCTGTGGCCATGAGTTCAAGGGGTGGAGCACAGTAGCCAAGTATAGCAGGAACCTGCTATAGTAATTGACAAACATAAAAAGGACTGCAACTGTGACACATCCTTTGGCCTTGAAGCATCCAACACTGCTTAAATTTTCTGTCATACTTGGTAATCGTTGTGTGTCAATAGTGTGACCATAGTAAATGATGTTTCGTTTTAAAAATTCACACTTGCTGCACTATGCTCTGAGACCATAATTTTCTAATATTTTTAACAGTCTTTTGAGATTTTGGAGATGTTCCTTGTCATCCTTGCTGGTAACAGTGATGTCATCCAGGTAACCCTGAGTGCCTGGGCAGCCTTACAACACCTGGTCCATAGCTTTCTGGAGAGTGCAGCTGCAGAGGCTACTCCAAAAGTAAGCCTTTTATAGTGATACAGTCCTTTGTGAGTGCTTATGGTTAGAAGCACTTCGACTCGTCTTCCTTCTCCAGCTATAGGTAGGCCTCAGTTAAGTCCACTTTGCTGAACTGTTTTCCTCCAGAAAGGTTTGCAAAGATATCCTCTATCTTGGGCAGAGGGTATAGACCTACTTTCAGTACTGGGTTGATGGTGACCTTGAAATCACCATAGATCCATCCTTTTTGGCTGCTTGGACCGCTGCCATTGTCCATGGGTTCCACTCAACCTCGGAAAGAATTCCTTCTGCCTCCATGTATTTTAGCTCACTGGCTACTTTAGCACAGATAGTTTAAGCAACTGGATAGGCTTTATAAAACTTAAGTGCATATTTTCCTTTAACATTATTTTACCCTTGATATGTTGGAGTTTTCCAGTGCCATCCTTGATCACCTTGAATGGTGGATGAATCTCCAATCAAGTTTGTAGTTGTCTCATCCAGTCACGCCCCAGAATACTAGCCCTCCTCTTTCTACCACATACAAGCCCACTGTGGTTTATTGGTTGTTGTATTTCACTGTTACAAATGTCATTCCCACAGGTGTTATATTTTTTCCAGTATATATTCTTAGTTGGATATCTGCAGGCTCCAGTTCAGCATCTTTTAAAATGCTGCTCAAACTCATTTTGCAGAGTGACTGAAACAGCCCAGCTAGTGTCCAATTCTATTTTAATTAATTTGCCATTAACATCTTACTTAAACCATATTTCTTGTGTATTGTTAGTTTTCATATTGTAAATCTCAAGGGTGCTCAGTCCAGTGTCACTATCACTATTATCAGATTTTTCATCAACATGCAGATTAGTGCTCTCTTTGAATTTGCAACTTGACTTTTTTCTCTTCCCTGCGCAATCCATTTATTTTTGTCTGCATGACATGCTTGTTGTATGTGTCTTAATTAGTTGCATTTTCTGCAATTTTCAACTTTAAACCTGCATTGGTGTGGTGTATGTGAGCCCCTGCCACAACAGTAACACAATTTGTTCGCTCAGGCAGGTTTCTGAGCAGACATTGCAATTCTGTTCATGCTCATTTTCATTCCTGACTACAAATCATTTGTGTCTCTGGCCACTCTTTCCACTGATGCAGTGATTTCAGCTGCTTTTAAATGAGGTACTTCAATTAGGAGCCATTTTTGAATGCTTTCATGCAAAATTCCACAAACTAAATGATCTCTCATCATTCAGTGCATTACCAAACTGACAATGCTCAGATAATCTCTTCAATTCAGCCACATACGTTGAAATAGACTCCCCTTCCTTTTGATACGGCTTATGAAACCTTAAGCATTCTGCAATCAACAATGGTTTTGGTTCTAAATTTTCCGACATTACTTTCATGAAATCAGCAAAGCTCATTTCGGCTGGTATGGTTGGAGCAGCTGAACTTCTAAGCAATCTGTGTACCTTTAAATCCAGTACACTCTGCAAAACTGGCACGTGCTTTTCATTGCTTATTTCATTTGCTTCAAAATACTGTTCCAATCGCTCAGTATACAATATCCAGTTATCTCTTGTGCAATCAAATGTGGCTATCTTTCTGATGTAGCCAGCCATTTCTGCTGTATGCTTATTTATGATTTATTATCACCTGGTACACACTGCTATGAAACCATCCATTTTCTCTGTTTTCCAATTTTCTAAAATCTCAACCATCTCTCTCCCTTCCCGAAGAAGCACACGCAGCATTTTTTTTTAACTCAAACATCTCGCTACACTTCAACAGTTAGGTAGTCATCTCAGGTTTGTTTAAAATTGCCTCATGGCCACTGTTATGTTTTGTGGCTCTAGAACTTAATGAAAAGAAAAACATGGGGAGACCAGGATAACTGTGTACTCTTCATTTTTACTATAACAAGGCACTCACTCACGATGTGGTGGTGTAATGACATATGCCAATGCTGTACTTTTACATATAACCTGTAATTAATTATTTAAACAATGAAGAATGGTTAATCAAGCAACACATTACTCAATTTTTAATGAAATGATAGATGACAACATCATCTGCCAAGGATTTGTTCAACTCATTGAATCTCACGCTGAATTGAGCCACAGAGATGTTAACTTCTGTGTCCCCATGACATGCAAGGCAGGTTCCATTTGAGCAAAACAATTCATGGGCTTTAAGCAAGCTTAGTCATGGTAAACACATGTAGTTCTGGGAGGAAGAAAATAATTTGATAATATATATTTTTTTTAGTTTTAACATGTTGGATATTGTAAGTGGCCACTGTTCTGGATATGGTGATTTGTAATGAAAATCAATAATTTAGACATGGGTGTATATAGTTAATTTTCTCCATGTACAGACACTGTAAAACTTAAAATTGTACTGAACAACCAATGGGAGTGTAGACTTTCTGAGTGATTGTTCTAAGCAGTGATTCATTTAGAACTTCTTACTAATATTCTTTCTGAAACATTTAATTTTGACAGGCTTTCATTTGTCTTTCAGTCCTACAGTTCTCTAATCTTACCTTTAAATAATATTCTCTTTCCTGATCCTCCTGGATTCTCAGCCTCTCCTTCCTCAAAGATGCTGCTTAAATCCCACCTCTTTGATAAAGCTTTTACAACCTACCTACTCCTTTCCAAACTCCAAATGATGAGTGCCCTCCAGCCTTTCCTTGCAGTTCTTTTCCTTTGAAAATCTATTCATCTGTGGTGTTACAGCTAGTGCTGTAACTGACCTGGTTAACGCTTCACTAAGCCTCAGTATAATCTCTAGCCATGTTGTAGCATTCTGTTCAATTATTCTCATTTCTATTTTTCTTTGTCTAACAATGGAAAAACATACCTTCTTTTACATATGTGCTGTTCATTTACAACTCTGGCACTAAATCCCATTCATTGACTTAGAATTGATACTTGGCTTGTCCTGTCCTGTCCATACTGCACCAACCGCCGCCGCTGGGCTATAAACGTGCAGGAGCAATGTGTGGTTAAGTGCCTTGCTCAAGGACACACCACACTGCCTCAGCTGAGGCTCGAACTCGTGACCTAAAAATCACTAGTCCAACGCCTTAACCACTTGGCCACGCACTTTGTGGTATGTGTGAATATAAGAGCAGTCTTAATGGGCCAATTCTGCCCCTATATCTTGTGGTCTATATGTTATTGAGCCATGGCGCAGAATAGGCCCTTCTGGCCCTTCAAGCCATGCTGCCCAGCAACTACCAATTTAACCTTAGTTGGCAAACTTGCTGTCTTTTAAAATGTATTTGATGTGTTTGAATGCCAGAAGTTTCAATCAAATCAGATCAGTGTTTGTGATTTTCATTTGATGTTACCTGGTACTCATAAAATTTCTTCCCTTAATAATCAAAGGATATATATCATAAAGTCAAGGAATTGATGGCATTAGAAGACCCTAGCCTGTGAAGTATTCCTGCCACACAAATACAAAATCTGCAGTATTACATGTTCATCAGAAACTGAGCAGAAAATTATTAAATTTGTCTTGAGTAAATGTCTGCAGAAAATATGCATTAAATATTTCAAAATAGTTAATTATTCAAAATTTCACTCTTTCATTCATTTTTAAATTCTGGCATATATTGGGCATGGATTTGCAGAACATTAATGGCAAAACTCACTGTGATTACTGCCATTGCCCCAAATAGCAAACAGCAATTTCATGGTTTTTGATCCTGTACATGTGAATAGACGTGAACTGACAGAGCACAATGAAGGTTAATTACTGGGATGATGGGGGTGGGGGTTTGTTTTGCAGGGGCAGGATGCAATGTTATTGGATTTGCTGACCACAAAGTTCTAAACTTGAAGGAAGATCTTTAAGTCGTATCTGGTACTGAGGGAGGTTATACTGTAACTACCTACTCTTCGAAAGCTAGTTCACTTCCCTGTTTATCCTCCATGGCGAGTGTAGTTGCCCATACCCACCATATGTGCGTTTGGTCCACCCTCCCTTCCAAGGAGGAGATACTTTCAGCTAACAAAGTAGTTTAAGCACAGTTCATTTTTTCAGTGATTCATGATTAAATCCAAATAAAATTATTAAAACAGATTTAATTCTCATCGAGGATTTCTATCTTATGAAAGATTTCAAAATTACGAACCATTTCTAAAACACGAAGGATTTCCAAAACGCAGTACGGTTCTTGTAAGCTAAAAAGAAATGCCCACGTGTCGCAAATGTTCAGATCATCCATCACAGATTTCAAAGGTGGAGGAATGGATTCTAGTTCCCTGTCTTACTATCATTCATCAACCATAAGAGTTAGGAGCAGAATTAGGCCATTTGGCCCTCAAATTGTCTCAGTCATTCCATCATGGCTAATTTTGTTATCCCTCTTAACCCCATTCTCCTGCTTTCTCCCCAGGGGTAACCTTCGACACCCTGATTAATCAATAACCTATCAATCTTCACCTTAACCTGCACAGCCTTCTGTGGCAAAGAATTCCACAGATTCACCACCCTTTGGCTGAAAAAACTTTTCCCCTCATCTTGGTTTTAAATGGATGTCCCCCAATTCTGAGACTGTGTCCTCTTGTCCTAGACTCCCCCACTATTGGAAACATCCTCTCCATATCCACTCTATCCAGACCTTTCAATATTTGATAGGTTTCAATGAGATCCCCGCTCATTCTTCTAAACTGTAGCAAGTAGAAGCCCAGAGCCATGAAGCACTCCTCATAGGTTAACCCTTTCATTCTTAAGATCATTCTCGTCAACATCCTCTGGACTCTGTCCCGCAATCCTTTCTTTGATAAGGGGTCCAATACTCCAAATGCAGTCTGACCAACATCTTATAAAGACTCAGCATTACATCCTTGCTTTTGTATCCTAGCTCTCTCAAATTGAATACTAACATTGCATTTGCCTTTCTTACCACTGACTCAACCGGCAAGTTAACCTTTAGGGACTCCTGCACGAGGACTCCCAAGTCCTTCTGTACTTCCCTACATTATATTCCATTTGGTACTTCTTTGCCCATTCTCCCAATCTTTCTTAAGTCCTTGTGCAGACACCCTGCTCCCACAACACTACCTGCCCTTCCACCAATCATCGTATTGTCCACAAACTTGACCACAAAGTCGTTAATTCTTTCATCCAAATCATTGACGTACAACTTGAAAAGAAGTGGTCCCAGTACCAACACTTGTGACACACTACAAGCCCCCGACAGCCAATCAGAAAAGCCCCCTTTATCCCCACTCTTTGCCTCTTGCCAGTCAGCTAATTGTCTATCCATGCAAGTACCTTTCTTTTAATACCATGGGGTCTTGTTAAGCAGCGTCATGTGTGGCACTTTGCCAAAGTCCTTCTGAAAATCTAAGTAAACAACACTCTCCTTTGTCTATCCTGCCTGTTGTTTTCTCAAAGAATTCTAACAGATATGTCAGACAAGTTTTCCCTTAAGGAAACCTTGCTGACTTTGGCCTACCTTATCATATGCCTCAAAGTTACCCAAAACCTCATCCTTGATAACAGACTGCCAACATCTTTCTAACCACTGAAGTGAAGCTGACCAGCTAATTTCCTTTCCTCTGCTTCCCTCCCTTTTTAAAGAGTGGAGTGACATTTGCAAGTTTCCAATCCTCAAGAACCATTCCAGAAGATAGTGATTCTTGAAAGATCACATCTAATGCCCCCACAGTCTCTTCAACTACCTCTTTCAGGACCCTGGGCTGTAGTCCATCTGGTCCAGGTGACATTTCTCCCTTAAGATTTTTCAGCTTCCCAAACACCCTCTCCTCAGTAATAGCAATAACATTCTCTTCTGCCTCCTGACACTCTCGCATTTCAGCCATTCTGCTAATGCAAAGTAATTATTAAATTCGTCCACAATTTCTTTGTCCCCCATTGCTACCTCTTCAGCGACATTTATAGGTTGCATGGATGAACTACAACAATTGTTCATCCCAGTTTGGCAAAAGAATAAATCAAGGAAGGTAGTGCACCTGTGGCTGACAAGAGAAATTAGGGATAGTATCAATTCCAAAGAAGTAGCATACAAATTAGCCAGAGAAAGTGGCTCACCTGAGGATTGGGAGGAATTCAGAGTTCAGCAGAGGAGGACAAAGGGCTTAATTAGGAAGGGGAAAAAAGATTATGAGAGAAAACTGGCAGAGAACATAAAAACGGACTGTAAAAGCTTTTATAGATATGTAAAAAGGAAAAGACTGGTAAAGACAAACGTAGGTCCCCTGCAGACAGAAACAGGTGAATTGATTATGGGGAGCAAGGACATGGCAGACCAATTGAATAATTACTTTGGTTCTGTCTTCACTAAGGAGGACACAAATAATCTTCCAGAAATAGTAAGGGACAGAGGGTCCAGTGAGATGGAGGAACTGAGTGAAATACATGTTAGTAGGGAAGTGGTGTTAGGTAAATTGAAGGGATTGAAGGCAGATAAATCCCCAGGGCCAGATGGTCTGCATCCTAGAGTGCTTAAGGAAGTAGCCCAAGAAGTAGTGGATGCATTAGTGATAATTTTTCAAAACTCGTTAGATTCTGGACTAGTTCCTGAGGATTGGAGGGTGGCTAATGTAACCCCAATTTTTAAAAAAGGAGGGAGAGAGAAACCGGGGAATTATAGACCGGTTAGCCTAATGTCGGTGGTGGGGAAACTGCTGGAGTCAGTTATCAAGGATGTGATAACAGCACATTTGGAAAGCGGAGAAATGATCAGACAAAGTCAGCATGGATTTGTGAAAGGAAAATCATGTCTGACGAATCTCATAGAATTTTTTGAGGATGTAACTAGTAGAGTGGATAGGGGAGAACCAGTGGATGTGGTATATTTGGATTTTCAAAAGGCTTTTGACAAGGTCCCACATAGGAGATTAGTGTGCAAACTTAAAGCACACGGTATTGGGGGTAAGGTATTGGTGTGGGTGGAGAATTGGTTTGCAGACAGGAAGCAAAGAGTGGGAATAAACGGGACCTTTTCAGAATGGCAGGCGGTGACTAGTGGGGTACTGCAAGGCTCAGTGCTGGGACCCCAGTTGTTTACAATATATATTAATGACTTGGATGAGGGAATTAAATGCAGCATCTCCAAGTTTGCGGATGACACGAAAGCTTGGCGGCAGTGTTAGCAGTGAGGAGGATGCTAAGAAGATGCAGGGTGACTTGGATAGGTTGGGTGAGTGGGCAAACTCATGGCGGATGCAATTTAATGTGGATAAATGTGAAGTTATCCACTTTGGTGGCAAAAATAGGAAAACAGATTATTATCTGAATGGTGGCCGATTAGGAAAAGGGGAGGTGCAACGAGACCTGGGTGTCATTATACACCAGTCATTGAAAGTGGGCATGCAGGTACAACAGGCGGTGAAAAAGGCGAATGGTATGCTGGCATTTATAGCGAGAGGATTCGAGTACAGGAGCAGGGAGGTACTACTGCAGTTGTACAAGGCCTTGGTGAGACCACACCTGGAGTATTGTGTGCAGTTTTGGTCCCCTAATCTGAGGAAAGACATCTTTGCCATAGAGGGAGTACAAAGAAGGTTCACCAGATTGATTCCTGGGATGGCAGGACTTTCATATGAAGAAAGACTGGATGAACTGGGCTTGTACTCGTTGGAATTTAGAAGATTGAGGGGGGATCTGATTGAAACGTATAAGATCCTAAAGGGATTGGACAGGCTAGATGCAGGAAGATTGTTCCCGATGTTGGGGAAGTCCAGAACGAGGGGTCACAGTTTGAGGATAGAGGGGAAGCCTTTTAGGACCGAGATTAGGAAAAACTTCTTCACACAGAGAGTGGTGAATCTGTGGAATTCTCTGCCACAGCAAACTGTTGAGGCCAGTTCATTGGCTATGTTTAAGAGGGAGTTAGATATGGCCCTTGTGGCTACAGGGGTCAGGGGGTATGGAGGGAAGGCTGGGGCGGGGTTCCGAGTTGGATGATCAGCCATGATCATAATAAATGGCGGTGCAGGCTCGAAGGGCCGAATGGCCTACTCCTGCACCTATTTTCTATGTCTCTATGTTTCTATTTATCAGCAATCTAATATCACTCTCATCTCCTAATATATCTGGGGGGAAAAAACTCTTGGTACCCACTTCTATGTTATTGACAGCTTATCTTCATATTTAACCTTTTCTGTCTTTATGACTTTCGTAATTGCCTTCTGTTGGCTTTTAAAAGCTTGCCCATACTCTTACCTTCCCAAACAACAGGAATTCTGCTGATGCTGGAAATTCAAGCAACATACATCAAAGTTGCTGGTGAACGCAGCAGGCCAAGCAGCATCTATAGGAAGAGGTGCAGTCGACGTTTCAGGCCGAGACCCTTCGTCCTGACGAAGGGTCTCGGCCGGAAACGTCGACTGCACCTCTTCCTATAGATGCTGCTTGGCCTGCTGTGTTCACCAGCAACTTTGATGTATGTTGCTCTTACCTTCCCATTAATTTTTGCTATATTACGTGAACTGTATTTTGCTTTTATGCCAATAGGCCTGGAAGCTGCATTTGCTGCTGTGGAAGTTAATTTTGCAACAGCTGGAAAGATCGTAGCTCTCTTTTCAGCCAGAGCATTGAAGCCAGTCAGGGACTTGGTATGAGTCTGCAAATAAAACTTGTGACGGGAGTTGCCTCACTCATCTGATTGTGTCAGTTCAGTTACCCTTGTAGTGTATTGAGAAATATTCTTTTTGATTTGACTTGAGTTTTTTTCCAATTATTGATGAACATTAAGTCCTTCTAGAATATTCTTTGTTGCATCTATCATAAATCATTCCTTAAAGCTAAACTTGCATTTCTGTCTTTAGATAGATACACAGCATAGGTTAACTAATCAGATTACTCTAAGAGTCAGTTCCTTTATAAACCTTGGACTGATGATCTGCTGATAGCACCTCGTCTGAACATTTGTCATCAGAAATTTCTGCCTTCTGAGTGAACCGAAAGATCACATACAGCAAGTGCTATTTGAAGAGTGAGCATTGTCAAAGAATGTCTGTACGAACGGTTCTACTCTAATACTATTTCAGAATATCATAAAAATTGATAGGGCTTTTTTTTGTTGTTGAAGAAATCATGCGACTGAATCCAAAACAATGATTGAAGGCTTGACTGTGTAGGTAACATCATCTATTTGGGGAGTGATGTTATCAGTGCAACCCCAAAATTTAGCATTCTCACTTAGTCTCCAACAGTAAAATTTGTTATAGGCTTGCTTACCTCATTTTACATTTTTTAGCATTCCTCCAGGGACATTTGGTGATACTTGAATTAGAATTATCATTGCTTGCAGATCTTCTTAATCTAATATACACTGAGACATTAAATTTAGGGGTGTCTGAGTCAGATGAGACAATTTCTATAGTAAATATGGCTTTTTCTGCTAAAAAGCAAATGGTAAGTAAGCAACACTGAACAATATTTTAAGCAGAAATATTAAAAGTATATCAAGAACAACATTTCTTCCTGGAGTCTGAATGTCTCTTACTCTGAAAACAACAATGCATTTTGGGTGACACACATAAAAAAAAATGCTAGTGAACACAGCAGGCCAGACAGCATCTATAGGAAGAGGTACAGTCAACATTTCGGGCCGAGACCCTTGGAACGTCGACTGTACCTCATCCTATAGATGCTGCTTAACCAGCATTTTTTATGTGTGTTGCTTGAAATTCCAGCATCTGCAGATTTCCTTGTGTATGCACTTTGGGTGCTTCATCCCTGAGTAATGTATTTCCGAGATCTTACTGAAGTGAGTAGGGATTTTTTACACTGCTTTTTAGATCTAAGCGTGTGTTTTATCTTTTCAATACATTTCACCCCCTTTCCTGTCGGGGTGTGGGGATTCTGTGGTGCACCCATGTACCCATCTAATATAAGAGTTCCACTCATTCTGGAGGAATAAATCCTGCTGGGAGCAGTTCAATGTTCCTCATGGAGACAGTTTTACTTACAGGCATATTTCCCCTCCCGGTCTCGATTACTACATTCCTATCACTGATAACCTGGGTGATGAATGAGATAAGGTGGTTTCCATCCAGGTCAGAAACTAGGGTTGGAATTATTTTCTGTAGAATTTCTTTTCTTGGATCTTGTCCCCTATTTGAAGTATACAAAGGTTCTTGACAGGTTCTCTTGCTTTCTCTTGAATTCCCATAGACTCTCTCCATTTCTTTGAGGAGAGTTGTGTCAGGTGTAGGCAATGGTTGGCCTATTGATCAGGGATGTATTTAGGTGGGCATTGCACATTTAAATGAAGTGTCACATTCTTATGTATGTATATTTTCACAATTGGCATTTTGTTTACAAACAGCTGCACCTCAGGGGCAGGTGTAGCTTGCTTTCGGCCTCTAAGGTAGACCAGTTTTGCCAGGCCTCCTTAATCTCTTGATTTCTTTGCTCTGCCATGCCACTTGATTGGGGATGGAGTGAAGAGCTGTACTCCAGTTGTATGTTTGTTTGTTCACACATGGTTTGAAAGCATTACCACTGAAGTAAGATTCTCTGTCTGCATGTATGCAGGTCGGCTGCCCGCATAAGGGAATTTGGATACTTGGAGTGTGTGATTATTGCGGCCTTACTACAAGAAGTTATGGAGACTAACCACGTATATTCCATGCAAAGATCAGCTATCACATGAATATACCTAAACAACAGGAATTCTGCAGATGCTGGAAATTCAAGCAACACACATAAAAGTTGCTGGTAAACGCAGCAGGTCAGGCAGCATCTCTAGGAATAGGTACAGTCGATGTTTCAGGCCGAGACCCATTGTCAGGACTAACTGAAGGAAGAGTTAGTAAGAGATTTGAAAGTTGGAGGGGGAGGGGGAGATCCAAAATGATAGGAGAAGACAGGAGGGGGAGGGATGGAGCCAAGAGCTGGACGGGTGATTGGCAAAGGGGACATGAGAGGATCATGGGACAGGAGGTCCGGGGAGAAAGACGGGGTGGGGGGGGGACCCAGAGGATGGGCAAGGGTTATAGTCAGAGGGACAGAGGGAGAAAAAGGAAGGTGAGAGAAAGAATGGACAGAGGGGAAAAAGGAGAGTGAGGACAGAGGGAGAAAAAGGAGAGTAACTTCCGCTAATGCCCCACCTCCCCTTCGTACCCCATCCGTTATTTATTTTTATACACACATTCTTTCTCTCACTCTCCTTTTTCTCCCTCTGTCCCTCTGACTATACCCCTTGCCCATCCTCTGGGTTCCCCCCCCCCCCCGTCTTTCTCTCCGGACATCCTGTCCCATGATCTTCTAGTATCCCCTTTGCCAATCACCCGTCCAGCTCTTGGCTCCATCCCTCCCCCTCCTGTCTTCTCCTATCATTTTGGATCTCCCCCTCACCCTCCCACTTTCAAATCTCTTACTAACTCTTCCTTCAGTTAGTCCTGACAAAGGGTCTCAGCCTGAAACGTCGACTGTACTTCTTCCTAGAGATGCTACCTGACCTGCTGCGTTTACCAGCAACTTTTATGTGTGTTACAAGAATATACCTATTAGGTTTCCAATAAGGTGGGTTGGCTTTGGATGCTGGGAATGGGCCTTTATAATCAATTTGTCACACCTGCATTGGTGCCGCTGGCTTTGTTTGTCATATGAATGCACTTTTATTATAGGTCAGACAATTTTATTAATCCGCATTGAATACTTTACAATTGCTCAACCTGTAAGGCCACCAGTATAACATGGCTAATTTTGCTTGAGTGGCTTGTCCACCAGCATGATTGTGTCCGAATACTTGGTGGGGTTCTTGAATCAGTGCTTCCACTTGTGGGCTCAAGGATTTGTTTCGTATCTTTTTTAGGGTGGCATACCCAAATCTTACCTTCACTATCAACTTCATATTTGCACTGTTGTGGAAATCCTAGTAGTATCTAGGAAAAGTCTTAAAACATCATCCTAGTAACCTAGTACTTGTTGCATAGTTACTACCAAACCCTGGCCTCCCCTACCAGAGTAAGGTCTTCCCTGCCAACAGGTTTTGCTTGCTCATTGACTAGTTTATTACCGTAGCTATGTAAGAGGCCTGCAGTATGTGGCGAGATGTGTAACACCTGCACTAATAGTCGAGTCAATAATAGTTCATAAATATTCTTCCACCTGGACAAATATTGAAGTAGCTTACCCCTGTGTGTTTTCCATCCAGTATTTGATCAGATGGGAAGATCTCTTTTTACTACGTTCCTAACGTGATTAGAGTCAGTACATATCAAAACTGGTTCTGTTGGACTTGCTTGTTTTAGACATAATTCTAGGGCTTTAGCCTCTGTAAACAGAGCTGTATGATTCCCCAAAAGGTGTGCTTGTAACTCGTGTGGTTCAAATTCAGTTTCTGATACAAAAAAATCCCTTTTTTAATCCCTCCTCCTGCCTGTAATTGAGTGGATCCATCTTTCTGGATTTTCATTGCTGATCCATCACCATACCATATTGGACAATAAAGGATATTAGGTCGTGGAGAAGATTGTACTGCATCTTCTATGACAGGTAATGACTGGAATTCATAGCTCTCAAGAAAGTATTACCATTTTAAGATGTAAAAGTGTTTGCATTTCCCATATCTAGTCAAGATGGCTCTCCATTCATTTGTTGGCAATTTGCTATCATTTTTCAAAGCAACAAACTCTGTGTAATAATTGGTGTATTCTCTTTGCCTGGGTCTTACTGCAGTAAGTGTTTGGAGTGCCAGAGTTAAGAGATTGTTCTAAGGCAGTAAATTCTGTTCTATTGAAGTGAAATTATATGAGTCATAATGTATGGGGGGTGGTGTTCCTTCACCCTTATTATAGCAAATGGCTACAGCAGCTTTTGGAGAAACATGAATTTGCAGAACAAAAGTTTTTTTAGGTCTTTTGTCTCAAGGTCATAATCTTCTGGGGTAAAAACAGAAGGTTTTTCATTTTCATTTTCGGCATAGGTCTATCTTATAATGTTTTTGACAATTGGACATAGTAAAGTAGAAAAGCTCTAGCATAATTTAATCGGACTAGGGTTGATTGTAAGGCTTTTAGTGTCTTTGGATATCTTACTGAAGGACTAAATTCAGGGGTTAAACCACATCTCTGATTAGTCATTTTCATGCTTACAAGATTTACTTCTGTACAACAGATTTGAGATTTTTTTATGTTAATTACATAGCCTCTGTCTGTCAGCCTTTAAATGACTGTTCATTCTGTGTTAAGTGATTTTGACTGTGCAGTATACATCATCACCATTTGCACAAATGTCTGGTTTTCTTTTTGGAGTCTCCATGACTCATGCAAAAAATATTTGTGTACTATTCTGAAAACTTTGTGAGAGTCTGATCCACTGATACTGTGAGCTATTGGGTTCTGTAAATACTGTGTAATGTCTGTTAAGTTCAAGTTTGAGTTTAATTATCATTTAGCTATACATGAATATAGTCAAATTAAACAATCTTCCTCCAGGGCCAAGGTGCAAAACAAATTACCAACAGCACACAGCATACTGCACATAGCACATGTGGTTAAGTTTTCAGAAAAACATACAGTCGCAAAGAACAAACAATATATAGCCCAAGTCCCTGAGTGGCATGGCTGTAGAGACTTGATAGTTAGTGTCCTGGTCCATCTTGTTCTTCCACTGAGAGAACATTGGAGGGCAGCACCAACAGCAGGGGTCACTTTCAAGAACTGCCTGTGACTCGGAGCCATTGGCCAGCAGATATTTACAAGATCTATATTTTTTACAAGTTAATCCTCGCTGCATTTGTTGAAATGACTGATGCTGGGCCAAATTTGGTTCTGTGTGTGTATTCATGATGATGTAGTCAATGACCAATCACCCTTGTCCATCCAGCTTTGCTACGCTGAGCGTGGGCAAGTTAAATCAAGGAAGTTTTTTTTTAATCAAAATACCCTGCTTATAGAGGGGGTCTGCAGTTAAGTGTTTTCCTCTGTGGTCATGAATATGCCAATGTTTTTGGTATGAGAAAGAATTGCATCCTAATTTAGTCAGTTCAATATCAACCAGCCAACAATTGTTAGAATGTTAATGAAGGTAGTCATAATATTTGTACATGATATGTTTCAATTTCACTCCGATTATTTTATCTTGATGATGATCTAGCTGTTTCTGAATATGCATGTCTTGTTTCATCAGCTGTTGTTTGATTATATTACAAATCCAACAGGAAGCATCCCATGTTAAACTGATGAAGACTTCACATCTGCTTCTGTTGTTTGTTTAATCCCATATATCTGTATGGGAATTTTATAAGTTAGGCACTCTATCTCGTTTCCATGTTGCCTACAATTTTAATTATCACTATTGGTTTATTGCCTTGAATAATATCAGAATTTAGCATTGAAATGACTGCACCTGCATCAAAATGGCAGCATCATTTAACAGGGTTTAGTTTGTCTAATCTGCGTCCTACTCTCTGTTCTATCCCTTCATCATTCCAGTCTGACTTGAAGACTTGAATAAAATATGTACCTCACTTGAGGAATAAATTATGTATCATGTTCAATTTGAAGAGCAGTTGTAGCTTTATGCCATATTATTAACACATTCATAATATTGACCAGCTCTGGTGCTTTTATCTTTAAATCTCCCTGGTCTTCCTCAAATCAACAGATCTTGGCGTTTTAATTTAACTTTGTTATCTGATAAAGATTTCTTAAAATTTCTGGAGAGACAAATTATTCTTTTTTTTTGAAGAGACTTCTAGTCTTACTATTATACTTACTGTGTGGTCTTGTGGTCTATATGGGATGCCTTTAAGGTTTTTATTAGAGGTCAGATTATTTCCTATACTGCAAGTGTCAAGAAAAAAGCTAATAAAGAGAGAATTGAGTTAGCTAATCAGTTAAAACAAAAATATGCCTTGGCTCCAGATCCTGCTTTATATAAAAGGCGTGTTGAAATTCAAATTAAATATGATCTTCTTTTAACATATCCAATTGAACCTCAACTTTTAAAAGATAAAAGTCAATTTTATATACACGGAGACAAAACAGGTAAATTATTGTCTAACCAATTAAAAACCTTTAGAGCTAAACGGCAGATTAAGGAAATTTATAAAGCCGGTGGTGATAGGACAACTGCCATTTAGAAATAAACGATATTTTTGAAGAATTTTATTCTAAACTTAATAGTTCTGACCCTCCCAAAGATAACACTGTAATGAATAATTTTTTAGATCAATTAAACATTCCTACAGTTTCTGTTGATAACCAAAAACAGTTGGATCACCCTATCTCATAAGAGGAAATTGCTGAGGCTGTACATTCCTTGCACTCGGGGAAGGCTCCGGGTCTAGATGGATTTTCTGCAGAATTTTATAAGGCTTTTTCCTCACTGCTTATACCTAATTTATGTGCAGTTTTTTGGGACTCCTTTAAGTTGGCTGGGTTGCCACAATCTTTTTATGAAGCTTTTATTTTGCTTATTGTTAAAAAGAATAAGAACCCAACCAGATGTCCTCCGTACAGACCAATCTCTTTACTTAGTGTTGATACTAAAATCCTATCTAAAGTTCTGGCCCGTAGAATTGAAACTATTTTACCATCTATCATTTCTGATGATCAGATGGGATTTATAAAAAACGATATTCCCACTTTAATATTCGTCATTTATTAAACATTGTTCATTCCCCTTCTAAGGAGATATCGGAATGTGTGATTTCTTTGGACGCTGAGAAGGCTTTTGATCGGGTTGAAGGAATTATTTATTTAAAACTTCAGAAAAATGTAATTTTGGGCCTGATTTTATTCAATGGATTAAATTACTTTATCTATCTCCTTCTGCTAGGGTCCTTACTAATTTTCAGAATTCCAAACCTTTTAAACTTCAGCGTGGAACCAGACAAGGTTGTCCCTTGAGCCCTTTGCTCTTTGACTTGGCTTTAGAACCCTTAGCCATTGCTTTTCGAGAATCTAATGATATTACTGGTATTCTAAGGAGAGGGACTGTTCATAAAGTTTCACTTTATGCTGATGACCGATTGCTTTTTATTTCTAATGTCGAGACTTCACTGCCTCCTGTGCTTTCTCTACTTTCTTGTTTTAGCCAGTTTTCAGGATACAAACTAAATTTACATAAGAGTGAACTTTTTCCTCTGAATAATTTGTTATCAATTAATACTAACCTTCCTTTTAAAATTGTAAGAATTCAATTTACCTATTTGGTGTAACAATTACCAAGAATTATAAATACCTATTTAATGAAAATTTTCTTACCTTACTGAATTTTGTAAAAAGGACACTATCAAACTTGTCGCCTTTTTCGTTATCCTTGATTGGCCGAATTAACTCTATTAAAATGAATATTTTACCTAAATTTATATACCCTTTTCAGGCATTACCCATTTTTATTCCAAAATCTTTTTTTGATTCTATTGATTCTATTATATCTTCTTATAGAAACATAGAAAATAGGTGCAGGAGTAGGCCATTCGGCCCTTTGAGCCTGCACCGCCATTCAGTATGATCATGGCTGATCATCCAACTCAGAACCCTGTACCTGTCTTCTCTCCATACCCCCTGATCCCTTTAGCCACAAGGACCATATCTAACTCCCTCTTAAATATAGCCAATGAACTGGCCTCAACTGTTTCCTGTGGCAGAGAATTCCACAGATTCACACCTCTCTGTATGAAGAAGTTTTTCCTAATCTCGGTCCTAAAAGGCTTCCCCTTTATCCACAAACTGTGACCCCTCGTTCTGGACTTCCCCAACATCAGGAACAATCTTCCTGCCTCTAGCCTGTCCAATCCCTTTAGGATTTTATACGTATCAATAAGATCCCCCCTCAATCTTCTAAATTCCTACGAGTATAAGCCTAGTTGATCCAGTCTTTCATCATATGAAAGTCCTGCCATCCCAGGAATCAATCTGGTGAACCTTCTTTGTACTCCCTCTATGGCAAGAATGTCTTTCCTCAGATTAAGGGACCAAAATTGCACACAATACTCCAGGTGTGGTCTCACCAAGGCCTTGTACAACTGCAGTAGTACCTCCCTGCTCCTGTACTCGAATCCTCTTGCTATGAATGCCAGCATACCATTCGCCTTTTTCACCGCCTGCTGTACCTGCATGCCCACTTTCAATGACTGGTGTATAATGACACCCAGGTCTCGTTGCACCTCCCCTTTTCCTAATCGGCCACCTTTCAGATAATAATCTGTTTTCCTGTTTTTGCCACCAAAGTGGATAACCTCACATTTATCCACATTAAATTGCATCTGCCATGAACTTGCCCACTCACCTAACCTATCCAAGTCACCCTGCATCCTCTTAGCATCCTCCTCACAGCTAACACTGCCGCCCAGCTTCGTGTCATCCGCAAACTTGGAGATGCTGCAGTTAATTTCCTCGTCTAAGTCAATAATATATATGGAAAAAACAAACATTCTCGACTAAAGAAAGTTCATCTTCAAAAATCTAAGAAGAATGGAGGCTTAGCTTTACCAAATTTTAGATTTTATTATTGGGCAGTCAATCAATATATGAAATCTTGCATTTTGGACATATTGTATTAACTGTGAGGACTGTCCAATATGGGTTTCTTTAGAAGCTAACTCTATTAATAATTTTTATATTATTTCTCTTCTCAGATCCTCATTCCCTTTATCCTTTAGTAAACTAACTGAAAATTTGGTTGTTAAACATAGTTTGAGGATCTGGGTACAATTTAGGAAATTCTTCAGTCTGTTGAGATTTTCTTTGTCTAGTCTCATTTGTTTTAACTATTTTTTTAAAACCTTCGATGACCGATTCAGTTTTTAAAGAATGGGATAGATTGGGTATTAAATGCTTCCAGGATTTGTTTAATGGAGGAAGTCTTCTTTCATCTGAGAAAATGTCAGCTAAATATAGTTTACCCAAAAATCACCTTCTTTCGGTATTTACAAATTAGAGACTTTCTGCATTCTCAACTATATACATTTCCTATAAGTTCCGATAAGGACTTATTAGATGTAATTTTTAATTTGAAACCTTTTTATAATGGTTCAATATCCAATAATTATGGTATGTTGCTAGGAATGAGAAATGTTCCTATAGACAAAGTTAAAAATCTTTGAGAACAAGATTTACAGACTTCAATCTCTGAGGAAAATTGGAATGAAATTTTTAAATTGGTTAACACTTCATCGTTATATGCCCGTCATTCCCTCTTACAATTTAAAGTGGTTCATAGGGATTACATGTCTAAAGATAAGCTATCTTGTTTTTATTCGGATATATCTCCATTTTGTGATGGATGTAATGGTGGAGAAGCTTCATTAATTCACATGTTTTGTGCATGTCCAAACCTTGAAAGATAATGGAAGGAAGTATTCCAAACTTTCTCGGTACTTTTCAAGGTAAATTTTAAGCCTAACCCTTTGACCGCATTATTTGGTATTGTTGGAGGAAAAGACTTTATTTTGGAGACACCTGATTTGTATATTTTGGCTTTTATCTCTCTTATAGCAAGAAGGGCGCTCTTGCTTAAATGGAAGGATGCTGTTCTGCCTACTCATGCTGAATGGTTACGTGATGTTACGTCATGCTTAAATTTAGAGAAGATCCGTTGTTCAGTTTTTGAATCTAGCCCAGACTTGTATACATTGTGGGGACTATTTTTGAGTTATTTTCAAAACTGATTTGCTGTAAAATTACAGATGGTGGCTAATAATATATTTTATTGTATGATAAGGGTTTTTTCCCATCTTTTTTCTTGCTTTTCCTAATAGCTCTGACTTTGGTAGTGGGTTTAGATTTTTTTTCTGTGTAACAAAATTATTATATTTCAATATTACAATTTAATTTAATTTTTATGAATACAGGGTTTTGCGATTGTAACTGTGTTTTAATACAATGTATTTGGTACTATATTTTTTTCTTTCGACTTATAATATGCATCTTCTTGTACTCCGTATTGTTCTATGCAGAAACTAATAAAAATATTGAAAGAGAGGACCAGCATTTGCCTGCACACAGCAGGAACCAGGCTGTTAGCCATTTTATATTACTAGGTGGAGTGCCCTAGCACTTGTGCGTGCTCTGAATTGGAATATTGCTAAATAATAATTCTATATAAAATAATACTTTTGGTATAACATGACCATGTTGAGCACTATCTCTGATGGTATTGGGTTGACCGAGAAGCTCTAAACTCAAATGAAGATCTTAAGCCATTTCTGATATAGATAGCTACGGGTACCCTCACTAAAGGGAGGTTACACTGTAACTACATACTCTTCAAAAGCCAGTTCACTTCCCTGTTAATTCTTCATGGTGAATTTAGCTGCTAATTCCCACTATTTGAGTAGCGAGTCCTCCTCTCCCTACCAAGGAGGAGATATTTCCAGCTGTGATACATGTTTAAATCCAAACAACATTCTTAAAACACATTTAAAACCCACAGAGGATATCTATCTTATAAACGATTTCCAAATTACAAACCATTTCTAAAACACAAAGGATTTCCAGAACACTTATAATTTCTATAAACTAAAAAGATATACCCATGAGTCGCAAATGAACAAATCATCCATTGTAGAAATCGAAGTCTTTCTGTCATTCTTGTTGTTCTTTGGCCATTCCTGAAGAGCCTGATTGCTCTCCACATTTATAATGTGTTTACCACTTGGGTGACTTCACACATAAGTGAAATCTTTTCAAATACTTTTTTACACAAACAGCTTAAAAGCTTTGGGGACAGAGTTCCCAATTAATGCTGATTCCAAGAGTACACAAGTATTTCAACTATTAACAGATCACCTATTTGATGTGCTAAATAATAATGTCAATCTGGTCTGCAAGCTTTTTTGAACGAAATGAGAAGCCAGTGTTGTCTGTTTTGATACAAGCTGATGAACTTAACCCCTTCATCTTACACAGCACCTCTTGAGAAGTTGGTCCAGGTGCTGTGAGCCAGCAAGTCTGTGCTATAGACAGTGCTTGTTTACAAAGCTGTCCTTTTAACTTCAAACTGATTAATACTTGCCATTTACATTAAAAACTGAAGACTGGCTATGGTTTACAAGAAGAAGTTGAACAAAGAATATTAGTTGTAAGTTTAACTTACTCAAAAACAACATTTGATCTTTAGAAGCTTTAGCTGTTGTGTTTAGAAAGCTGAGCTTCGCAAAAACAAGAAAAGGCCCTCTGGCCCTGGACAATGAATATCCATCACAAGGAGCAATTAAATACAATAGGCCTAAACTCTATTGAGTTCAGAAGATGCAAGCGATCTCTCTGAAGCATGCAAAATTCCTAGAAGACTGACAGAATAGATTATTGCTGGTTGGGATGTCTGGAAATGCAGTGCTGAAGTAAAGGATCATTTATTTATTTATTGTGATGAAATATTTCTTCACAAGGCATTAGTGGATCTTTGCAATTTTGCTGTGGGGATAGCGGGGGGAGTGAGAAGGTTCAGTCACTATAAATACCCAAAAGAAAGATCTGTGGATTTCAGGATATTAAAAAAAAGTCAATGGACCTAACAATAATGCAGGAAATCACTCAGTGGTAAAGGATCACCTATAATCTTGGGGAATATCATTCGAGAGACTGTACGTCCTATTCTTTCTTTTGTCAATTGCTGTAGACTGTCCTCCAACACTGGATGCTAAAGAGAGAGCAGAAACTGGCTATTGACCCTACTCATACATCATGAACCTGCCAGGGAGCTGCTAAGATTAACTGTTAGTCTGTTTTAGTTGTTTAAAGGGTATTTAGAAGTTTTTATTGATTTTTAAAGTTTTGTTAGGATGTATTGTATTTTTTTTCAGATACTGAGAACCATACAGGATGTTTTTAAAATACTTAAGCCTACAGCTCCAGCGAGCTCTGTGGCTGATTTTGCTATGGTTGATTGTTTTCTCAGTTCGTGAGAGGGGTCAGTTTTGACCATTTAATACATTACCTTTTACATTCCGGGACTCTTGAAACATGGAATCTTTCCTGCATTTTCTGCAAGTTGTCAATGGGAGGACTGTGAAGGGTAGGGATATACCACATTTTGTAAAGTAAGTGTCATATGCTGGAAATTTAAAATTAAGAACAGAAATTGTTTGGAATACTTAAGAGGCTGAAGTATTCACTGAAGAGGAAAACAGAAGCAACTCCTTTCACTGTTCCGATGTGTGCTCTAGCATCACGCTTCATATTCTGCATACCTTTCAGAATGGGGACTCAATGGGTACATTTAATGTCAGAGGAATGTGTACAATATATATCCTGAAAGACTCAGTGGTGAATTCAACAGATTCAACAGTCTTTCAAGCTTGTGTCAGAAATAGCTAATTCTGATGCAAGATCAGAATCCCATTTATTATCACTGACTTTAGATGACGTGAAGTTTATTCTATTGCGGGAAGCAATGTTTTGGAACACTAATCCAGTATATCTCCTTCCACTGGTGAAGCTTTTTGAGATTTTTCAGTACCGCCTCAAGTTTCAGATTTCCAGTATCTGCAATTTACCATATCTCACAGTTCTTGCGTGCTTATTTTCTTTTTATTTCTTTCCAGTATCTACTTTCATTTCTCTCCAATCACACTGTATCCATGCAGACCAGCTGAAATTGATAAACCTTTGCCACCTTTCTCTGCCAGCACCACTACTACTGGAGTCATTCAGTTTTTCTTGGTCTTCACTTGCACATTCACTCCATTCCCACTTATCTTCAACTTGAAATCATCTTGTTTTCTAACAGTTCCTGGCTCTGGTGAAAGGTCAACTGCCTGAAATAATATTTCTGTTATGCCAGGCCTGCTGAGTATTTCCAGCATTTTCATTTGTCATGTAATTTTTATGAAATTCAGAATGAGCTGATACTACTGGTGGCAGATTGTAAAATCTGCAGATGTGCATTCTTTAGCTGGTTAAGTGATGTAACCTCATCCCCAGTTCTTTGGATTTAATGTATTTCACCTGATTTATTAGCTATAATTTAATACCCGTTCTTTTTTGAAGTTCTAATTGATTACACCTGGAGTAAACATTAAACCAAAAATCCATTATTTGTATCATTGTGGTCTCAAATAATGGAACTTGGTAGCTTGCATTTTGTTTCCAGGCACCCCTACGGTACATGTGCTAAAGTATTTTCTTGAAAACTATTGCTGAGCTTTCTCTGAGAGATTCCTTTAATTCCTTCATTGACATAAAATTCAGGACCATTGCCTGGAATATGTGAGCTTAAGCAGGTGCAATATGGTGAAATATGGAATAAATCTCACTGCAAATCCTCATTGTGTCCTTGTATATATTCAATTTCTCAATGACCAATAAACTCTTCTCAGGTATCATTTGGTAAACATCCAATCAATCATTGATACCATATACAGGGAATTATCTGCTTTGACTACTTAGAATGCTTGGCTTCTTTGACTGGATCTTATTTTGAATATTTTCCAGTTACAAGAAACACCCTTGTAACACTACAGGATTCCGTGATTTCAGTAGTGGTTTAGCTCTTGTTAACTAGTCATGAAACTGGGTGTTGATACACTTTAGTAACTCTAGAAGAACTTTTAAAATATCAATATTTTGTTCTAAATCTAACGTGGCATTTTATAGGAGTTGTAGTTTCAATATTAAGCACAAGGGTTTTTCATTTGTCAGTCCTTTAATTAACAGATGTTTCCATTTTCAAAGCTTTCATATTTTCCCATTGAACATTGCATGAATAATTATTTTCTGTCCTTTGTTTTACTGTCAATACATAATGAACAGGATATTGCTCAATTTAGACTGTTCTCAGAATGAACAACCAAAATACATTTTAATTCATTGTATTGATCCAGAAATGGCCCTACTATTTTTGGAGGTAATGTGATGGTATATTACAGCACTAGTAAAATCCTTTTCGCTCAGCACAAAAGTAGTCTTAATTATTCATCAGAGAATCACGTGTTTCCTCACTCAAGGATGCATTTTTTGTCAAGAGTCAGGGAGTTAAACAAGATAGAGGTGGGCCCATTGGCCCTCCACATCTCGGCTGACCATTGTGTCTAACTTTACAATACCCACCGGCCTGCACTAATTTTCAATTTCAAATCCAAAAGTCTAAGTTAAGTTTCTTGTTATGCGCAAGTGCACATGTGCCGAGGTGCAATGAAAAACATAGTTGTAGCAACAACACTGGCACACAACGTCACATTAGCAGCATTCAGAAGAAAAACGTAACCATAAATCATAGACAAATTTTACAAGAAGGTACGTATCAAGATGCTTATTAAATGCTCTTACGTCCTGCTTCCATCATCCTTTCTGACAGCTTATCCTAGATGCCTACTATGCTTTGTTGGAATAATTTACCCATCTAATCCCATTTAGACCTCCTTCTACAAACCTTAAACCTGCACCCTTTAGTTCTAAAGACCCATACATAACTCGAAAAACTGACATTGGTTATTTATTTAGCAATAGAGCTAAAGGGTTGGAGTAGGCCCTTCCAATTCTTGGACCCACGCCGCCCCACCAAACCACAACAAACCCAATTAACCCAAACCTACCTAATCACAGGACAATTTACACGATCAGTTAACCTGCCTGGTATGCCTTTGGACTTAGGGAGGAAACTGGAGCACCTGGAGAAAACCCACACATTCCATGAGGAGGACGTACCGACTCTACAGCAGGGTGCCAGAATCGAGCTCCAAATTCCAGAATGCCTCAAGCTGCAGTAGTGTTGTCCTAACTGTTAAGCTACCCTGGTGACACCTTAGATACTGTGATTATCCACCTTACCTTTAGGCCAAGGATGTGGCCTGGAAGACCAGTGCACCTTCAGGGTGCTGGATTTTCATGGCTCTGGAGGCGGGCAGATTGAAGGCCAGTGCCGCCCTCTGATGCGTCTTTGGGGACAGAAGATCGTAAGCAGCCAGTAGGCTGTATGCCCAGAGACCCAAGTTCTTTGGGAACAGAGCTCAGAAAAAGCGACACAACAGACTTTTAACACCATAAATCAGTGAATTGTTTTGATATGTCTCCCATCTCGCTGTGAAATGGGGGCACCTCTTTCCCTTATTAGGGAGAGAGAGAGAGAGTGCCTGTGGTATGTTGAATTACTGGGTGAATGAGTAGTCTTTGGGGTACTGCAAGCCTGTGTCTTATTGATGCTTTGCTGCACACTTGAGTGCTCAGTGGGGGTGCCGATGCTTTTTTGCTGGTGGGGAAGGGGGGGTCATCATGGCTTTGCTGCTGCTTATAGTGGGAGAGGAAGTTGGGGGTGCTTTGGAGTTCTAACACTTGATTGTCATTTATTCTTTGGGGCAGTCCTCTGTTTTCATGGATGTTTGCGAAGAAAAAGAATTTCAGGATAGATATTGTATAGATTTCTCTGACATTAAATATACTTATTGAAAACCTTTACCACTCATAATTTAATACACCTCAATCATGTCACCACTCAGCCTCCTTTGCCCCAGAGAAAACTGATCCAGTCTGTCCAATCTCTCCTGATAACTCTCACCCTCCAATCCAGGTAACATCCTTGTGAATCTTTTTTTTTGCACTCTCTGGCTTGTTGTTGTTGCCAAATATCCACACACTGCAGCCTAGATATTTATACAACTATGCTATGATGTCCCTACACATACATTCAATGCTTCAGCCAATGAAGGCAAGCACCATTCTGTCTACCTGTTTTCACATGTTCAGGGAACTATGTTCTTGTATTCAAAAGTCTCTGTGTTCCGTGACAGATCTCCAGATTCTTGGCATTCATTGTATATGCCCTGCCCTGGTTTAACTTCCCCAGATGTGTCACTTCATACGTATTTGTTAAATTCCACTTGCCATTCCTGTGCCTACTCTCATGGTTGAGCTATATCCTGTTGTCCTCTTAAAAAATGTTCCTCACTGTCAACTGCACCACCAATTTCTACAAACTTACTAATGTCACCCACATTCTCATCAAAATCATTAATATATATGACAAACAGCAAAGGATTCAGCTATATTCTCAATTTACGTAATACCTGTAACGTGCCGATCTGTGATCTCAGTTCATGTGCCTTACCTGTGAGGCTTCTTGACTTAATGTAAATGCAGTTTACCCTGTTAGATTATCCATGCTCCCTACTTGTCCTGCCTACTGGACTTGCTTAATCTAAACACTACTGATTTCAACGTTTTCATTTATTTGACTACCACTTAGGGGGCCAACCCCTGCCGGACTTAAAGAAGACACTACAGTAATCTATTCAGCAATGATCTGAGTAGTAAGCCATTGCAATTCAGACTGACGGCCAGCCAGTTAAGTCCTTATCAGTTTATTCAACAGCCTTGAAAGAACAGAAACCGGGAAACAATCATAGGTGCAATTCTGACTGATGAGATATTATGGGCAAAGTTTAAATGCTCTCAGTAGCTATAATCTTTAAGGAATAGCAATCTCTTCAACATAAGAGACTCTGCAGATGCTGGAAACCTTAAGAAATAGACACAAGATAGTGGAGGACATCAAAATGTCAGGCAATATCTATAGCGGTGAATAAACAGTACCATGGAGAGCATTCTAACTGGCTGTATCACTGTCTGGTATGGGGGGGGGGGGGCGGCCAAGGCACAAGATCAAAGTAAGCTGCAGAAAGTTATAAATATAGTCAGCTCCATCTTGCGTACTAGCCTCCCCAACATCCAGGACATCTTCCAGGAGCGATGCCTCATAAAGGCAGCATCTGTCATTAAGGACTTCATACCCTGGACCCATCAACCCCATCACCATGCGCTTTTCTCATTGCTACAAACAGGGAGGAGGCTCAGGAGCCCCTGTGTTATCAGATTTTTGAATGGACCTGAACACTACCTCACTACTTTTTGTTTCTCTTTTTACACTACTTATTTAATTTAACTTGAATTACATACTTACCATAAATTAACAGTTCTACTGTTGTGTATTGCAATGTACTGATGCTGGATTAACACCAAGTTTCACGACATGTGATGATGATATTAAACATGATTCTGATTCTGACGTTCTGGGCTGAGGGCTAGAAAGGAAGAAGGTAGGGGGAGAGGGAGTCAAACAAACTGGCAGATAATAGGTGAACATGAGGGAATCTGCAGATACTGGAATTTCAAGCAAAGTTGCTGGTGAACGCAGCAGGCCAGGCAGCATCTATAGGAAGAGGTACAGTCAACGATTCAGGCCGAGACCCTTCGTCAGGGCCGACTGAAAGAAGGGCCAGTAAGAGTTTTGAAAGTGGCGGTGGGGCGGGGGGAAGATCTGAAATGATAGGAGAAGACAGGAGGGGGAGGGATGGAGCCAAGAGCTGGAAAGTTGATTGGCAAAGGGGATATGAGAGGATCATGGGACAGGAGGTCTAGGGAGAAAGAAAAGGGGGAGGGGGGAAAACCAGAGGATGGGCAAGGGGTACAGTGAGGGGGACAGAGGGAGAAAAAGGAGAGAGAGAAAAAGAATGTGTGTATATAAATAAATAACTGATGGGGTACGAGGGGGAAGTGGGGCATTAGCGGAAGTTTGAGAAGTCAATGTTCATGCCATCAGGTTGGACACTACCCAGACAGAATATAAGGTGTTGTTCCTCCAACCTGAGTGTGGCTTCATCTTTACAGTAGAGGAGGCCGTGGATAGGCATATCAGAATGGGAATGGGACGTGGAATTAAAATGTGTGGCCATTGGGAGATCCTGCTTTCTCTGGCAGACAGAGTGTAGGTGTTCAGCGAAACAGTCTCCCAGCCTGCTTCAGGTCTCGCTAATATATAGAAGGCCGCATTGGGAGCACCAGGCGCAGTATATCACCCCAGCCGACTCACAGGTGAAGTGTCGCCTCACCTGGAAGGACTGTCTGGGGCCCTGAATGGTAGTGAGGGAGGAAGTGTAAGAGCATGTGTAGCACTTGTTCCACTTATAAGGATAAGTGCCAGGAGGGAGATCGGTGGGGAGGGATGGGGGGACGAATGGACAAGGGAGTCGCGTAGGGAGCGCTCCCTGTGGAAAGCAGAGAGGCGGGAGGGAAAGATGTGCTTAGTGATGGGATCCTGTTGGAGGTGGCGGAAGTTTCGGAGAATTATATGTTGGACCCAGAGGCTGGTGGGGTGGTAGGTGAGGACAAGGGGAACCCTATTCCTAGTGGGGTGGCGGGAGGATGGAGTGAGAGCAGATGTGCGTGAAATGGGGGAGATGCATTTGAGAGCAGAGTTGATGGTGGAGGAAGGGAAGCCCCTTTCTTTAAAAAAGGAGGTCATCTCCTTCGTCGTGGAATGAAAATCCTCATCCTGAGAGCAGATGCGGCAGAGACGGAGGAATTGCGAGAAGGGAATGGCATTTTTGCAAGAGATAATAGTTGAAACCAGGAGGCTGGGTGAGGAGGGGAATTGAAGTAAGAAGCTACAATATGATAGGGTGGAAGAGGTAAAGGGAATCAGATAGGAGAGGACTGTGGGTCATGAAGAAAGGGAAGACAAGTAATCTCATGCCTCTTTTACATAGAAATAATCTGTTCTATTTCAAAAGGGTAAAACCTTCAGAGAAAAGGAATTGTTACGTTTCCAACTCATAAGTAAGGGAGTATTGTTCTCGTGAAACAGTAATTTTGTGCTCTTCCCTTTCTTTGAAAGCATTCTCATTCCCAAACTAATGTTTACACACATTTCTCTGCACTGAGTAGTTCCAGAGTCTTTGTCCGAACAACGTGAGGGTAGAATGAATGGAGATAGGGTTATAAATGAGAGAAGCAGCTCCTGAGTTGGGAATGGGAAGGAGATTGCGGCATTGATATTGTGAGGGTTATATATTTGTCCTGAGTACTGCTGACGGAGTGGTGGGTGGGGGTTAAATTTTGAAATGTGGAAACTAGGGTCTTTCTTGAAAATTATTCAGCTGGGGAAGGAATCAAATTAAATTTGTGACTGAAATACAGTGAGTGAAGTAACAGAATTTATTTAAATAGTGTAGTTTTAACATAGGCAGTCTGTTTGCTGATGTCCACTTTTTCTGTTTCCTGATATCTGTACTCTTATGAAAGACTGGTGTAAATACATACAAAAATAGAAAAAGTCTACTTAGTATTCTCGAGGAAGAAGTCCAATTTATTTCTAATTTGAAAATACTTCTTGCCATTATATCCAATCAAAATAGCAGGTGGTTTAGGGATAGGTTTGACATACTACATATTTGAGAGATTTTTATATGATCGTTTACGTGAACTGTGTTAATTGAGCTTTAGCACAGGTATAAAATTAGAAGTTAATCTCTGTCCTGCTTGATAAACTCCACACAATTAAAATGACAGGTGGGTGAAGTATCCAAAGGATTTTTAAAACCGGAAACAGCAGCTCACTTTGCAAAATGAACAAAACTTGTTGCAGTCCTGAAGTAGACACGCTTAATGGGCCAAATCATGAAGTAAGGTCTGTGCCAGACTTACCAGCCTGCTGTCTCCATGACTCTACGAACCTGGCACAGATGTGTGAATAGGGCAGTGATGCCTAGCAAAGTTTAAGCAGAGCCTCATTTTCTGTCGGAATTTGTAAGGTTTTGGAAGAGTTTTTAAAACTATCTAATAAATGGCCTTTTTTAAGCCAATAATGTTTTAAATAATTAAAGAAATATTATTGACTAAAAGGAGCAAAATAATAAGTACTTAATAGCTTCAAAATAATGTAAATTGCATAAATTGAACAATTGTAAACTGGCTTCTGGGTCAGGAATTCCCATTCAAGGGAACTAAGGATGCCAGATTAGCTGGCACGGGATCAAGGGGGTAGATCCTCAGTGTGCTCTACCACCACTGGAATGTATTGTGATGGTTGCAATTGGCATCTGCCATTCTGCTGCTATAGACCATATTGCATGGTTGTGTTCAATCTAGGACACACTTAGCTGTGAGAATCTGAGCACCAGTGGCAAACATTGGTATTGATAGAAATTGAGAAAATCCTTTCCCATGGAAAAAGGGTATTCATTTACATAGCAACCTCAAGATGCAGAGTGTCAAAGCCCTTAACAGCTAATAATTCCACTGCTTCATTGTTTGGGTGAAGCAGCTTTGTGCAGATTGGGCATTAGTGACCAGTGAGCTTGTTTTAATGGCTCTGGATGAGGGGCAAGTATGTGCTCTGACAGCAGTGACAATTCTGCAGCTGACCTTTGAACTAGTACTGTGGATATTTAGTATCCACCTTACAGAGGAAACTGGGTGTTCCGATTAATTGCCAAAAATAGCATTGAAGGTCTCCCTCTGAACTACTCTGGAGAGTCAAGTTAGATTTTCTGCACAAGTCCCTGGAGTGGAACTTGAACCAACATCCTTATGTCTGTATTGAGTGCCAGCACTGAGCCAGAGGCAAAACAGACAAATAATGCCAGTGCTCATAAGGAACAGGCAAGTACATCAGTTTGACAAACCTCCAGTTTCTATGTGCAGAAGACTACTGTTCAAGTTATTTTACTGTTTTGCAAGCTCATTAAATCAATGTAAAGAAAATAATCTGCAACCTTTGCTGAAGAGGAATTGAATCATTCAAAATACAAATTTGAGTCTCCAATAAATTCTACATAACTGGTTTATATTAACTGAGGTGTTCTACTGCACTTTCTGCAGTAATTTTAATGATGATCTTAAAACATAATTTATTGCAGGCTACTGTGGAACATACAAGCCCATCATCAGTGCTAACATTCTCAGCATTCCTTCTCCCATTGTAAGGAGGCAGCCGAGATGATGGGACATCATTAGCACTTTATAGCAGTGACCAGGCTTTGGCTGCCCATGCAATGTCTTGCATAATTCATGAAACTTTCCACTTGAAAATGTGCGATTACTTTTTCAACTCTTCTGCCCTTACCGACAGCTCAGTTTGTCTTCAGTACCTTGGCTATGTCCACAGTAGTCCGGATAAATCCATAACCGAAGCTTTTTCTGTTGGTTTTGACCCTCCGTCGACATTGAAACAGTGTTTTCCTCCCCCAAAAATGGAGCTTTTCTGAAACGCTCTCCAGAGTGTAAATCTGAAAACGCCGGTTGGGCGGTGTGTGTACGGGGTAACTGGAGTTTTTAAAAAAACACTGTCATGACGTGCCAGCAATGCGGCATTTCATTGTTTTCTTGAACAACACCACAACAACAATATCTGACAATAGATGTGTTACAGCATAATGTAACATTGTATGCAAATACAAGATAACGCTGATGCAGACATGTTTTATACGTTTATTGCTTGTGCAAACATTCAATAGATGCAATTGTCACTACTTCCAAAATGTTATTTTTAAGTAGTAGCTTATGTTTGGCATAGACGTGAAAATGTTAAGGCCAAAAAAGGAAAATTGTGAGTTTCACTTTTACTCAGGTAAAAATAAAATCACTTTTGCCCAGTAACTCATTTTATTGCACATGTTAAATACAGCAAAATCATACCGAAAGACATGGCAAAAGTAAAGGCAAATGAATGAGGTAACAGCAAATTTCACTTTTGCCCAGTAACAAGCCTGATTGCATTTAGTTGTAGCTGTCGTCCCTCTCATCAGTGAAGAGACTATGGCTTTAGGAAATGTTTCCAGGGTGACCCCTCTGTGGGAGTGGGGAAAATGTTGGTGGAGCCACCCAGGGGTCTGTGTGTCCGTATGTGTAACTATTGTAGTGGCTGTGAAAAGTACTGGGGGGGACCCATCATATTACTCATCATTGCAAATCCCTCTGCAACAGAGTTAGTCAGCTTTTCCAATGTTCCTTGTTAGCCGGGTCATACTGTCCATGAACTCCCCGTCAGTTGCCTCCATACGCTCCAGTATTTTTTTTAGTTTTAAGTCCTCCTGCGCAAGAGCCAACAGCTGTCCGTCATTTGGCAATTTCCTTTGAAGTTTTTCTAGTCAGTAACTGGACAAACGTGCACCAAGTATACCGTTTCCTCTTCACTTGTTTTCTGTAGATGTGTCTGGCACATGCCCAGTAGGAGGAGATTCGCCCAAATACCTGTTTTAATGTGGACGGAGGTATTTTCAAGAAAGCCTGGGTCTCGGCCCGAAACGTTGACTGTACCTCTTCCTAGAGATGCTGCCTGGCCTGCTGCGTTCACCAGCAACTTTTATGTGTGGTGTGGACACCTATCGTTTTTACGCGAAACCGGTGTTTTCAAAATTATCCAGTCTAGTATGGACGTAGACTATATTTTGTTCTTCTCACATACTGGTCTTAGGGCATCATCACATACAAGATGCAAAGGATCTGCTTGAAACACAGCTGATAAATTTTATCAGACATACTCTGGTTGGAAGGGATTGATGGAATCATAATGAAGTGCTTACAATCCTTGCCGTTACCAATTAGAAATCTTATCGACAAACAATTAAAATAATGTGAAGAATGAAAAAAGAAGTCATGTTGATATCACTTGCCATGTGAGATGCCTGCTGCAGCAACTTGTAACAGTCACTAACATTGTTAGTTTAGTGATGTTATGGCCGTCCAATTTTGGCCACATGAAATTAATTTTAAAATACTTAGCTGTTTCAACAAATAGTTTTAACGCTATTACCACATCACAATAAGTGCACATATTGGTAAGAAGTTGCTATGCATCTTACTAAGATTATGATTGAATGGGGAATTCTATCAACCATGGGGACAAAGATAAGTTTGCAAATCTTCCTGGCACAGCTCATTTAATCACTCCTTCAACCTTTTGAAAAAACAATAGCAAGGAGAAATAAATGTGTCTGTTTATATGCCAACATGATTAGACTTCTGAAGTCCTTCACACTTGAGACTAGAATCTGCAAGATGCTGTTAGGTAGAATTTAACAGTCGATTATTTAATTTTCTGAACAATATGAAATAAATAGAGATTTATATTCCTCATTTAAATGTTATGCTTGGAGAAATACTCAAAACTTTAACAACCTTGCCCAAAGTATTGTGGATGATTAAAGGGATTTCTTCAGGCAAATTGAAAGAAATTATTTCCTCTGGTGGGAAAATTGAGAACAAGAGACATTACAATTAGAGCTGGGTCATTCAATACTGATTTCAGGACATGCTTGTCATACAAAAAGTGATGGAAATCAGAAAAAACACTCTTCCAAAATGGTTGTCTGGCGTTAGGCTAGTTGGAACTTTCAGAACTGATTGATCTATTTTAGGCATGGGTTCGAAACAAAATGCAGTCAGTGGAGATAAATCTATGTAAACCAATCAATATCTTAGTAAATAACTGAGAGAGCTTGATGGCTAAGCAGCTTAATATTCAACATTCAAAGGGATAATTTTTTCAGTGGATCATTGCCCCGTAACTGAATTGGCAATTTCACCCAGACCACAAAAATAACAGAATCAGAATCAGGTTTAATATCACTGGCATATGTCGTGAAATTTGTTAACTTTGCAGCAGCAGAACAATTCAATACATGATAACAGAGAGAGAAAAATAACTGAATTGCAATTAGTATATACTTATTAAATAGTTAAATTAAATCAGTGCAAAAAAAAGAAATTTAAAAAAGTAGTGAGGTAGTGTTTATGGGTTCATTGTCCATTCAGAAATCAGATGGCACAGGGGAAGAAGCTGTTCCTGAACCATTGGAGTGTGCGACTTCAAGCTCCTATACCTCTTTCCTGATGGTAGCAATGAGAAGAAGGCATGTCCTGGGTGATGGGGGACCTTAATGATGAATGTGCCTTTTTGAGGCACCACTACTTCAAGATGTCCTGGATACTACAGATACTGCCATGATGGAGCTGAGCACTAGCCTCCATTGTATCCAGACATCTTGTAACATTGGTTAAAAGAAGCATTTGTACTACAGCTGTAAGGAATGCTTATCTCAGAACTGCCTTATTCCATAACTCTGAAGTATAATGCTCCACATGCTTCCATGGAACCAAATTAGAGAAGTTCACAAACAGCATCAAAGCCATTTCATTCCCTTACATTCTTATGGAACGACCCGCTTATAATAGATTAAGGATACCGTGCAGTACCAAGCTTCCATTTTCCAAGTTGTTATTCAGCTAGTGATTGTATAATGCAGAGGAATACAGAATACAATGGTATTGATGTTTGATTCTTAGAACATAAAACATAGAACTGGACAACAAAGGACAGGTCCTACGGCCCATGATATTGTGCTAAACTAATTAAACTAGTGACACCTAATCTGTTCTGAATGTATATGGTTTATATCCCTCCATTCTCGGTATTTTCACCTGCCTGTCTGAAAGGCTCTTAAATACCTCTATTGTGTCGGTCTCCACCACCACCCTGGGCTCCCACCACTCTCTGTGTGAAAAAAAACACCTCTTTCTGTGCAAATCTCCTTTGTGTTTTACCGCTCTCTCAGTAGATGCAAGCCTTCAATTATTAGACATTTCGACCTGGGAGAAAGACACCAGCTGTCTATCTAATCTTCTCATAAAGGTATTGAGGGTTGGTAGGTTGTATTTATGTGTGCAGCATACAAGGAATCTTGCCTGTGAGTTTCACAGATTCTAGACTATCTTTGTAATTATATATAGATTAGCCATCTATAATGGCACAGTAGAGGTGATACTTCAGAGCTCAGACAACCCGGGGTCCGCCCCCCCCCGACCTATCTGTGTGGAATTTGCACATTTTCTTGGTGATAATATGCCTTTCCTCCCACATTCTATGGGAGGATGAGAGTGGGGGGCTGTAGGAAGGATGAGCAACTGAACTGTGGCACTATGGTTCAGGGAGCCATTCAGTGGGGTGGGAAAGTCAAGAGAAATTTAGTTGTAATTGGGGATAGTGTGAACAGGGGAATAGAGACAATTCTCTGTTGCAAGGGAAGAGAATCCCAGAGGCTGTGTTGTCTGCCTACTGCCCAGGCATCTGGCATCTCGTCTGACCTGCAGTGGAATTAGGAGTGGGAGGGGAAAGATCCATTTAATGTGCTCCATGTGGGTGATAGCGGCATAGGAAGAACAAGAAAAGAGGTTCTGCTGAGGGACTCTGAGCAGCTAATAAAATATAATTTAAATGCAGAACCAAAAAGGTAATAAACTCTGCTGTGGATGGTCCCAAGTCCAGCCGTGAAAGGAGGAGGTTGGGCATGGGACTTGCAACACATTCCTGTAAAATATCCAGTGCTATAGAAATGCCAACAGAAGCTCTAAAGATGTCATCGCTGGGAGAGGAAGGAAACATGGGCTACAACCGGAGATAATGTAAAAGACTTGCCCATACAGTAGACTCTGGCCAGCTACTATTGGTGGCCCATGCCTCAGTAGGGGTGATGGGGCTTAAAATAAAATCTAAAAAGACAATAATCTCTGGGTTGTTATCTGAGCCACATGCAAATTGGCACAGAGTTAATCGGATCGGAGAGTTAAATGTATAGATCAAAGATTGGTGTGGGACAGGTGGATTTGAATTTGAGTGACATTGGTACTAGTTTAGGGAAAGGAGGGAATTGTTCCGATAAGGTGGGCTCCAACTAAAGCATGCATGGACTAGGGGCCTTGTAAATCACATAACTAGACCTGTGGAAAGGACTTAAATCTAAGTAGCAGAGCAATACACACAAAATGCTGGTGGAACACAGCAGACCAAGCAGCATCTATAGGAAGAAGTACAAATCGACGTTTTGGGTCGAGACCCTTCATCAGGACTAACGGACAAAAGAGACAGTAAGAGATTTGAAAGTGGGAGGGGGAGGGGGAGACCCAAAATGATAGGAGAAGACAGGAGGGGGAGGGATGAAGCCAAGAGCTGGGAAGTTGATTGGCAAAAGGGATAAGGTTGGAGAAGGGAGAGGATCATGGGACGGAAGGCCTCGGAAGAAAGAAAGGGGGAGGGGAGCACCAGAGGAAGATGGAGAGCTTCCTCTGGCGGACAGAGCGTAGGTGTTCAGCGAAGCGGTCTCCCAATCTGTGCCGGGTCTCACCAATATATAGAAGGCCACACCGGGAGCACCAGGCACAGTATATCACCCCAGCAGACTCACAGGTGAAGTGTTGCCTCACCTGGAAGGACTATCTGGTGCCCTGAATGATGGTGAGGGAGGAAGTGTAAGGGCAGGTGTAGCACTTGTTCCGCTTACAAGGATAAGTGCCAGGAGGGAGATCGGTGGGAAGGGATGCGGGGGGGAACGAATAGACCAGAGAGTCGTGTAGGGAGCAATCCCTGCGGAAAGCAGAGAGTCGGGGGTAGGGAAAGATGTGCCTACACTAAATAGCAGAGGGGTGGGTTCAAAAGTTTTGAAAAGTGAAAATTAAATAAGAGTGAAGAAGAGTACAGGAGTCATTATGATCCTCCGGAATAAATAAATAAGACTAAAGTTCAGAAGGAGATACGAATTTAATGTCTAGTAACATGGAGACAAAATTGAAAAGGGTGATGAATACAGGACTGAAAATGTTATATTTGAATACACACAATATTCAAAATAAGGTAGATGATCTTGTGGCCCAGTTAGAAATTAGCAGGTATGCATTGTGGACAGCATTGAGTCATGGCTCAAACAGATCACAGTTGAATGCTTAACATCCAAGGATCCACTTGATCGAAAAAACTGGCAGGTTTGGTGAGAGTGGGCTGGCTCTGTTGATAAAAATGGAACAAAATCCTTAAAAAGAAGTGAAATACAATTAGAAGATGTAGAATTCTCATGGGTAAAGGAGGGAAAAAAAAAACCCTGATGGGAGTTAAATACAGGCCTCCAAATAGTAGCCAGGATGTGGTACAAATTACAATGGAGATAGAAATGGAATGACAAAAGGGTAATGTTACGATGGTCATGGGCAATTTTATTGTGCAGGTAGATTGTGCGGGATCCCAAGAGAAGGAATTTGTAGATTGCCTACAAGATGGCTTTTGCGTCAGTCTTCACCGTGGAAGACATCAGCAGCAAGCCAGAAATTCGAAAGTGTCGGGGGCAGAGGTGAGTGTAGTCACTATTACTAAGGAGAAGGTATGAGGTAAGTCTTAAGGACTGAAGCTAAGATAAGTCACCTGGACAAGATGGACTATAACTCAGGGTTCTGAAAGAGGCAGCTGAAGAGATTGTGGAGACATTAGTAGTGATCTTTCGGGAATTACTAGATTCTGGAATGGTTTCAGGGGACTGAAAAATTGCACATGTTACTCCACTGCATAAGATGGGAGGGAGGCAAAAGACAAGAAATTATAGACCAGTTAACCTGATTTCAGTTGTTGGCAAGATGCAGAGTCCATTATTAAGGATGAGGTTTCAAGGTACCTGGAGGCACATGATAAAAATTGTTTGAAGTCAGAGTGGTTTCCATTAGGGAAAATCTTGCCTGACAAGTCTGTTGGAATACTTTGAAGAAATAAGAAGCAGGGTAGACAAAGGGGAAATCAGTGGATATTGTTTGCTTGGATTTTCAAAAGGCCTTTAACAAGATGTCACACATGAGGCTGTTTAACAAGTTAAGAGCCCAGGGTATTACAGGAAAGACACTAGAATGGAAAGAAGATTGGCTGGTAGGAGGCAAAGAGTCAGAATAAAGGGGGCCTTTCCTGGTTGGCTGCCAGGAATCAGTGATATCCCTCGGGAGTCGGTGTTGGAACCACTTCTTTTTGTGTTGTATGTCAGTGATCTGGATGATGGAATTGATGGCTTTGTGACCATGTTTTCAGGCAATACAAAGAATAGTGGAAGGCCAAATAGTGTTGAGGAAGCAGGGACTCTGCAGAAAGATTTGGCCAGATTAGGAGAACGGACAAAGAAGTGGCAAATGGAATATGGTGTAGGGAAGTGTATGATCATGCACATTGGTAGAAGGAATAAAGGTGTAGACTATTTTCTAAATAAGGAGCAAATTCAGAAATCAGAGGTGCAACAGGATTTGGGAATCCTCGTGCACAATTCCCTATAAGTTAGTTTGCAGGTTGAGATAGTGTAAGGAAGCCAATTAGAGTCACAGAGCCATAGAGAAGTACAGTGCAGAAACAGGCCTTTCCATGCCTAGTCTAGTCCATGCCAAAACCATTTAAACTGCCTACTCCAATCGGCCTGCACCGGGACCATAACTCTCCATATCCCTACTATCCATGTACCTGTCCAAACATAAATATTGGCATTCATTTTGAGAGGACTAGAATATAAAAGCAGGAAAGGATGTGCTGGCATTAGGGTCGAGATTCGAGAGGATGGTCACGAGAATAATCCTGGGAACGAAGAGCACAGCCCATGCCACGTGCTAGTGAGGCCAGAAAAAGGAAGATCATACAGTTTAACACATGGCTAATGAGTTGGTGTAGGAGGGAGGGCATCAGACTTTTGGATGATTGGACTCTCTTCGAGGGAAATTGGAATTTGTATAGAAGAGATGGTTTTACACCTGAAGTGGAGGGTGACTAATATCCTAGCAGAAAGGTTTGCTAGTGCTGCCTAGGGGGAGGGGGGAGTTTTAAACTAGACTTGCAGGGGGATGGGAACCAAAGTGCCAGAACAGATAGTGGAGAGTAATGGAGACGTGTTGTTAAGACCTCAGACAAAGTCAGGAGTCAAAAGGTTGAGCTGGTGCACCTAATGCTTTGAGCTGCATACATTTCAATGCAAGAAGTGTTGTAGGAAAGGCACATGAGCTCAGGGCATGGATCAACACATGGAATTATGATATTGTAGCCATTAGTGAGACTTGGTTGCAGGAGGAGCAGGGCTGGCAGTTCACTATTCTGAGGTTCCTTTGTTTTAGATGTGACGGAGCAGGAGGGATTAAAGGGGGAGGGTGGCATTACTGGACAGAAAATGCCTTGACAGTGCTTTGTCAGGACAGACTGGAGAACTCGTCTAGTGAGGCTTTATGGGTGAAACTGACGGATAAGAAATGTATGACCATGTTAGTGGAGCTATATTATAGACAGTCTACAGGATTTAGAGAAACAAGTTTGTAAAGAGCTCGCAGATTGTTGCAAGAAACATATGGTTGTTATGGTAGGTGATTTTAAATTTCATTATATTGACTGGGACTCCCATGCTGCAAAAGGACTAGATGGGATAGAGTGTGTCAAATGTGTGTTCAGGAAAGTTTCCTACTCATTGCATCGAAGGCCCAACAAGAGAGTGTTCAATACTTGATCTGCTGTTAGGGAATGAGACAGGGTAGATGACAGAAGTTTGTCTAGGGGAACACCTTGCTTCTAGTGATTGCAATGCCATTAGTTTCATAGTAAATATGTGAAAAGGATATGTTTGGTCTGCAGATTGAGATTCTAAATTGGAGAAAGGCCAATTTTGATGGTATCAGAAATTATCTGGCAAGTGTGGAATTGGGACAAGCTGTTTTCTGTAAACGATGTACTTGGAAAATGGAAAGCCTTCAAAAGTGAAGAGTTGAGAGTACAAAGCTTGGAGGTGCCTGTCAGAATAAAAGGTTAGGATAACAGATGTAGGGAACCTTGGATTTCAAGAAATATTGAGGTCTTGGTTCAGAAAACAAGAGGTGCATAGTAGGTATAGGCAGGTAGGAATAAATGAGGTGCTTATGGAGTTTAAGAAATGCGCTAGAACACCAAGGAAGAAATTGGGAGGGATAAAAATAAGGCATGAAGTTGCTCTAGCAGACAAGTTGAAGGAGAATCCTAAGGGTTTCTACAGATACGTTAGAGCTAAAGAATTGGAAGAGACAGATTAGTCCTCTGGAAGACTGGAATGGTTAATTCATGTGTGGGGCCAAAGCAGATGGGGGAGATCTTAAATATTTTTTTCAAAGGTTCAAGGGTCAAATTTAATGTCAGAGAAATGTATACAATATACATCATGAAATGCTTTTTCTTCACAAACATCCACGAAAACAGAGAAGTGCCCCAAAGAATGAACGATACTTAAACGTGAGGACTCCAAAGTACCCCCCCCACCGTGCTTAAGTGGCAACGAGCAATGATCCCCCCTCCTCCCACCAGCAAAAAAAAGTGCATTGGTACCATGACCGAGCCCAAGCGTGTGCTAAGCAATAGCAAAAACACAGACCAAAGTTACCCCAACAGCCTCGCATTTCATCCGACATTCGACAAACCTAAGGTTCTCTCTCTCCTTGGCAAGGGAGAGGGAAGTGTTCCCCATTTTCACAGCGAGCGGGAGGCATAACAACAACCCGCTGGTTTACAATGTTAAAAGTCCTTTTCGTCCCTTTTTTTGAGCTGTGTCTGTGTCCGAAGATTGTAAAGACCTTGGGTCTTCAGGCCCACAGCGAAAGATTTTACAGCCTCCCCGATGACACACAAGTCTCCTGCTGTGATACCAACCCTCGACCCACCCGTCTCCAGAGTCCCGAGATCTTGGTCTTCCGAAAACGATCAAAACTCTCAGGCCAAACCCTTGGCATATCAAATAACGGCCAGTCGTGGAAGCCTCTTCCCGCAAAGAACCAAAGCCTGCGTGTAACCCCAGGTCAGGGTTTTCAAAAGAACCCTGAAAAGCAGAAATAAAGATATTAAAGGTAGAAATAGAGCTGTTTCCGAAGATGCAAACAATGGAGTCGTCGTTAGGAGCCATCATCCCTCCTAACCTCCGCCTTGCATCTGTATTTCTGTATTTACTCAGGACACGGACACAGAGTATAGAAGTGAGTGAAATCGGTACCAGATTCAAGTACAGACTGCAGAGGGGGCAGTGTTTGCTATCCGCGGACAAATCAAGGTGGATAAATCCCCAGGGCCTGATAAGGTGTTCCCTGGGACCCTATGGGAGGCAAGTGCAGAAATTATCAGGCTCCTGGCACAGATACTTAAATCATCCTTAGTGACAGGGGATGTGTCAGAGAATTGGAGGATAGCCAATGTTTTTCTGCTGTTTTAAAAAATGGGTCTAAACAGAAATCAGGACATTATAGGCCAGTGAGTCTAACATCATTTTTGGGAAAGTTGTTGGAAGTATGCTAAGGGACCAGATATATATATATATATCTAGTGGTGCTAGAATGTTTGTGAACCCTGTAAAATTTTCTCTTATTTCTGCATAAATATGACCTAAATTGTGATCAGATTGTCATGCAAGTCCTAAAACTAGATAAAGGGAACCCAATTAAATAATTTACACAAAAAAAACTCATTCATTTATTTATTGAAAAACGGATCCAGTATAACATGTATTTGTTGGAAGAAGTACGTGAACCTTTGGTTTCAATAACTGGTGTGATACCCCTGTACAGCAATAACTTCAACCAAACATTTCAAGTAACTTTTGATCAGTCCTGCACATCAGCTTCGAAGAATTTTAGGCCATTCCTCTTTACAAAACTGCTTCAACTCTGGGATGTTGGTGAGCTTCCTTGCACGTGAACTGCTTGCTTCGGGACCTTCCACAACATTTCTATAGGACTAAGGTCAGATCTTTGACTCAGCCATTCCGAAACAGGGACTAGATGGCCGAAGGGCCTGTTTCTGTGCTGTTCTTTTCTATGACTCTAGGAGCATTGGATGGCTCTGAGCCTGGACTTGCACAGAAGTTTAGAAGAAAGGGGATGGATCTCATTGCAACATTGAATTTTGAAAGGCCTAGATAGAGTGGATGCGGAGAGGATATTTCCTAGAGTGAGGGAGTCAAGTCCAGAGGGTCGGACATCCCTTAAGAACATAAATGAGGAGGAATTTCTTAAGCCAGAAGTCGCTGAATCTACAGAACTCATTGCCACAGATGGCTGCAGAGGCCAAACCCTTAGGTATATTGAAAGTAGAAGTTGAGAGGTTCTTGATTAGTAAGGACATCAAAGGTTACTGGGGGTAGGCAGGAGAATGAGGTTGAAAGGGATAATAAATCAGACGTGATGGAATGTTGGGGGAGACTTAATGGGCCTAATGGCCTAATTCTGCTCCTATTTCTTACGATCCATCAACATGCAGTAAGCCTTCGTAAGTTGCCCCTTCTGTGCAGGTGAGTGGTAGCGTATAGGGGAAGTTCATGGGAATGTAGGAAAAGCAAAATGGAACTTTTGTAGGAGGGTGCTTGATAGCCTGGACTGTGTGGGCTTAAGGAATGGTTTCTAGTTGTATGGCTGCAGTGAACAATTTCAAGTGTCATGTAAGAAGTGCTGATTTATATGCATTAACCATGGACAGATCTTCTAAAGCTTCACCTTGTGCTTCTGAATTGAAAATGCCCAGATTCCAAGAATAGAAGGAAATAGGAAGGGACATCCCATAGTTCAGGCATTGTGGTGAGGGACGTGTGCATTGACGGGAAGCATTGATAGAGTAAGTCCTTGGTCTGTGCTCGGTCTAAAGCAAGAAGGCTTTACCCTGACCCCAGAAGTACCTTGTCCTTCAGTGAACATTTGGTAGCTGGCTTCAGTGGCAGGTTGTCCAATAGCAGCTCAATTTACCAAAACTGTCTTTGACTCTTGTTTTTTGTGGTTGAAGCCACTGGGGTTTTTTCACCTGTGCCTAACACTTTCCACCTCTGAGAATATCATTTGAATAGAGGTCGGTGATTCTATTTCACATGACAATACTGATTGTTTTGCAATTGATTTTGAACTTCAGATCAATTGCATTCTACATAAAGACATTTGTTTGGCACTTGAATTTCTAGGTCACTGAATTTCAGTTTTTTGTTCTTTATGTATTGGATATAATTCTGCATTTATCAGGTTGTTAATCATCCTGGTAAATTAGCATCTCACTTGTGTGTAATATATATATAGTGCATGTCTAATTCAATTGTTAAAGAGGCTTGGGACTTAGACTATATCTTAATCTCAGTCGTTGAATTTACTAGCTATTGAGTGACTCATTTAATCCTCTCCGGTTACCTAGTTGTGAATGAGTTGAATCATCTATTACTAATTGCTGGACTCTGTACTTGTGCTCAGAACTCGGCTGATTAAATACATTATACTGATGGGCTTTATTATAGTTGTTAGAAAGGAGAAGACGTTTCTATCTAATAATGATTGAAACCTGGTAAAGTGATGGCTGTACTGTCTCTCTTAGCAGAGGCTATTCTTCGTTCTGCTCGCTTTAACCCCTGCTGTTAGCAGAAAATACAGCTGAGTTGTGAGGTTGACCTTTGTTAAGAGCTCATTGTTTATTTACACGAATTGCATATTTGGCCTTCTGGAATGAGATGTTCTGCTTTCCCCATCCTACTTCCATGGTGAACTTGTCACTTTTGGGTAAAAGTGTATGAATCTGGTAGATATTCTCCATCCACTGCTGCCACAGAATTTCCTGTCACCTATTGGCATTTCTAAACTCTGCAAATCACAATGATGCAGAAAAGGCAAGCTGTGAATTCCCATTGGTTTTCTCCTCTACTGCAGAGCATAGCATGTGTGTCAAACAGTGGTTTGATATTTTTCAACTTCAACTCCTTCAGGCCCAAGGTACAATGCCATTGCCAGGAGAGATCTAATTCAGTACAGATCAACCCTAAACTAAATTTGATCTGTCACATAAATTGTCTTTCTGTCTCTGTCACATAGGTGTAAAAAAACATGGAATCGGCTAATAATGGGAGCAGTTTGTCATCACTTTTTCACATTTGTTCATTCCTGTATTTTCAGAATTATAACACAGGTGCACATTCCTTTATCCGAAATTCTGAAATCCAAAAAGCTCCGAAAACGGAAGTTTTTCTCGCCAACAACTGACGTCACTCAAGTGTGACGTGGCAGCACTAGCAGAGGCTGCCAGACGTCAAATGTGGCTCAGCGCTTGTACTGGTTACACGTGCATTTGCTGTTCGCTGATATTTTGTGTTCACTGTTGACTTGGTGTTTAATTTCACCGTGATAATGTCAAAAAGAGCTGCAGATACCCCTATGGGTAACAATGAGAAAAAGAGAAGGAATTTTCTGTATCAATAATGGAGAAAGTGGAGTTATTGCAGAAGCTCGATCATGGTGGCTCTGTGCAGCGTCTTACTGAAGAAAGTAGTGTGGGAACTACCACTATCTGATTTAAATAAACAGAAAGACAAATTACTGAAGTTTTATAGTGATGTTCTACATTTATTCCAATAAGTCATTTACCATATGTTTGATTCTGTTCGTTTGAAGCTGTATATTTTTATGTTTTATTGACTGTTTTTGTTGGAAGTAAAATTTCTTCTTGTCATTATTCCCTAAACAATACAGTATAACAATTACTTACAAGGCATTTACATTGTATTAGGTATTATAAGTAACTTAGAGATGATTTAAAGTATACAGGAGGATGTGCGTAGGTTTGGTGAGTCACTGGGTCCTAAAGTCCACCAACTGAGACAGGTTAAATAAGGGGACTTGAGCATATGGGTATTGGCGGGGGGGTCTGAAATCTGAAAATTTCTGGATTCCGAAATGCAACTGGCCCCAAGGATTTCAGATAAGGGACTGTGGACCTGTACAGGATTTGCGAGACTGTAAAACAGCAGACATTTGAACTTCTATTCTGACAAGGCACAATAATAATATAGTTATTGGTTAATTATGGCAATTAGTCCACAATAATATTAAAGCACTAAGGTTTGCTGCACTGAAGGAGGTCGTTCTACCTGCATGTATCTATGATGGCTTTTTTTTAAAATCAATTAAAAACTAACTTTGAGTGGTGCTTCGTGTCTTTCAAAAATGCTTCCAAATTCCCTTTTAAAAGTTGTTACAATATCAACTTCCATTATTCCTTGTGGCAAAGCATTTTATGCCTGATCTATCCTGTGTAAACCAATTTTGCCTTCGGTGTTGGAGTATTTGAAGTTCTATGGGCTCAAAGTAATCTATATCACCGAAGTATACAATGTCTGGTACATATTACATCTCAAATTATTCATGAACCCTGACCCAGTATATTACTTGCTACATCACTATAAGCTTACCGATTTTACTGGCATTTACTGATCCTGAATGTATTCACCATTATAATAAAAGTGCAGAATTGACAATGATGCTAACGACTCTGCAATGCAGCACAGACAAGGAGTGTCTGCTTGGGAAAAAGTGTATCTATAATTCAGATCTCTGCTCAAAAAGGTTATGATGATCCAAGATAAAATGTAATTTTTAAAAAATCTTGGACCTTGAAGAATCGCAGGAGGAATCACTCAAAATACAACAAAATTAAATATATTTATTACAAATTTTTTCATATTTGTTATCAAACTTTGAGAGCAGGTGTTTGAAGAGTGACAATGGCTTAATTCGTACTTTTGGCACAGGCAGCATTCAGCAACAATCTGAGAACTATTCTCTAGTACTTTGCATAGTCCTACTGTTAATGTCCACCTCGGGCAGTGCATGTAGGACATGAAATGGTCACAGTATAACCAAGTAGTATCTCATATCAAGTCTTAAGTGTTCTTCCATCTGAAAGGAGGCAGCTCATCTCCAATCAAAATCTCTCTAAAAGGCTGTCCTCAGGATTAAAAATTGGCACATCAACTGCATCATAAGCTTCCCTGATTTAGTTATGTTCACAGAAGCACTTCAGCAGAAGTGTTTTCATTACAATTTAGAAAAAAATACAATACCGTGATTGATAGTCTCTCGACAAAGCTCAGTAACCGAATGTGTCATATGTGAATGGAGTAGTGTTCCCTTGGTGCTGGGTCACTTGTAATGAGATGTTATTATTAAATCAATTATTCTGTTAATTGTCTTACAATTACTTGTATTTTTGATGTGAACATTATTCAAACTAGAATTTCAACTGAGGCTTTGCAATAACCATGCTCTCAACTATCAAGTTTTTCAGATAAAGAACATTACATTTATGCTGATCAGTTAATATCATATTCCACTTCAAAGGGCATCTTAGGTTTCCTTATGTCAATCAATTGAGTGGATTGTTATGGATAATTATTAACACATATTCCTTTACAATGTAAAAGTTGCCGGTGAACGCAGCAGGCCAGGCAGCATCTCAAGGAAAAGGTGCAGTCGACGTTTCAGGCCGAGACCCTTCGTCAGGACTAACTGAAGGAAGAGTGAGTAAGGGATTTGAAAGTTGGAGGGGGAGGGGGAGATCCAAAATGATAGGAGAAGACAGGAGGGGGAGGGATGGAGCCAAGAGCTGGACAGGTGATAGGCAAAAGGGATACGAGAGGATCATGGGACAGGAGGTCCGGGAAGAAAGACAAGGGGCGGGGGGACCCAGAGGATGGGCAAGGGGTATATTCAGAGGGACAGAGGGAGAAAAAGGAGACTGAGAGAAAGAATGTGGGTATAAAAATAAGTAACAGATGGGATACGAGGGGGAGGTGGGGCATTAGCGGAAGTTAGAGAAGTCGATGTTCATGCCATCAGGTTGGAGGCTACCCAGACGGAATATAAGGTGTTGTTCCTCCAACCTGAGTGTGGCTTCATCTTTACAGTAGAGGAGGCCGTGGATAGACATGTCAGAATGGGAATGGGATGTGGAATTAAAATGTGTGGCCACTGGGAGATCCTGCTTTCTCTGGCATACAGAGCGTAGGTGTTCAGCAAAGCGGTCTCCCAGTCTGCGTCGGGTCTCGCCAATATATAAAAGGCCACATTGGGAGCACCGGACGCAGTGTATCACTCCAGCCGACTCACAGGTGAAGTGTTGCCTCACCTTGAAGGACTGTTTGGGGCCCTGAATGGTGGTAAGGGAGGAAGTGTAAGGGCATGTGTAGCGCTTGTTCCGCTTACACGGATAAGTGCCAGGAGGGAGATCAGTGGGGAGGGATGGGGGGGGACAAATGGAGAAGGGAGTTGCGTAGGGAGCGATCCCTGCGGAATGCAGAGGGGCGGGGGAGGGAAAGATGTGCTTCATGGTGGGATCCCGTTGGAGGTGGCGGAAGTTACGGAGAATAATATGTTGGACCCGGAGGCTGGTGGGGTGGTAGGTGAGGACCAGGGGAACCCTATTCCTAGTGGGGTGGCGGGAGGATGGAGTGAGAGCAGATGTACGTGAAATGGGGGAGATGCGTTTAAGAGCAGAGTTGATAGTGGAGGAAGGGAAGCCCCTTTCTTTAAAAAAGGAAGACATCTCCCTCGTCCTAGAATGAAAAGCCTCATCCTGAGAGCAGATGCGGCGGAGACGGAGGAATTGCGAGAAGGGGATGGCATTTTTGCAAGAGACAGGGTGAGAAGAGGAATAGTCCAGATAACTGTGAGAGTCAGTAGGCTTATAGTAGACATCAGTGGATAAGCTGTCTCCAGAGACAGAAACAGAAAGATCTAGAAAGGGGAGGGAGGTGTCAGAAATGGACCAGGTAAACTTGAGGGCAGGGTGAAAGTTGGAGGCAAAGTTAATAAAGTCAACGTGCTCTGCATGCGTGCAGGAAGCAGCGCCAATGCAGTCGTCGATGTAGCAAAGTAAAAGTGGGGGACAGATACCAGAATAGGCACGGAACATAGATTGTTCGACAAAGCCAACAAAAAGGCAGGCATAGCTAGGACCCATACGGGTGCCCATAGCTACACCTTTACTTTGGAGGAAGTGGGAGGAGCCAAAGCAGAAATTATTAAGAGTAAGGACTAATTCCTCTAGACGGAGTAGAGTGGTGGTAGAGGGGAACTGATTAGGTCTGGAATCCAAAAAGAAGCGTAGAGCTTTGAGACCTTCCTGATGGGGGATGGAAGTATATAGGGACTGGACATCCATGGTGAAAATAAAGCGGTGGGGGCCAGGGAACTTAAAATTATCGAAAAGTTTAAGAGCGTGAGAAGTGTCACGAACATAGGTAGGAAGGGATTGAACAGGGGAGGTTAAAACCGTGTCGAGGTATGCAGAAACGAGTTCGGTGGGGCAGGAACAAGCTGAGACAATAGGTCGGCCAGGACAGGCAGGTTTTGGGTTGGAGATAGAAACGGGAAGTGCGAGGTGTGGGAACTGTAAGGTTGGTAGCAGTGGATGGGAGATCCCCTGAGCGGATAAAGTCGGTGATGGTGTGGGAGACAATGGCCTGGTGCTCCTTAGTGGGGTCACGATCGAGGGCTAAATAAGAGGAGGTATCCGCGAGTTGTCGCTGTGCCTCGGCAAGGTAGAGGTCAGTACGCAGGGATCGCTCCCTACGCAACTCCCTTGTCCATTCGTCCCCTCCATCCGTCCCCACTGATCTCCCTCCTGGCACTTATCCGTGTAAGCGGAACAAGTGCTACACATGCCCTTACACTTCCTCCCTTACCACCATTCAGGGCCCCAAACAGTCCTTCCAGGTGAGGCAACACTTCACCTGTGAGTCGGCTGGAGTGATATACTGCATCCGGTGCTCCCGATGTGGCCTTCTATATATTGGCGAGACCTGACGCAGACTGGGAGACCGCTTTGCTGAACATCTACGCTCTGTCCGCCAGAGAAAGCAGGATCTCCCAGTGGCCACACATTTTAATTCCACATCCCATTCCCATTCTGACATGTCTATCCACGGCCTCCTCTACTGTAAAGATGAAGCCACACTCAGGTTGGAGGAACAACACCTTATATTCCGTCTGGGTAGCCTCCAACCTGATGGCATGAACATCGACTTCTCTAACTTCCGCTAGTGCCCCACCTCCCCCTCGTACCCCATCTGTTACTTATTTTTATACACACATTCTTTCTCTCAGTCTCCTTTTTCTCCCTCTGTCCCTCTGAATATACCCCTTGCCCATCCTCTGGGTCCCCCCGCCCCTTGTCTTTCTTCCCGGACCTCCTGTCCCATGATCCTCTCGTATCCCTTTTGCCTATCACCTGTCCAGCTCTTGGCTCCATCCCTCCCCCTCCTGTCTTCTATCATTTTGGATCTCCCCCTCCCCTCCAACTTTCAAATCCCTTACTCACTCTTCCTTCAGTTAGTCCTGACGAAGGGTCTCGGCCTGAAACATCGACTGCACCTCTTCCTAGAGATGCTGCCTGGCCTGCTGTGTTCACCAGCAACTTTGATGTGTGTTGCTTGAATTTCCAGCATCTGCAGAATTCCTGTTGTTTTCCTTTACAATGTGTTTATGCATGCACCAAGCATAGGATTACTTGAGTAAATTTGTCCTTTATAATGTTCAACTGCTTATCTAATGGTAATTTAGCCAAATAATGAGCCTAATCCTGAATTTTGATCAGGCCAGGTGCTTGCACCGACCTCAGTGGTAAGCTTGGGGTGGCATGGTAGTGTAATGGTTAGCACAATGCTTTACAGTACCAGCTATAGGGTTCAATTCCTGTCACTGCCTGTAAGGAGTTTGTATGTTCTCCCCGTGATCACATGGGCTTCTGGGTGCCCTGGTTTCCTTCCACATTCCAAAGGCATACTGGTTGATAAGTTAACTGGTCATTGTAAATTGTCCCATGATTAACCTGGGAATAAATCGGGGTATTACCGGTGGCAGGGCTTGAAGGTCTGAAAGAGCCTACTCCACACTGTATCTCAATCAATCAGTGAGAGCAACGAACAAAATGCTGGGAGAAAACAGTAGTCAGGCAGCAAATGTGGAAGGAAAGAAATAGTCAATGTTTTAGGAATTAATTTAATCTAGACTGAAAGGTAGAAGAGTGATAGCTGGTATAAAAAGGTAAAGGGAAGGGGTGGATCAAGAGCTAGCAACTGATGGGTGGACCCTGCTGAAGGGAAGTGATCAGCAGTAGAGGAGTGGAGATTGGAAATAGCATTGCAGGCTGGCAGGTGATAGGCAGAAGCAAAAAGAGCCGCATGCGATAGAAAGTGGAAGTGGCAGTGGATGAGTGTGAGCAATGAGTGTAGACAGCAAAGACTCAAGACATCTACCCGCACCATTGAGGTAAGTAGTTCCATCAGGGCTCAGTAGGATCTTGTAATCAGGACAATTGGTAGGAGACCCAATGCAGAGAAGGCATGCGGAGCCTAGAGGAGTATTCTTGGTCACACAAGGAGCATTTATAAAGGTGAAAATCCACTTTTTTTTTGTTTGTTCTAGTCCCAGCTTCTCTTGCCACTAAATTGGCTTGAGAGGGAAGCCAGATAATGGCATCATTAAAGCTCAACCTGCAATTAAAAGGACTTGAAATTTGATAAATTGGGCGGTGCCAAGGTGACCAGTTAATAGTCAAAATACTGGCACTCCCAGATTGTGTGGGTACTGCCTGTAAGCAACGAAATTTGAACAGTGGAGGCATCTTGTTACCATGGTGACTGTGTCTTTTGATAGCTCTTTTTCAATGTAGCTGCACACTTACAAAGGTTCATTACAAATGAACCTTGATCATGTTTCTCAGGATCTTCTCATATGCATAATACTCTAACACTTCTATTCATTAGACCATGCCTGTTTTAACATAGTACTTTTTTATAAATGATAATCCCAGCCTGTGATACTTGGTGCCTACCCAAGAGATACTAGCACTTCTTAAAATATCTCATGAAAAGCTGGAGTGACTTTCTTATTATTTTGAATACCTCCATGAATGTATCTAACCGCTGCTAAATAAGCAATTAATTTGCATCATTCAATCACTTTTTCCTACAAATTGATGCCATGTTTCAAGTGGATCTCTAGAAGCATTTTAAACTTTTGCCTAAACTTTTCCTTTCAGACTTAAACAAAGTCTTATTTCATCAAATTACATTCTTTGAGCAAGCAGTCACTTTTTAGTGTATAGAGGATCCATATGGCTTTCTGAAATTTACAGGATCTTTGGAACTTAATAACACATTGTTTTACAGTGAGTACTTCTTATCAGCCACAAGATTGTATTTTGTTTTCCTATGTCTAAGTAACGGATATCAATTTAATATTATTACTACCAATTTCTTTAGAGATTGTGAGAACTTATTTAGAGAGAGCGAAGTTTGTTCAAAATGTAACTTCTCGTGTGATTTAAGTGGCAATCCATAACTTATGTTTGCTTTAATGCTTAAAGGCCTGAATCCTTCAGCCTCATTCTTTATTCTGTCTCTCATGTAGTGGTGTTTTAATTACCGCTGATTTTATGTGCAGTGTGTCACATAAACAATCCAAGTTAAAACACGTATTTTTGTTAATTTGTGAGATTCGTTTAAAATCATTCATCATGCTTGCAGAATACCAGAGCCCTATTTATTTATAATACACGTGGTGACATCCATCAATACGTCATTCCAAAACACTTCTGTGAAGAACATCGTAATAATGTCCCTGATGTCTCAATAGTTTTGTTATGGCACGTGAATTCACCAGAGTCTGTAATGTGGTTTGTCATATTTTTAACATAGTTTGCAGATATATTTTGAAATCTGGTTTTGGAATTGTCTCTCTGTATACAATAACAGTAGTTTTATGTTGTTATGTTCCCGTGGGAAAATTGTTTAGTGATATTAGGATACATTATTCCATGTGGTTTAATGGGTACTCATGATTGCCTAGTAATTAACGTGTGTTTGCAGAGTTGGACACTGAACACAGTATACCAAGAGTGAAAAAATGAAAGTGCGAGAAATACCCAGTAGGTCGGCCAGTGGCTATTGAGAACAAAACACAGTAACATTTCAGACCAATGATCCATCATCAGAACAAGTATATTGGTATTTCTCAGTATTCCAGGAGCTGTAAAGAAAGATGTTGTTGTGTATTGATATTCTGTCTTACTTCCTTCATGTGTGGGAATGTTAAGGGCTTTGGACTGTTTTAGTGGTAGTGTTGCATTGTACTTAATTATTGTTACTGAATACCAAGAACTGACCACCAAATCAATCGTTCTTCTCATCTCAGTGTGTAACTGGGACCAATCCAAACTGAGAGCAGCCTATATAGCAATAGGAGTGCTGTGTTTCTTTTAATAGGTGACATGATTCACTTTCAATGAACAATTGAAGAGTAAAATTGAAGACTGATTGCATTGTGTAGAGATGTTGATCATCCTCGCCAAGTACCAATCCCCTGACATCACTACCTCCAACTCCCATATTCTTCATCAAGTCATCCCAAAATTTTCAGTCTTATCGCTACCTGCCCCAACCCCCCATCTGGTTGGAACGAGCTTCCAGCAGAAGTGGTTGAGGCAGGTTCGATGTTGTTGTTTAAAGTTAAATTGGACAGCTATATGGACAGGAAAGGAATGGAGGGTTATGGGCTGAGTGCAGGTCGGTGGGACTAGGTGAGAGTAAGAGTTCGGCACGGACTAGAAGGGCCGAGATGGCCTGTTTCCATGCTGTAATGGTTATATGCTGACCAGCTCTTCACCTATCAACTGTCTGCTGCCACTTCTCTTCAAATGACACTGTCCCAATTCTTCAATACGCACCTAATCTCATCGACCTAGCATAGCACGTCTACTCATTCAATAGGTTTCAAAAGGTACATTTAACGTCAGAGAAATGGATACAATATACATCCTAAAATGCTTTTTCTTCTCAAATATCCACAAAAACAGAGGAGTTCTAGGACGAGGGAGATGTCTTCCTTTTTTAAAGAAAGGGGCTTCCCTTCCTCCACTATCAACTCTGCTCTTAAACGCATCTCCCCCATTTCACGTACATCTGCTCTCACTCCATCCTCCCGCCACCCCACTAGGAATAGGGCTCCCCTGGTCCTCACCTACCACCCCACCAGCCTCCGGGTCCAACATATTATTCTCCGTAACTTCCGCCACCTCCAACGGGATCCCACCACTAAGCACATCTTTCCCTCCCCCCCCCCTCTGCATTCTGCAGGGATCGCTCCCTACACAACTCCCTTCTCCATTTGTCCCCCCCATCCCTCCCCACTGATCTCCCTCCTGGAACTTATCCGTGTAAGCGGAACAAGTGCTACACATGCCCTTACACTTCCTCCCTTACCACCATTCAGGGCCCCAAACAGTCCTTCCAGGTGAGGCAACACTTCACCTGTGAGTCGACTGGGGTGATATACTGCGTCCGGTGCTCCCAATGTGGCCTTTTATATATTGGCGAGACCCGACGCAGACTGGGAGACCGCTTTGCTGAACATCTACGCTCTGTCCGCCAGAGAAAGCAGGATCTCCCAGTGGCCACACATTTTAATTCCACATCCCATTCCCATTCTGACATGTCTATCCACGGCCTCCTCTACTGTAAAGATGAAGCCACACTCAGGTTGGAGGAACAACACCTTATATTCCGTCTGGGTAGCCTCCAGCCTGATGGCATGAACATTGACTTCCCCACCTCCCCCTCGTACCCCATCTGTTACTTATTTTTATGAACACATTCTTTCTCTCACTCTCCTTTTTCTCCCTCTGTCCCTCTGAATATACCTCTTGCCCATCCTCTGAGTCCCCCCGCCCCTGTCTTTCTTCCCGGACCTCCTGTCTCATGATTCTCTCGTATCCCCTTTTGCCTATCACCTGTCCAGCTCTTGGCTCCATCCCTCCCCCTCCTGTCTTCTCCTATCATTTTGGATCTCCCCCTCCCCCTCCAACTTTCAAATCCCTTACTCACTCTTCCTTCAGTTAGTCCTGACGAAGGGTCTCGGCCTGAAACGTCGACTGCACCTCTTCCTAAAAATAGAAATAGGGCTGTTTCCGAAGTTGCAAGCAAAGGAGTCACCGTTAGGCGCCGTCATCCTCCTAAGCTCTGCCCGCAAGTTTCTAGACTGATCAACAGCCTTTCAGTCTTGGACTGTTCCCATCCTCCAATCCCAGACTGATAGCTACTACTCTAGTCCCTGCCAGATCTCTGCCCATTCAACCCTCAACCAATCCGAACTCTTCCAATACTCAGTTGCCCCTAGTTTTCAAGTCACCAACTTTCTTTGCCCTTCTGATCTTTCTAATTCTTCATTATCCTTACTCACTAATCAGGCTTCCAATACACAGAATCACCATTCCCTTCCACCCTCCACCCTGGCCACTTGTTGGCTTTTCTCCTTTGTAACCCGTACCTTTCCCATTGCAACTCAAATAAGATCTCAGATATTTGTTCTGTGTAATCACCTCCTCTGATGGCTGGAGAGCAGTGCCATTAGGGAGGTGGTAACAGCAATGAAATTTTAACACAGCCCATTCTCTCATTCCTTCAGCTGCTGCCTCCTCACTGAGAGGAATGTGGTTTAAATTAATCAAGGGCTGACAGTTTGAGAGCTTTAAATCATATTGCATGGTAAACTTACTTTAACTACATTTGAATTTATTGGATTATCAAATTTATTTTGAAACAATGTTTCAGAGCTGCAATTAATGGGTTAATTCTGTGTGTAATGCTGGAGGCAACTTCAAACAATTCAACCCACTATGTAACTGAGCCTTGCAGACTTTGAGCTGATGATATTTCAAAGATTTGCCTTAGAGTTGGATTTGTCTCTTTTTTTGGTGCACCAAAACTGGCTGTGCATAGTGATAATGCTCATTCAGGTCCCTGTGAGAAACCATCATCGAATGAAAAGTCCATTAGTGTGGTGTACACTCTGCACTGATCTGGAATTTCTGCAGCTGCTAATAGTCTGATGTGCCAGGTTGGGAGATGAGCACCAGCTATTAAAGGCACGCTTGGCATGGCAACAAGATAGCTGCAACAGACACATTGGCTGCCAGGGAGGAGCAGCAAGTTTCAAAGGTGGGTGAGAGAGTGCCCAGATTTAAACAATGTAATATTGAAATTCTGGTATCAGATATGGAGGCCAGGAGGGATGTTCTCTTCTGGAAGATGGCAGGACACTTGAATGATCATCCTACAGGGAAGTTGAGCAAGAATTGGCCACAGTAATCACCTCCAGGTGTGAGAATCCCCAGTTAGCCAAGTAATGCACCAGTAAATTTCAGATTTGCACAGAAATGTCACATTGAGCTACAGACCATCTGAAAGAGCAGTAACAAGTCATTTTAGTATTTGATCAAGGATTCATTTATTAATGTCCTAGAATCAAAGCAGAAGAAGCTATGAACCAACAAGTTTTATTAAGTGTCTCCTGGTCTACTCCACTTGCCTAGTGGTGTCTGTATTGTTGGAAACAATTGGAAAGTGGAGATGGTATTTTGTTTGCTTTGGGGACTATCTCAGCTTTCTTATGAAAACCATTTCTTTCATAGGGAGTCCCTTATCTCCATGAGGACTGTGCCTATTGTCTATGCTAAACAGGGACATATTTTTAGTAGCTTTCGTCTCCCTGCTCTTCCGCAGGATTTCGGGTTTAAGGACTCATAGTTTGTCTTTCTTCAGCACCAACTGCTTCCTGAAGACGGATAGATGATGCAGCACACCGAACACAATACTAAATTCTTGTCACCTGTTGTGACTGTGGTCGAAGTCATCAGAGGGACGCTGAAGCTGGTGGATATCTTTATTCAGCAAAACAAGTGGGCATCATACTAGAGACACTCTTGGAAGAAGAGGCTCATAAACTCGAAGCACATCACATTTTTATATCCTTAAGATCAATGGTACCTCAATACAGTTTCAATGGTTACAATGACATTGTTTACTTCAATATTTTGGGTTGGCAATGTTTCCTTTGAGTTGCATGTAATTTTTAAACACCTAGATATTCACATTAACACTCCAGACACCCTAGATTAGATTGAATGTTACATTCATGCATATGCAGACATCTCAGGTCAATAGGGTGCTTCTTGGTTTGCATCCAACCCCAGTCTACAGCTCCAAGAAGGCCATTGTTCTGAGCTGCAATGTAAATTCAATCTGCAATCCGTATTCATACCTGAAGACTGGTTGCTGTTGAAATTAACATTTTCTATATTGCATATCTCCAGAATATGCCATAACAACACCAGCTGAGTTTCCCAGGCTCTGAAATGTCATTGTTGCTAGACCAATGGCATTTTCCACAATGATACTAATATTTGCAAGGCCTTTGTATCAGTGCTCAGCTACTCTGGTAGGAGTGAAAACAAATGTGAAAAACCAGGGAGGAAGTGCGTTTTATCAGATTATATGCAGCCACCTCAACAATGAGGGAATAGAAACATTAACAGAGACGTAATGTAAAGATTTTTACTCCTCATGTATGTGAAGGATGTAAGAAATAAAGTCGATTCAATTCAATTCATTTCCTGTTCATGGAAAGATCTAGTTTATTAAGGAGTGCCTTTATGACACAGTTCAGTCATTGGCTGCCTATTTTCATTATAAACCCAACAGTGCTGGAAGGTTCCAGTACCCAGGCTGCCATCACTGAAATCAAAGTAAATGAAATCACATAAAGATGGCCTCTCTGATGTGGTGGGGAACAATTAGGATGTTTTGCAGTGGGCAAAGAAGTTGAGAACATTACAACCTCAACATAGGCAGCATTGCAGCCACAAGAGTATTGCTGAAGACCTTCCTGGCTATCACTTATGACAGCCTTAGAAAACGTGAATCTATGGTTATTTATCAGGGAAGTTCAGTTTGGAAGTGTTATTTTTGAAGCCACTATGGGAGCAGGCTCCACACATTCTACGCAGTCTATAAAAATGCCTCCATCAGTGGATTGCTATCAGCAATGCCACCAGCTAGATGGCAATTGCACATAAACTTCTACAGCTAAATGCTGAAAAAAGAGTTCTGGATGGATGTTAGAAAGTGTTTGAGCAGCATACACTCACTCTAAAGGTATATTAAGTGCAAGAAACAAACTGCTGGAGGAACTCAATTGGTCAGGCAGTATCTGTCGAGGGAAATGAACAGTTGATGTTTATTTGTGACCCTTCACCTGGACCAGTCCAGATGAAATCCCTATCCACTGTGGAGTCTGTTCAAGGTATGCCCACTTTGAATCCATTTTTCTCCTCTTCTACAGGAGTTCTATGAGACCCTCTCTCACTGCTTCCCCTTCAGTCCAGATGAAGTGTCTCGGTCAGAAGCATCGAATGTTATTTTCCCACTACAGATGCTCTCTGATCTGCCGAGTGCCTCCAGCAGTTTTTGTTTGTTCTAGATTCCAGCACCTGAAGTTTCTTGTGTCTCCAGTCAAATGTCTAGATATTACCAGTGTTCCTTTAAACTGGAAGGAGTAGAACAAACCAGCAGCATGCCAGTTCATTGCACTGATGGTTCTCGGTAGTTACAAGTTGCAACTATCGGCTCCAATTTACATTGACAAAGATGGAAATGAGTTTTTCCCCGTATAATAAAATGCAGCGTAAGTGTTAGCTGCTGTCATTTTACCTCGGGATGAGTACCAAAGCTGATGAAATTAGTGTCTTTGAATACTTTAAAGATTGAAGTAGACAGATCCTTGATAACTAAATGGATGTGAAGGTATTGAGCGTAGACAGGAATGTAGAGTTGAAATTAAAATGATAGAGCAAGTTTAGGAGGCCGAGTGGCCTACTCTGATTCCAAATTTGTATGTTCATATGATTGCATGCAGGACTTGCCTATTCCATGTTTAAAAATTCTTTATCAATTTTTGCATACAATGGCCATTAATTGACTAATTAATGGTAACTACTGTGTTCTGTTGGTAATCAACTTTTTTGAAGAAAAGGATCCCATTGTTTCTTATTTTGCATTGTTGCACTTGAAAGATGGAATGTATGGAGAAGATAAATCCTAGCCTGAGAAATTTCTCTTTACTTATATAATATTTATTGTAGGTAATAATTCAAGACAGGGCCAGTTTGGATCTTGCAAAAACCTTGGTGTTGTGAATGCTGAAACTCAAATCATTAAATTAGTGTCAGTGGGAGGTATGCTTGATCTCATTCCCTTGAACTAGGTTGAAGATCTTTCCAGCTGTGAGCAGCTTTATCTGAAATCAGTTTTCTCTTCAGTTTAGCCAATCCTGATGAAAAGTCAGCAACTGTTCCTAGACCCTTTTACACAGAAGATATGAATCTATGATATTTACAAAGGGCTAGCAGGTGCAACTTTGAATCTGTTCAACTTCGTGTCTCTGCCAGTTATTCTCTAAATAGTTAGCTTGGGGCATCAGCAAACCTGTACCGAGTGTTATCCCACACTCTGCTGCAGTGGGCTGTACTTCATGTTTCCCATCTTGGGGATCCTTGCTAAATCAACAGATCGTCCGAAAGGCCTTAATCTTTAAAGAATTAATCAAGGTCCTTGGAGAATATGATGATATCACTTACAGCACAAGGTTCTGCACTTAACATAAACATGGTCAGCAAAAGTGCAAAGCTAAGCAATGCATGGATCATTGTATTCTCAGTGGAATTGTCACAGATCACAAAACAGATGAGAAGGAACAGCACTGAGCGATAACAAGTCTTTGACCAGAACAATACACTGAGATTAATGGAGCTCAGTGGGTCAAACCCCATCTGCAAAAGGAAAGGAATTGTCAACATCTTGAATGGACTCCCTACATCAGGAGTGAGAGGAGGAGAGGTGCAATAGCCAGTAAAGACAGGAGAGTGGTGAGACAGGAGTCTGAGGTAATTGGTGGACTGAAAGGAGGTGAAATATGACAAACTCCTGATGCCGGGTTTTGATCTAAAACATCGGCAATTCCTTTCCTTCCAAAGAAGCTACGACTCACTGAGTTCCTCCAGAAGATGGTTGCTCAGGGTTCTAGCATCTGCAGTTTTTTGTGTAACGACTAAGATAAATGAGCTGACTTTTTCCAAGTAATTAATGTTTTCTTATTATTTCCCCTCCACCTATAGATCAGAATGAAGGCTTTACCTGCATGGAAGAATGCCGGATCTTAGGGCATTCAGACAGATGTTGGATGCCAAGAGTTGCAGTGTCCAGCCGTGCCAAGTCACCTGACCATGGCAGAAATGTTATTGCACTGTCCATAGAGGCCACCAGTGTGGAGTCTGAACCATATGAGAATGGCTGTTCAAAGAGGACTTTTGCAACTTTTGGAAAAGACCCGAGAGATCGCACGGCAGAGAACGATAAAGCAGATGTGAAAGGAAAGAGGACATTTGATCTACCTGTCTGCAGTCCCAAATTGAATGGTTCTGTCTCCAGCAGTCAGGAAACAAGCAACGGTATTGACATTTCAAGTCCTGCCAGCACGCCTGTGCATTTAAGCAGCCCCTCTTCTAATAGGCCTCCAGTCACATATTCTATGATGCACTGCCCAGTAGCACATGACCTCAATCAACCTGCCAATCAAACCTCCTCACATCTATCTGAGCCAGGATCGTGGGAGGCAGACTCAGAGCACGTCCAAGACATCAACCGTCTTGTTCATGATTGCGGAGAGAAAAACTTGACGGGAGTTAAACGAATACAAGACATTGTGCTGTGATCAGTGGGTACCACCTACAATACAGATAAATATTAGCACCGTGACAGTTTGTAATTTGCCTTCCTTTGGTTTTGTGTATGGCTGTATTTAACTGCTTTTTCCTAAGTGTACTTTCTTACATTAAATTTTATGATAAGGAAATAAATTTTTGTTCTGTAGGCGAAGAAGACAGAGGGGCAATTCTCAGTAGTGAGCTCCCATATAGTTCTAAGTTCAAATTTAGCCAAACAGGTACAGTTTGGATCAATTTGCATTGATCCAAATTTGTTCATTTCCGATGCATTTGAAGACGTGCTTTGATGGCCGAAGTAGATGAAAGCAGCACCAGCTGCTGCAAGGGGGAAGAATGAAACAGACCTAAAGATAAAAAAGCGATCAGAATTCAGGTTTGCCCAGCTTCAGTCTATGTCCAAACCATTGGGAGCTCAAGCTCCATAAGAGTACCACAATGGTAGGAATTAAAACTGTTGGTGCTTTACAATCCTCATAAAGTGGGTACGCCCCTGCAGACTTCCTGCATAAAATGGGTGACAGCCATGGTGTACCTCACATAAGCACAGTGGAAGTGTCTGAAGCACCCAACAACATCTAATTTCTCCCCAACCCTGAAATATAACCCGAAGGTTTGAGTCTAGCTGTTCTGTAACAGAACGATATCTCCTCTAATTAGAGGGATACCCTCTAACTAGCAGTGAAAGGTATGTTCGTATAACTGGCTGCAGAATTCAGGAACAAAGTGTTCCGTTAAGTTAGTTGTACATCAGATAACTATCTTGCATCACTGCTAGCCATAGGCTATGTTAATTATAAAAGGGAAATGCTGAGAAGTAACTGCATTTTCACTTTATCAGTAAGGTTTTCCTATCAATATTGTAATGAGTGTAAAATGTTTAATATTAGGTATCCTCACAGAGGGACTGTATCCAAGTCCTGTGAAACATCCTGTACAATGCTGTTGTGCCATCACCTTGCTGAGCTCTATTTGTTTATGTAGGATGTGTTAGCATATTAGTTTTAAGCCCAAACATCCTTCATAAACTGAAAGCAGGAACAGAATGTTATTGATGAAATAGCTATTGAAGTAGAATTGATATTTTCAAGATGAGCCATGTGTTATTTAAATGCCATAAAACCCTTTCAAATATTTATTAAATGCAACAAATTAGCCAACAATGGCAATATCTTATCACAGAAGTGATTCTAGTCAATAATATACCTTCTGGCAGGGAATCCTTCAGAATTTGGAGGAAATAGATACTAATTTCAACCTCTATTTTACCTTTTTTTGAATATAATTCTAGTTTTGGAAAAGAATTGGTTCATACTCAGTGAAAGGGTACTATCCCACAAATCATAACCAATCAGCAGCAATTCATTGACTCACGTTAGTTCTATGTGCATGTATGGTGAATAAGTATTCATACAAGTGGCAGTAAATTATGGTTCTTTCATGAATTATCACATTGGTTCAATCTGTTGTCTCCATCATTGATTTCTATGGGGACAACTTGGAGATCACTTTTCCAGGGCAGACACTTCACTATAATGATCGGCCCATATTTAGGAAGTCAGTTACTTTGCATTAAAAGGTAAAAATTAGCCTTTTGAACATAACAGCATCAGATTGCATTTTTACATTATATTGCTTTATATAAACAGTGGTTTATGATCTGAGATGTATAGTTCACAGGTTTATGTTAGAATGGGGTGGAAGCATTAAGAAGAAATTTGTAAATATAGGGTTATAGAATTAACAGCAGCCATCCCTCAATTTGTGCCTATTGTTAACAATCTTTGTTAAATCTTCCGAACCAATCTGCAGTTTGTTCCTCCAATGCTACCCACTGTTAAACTCACAACTGTCATTGTGTTAATATTTGTAAATTTGATCACATTTTTTTCAGGGTGGCCACACATCACTGGTGTGTTTAATTAAGGTGTTCTGCAAGAGCGGTTCCCATCTCTGATCAGTTCAAATTCTGGAATATGTTCCTTAAGACTTGTAACAGAGAAACATACAAAAAATATAAACCCAGAGAGGAGAGCAGCTCCTGACCACCCCGCTGGTTGCTACTGTGTTTTTAGGCCCAAATTCCCAGTAGAGATGGACAGTCAAAAATCTGCTTTCAATGTGTACGAGAAGGTTCTTCAGTTCAAAGGCATGGGTTCCCAGCAGCAATAACCAGGATTCACCAAATAGAGATGTTCACACTGCCTTTGAAGAGTAGTGAACTGCTGAGCCAACTTGGCCTTTAAATATAGGCCCAACACATCCTGCAACTGACTGCAGTGGGAACAGTGTAAATTATTTCCAACACTCAAGGCTGAATGCCAGCAGAAATTAAATGGTGGCGATGGAGTCTCATAACATGGGGGAAAAAATAGAGCAAAACCTTCTCAGACACAGAAAGCCTGCCAATTGAGGAATCAGAAATCAGCATGGAAGGGAAGGAGTTGGCTGTGGCATGAATACCTGTCCTAATGGTTTCATGACTGACATATCATCATGACCTGAAGCAAAGGAGTGAAGCTGGAAGAATGGAAGTGAGGAAGGAGAACCTGAATTTTGTAAGTGTTCTGCCATCCTGCACTACTTGCAAAACTCCTTATAAATACAATTCTTGAGTATGATTCGTGGTTCAGCTAGTGTTTTTTTTAAATGTTGTCCTTTTTTGCGCGATTTATAAACAGGCCCAATCCCTTGGTCCTCTGAGCCATTCCAGTTTTTTTTGTCCGGTGTTCACTCTTCTCATCTGTATAGTAATTCATTCTAAACAGTGTATAGCAGACACTAAGTCATGCACAATGTGCAAAACTTGCCTCTTTGCTTTCTTTCAAAGTGAAAACTTTTCAAACAAAGACATGTGTTTGCATTATGAGTTGGCGTGTGATTTTCCTATCTTTTTTTAAACGGGCCAGCATCCCATTTTTTGGAGTATTTTTTATACTGTAGAATCTGGGAGGCACAATGTAGCTGGGAATGGGGCAGGAGTGAGAATGATTACTGTTCCTCGTTAAACCTCTGAGAACTAAGGTAGCTTTATGTTGCATTATTTGGGGAGGGGCCGTTTTTATTTTGCAAAGGTGATAGTATTAGATTATTCTGCTTTTCTTGAGAATATTGTTCATGAAGAAATGTTCTTGTGTTTGTGAATTATTGTAACTCATCTGTACGAACAAAGCTATATTTCTCCAAATTAAATTCAGTGTTACAGATGTGGGAGCAAAAGCTTTTCAGTGCTTTGCAAAAGTATAAAAGGAAGCCCAATGCCTTGAAGGTCAAACTTGGGTCATTTTCCCTGCACCCTCCCCAAACTCCACACCTTTCCCCTCTCTAGCCATTGTATTAGTGGAATGTATAGATTAACTCTGTTCTGTAACGTGGTCAGTTTACAAATGAGGAAGAAAGAAGGCTACTTCTGTAAAAGAATCTATTGTCAGAGATTTACACATGTCAGTATTTCTCTTGTAAGAGGAAAAGCCTAATTACAGAATGGAGTGACATTCAGCTATCATCGGAAACAGACAAATGTGCTGCTACACTGTAAGCATAGAGAAAAATAACAATTTCTCATCTCAGTTCACATCTGATAATGCTGGTCATTTGCCAAAAAAAAGCTCAATGGGAGCCTACACCAAGGACTGTTTACCAGATTGTCTGTCAAAGATTGTGTGAAATGATAAGATAATGCTGTATATGCATATATGGTATGTACATTTTCAGTGATTGGTTCATTGTAAAATAAGAACCACATTTCTGTATATTTTATGAAAATATAAAGCAGCTTTATTAAATTATTATAATGTTTCAAATGTCTGTCAGCATTTTTCCCTGTTTCTATATTTATAACCTGACATAGGTAAAAGCTGTTTAACCTTGGCAATTATCTGTGCAGTTCTGAGCCAAAGTGGACTGTTGTGCAGTGAACTCCAGAGATTCACCAAGCTCCCTCTGGGTGATGACATTTCTTCTCATTTCTGCCCTGAATGATCAATCCTTTATTATGAGACTCTGACTTCTGGCTTGAGGTGCCTCAGCCAAAAGAGGCATCACTTCTGCACAAAACCTGTCAATCTTGTTTTTTTTAAATGTAATTTGCGATGAAATTCTTAGCAACCAAACTGTCAGCCCTCAATCTCTTAGGCTACAAACTCACCATCCTAGGAATCAATCTGATGAATCTTCAGTGCACTCCCTCTACTGCAAGCCTATACCTTTTTTTATGTTAGTGCACAGGACCCATATTCTGTATTCTATATATGGTTTAACTAGGCCTTGTGTAATTGGAACTAAGTGTCTCAGAATCATCTTTCAGTAAAGTTCAACAGAACATTTACTTTTCTAATTGCTCCTTGCAACTGTATGTTAGTTTTCAGTTAGTTCTCCTGCCCTCTAACCATTTAAAGAATACCTCACTTTTTTCTAACCAAGGAGGATGACCTCATGTGTTCACTGCTGAAAGTATTATTACCAGAGGTGATTGAACCTTCCGGTGTGAGTAGCAGGAGAGGGGGAGGGTGTGTGTAGAAGGCAGGCAAAGGTCACGCAGAGCCCACTATGAATATAAACTTAAAAGACAGTAATGGCTTCCTCCAACAAATCTGTTCCCACCTTGTTATCTTCCAGCTCACTGCTATTTCCTAATGCAACCAAATGATAGTTACTCACTTTCTAGCTCATGGGGTTTAGTGCATTCATCTTTAATACTGACCCCATTTCTATTTCTGTTCTATCTCTCTGTCCTCAGTCTGAATTGATCTGCATTCATTCCTATTCTGCTTCTTTTAATGAGGTACACTGCTGTGAACAGTTGGACACGCGAATGCATGGTGATCCTTCATCAGGACCGAGCATGTTCTCTGAGAACCACTCAACAAAGCACTGATTATAAATACAAGCAATGATACTCTGATTGATACATCATTGCTCTGACAGTAGAAGCTTCACCTGAGAACTGAAAGCAGGTCAGGGTAGAGGAACCGTGATTTTTCTAGAGATTGTTATCTTCAGCATGCCTTGCGAGAATGGGAAAAATCTGGTCTGGCAATTCTTCAACACCTAATTTCATTTACTGAAGCACTGTGTGTGGGTTCTGCTCTAGTGAGCAGACATCAAATCCTGGCCTCATGTACAAAGACCTTTCCTCCCACAATCTTTCACCACAGTGGATTGAAGAGATTGCCAAGAGGATAATGCGAAACAGATTGCTGGAACATGAAAGAGATAAAGGGGAAGTTGGAGAACAACTGGGAAACAGCTTGGGGAAAAATTGATGGAAGGAAGACGGAGTTGGGGAAAGCAAGGAGAAGTTCTGGGAGCAGTCTGATATGAGATTATGGGTATAGGGGAGAAGATGAGTAGTGGGGTGTTCATGTTAGCTAAGAAGATAAAACAAGGGTTTATCTAAACAGATTGATGCGCCCCTCAGAGATTCTTTGCTGCTGGTCTCCATGGTGATCAAAGTTTAAATGGCTCTAACACTAGCAACTTTTATTCTCATAGATCAGGGGTTGCCAACCTGGGGTCCACAAACCCCTTTGGTTAATGATAGGGGCCCATGGAATTAAGAAGCTTGGGAACCACTGTTCTAGATGAGAACTATTACTGCAGGCAAAGATCCATGCCATTCATCAGTCATATGCAGAGCTGAAAACTCATTCTATTTAGTTCATCTGCACAATGTTGGTTTATTGGTATTATAGGCAGCATTCAGTATCCTCCACACACATGCATCCTGTATGCAGTGGATATGATCTAATGGGGACACATTTTGGACCAATTAAATGGCTGCATCAATTAGCAAAAGTTGCATGGAAATAGTTTTTAAAAAGTACAAAAAAGGATACACTACAATTTAACTGAGTTACAAATTATGTATTTAAATGAGTTATTCCATGCATGTGTTTATAGTGTCCTAATTTGTTCTACACTACTACAGTTCTATAAAATCATATTAGTTCCTAATATTTATTAACAGAGGTATTAATCTAGTCTACGCTACTATGTTCTTTTGATTGCCTATAAATGAACAAAATCAAAGCAGACATCTGGCATTGATGGTGGACAGTCTTTATACAATCCTTTCGATGATTGCATCCTCCAAATCTTTATTTTCATTGTAACATTCAAGATGATCGTCGATACTGTAAATTCATTATATTTCCTAACTTGTTGAAGTAGTGAAATCATTTCATTTACACTCCTGGGCATTTCTGGTATCTCCAAGCCTGAATGTTTGAAACTGCAGTGAGCAAAACAGTTTCACATTGTCTTACTGCTGCTTTTTTCACCAGCTGTCAGTGACAAAATTTACTGCTTTTTGAGCACTACTGACTCTGTGTAAAAACTGCTTGTTCTAAGCAGAGTGTAGTGTCTAATGGTCACGCAAGTACGCGCACTGATAATAGTTAGAAACTGTTTGGCAACAGTCTCCTGCCCTAATTAAGTGGTGTAGTGTCCCAAATAAACTAAGGGAATCCCAGCTATTTTTCAATAGTTTTTGTTCTTTCAGAGTTGGCCTAAATAAGTGGCTGCCTGGATTAACCAATGGTCCGATTAACCGGAATCCACTGTACGTGGAGGACTGGGATTAAATTTACAGGAGTACATTGCATTTTACAAAATATCCAACTGCACTGAGGTACTGGGACTTAGATAAAATTCCAATATGTTGCTTTTAAAAAACAATGCAAGTTGAAATGCTACACCTTATGCACCTTTGAGCATGTCTCAATCCAATAGTGTTCAGTATTCCCTGATACAAAGTGATTTTCCTGCCACGCAGTCTGTTAAATGCTTGAGGCAGACTCTTGGACTTTCTTTGGATGCAGATTCTGAAGAAATGGACATTGGTTGAAGGAGGCAAGTTGCAGAATAATGCTGTGTTGTGCCAAGGCAGGAATAAAGAGCCTTCAAAACTTTTCCAAATATTTTTTCTACATTGTCTCCTAAGTCTGAGCAATTAATCTGCAAACACATTAACTTTTGACTCATTTAAATGCCTTTTGATTATTGAACATTAGTTATTAGGGGGAAAAACAGAAATCCCTTATAACCTGCTACTACAACCTAAATTTGTTGAAATACATGTTCCCATAAATTTCTTTGCATTTAGATTTTTTTAAATCAATATAGAGTTGTTCACTACACACACCAATATTATTGGTTGCAAACAACAGGAATTCTGCAGATGCTGGAAATTCAAGCAACACACATCAAAGTTGCTGGTGAACGCAGCAGGTCAGGCAGCATCTCTGGGAAGAGGTACAGTCGACGTTTCAGGCCGAGACCCAATATTATTGGTTGCATGGGTGAGTTGAAAGCTGGCATTCAGCTCTCAGTATTTTACCTAAGCACATTTAAGAGCTGGTCTTAACTGGAACCAAATATCTGAACAGCACAGATCAGGTTTGTCAAATCAACAAGATGCAAACTAGCGTAAGGGTATATAACAACAAATAAAGAACCGACTGACACAAGTCCTGTCTGAATTATTAGCACATTCATCTCACTCAAAAGCAGTGAGTGCATGTTTCTGGCACTCTACATGTTTTAAACTATTTGCATATTTATCATATGTTTCATTCACATATGTCATACAAGGGAGTCTTGTCCTTTTCAAATATATACTGAATAAACCAGGGTGATTTGGAGCCAACTGAAATTTGCATTAGTTCCTGTTGTCAAGCAGGATTTGTCCACGTGGTTCCATATGACTACAGAACTGCAGCAGTTGGAAGTAAAGGTATCAGGTGAGTGGAGTGCTGCTCCCTTTGACATTACTTGGCTTCCTTCTCTGCCAAATGAACAGTGACATAGTATTATGATTGATGGTACAAATAAGCAGTTCAGTGTAGCAGTGAGACCTCAATCAAATTCTCAGCTCCCGTCACTGCAGTGAATCAGACAGGCCTCCTATCAAAGAAAACTTCCAAGTTGAACAATATATGCAATTGTCTCCAAAGGCAGACATACAGTTCAATCTAAAGCTGATACTGGTATTCATTTCTCCCATGTCAGTCTGCCCTCCAATGTTTCATTCACATTTTTAAGCCCTAATTTCATTCTTCAAAGAGAATCTTGAATTGTTTTCTTTTAAAATATAAGAATACATTTAAAAGGGTAGTGGCTGAATCCCTCGTCCAAACCCCTAATGAAGTAGGTAACATGTTTGGAAGCTGCTTTTAATTATTCGCTTAATTACAATATCACAATCGTATCTTTCCTTCATTGTGGCAGCTAGCATGTAGCCTAGCAATGTTTGATAAAGTTGTACCAGGACCTCTCTGCCCTGGTAATAAAAGGAAGGATCACATATGCTTTCTTCATTTCCTACCCCTCCCCGTTAATTTGTGCTGCCATTTTCAGGCATCCTTGGACATGTATACTGAGGTCCCACTGTTCCTCAAGGACCTATAGGGCTCCACCATTCATTGAGCATGTCCTACCCTGAATATCTTCCTAAAGTACATCACCTTACACATCAGAATTCCATCTGCCATTTCTCTTACTAATGGAGCAACATCATCCTGCAGCCCATGTTGATCCTCCTCGTTATCAACAACACTACCAATTTTCATGTCATCAACTAACTTACTAATCATATCTTGTACATTTGTATCCAAATTGCGAATGATTATAACAAATGATACAGGTCCCGACACTGGTCATGGGTTTTAAACTAGAAAAACTATCTTCCATCTTCAAGCCAACGTAAGTACCAACTTGCAAACCTGCCCAATTCCCATGAGCCTTTTGAAACTTTGTAGATCTTAAGGAGTATTTTAAAATAATTTGGTAGCCCAAGCGGCTGTTGTATATTTCTATGCCCAAGATGACTATGCAGCTGTGTAGATTGAAACCGCCATGAAGCCTATAGCCTGCAGCTTCTGCTGAGGCCTCAGGTAGTAAATAACCCTATGCTTGTGTAAGAGCAATGAAATATCACAAGAACTAATATCACAAACTCAGCATCTTCTATCACTAGGCTGAGATAAATTTGGGTTAACTTTTGCCCTTTCTCGATAGTATAAATTACCAGTTGCAGCTAGAGGGAGAAGTAGAACGCTGTTGCAATATTCAAGGTGCCTTCCTTCCACACTACGTTCACAGCACTTCCGTTATGGTTTCCATTGTCTAAATGGAATCTTCAATCTACTAGTAAGCTGATTCAGAGCCAATAATGTCCAGGTCAGCAACCTGAACTGAACACACATTGTAAAATGAATTTGAGTGCCTATCTAAGACACATCTCTGGAAACAAACTGTACTAGAATTCTTTTCAATTCAGAAGTATTGGTGGTTCTTTCAAAGAGAGATAGAGGGAAAATAAATATTGCTTTCTTTTTTCATCAGCACAAATAATGGGTTCTGCTTTGACTTGTGTTCCCATGCTGCTGCACAATCTGTCCAGCTAACAGTATACAAACAGATACGATGCTACAGTCCAATGCATAAATGTACCTAAACTGCACCAACTGATTAAGAATGGTTAAGATGCTTGTCTTGATTCATTGGCACACTCTTGCTCTGGAGTCTTATGTCAAGGGCTCAAAGTAACTCTCAGAGATGATCACATGACCTGAACTGATACTAACTACAGCGTGGAAAGAGGGCTGCACAGTTAGGATTGGTATCTTGTTGATAAATTCGAAAACTGAGACCAAATCTTGGAAAGCAGTGGAGCAATCTATAGCAAACAGGAATTAGATGCTTCAGAAGAGTAAATACTTGATATTTAAATTGGGATGAATATATAATTTGGAATGATGATCCAGTTTGGATGTACATTAATCATTTATGGTAATATAAATTCTGTGACGATCAGCAATAAGGAAGAATAGGACAGGTTCTGCCATAGACTGAGGAATATTCTAGCAACACACATCAAAGTTGCTGGTGAACGCAGCAGCCAGGCAGCATCTCTAGGAAGAGGTACAGTCAATGTTTTGGGCCGAGTCCCTTCGTCAGGACTAACTGAAAGAAGAGCTAGTAAGCGATTTGAAAGTGGGAAGGGGAAGAGGAGATCCAAAATGATAGGAGAAGACAGGAAGGGGAGGGATGGAGCCAAGAGCTGGACAGTTGATTGGCTAAAGGGATATGAGAGGATCATGGGACAGGAGGCCGAGAGAGAAAGAAAAGGGGGAGGGGGGGAGAAACCCAGAGGATGGGCAAGGGGTATAGTGAGAGGGACAGAGGGAGAAAAAGGAAAGTGAGAGAAAGAATGTGTGTATATAAATAAATAACGGATGGGGTACGAGGGGGAGGTGGGGCATTAGCGCAAGTTTGAGAAGTCAATGTTCATGCCATCAGGTTGGAGGCTACTCAGACGGAATATAAGGTCATGCCATCAGGTTGGAGGCTACCCAGATGGACACTGAAGAAGTTTAAATCTTCTCTTTCGTCCTCTGGGTTCCCCCCCCCCACCTTTTCTTTCTCCCTAGGCCTCCTGTCCCATGACCCTCTCAGATCCCTTTTGCCAATCAACTGTCCAGCTCTTGGCTCCATCCCTCCCTCTCCTGTCTTCTCCTATCATTTTGGATCTCCCCCTCCCCCTCCCACTTTCAAATCTCTTACTAGCTCTTCCTTCAGTTAGTCCTGATGAAGGGTCTCGGCCTGAAACATCAACTGTACCTCTTCCTAGAGATGCTGCATGGCCTGCTGCGTTCACCAGCAACTTTGATGTGTGTTGGTCAGTCAAGTTTCATTATATTACAATAGTACTCATCCAGATAAATAAACCATATCCCATCCTGATAAAACGGAGAGTGTAGAACAGCACAGCAAGGGAACAGGCTCTATGGCTTATGATGCCTGTCTTAAAGAAAGTGAAGGGGCTTTGAAGATTCAGGAGTTGAGTCATCAGCACAGTATACACAGAATCAGATGTGCTCTGGATAGTGAGTAAGCACTCTAGTCAATTCTAACTTCTGGAGTGTTGGTGGCCAGAATGCATTGATGTGTTAAGAATGCATTGAATGTTAATGACAGTCAACTGGACTTTCTTTTATAGAGTCATAGTCGTAATCATAGAGTCTTTCAGCACAAAAACAAGACTTTAGCCTTCCATGCCCATGTCGATCATCAAGTACCCATCTATACTAATTCCATTGACCACTACAATTGCTTGGTAGTTCAAGTCCTTGTCTAGGTAGATCCCAAGTGTTGTGAGTGTAAGGGGTTTCTTCTTTCATATTATTTGCTAAGGCTAATAAAATGGCTTCTTTGTTATGTTATAATAAAATGGCTTCTCTGTAATGTTAACTGCTGAGTTAACGGTAGCAGCTTGTTTGGGTTATAATTATTGATAATGGGAATTGTATTCATTTGGTGACCAATTGGGATAGATGTTATTCTTTCTCGTGTGTCTGTAAACTATTGTTTTTTTGCGGGCTTCGGGCAGAAGGCGCGATGGGGACAGAGAGAGGAGACGCGATGAGAGAGATGCTGTTAGCTGGGCGAGGATCGGACCCAAGAGGAAGTCTGAGGCCCAGGGCTTTTCAGGAGGAGAACTGAAGGGGAAGGTCATGCTGGACGCGCTCTGGTCGACCACTGTGGTTGATCCCAGGCGGCGGGTCAAGGAGGTCAGAGGAGATCGAATGGTGGAAAGAAGACACCGTTAATTGAGCTCCGATGGTTGTGCACGAAGTGGTTGAACTCTGATAAGTTGGGTGCCTTTTACTTTCCTTTTATATTGTTTCTCTATTAATTACATAGTTCCAGTAAGATCTATAAAGTGTAATCTGTAAATCGTAAATTGTGTGCTGTTAATTGGCGGTGTGGGGTACATCACATGGCATCCACACAAACTTGATCACCCAGTTTGGTGGGGCTGAAGGCTGCTCCCCTAAACGAAAGCGAGCTGAGCGAGCCTGAGGCTTACCAAGAGGCTACATGAGACTGCTTACCTCTGCCACCCACATAGACAGTACGTTCTGAATTCCAAACATCTATTGGGTGAAAAGCTTCTTACTCAGCCCTCTAAATCTTTGCCCTCTAGTCTGACTGAGCAAAAGTTTCATAACACCTATCCTATCTATTTCTCTTACAACTCTGCATATCTCTATCAGGTCCCCTTTTCCAAAGAACATAAACCCAGCTTATCCAGTCTCTCCTCATAACTGAAAGATTCTATCCCGGAAGTATCCCAGTGAAATTCCTCTGCATCCTCACCAATACAATCATGTCCTTCCCAAAGTATGGTGACTAGACATACCAGGTTCCAGATGTGGTCAAGCAGTGTTCAATAAAGTTGTGTCAAGACATCTTTGCTCTTATATTTCTGCCCTGGGAATAAACGAAAGGATCCCTCATGCCTTCTTCATAACCCCATTTATCCGTGCTGCCACTTTTAGGAGTTCTACACTGAAATTTCTCTGTTACTCCACAGGGCTCCATCATTCCTTAGGTCCTACCCTTAATAGTATCGTAAACTGCATTACCTCACACTTATCAGAATTAAATTCCATCTGCTGTTTCTCCTGCCAATGGATCAATATCATCCTGTAGCTAATAACGATCCTCTTTACCATTAACTAGATTATCAATTTTCATATCATCGTCCAATTTACTAATCATACCTTCTACATTTGAATCCAAATTGTTAATGCTTATAATGAATGGTAAGAGTCCAAGCAATGATCCCTATGGTACACCACTGATCACAGGTTTTCAGTCATTAAAAACAACCCTTCACCAGCACCCTCTGCTTCCTATATTCAAGCCAATTTAAGAACCAATTTGCAAACCTGCCAGAATTCCATGAATCTCACCTTTCAGATCAGTCTCCCACATATGACATTGTCAAAGGTCTTATTTAAATTCACGTTGACTACATAAAATGTCTTGCCCTCATCAATATATTGTGTTAATACTTTGAAAAATTCAATCAGTAATCAGATGGGAAGCCCCTTAACAAACGCACACTGACTATCCTTTATAAACCACTGCCCTTCCAAGTGCAGGTTAATCCTGAACCACAATTTTGCTTTTTGCCAATAACTTCCTTACTACTAACATCAGACACTTATTCAAAAGAGGAGCAGAAATAAGCCCGTAATTCCCCAACTTATCTCTGCTGCCCTTCATGAATAAGGAAACCACATTTTCTTTTCTTTCGTTTTCTAGCACCTCTGCTGCGGTCAGGAGAGATCTAAAAATCTCTGTCAGGACTATAGCAATTTCCTCCTTTATCTCTCATAGCAACCTGGGAACTGTCACAATAGGCCCTGGAGAATTACTCACCTTTAAGGCTGCTAGGACATCCAATATCCCCTTTTTAATGACAACATGTTCCAGAATTTCATTGATCCCCATCTCTGAAATTTTCAATGACAATGTCTTTTGTGAATATCGAAGTACATATTAATTTAAGACCCCCACCTACATCCTCTTCATTGGAAAAGGTCATGACCTTGCACATCTATGGTATGGATGGTATTTGCAAATCACAAAACCTAAGAGTGAACATTGTCCAGATCATCTAGCGGAGGGCTGCTTCATTCCCAGACTATTGCCAATTTGACCCTGGATTCTTTTCACTGGATCTGTGAGACAATCAGCGCCTGTTTGAGAGCACAATTAGAAATGGGCTTGCGTCATCATCTCCTCTTCTTTGTCCTCTTCCTATTTCTGATGCTGCTGCTACACTGTTGCTGGTGAACTAAATTCATACCTGGTTGTGGAGGATGCAGTAAGCCACGGCAAATCAAGAGGCCTTCCCTGAAGTTTGCTGATGTGTACATCCATTGCATCCTACAGCACAAAATCAGTGCTCCAGTGCAAAACTGACACACTCAGTGTTATTAGAGTGACCACCATGTTGAGAACATTCTTTGTATTCAGCTCGTCACCAGTGTCAGGATCTAAATCCACTAGATCCATTGGGATAGCACTTCTCCCCAAACAGGCAACTATTAAACTAATACAAGATGTGGAATTGCAATCGCAATTGGATTATTATTGTTACATGCGAAAAACTTGGCTTTGCATCCCATCATAGAACATAGAACATAGAAAAGTACAGCACATTACAGGCCCTTCGGCCCACAATGTTGTGCCAACCTTCAAACCCTGCCTCCCATATAACACCCCACCTTAAATTCCTCCATATACCTGTCTGGTAGTCTCTTAAACTTCACGAGTGTATCTGCCTCCACCGCTGACTCAGGCAGTGCATTCCACGCACCAACCACTCTCTGAGTAAAAAACCTTCCTCTAATACCCCCCTTGAACTTCCTACCCCTTACCTTAAAGCCATGTCCTCTTGTATTGAGCAGTGGTGTCCTGGGGAAGAGGCACTGGCTATCCACTCTATCTATTACTCTTATTATCTTGTAGACCTCTATCATGTCTCCTCTCATCCTCCTTATCTCCACGGATGATTTCAAAACATAAGTACATTGAGGTAGTACAAGAGAAAAGCAATATCAGAATGCAGACTACAATATTACAGTTACAGAGAAATTGCAGGGCAGGTGGTCAGTAATGTACAAGGACCATGATGAGGCAAATTGTGAGGTCAAAAATTCATCTTAATGTACAAGAGATCTTTGCAACATAGGAACACACGAACATAAGAAATAGGAGCAGGAGTCGGCCATCTGGCCCATCTAGCCTGCTATGCCATTCAATAAGACCATGATTGATCTGGCTGTAGACTTAGGTCCACCTAACTGCCTTTTCCCCATAAAACTTAATTCCCCTGCTATGCAAAGGTTTGTCTAATTGTGAATTAAATATTTAAGAAGATTGCCCCTATTGCTTCCCTGGACAGAGAATTCCACAGATTCACTACTTGCTGGGAGGAAAAAGTTTTCTCCCCATCTTTATCCTAAACCTGCTCTCCAAAATCGTGAAGCTTTGGTCCTAGTTCTAGTTTCATCCACCAGTGAAAATAACTTTCCTGCCTTTATCTATCCCTTTCATAATTTCATGTTTCTATAAGATCCCCTGTCATTCTTCTGGATTCCAGCAAGCATACTCCCAGGCAATTCAATCTTTCTTCACAGGCTGATCTCTTCCTTTCTGGTATTAACCTGGTGAATCTCCTCTGTACTCTGCCTTCAAAGCCAGTATATCGTTCCTCAAGTAAGGAGACCAGATCTGCATGCAGTTCTCTATGTGTGGCTTACAGTTGCAACATAGCCTCCTTGATCTTAAATGCAGTGAGTGTAGGCTGGTTAGCTTAGCAATAAAGGCCAGCATTCCATTTGCCTTCTTGACAACTGGTCTCACCTGAAAACTAACCTTTTTGTAGTTCATACACAAACACTCCCAAGTCCCTCTACACAACAGCATGCTACAATTTTTGAACATTTAAATAATAATATGATCTTCAAAATTTCCTCACATTTACCAACATCGTACTCCATCTGGAAGAACCTTGCCGACTCACTTAACCTGTTTATATCTCTCTATAGACTCTGTGAATCCTCTGCATAATCTGCTTTTCCACTCAATTTAATGTCATCAGCAAACTTGGATACACGATACACAGTTCCCTCTTCCAAATCATTATGTATAAAATATAGTCTGGGACCAGCAACAACCCCTGTGGCTCTCTGCTCACCAGTGATTGCCAACCAGAGAAATACCCACTTTCTGCCTCCTATTAATTAACCATTTCTCAATCCATGCTAATGCTAATACATTGCCCCAACTTTATACATCTTCTTCCAGGAGCCCAAAAACAGAAGCAGTCCCTGAGCCTGGTGGTTTAACTTTGCAAGCTTTTGTGTCTATCCAGTAGAAAAGAGGAGAAGAGAGCATGTACGTCCAGGGCAGGAGGGATCTTTGATTCTGTGGGGCAGTGAGAACTGGGCACAGAATCCATGGAGAGGAAGCTGATTTGTGTGATGGACTGAGCTGTGTCCACAACTCTGCAGTTTCTGGCAGTCTTAGGCAGAGCGGTTGCCATATCAAGCATGCATCTGGATAGGATGCCTTTAGTAGTACATCTACAAAAATTAATGAGGGACAACAAGGCATGCCGAGTTTCCTTAGTCTTGTGACGCAGTAAGCTGGGGTGCTCTCTTGGCTACGGTGTCTAAAAGGTTGTACCAGGACAAGATATTGATGATATTTACACCTAGGAACAAGAAGATCTCAAACCTCTCCACCTCAGTACAATTGATTCATGGGGTGGGGGGGGGGTGTTCTGTCACTGGAAAATAACAGGAAGGGCCCACTAGTCCAAGGTGAGGGCATCGTATAGGCTCCCAGTTTGCCTGACATTAACTGCCATCATCTGTTTGTAGACTGTTTGAATATTTCAGGAGTGAAACCCATTTCAGTGTCAGTAAAGGCCTATGTTTTGCAATAGAGCTATCACTCCCTGTACCAAGGTCAAAGTCAGATACGCAAGTCCATGTCTGCACAGGTACAAAGAAAAACTAACTTGCTTTAAAGGCCCAGAGCATCATATAAACAGCATTCACAAAAACATATATTAAGCATGTTATACGCATTTATTACAAGAAAGAACATAATTAAAGCAAAGAAAGTGCATTTAAGTGCAAAATGAACAAAGTGGTCACAGTGTTGCTGAACTGTAGTCATTTGGGTTGTGCTGTTGGTTCAAGGATTGAATGGTTGAAGGGAAGTAGTGTTCTTGAACCCGATGGTTGGGACTTTAGGTTCTGTACCTTCTGCCCAATGATAGCTGTGCAAAGATGGTATGGCCTTGGTAGTAGGGATCTCTGATGATGGACGATAAAACTATAAAACCATAGGATGTAGGACAAGAATTAGGCCATTTGGCATATCGAGTCATTTCCACCAATCAATTATGGCTGAGTTATTTTCACCCCCAACCCCATTCGGTTGACTTCTCCCCGTAACTTTGACACCCTTATTAATCAAGAACCTATCAATCTCCACTGTAAGTATACCCAATAACTTACCCTCCACAGTTGTCTGCGTCAATGATTTCCACAGATCCATCATCCTTTTGCTAAATAAATTAGTCGTTATCTTTGTTCTAAGGGTATGTCCTTCTATTCTGAGGCTATTGTCAGTGGTTCTAGATTCTGTCTTTATTGGAGACATCTTCTCGCCATCAACTCTATGTAGACCTATCAATATTCTGTATGTATCAATGAGATGCCACCCATTCTTCTAAATTTCAGCAAGTATAGGCCCAGGGCCCATTGATTCCTAGGATCATTAGCATAAACCCCCTCTGGATCCTCTCCAATGCCCGCATATCCTTCCTCACAAATTTTTTGAGATGTTTTGTACAAGGGGGTGCTTCCATCTTGTGTCAGCACCTCCTGTATTTGCTACCGATGGCAGGGAGGGATGTGCCTGTGGTGTACTGGGCAGAGTCCACAACGTTTTGCAGCACCTTACTGTTCCTGTGTTGTCAAATTGTTGTGCCAGACCATGAAGCAACCGGTCAGGATACTTTTAACAGGGTATCTGTTGAAATTTGTTAAAGTGCCAAGCTGAACATTCCTAACCTCCTAAGAAAGTGCCATCGCAATACCTATGATGTTATCAAATTAGAAGGCTGCCCCTTTCTCTACCCAAGGAGGAAATGATTACCTCTCTGATGCAGCAACAGTGTGTCGGTGCACACTGCTGATGTCCCAGTTATGTGATTCCAATTTGCTGTCTGAACTTAGGCAACATTAATCTCTCAGACAACATTGAAAATAAATGTTCTGTTTGCTGCTGTTTGTGAGACCATGATCTGCATAAATCGCTTCTCCATGTCCCTTATACAGCAACAGTAACTAGGTTCTAAAAAAAAATCCTCCTTTTGCATGCACCACTCTGAGATGTCCTGAGGCTGTGAAAAACACGATATAATTGCAACCCTTACTGTAACTAATAGTAGCAAACATACCGAAGCAGAAAATTATCAAACATTCCTGCATCAGTACTTGAGAAGGAACTGCAGAGGAATTGCTAACAGAAAATAAGTGAGTTTCAGTCCTGGTCTTAGAGTCATAAAACATAGAAACCATGCTCTATGACTGGTCCTGTCTGACCATGATTCCCATCTGATCTTGTACCAATATCCCTCTAAATCTTTCCTATCCATTTTGCATTTAACCAGTGTTACGCCTTTCACTGTGTTTTGAGGAAAGATTATGTTTAATATTCTTGACTAACCTTGAATAAGAAAGATTCACTCTTAGAGGGTTTTAGAGTCCCACAGCACAAAAGCAAACACTTCAGCCCACCAAATTCATGCCGACTGTCAGATACCTATACCAATCCCATTTACCACCATTTGGTCCTCCTCTTTCCTGTGCCTTAGCAAATCAATTGCTTATCTAGATCCTTCTGAAATGTATGCAGTAGCCACCGCCACCCTTCACTCAGGCAGTGCATTTCAGATTCCAACCACAGTGAGTGAAAAGATGCTTCCTCAGATCACCTGTAGACATGTTACCCCATACCCAAAAGTAATAGCCTCTATTTTCAGTCATTTTTGCTCAAGGGAGCAGTTTCCTCTCACTTACAGTAGGGTACACAGTTATACCGTCATACAGCTTGGCTCACTTATCTGTAAAATAAAGTAAAATAAAAGAAAGTAAGAGGTTATATGACCAGTAGTGTCCTGAATGAATTTTCTCCCATGTTTGCACAGCCTTGCTATAACAATAATGAGTGACAGACAACAAACAGGAACAGGAATGAAAGTAGTTTCCTCCCTTCATTACCCGTTGACATTGAAGCTATTGTAGCAAGCCAACTAGACCTCGTTAAGTTGACTAATTAGGCATCATCTATGTTACAAGATGCTCCCAACAGTACCAGCTTTAGGGGCTTAGACGCGCTAACTCTCCGGAGTATGCATGGCTGGCACAGCCCCTTTAAGGATTCAGAACAGTCCCGCTAATTGGCTATCATGCTTTCGGCAACAAGAATAGAGCATTTAAAGAGCACCTGAGCTGAGGTTTGATGGTCAGTTGTAAAGCCCGACTATGTGATATTGTCTAGTGTTTGTTTTGTGCTCAGTTTTCAATCCAGTTTGACACCATGTCTCATTCCTGGTTTTGGATACTCCCGCATTTGGGTCCAAACCACCTTCGTCAAGGACGCTTGTCACAATCGAGGCTTCAGATTGAGAACTTAGTGATTTGCTTGCTCTTTCCATCCTGTCCCAATATTCTTCCATTGTCTCGCTCCCACTTACAAGTGTTACATTTATAATATCAGACATTTAGTTGTATTGCTGAGAGAAATTGCCAGTTCAGGAGTAATTTTGAACTGCTAGCTTTGTACTTTGGATCACTGTGTACTAGAAGCTGTGCTGAGACTCCCCTAACTCATTTCATATCAGCAGTCAAAAGACACATGAATGCTGGCAACCTGATAATCCTTTCCCAGGACAGAGCTCAGAACTGAGTGTCTATTTCAGGAGTCTGGTCTTGAGCATGCAAATAATGAAGCCTGCTAATTGCAGCTGAATAAGTGCAACCAAAATCTTGATGTTCTGCCTCATGTTGGCCAAGGGAAAGATCCTGAATGTCCACACTCCTTCAATAAATTTGGAGGCTTTGGCAGAGACAGCTGTAATGGTTCTGTGTCAGAAATAAAGTCTGGAGCTTCAAACAGTCTTTTCCTCAATCAGCGGAAGGTTATGCTGATTTGTGAACATAAGAACATAAAAAATAGGAGAATTGGTAGGTTATCTGGCCCATCAAGCCTGCTCCGCCATTCAATAAGGTCACAGCTGATCTGGCCATGGACTCATCTCTACCTACCTGCCTTTTCCCCATAACCCTTAATTCCCCTACTATGCAAAACTCTATCCTACCCTGTCTTAAATATATTTATTGAGGTAGCCTCCACTGCATCATTGGGCAGGGAATTCCTCAGATTCATCACTCTCTGGGAAAAACAGTTCCTCTTTATATCCGTCCTAAATTTTCTCCCCTGAATGTTGAGGCTACATCCCATAGTTCTTGTCTCACCTAACAGTGGAAACAACTTTCCTGCCTCTATCTTATCTATCCCTTTCATAATTTTATATGTTTCTATAACATCTTCTCTCATTCTTTTGAATTCCAATGAGTACAGTCCCAGGTGACTCAATTTCTCCTCATAGTCTAACCCCCTCATCTCTGAAATCAACCTTGTGAACCTCCTCTGCACCACCTCCAAAGACAGTATATCCTTCCTCAAGTAAGGAGACCAGAACAGTATAAGACATGAAAGAATAGGACCTATCAAGTGTGACAGTGGGGAAATGTGTATGGAACCGGTGGAAATTGCAGAGGCACTTAATGGATACTTTACTTCAGTATTCACTATGGAAAAGGATCTTGGTGATTGTAGTGATGACTAGCAGCAGACTGAAAAGCTTGAGCACGTAGATATTAAGAAAGAGGATGTGCTGGAGCTTTTGGAAAACATCAAGTTGGATAGGTCACCGGGACCGGATGAGATGTACCCCAGACTATTGTGGGAGGTGAGGGAGGAGATTGCTGAGCCTCTGGTGATGATCTTTGCATCATCAATGAGGATGGGAGAGGTTCTGGAGGATTGGAGGGTTGTGGATGTTGTTTCTTTATTCAAGAAACGGAGTAGAGATAGCCCAGGAAATTATAGACCAGTGAGTCTTACCTCAATGGTAGGTAAGTTGATGGATAAGATCCTGAGAGGCAGGATTTATGAGCATTTGGAGAGGTATAATATGATTACGAGTAGTCAGAATGGCTTTGTCAAGGGCAGGTCATGCCTTGTGAGCCTGATTGAATTTCTTGAGGATGTGACTAAACACATTGATGAAGGAAGAGCAGTAGATGTAGTGTATATGGATTTCAGCAAGGCATTTGATAAGGTACCCCATGCAAGGCTTATTGAGAAAGTAAGGAGGCATGGGATCCAAGAGGACATTGCTTCATGGGTCCAGAAATGGCTTGCCTACAGAAGGCAAAGAGTGGTTGTAGATGGGTCATATTCTGCATGGAGGTCGGCGACCAGTGATGTGCCTCAGGGATCTGTTCTGGGACCCTTACTCTTCGTGATTTTTATAAATGACCTGGATGAGGAAGTGGAGGGATGGGTTAGTAAGTTTGCTGATGACACAACGGTTGGAGGTGTTGTGGATAGTGTGGAAGGCTGTCAGAGGTTACAGCTGGACATTGATAGGATACAAAACTGGGCTGAGAAGTGGCAGATGGAGTTCAACCCAGATAAGTGTGAGGTGGTTCATTTTGGTAGGTCAAATATGATGGCAGAATGTAGTATTAATGGTAAGACTCTTGGCTGTGTGGAGGTTCAGAGGGATCTTGGGGTCCGAGTCCACAGGACACTCAAAGCAGCTGCGCAGGTTGACTCTGTGGTTAAGAAGGCATACAGTGTATTGGCCTTCATCAATCATGGAATTGAATTTAGGAGCCGAGAGGCTCCTAAATGTTACAGCTATATAGGACCCTGGTCAGACCACACTTGGAATACTGTGCTCAGTTCTGGTTGCCTCACTACATGAAAGCTGTGGAAGCCATAGAAAGGGTGCAGAGGAGATTTACAAGGATTTTGCCTGGATTGGGGAGCATGCGTTATGAGAATAAGTTTAGTGAACTCGGCCTATTCTCCTTGGAGTGGCGGAGGATGAGAGGTGACCTGATAGAGGTGTATAAGATGATGAGAGGCATTGATCATGTAGTCAGAGGCTTCTTCCTAGGGCTAAAATGGTTGCCATAAGAGGACACAGGTTTAAGGTGCTGGGGAGTAGGTACAGAAGAGATGTCAGGGGTAAGTTTTTAACTCAGAGAGTGGTGAGTGCATGGAATGGGCTGCCAGCAACGGTGGTGGAGATGGATACGACAGGGTCTTTTAAGAGACTTTTAGATAGGAACATGGAGCTTAGTAAAATAGAGGGCTGTAGGTAAGCCTAGTAATTTCTAAGGTAGGGACATGTTCGGTACAACTCTGTGGGCCAAAGGGCCTGTATTGTGATGTAGGTTTTCTATGTTTCTACGTTTCTCTCGAACTGCACACAGTACTCCAGATGTGGCCTCACTAGTACCCTGTACAGTTGCAGCATATCCCTCCTGCTTTTAAATTCAATCCTTCTAGAAATGAAGGCCAACATTCCATTTGCCTTCTTGATAGCCTGCTGCACCTGAAAACCAACCTTCTATTATTCATGCACAAGCACTCCCAAGACCCTCTGCACACCAGCATACTGCATTTTTTTTACCATTTAACTAATAATCTGATCTTCCATTTTCCCTTCCAAGGTGGATGACCTCGCATTTACTAATATTGTACACCATCTGCCAGACCCTTGCCCACTCATTTAACCTATCTATATCTCTCTACAGACTCTCTGTATCTTTTTCACAATTTGCTTTTATTAGTACCATCAGCAAATTTAGATAAATTATACCTGGTCCCCTCTTCCAGATTGTTAATGTTTATCGTGAACAGTTGCAGGCCCGGCGCCGACCCCTGCACGCACAGTTCATCACTGATTGCCAACCAGAGTAACACCCATGTATCCCAACTCTTTGCTTTCTATTGGTTAACTAATCCTCTCTCCATACTAATCCATCAGCCCTAGTTCTATGTATCCTTATGGATAGGACTTTCATGCAGCACCTTATCGAATGCCTTCTGGAAATCCAACTAAATAATGTCCATCTGTTCCCCTCCATCCACTGCACTCATTATATCCTCAAAGAACTCCAGTAAGCTTGTCAAACAACACCTGCCGTTGCTGAATCCTTACTGCGTCAGCCTGGTAGATCCATTTCTTTCCAGATGTCTCGCTATTTCTTCTTTAGTGATATCTTCAACCATTTTCCCAATTACAGATGTTAAACTAACTGGATTGTAGCTACTTGCCTTTTGCCTACATCCTTTTTTTGAACAGTGGTGTGACGTTCACTGTCTTCCAATCCACCAGGACCTGCCCAGAGTCCAGAGAATTTTGCTAAATTATCAACAAAGCCTCAAGTATAGCTTCTACTATTTTTTTCAGTACCCTGGGATGCATTCTATCAGGACCAGATAACTTTTCTATCTTCAGGCCCACAAGTTTGCTCTGCACTACCTCTTTAGTGATAGCTACTGTATCGATGTCCTCACCTCGAATCGCATCCATAACATCTCTCTTTGGCATGTTAGATGCGTCCTCCACCATGAAGACTAACACAAGATAGTCATTCAAAGCCTCGGCCATTTCCTCATTACCCAATATCGATTCCCTATTCTCGTCCTCCAAAGGACCTACAGTCACTTTAACCACCCTTTCCTGCTTTATATAATTATAAAAACTTCTACTATCTGTTTTTATATTTTGTGCTAGTTTATTTCTATAATCTATCTTGTCTTTCTTTATTGCTCGCTTAGTGGTAGTTTGTTGCTTTTTAAAGTTTTCCCAATCTTCCTGTTTCCCACTACTCTTGGTGACTTTGTAAGCATGAGCTTTTAATTTGATGCCTTCTTTTATTTCCTTAGTTATCCAAGGCTGACTCCCCCACCCTTACTATCCTTGCTTTTAACTTTGTTGAGCACTGTGAAAAATCTCTTTGAAAGACTTCCATTGTTCCGCAACCATCCCATCAGATAGTCTGTGTTCCCAGTCGACACTAGCCAAATCCTCCATCATCCCATTGTAGTCCCATTGTTTAGGCATAATACACTGGTTTTAGATCAAACTATTGCACCCTCCACTTGTAAGAAAAGTCAGTCATACAGTAATCACTCTTTCCAAGAGGATCTCTAATTACAAGATCACAAATTTTACCTGTCTCATTGCACAGGAGTCACAGAAAACAATGGCGAACTTCATCGTCTGATGTTTGACTTCATGGAGACATAGAAACCAACCGGCAGAACCAGAATCGATCATATGTTGTGAAATTTGTTGTTTTGCAGCAGCACTTCAGTACAAGGCATAAGTATCACTAGAAATTACAAACAATAAACAAAGAAAAAGTGCAAAAGAGGAATAATGCAACAGTATTCATGGGTTCATGGACCTTTCAGAAACTGAAGATGGTCGGTCAGAAACTGTTCCTAAAATGGTGAGTGTGGGTCTTCAGGCCCCTGTATCTCTGTCTCAATGGTGGTAAAGAGAAGAGGGCATGTCCTGGATGACAAGGGTGGCTAATGATGGATGGGACCTTTTTGAGCCAGTGCTTCCTGATGATTCCCTTGATGGTGGGGAGGATGGTAGTGTCTGTGTTGGAGCTGTCAGTGTCCGACACCCCTCTGCAGCCACTTTCTGTCATGGTTCGGTGCGTGAAGTCCACATTCCGGTTCACGGTCCGGGCTGTCGATTCCTTATTCCGGGTTTTCCTGTTTTCCCTGGTTCCATTGGGTGCCTTAATTGAGGCACCTGATTCTCATTTTGGGCTGGCACATAAATACCTCTCAAACCAAGGATTCCCTGCTGGACTGTTCCCTTCCCCTTCCCTCTGAAGCCTTGCCAGCATCCTTGTCAAGTTCAACTGCCGGAGTGAGACCGGAGCCTTGCCATGCCAAGATAATGAACTATCTATTGTTGAGTTTGGAACTCTCTTTGTGTCCCCGTGCTTAGTGCCCATGTCAAAGAAGAGTCCCGGCCCTAGCTCCTGTTCTCTAGGAAGGGTCCTGGCTCTGTGTTCCTGTGTTCCAAGTTCCAGGCGCCATGTTCCAGTCCTGTCCAAGTCAAGGCTTCATGTTCTCGTCCTGCCCTGGAGTCCCTCGTCCTGCCCTGGAGTACCTCATCCAGTCCATGTCCAAGGCTCTGAGTTCCTGTGCTCCAAGACCAAGTCCAGGTGCTGTGTTCCAGTCCTGTCCAAATCTGAGCTTCGTGTCTTCATCTAGTTCTGGTGCCTTGCCCAGCCCAGGAGTTCCTCACCCAGCCCGGTGCTGGAGCTACCTCGTCCTGTGCTGGAATACCTCATCCTGTCCTGTAGCCACGTCTTGTCCTTGCCAAGATCCTAGTCCCGAGTCCTAGCCTAGACCCGGGTTCCGGTTCCGAGTCAAGACTCAGGTTCTGGGTCCTTGTCCAGGCTCTGGTTCCGGAATTCCGTGTTCCTAGTCCAGGCTCCTCGTTTCTGGTTCCCCGTTTGGGTTCCATGTTTCTAGTCCAAGTCCTAGCCCAGGCCCTGAATCCTAGTCTCGTCCAGGGCCTGTGTCAATGTCCAGCATCGTTTCTTCCTTACTCACCTTGCTATCTTGATAAACCTAGTCCTGTTCCGAGTACTTCAGTGTCTGTGTCTTGCATTTGGGTCCGCTACCAGAGCCCCCATGTAACACTTTCAATCCTGCACATTGAAGTCTCCATATCAGATGCTGATGCAGCCAGTCAGAATGCTGCCCATGCCACATCTGTAGAAATTTGCTGGAGTCTTTGGAGACATAGCAACTCTCCTCAAACTCTAAATGAAGTCAAGTCACTGGTGTCTCTTTTTTGTGAGTTCATCAACATATTGGACCCCCGATAGATCCTGTGAAATAGTGATGCCCAAGAACTTGAAGCTGCTCACCCTTTCCAAAATTGTGGCGTGCTGAACTGTGATTATGTAGCCATTTTCAAAGCACTAGCTGTCCAAACCAGTCATGTAAGGTTTGCCTCTACTTGTCAGCCCATGTAAAGGCGTTGTGAATGTTAAAATGAGTTTCACTGAGACTGAGATGCTCCATACCTCATTAGAGCCTGGTCCAAACATGGACCAACGAGCTGACTTCCTGAACTGAGCTGAGGCTCACTACCCTTGATATCAAGCCAGTATTTGACTGAGTCTTACGTTCAGTCCCTTGATACCAATGAAGACATCAAGGAGAAAACACTCCACTCATTGGTCATACCTTGCACATTGAAAAGATGGTTGTGATTCTTTGTACTTAATAACCTCATCCTCTGGACATAACTACAGGAGTTCCTTAGAGCAATGTCCTGGCTTCAGCTGCTTCATCACTGGCCTTGTCAAAAGTAGAGATGTTTGAAAGTGCTCATACAAATTCCATTTACAAGTCCTCAGAAAATAAAACAGCCCCCACATACATGTAGCAGGATCTAGACAGCATTATGATACAGGCTAAAAAACAATAAGTCGCATTCATGCCCCAAAAATGCTCAGTAATGACCACCTCCCATAAGGGAATGTCTAATCACCTATCTCTTGGCATTCAGTGGCATCTCTGTCACTGACTCCCTACCATCAACACCCTGTGTGGTTACCTTTGTCCATAAACTTGACTTAACCAGTCACAGAAATATTGTCCCTATAAAAGCACATAGGGGGCAAATGACTCATCTTCAGACAGTCTAAATCATTTCAGGCATAAGTCAGGAGGGCAAGGGAATATTCTGCACTTTGCCCAAAATGGAGTGAATCTCCAACAATACTAAGAAGCTCAACATCATCCAGGACAAAGCAGCTCACTTGATGGACAGCCCATCTATCACCCTACGCATTTGTTTACTCCATCACTGAAACAGAGTGGCAGCAGTGTGCATCATGTACAAAATCCACTGTTGTTACTCACCCAAGATAATCTGACAGCCGCTTTCACACTAGCGACATTTACAAGGACAGACAAGAGATATAAAGGAACACCACCTCCCGTTGGAAATGTATCACCATTTTTCATTATCACTGTGTCTAATTCCAGGAACTCTCTCCCAACAGCATGTTCATCAGAAGGACTGCAGTATGAAGCAATTGGGGACAGCAAATAATCACTAGCCTGCAGTGATATCTACATTAAAAAAAAACTAAAAAGCTTAAAGAGCATTACAAAGTGCTCTTTCCCTATTGTGCTTTGTTACTTTGCATATACACAACACAAATACATTCATTTTTTTCTGGAATGCCATTTACCATTATGCAGACACAAAGTATTGAAAAAACTGGATGAGATTAATTAGAAGGAAGCAACTCTTAAGTTGTTGATATAAAAGGCAAAAGATATGGCAAATCCCCCTCAGTGTGTAGAGTGTATCTGAAAGCTCACAGCTGGATAAGGGTTATTCAGACTTAGCATAATTTGGGGGGGGGGGTTCTGTAAGACTCCTGTGTACAGTGAATGGGCACAGCTTCTTGTAACATAAATATAAAAATTAATTTAGATTCTTCTCACACCTGTCGGGTATTCAGAGCAGCTGAAGTGATTTGTGAGCACTGCCAGTTCATTCAAAGAAGGCAATTGGCTTATGTGAATCTTGACTGGCAAACATTATTGACTGACAAACATTAATGACAGCTATGTTGTTGTACACTGTTTGTTCCCTGAGATTTGGACTCTTAACTATCAGTTGCTAAAGCTGAAGCCAACCATTATGTCTGTCTGCCTCTCACTCTATGCACTGCAGGACTGTCTTTGATGTTTTCATTTTCTTTATAGTTTTGACCGAATATCTTTATCTAAACTGTGCACTGGTAACATGCAAATGTACCAGAATGGCTCATGATTTTTGTTCAGGAAAGCAGATGCCTGGTATTTCATTTAAAATAAGATGCTAACTTATAAATACAAGTGTTTAAGAAAGAATCTAAAGAACTGCTTTTGGTGCCCTTTCTTAATACATAGTATATGGCTTGGACATATTATTTGCAGTGTGTGAAAATGTATTTTATGTTTTTATAAAACTTTGCATTCAGCATTAAGCCATTGGTTTATTTAGAATGGGATCCAAGTAAAATGGAGAATAACTTCATTAAGAAAATTACCAAGTTACTTTACCCTCTTATTTGTTTGCAAAGAATATTTATGTTTGGTTTATTTTTTCTCTATCACATCTGAAGGGATTGTACATGACTTGCATATTTAGAAGCTTGTCCATGAATGCCTGGTTTGTATGTTGTTTCAAACTACAGATTATTGCTGAATTCGTCAGAAATCAAAACACCACAGGGGAAATGACAAAATTATTCCACAGTCTTTACAGAACTCTCACCTTTATTTCCCTCTTTGTTGCAGCAGTTGAAAGGCTAGATAAACAGATTATGGAAGCTTCCACAATTCTGCTGTAACCCTGTCACTATTATTGATGTTCCAGTTAAGAGCGGGTAGATTTTGTGGGTGATCTGGGAAGCTAGAGAGCACATTCTCTCTGTGCTGAAATACACTCAGTGGCCACTTTATTAGAGTAACCTATACACCTGCTCGTTAATGAAAGCATCCAATCAGCCATTCATGTATCAACAACTCAGTGAATAAAAGTACGCAGACATAGTCAAGTTGTTCAGTTGTTGTTCAGACGAAACAGCAGAATGGAGAAAAAAGTGATCTAAGTGACTTTGACAATGGAATATTTCTGGTGCCAGATGGGGTGGTTTGAGTATCTCAGAAACTGCTGATCTCCTGAGATCTTCACACACAACAATCTCTAGAGTTTACAGAGAATGGTGTGAAAAAGCAAAAAAAAAATCCAGTGAGCAGCGGTTCTGTCGGAGAAAATGCTTTTTTAATAAGAGAGATCAAAGGAAAATAGCCCAACTAGTTCAAGCTGACAGGAAAGTGGAAGTAATTCAAAGAGCCACATATATTAGCTGTAGATATGGGTAGAGAAATAACAGATGGAGTTTAACCCGAGTAAATGTGAAGTGGTGCACCTTGGTAGGTCAAATCCAAAGAGACAATACATTGCTGAGGGCAAGATCCTGAGCAATGCCAATGAATAAAGGGATCTTAGGGTCCAAGTTTATAGCTCCTTGAAAGTGGCTATATAGGAAGGCATATGGCCTACTTGCCGTTATTAATCGAGGTACTGAGTTCAAATGTCATGATGTTATGTTGCAGCTTTAGAAAAGTCTAGTTAGGCCACATCTGGAGTATTACATATTTCTGGTCTTCCCATTATATGGATGATGTCAAAACTTGAAAGAAAGTGCAGAAGAGGATGTTGCCTGAATTAGAGGGCATGTGCTATAATGAGAGGTTGGACAAACTTGGATTGTTTCCTTTGGAGCCAGTGGAGGCTGAGGAGAGATCTGACAGAGGTTTATTAGATTATGAGAGACAAGATCGAGTAGACAGGCAGTGTCTTTTTCCAAAGGTTGAAATGTCTAGTACCAAATGGCATACATTGAAGGTGAGAGGGGTTATTTCAAAGGGGATATGAAGGGCAAGTTTTTTACACAGAGTGTGGTTCGTGCCTGGAACTTGCTGCCTGAGGTGGTGGTAGATTGGTTGAGGCAGAAACATTAGAGGCTTTTAAGACCCATTTAGGTGGACACATGAACGTGAGCAAAATGGAAGGATATTAGTTTACTAATTTAATTGGTAATCAAACTGGTAATTACAAATTTAAGGGGCCTGTTCCTGTGCTGCACTGTTCCATGTTACAAAAGTGGTTTGCAGAAAAGATACCTGATTGCGCAGCAGATCAAACCTTGAAGTGAATGGATGACAGCAGCAGAAGACCCCGAACATGCACTCAGTGGCCACTTTATGAGGTACAGAAGGTACCTAATGAAGTAACCACCAAGTATAAGAATCAGAATCAGGTTTATTGTCACTGTCTTATGTGACAGATAATCTGTTGATTTGCAGCATCAGTACAGTGCAAAGACATAAGATTAATATAAAGTATTAAATAACGTATAAAATAAAGTAAATAAATAGTGTAAAATGGAAGGAATAGTGAGGTAGTTTTCAAGGGTTCATGGACTATTCAGAAATCTGATGACAGAGGAGAAGTAGAGGAAGGTATGAGGGGAATTAGAAGCTTGTTCACTCCTATCCTTCAGCAAAATACACATTTGGTTCAGAAGGTTATTAACAAGTAATCATTCCTAGAAACTGTTCATCGGGTAAAGAAATCTTTAAAGGACGTGAGATTCTCAGATTTAGGTTGTACTGTCCTACAGTCATTGCTTCTTAAGCTTGACAAGATGCAGATTGACATTGCTGTGGAGTAGACTGATACGACAAGAAACAACAAATTACTCTACCAATGCTGATCCGTACAAAACAGAGTGGGGAGAGGATTACTGCAGGGCAGTGTGGTCCATTCCTCAAAGGTATTCATTTCTAATGCGATGTGACTACATTCAAGACCTTGGTGACATGCCATTTTTTTTGGCAGAAATCTGCTTCACATGAAATATTCTGAAGTAACATATTGTAATGCCTCAACCAAAGCAAGACTTGATATAGTTTTCTGTTCAGCGAGTGCAATATTCCCTAAGCAGGAAATAATAACAAACTTTGCAATGCTGCATAAAGCATTAAATAAAAGCTAATTGCCTATGATTTTCTTTAATATATATCTGCAATGAATCATTTGCACAAAATTTAATGGCTGGTTATTTCACTTTAAGCATGCTTGTTGTATTGTTTTACTTCAATAATTCAAATATGTTTTTAAAGAATACAGTGTACAAACAAACTCAATCCATCACTTCTGAATACAATAGCAGGAATCTGTCATTCAGATCCTTAAGCCTGAGTGCCTTTTATGAAATCATATCAGATGTGTATCTCAACTCCATGTTCTGCAAGGGATTCTTATCTTTTTTTCCATTCTTCATAGGAAGCAATCAATGATTGGGTCACCTCTTGATAAATAGTTTTGTTCAGTCAGACAGAATACCGATTAAGAACAACATCAATTTAAATTTGCATTTCCTGATACCCTTGGAACATGCCAATTAACAGCTTCATCTGTGTGTTCCCTCATTTATTTCCTTTGCTATTATTTTATTGTCTTTTCGCTTCTTCACATCTTTCTACCTTCTTTCAATTCTCTTCCTTTAATCTTCAATCTTTAATCTGCCTCTTATCTCTCATTCTGTTAAGAAAGTAAATGGACCCAAAGCACTCCTTAACTGATAAAGAAATTGGTTTTTGAAACATACTCAATGTAGCATAGAAATTGCAGCAGCCCGTTCATGCACAGGGAGGTCTATAATAAAATGTTAATTATTTATTGAAATTTAAAGTTGCCCAGGAAAATAGTGCTACAAGATCCCTTACATCCATCTCAGGGACAGATTGGACATCAGGTGATTATCTTATCTTAAAGATAGATGCTCCATACAAACAACTTTTCATCAGTACTTGATAGGATCTCCACTCTGCTTTGGAGTACAGACAACTGCAAGACCTGCATCATGCTGCTGTTTATTGATTACATCCCAGCATTCAACATCATCATTCCCTTTGCCCTAACATCCAAGCTTCAAAACCTGGGCCTCTGTACCTTCATCTCCACCTGGGTCCTTGACTTTCATTGGGAAGCTACAGTCAGTGCGGTACTAGTTTCTCCGTCTCAGTTTGAACACAGAAGTTCCTGAATGACGTGTGTTAGCCCAATACTCTACTCTCTCTACACACATGACTATGTGATTAAGCACAGCTTAAATGCCATCTATAAATCTGCCAATTACACCACTGTTCTTAATAAAACCTCAGATGATAATAAGGAAGCTTACAGGAGCAAGATCAGCTGGTTAAGAACCTCACACTCATTGTCGGCAAGACCAAGGAACTGATTGTGGGCATCAGAAAGGGGAAGTTGAGAGAACACACACGAGTCCTCATTGAACAGTCAGCACAAGAAAGGGTGAGCAACTTCAAGTTACTGGGTTCAAAGGTTCATTTATTATCAAAGTATACAACTCTGAAATTCTTCATCTCCAGATAGCCATGAAATGTAGAAAGGAAAGAATGGCAGCACGATCATCAACCCACAAGGCATTCTTCAATTACGTGAAGAAAAAAAGGATGACAGGAGTGAAGGTAGAACCGATTAGAGATAAAGGTGGGAAGATGTGCCTGGAGGCTGTGGAAGTGAGCAAGGTCCTCAATGAATACTTCTCTTCGGTATTCACCAATGAGAGGGAACTTGATGATGGTGAGGACAATATGAGTGAGGTTGATGTTCTGGAGCATGTTGATATTAAGAGAGAGGAGATGTTGGAGTTGTTAAAATACATTAGGACAGATAAGTCCCCGGGGCTTGACGGCATATTCCCCAGGCTGCTCCACGAGGTGAGAGAAGAGATTGCCGAGCCTCTGGCTAGGATCTTTATGTCCTCGTTGTCCATGGGAATGGTACCAGAGGATCGGAGGGAGGCAAATATTGTCCCCTTGTTCAAAAAAGGTAGTAGGGATAGTCTGGGTAATTATAGACCAGTGAGCCTTACGTCTGTGGTGGGAAAGCTGTCGGAAAAGATTCTTAGAGATAGGATCTATAGGCATTTAGAGAATCATGGTCTGGTCAGGGACAGTCAGCATGGCTTTGTGAAGGGCAGATCATGTCTAACAAGCCTGATAGAGTTCTTTGAGGAGGTGACCAGGCACATAGATGAGGGTAGTGCAGTGGATATGATCTATATGGATTTTAGTAAGGCTTTTGACAAGGTTCCACATGGTAGGCTTATTCAAAAAGTTAGAATGCATGGGATCCTGGGAAGATTGGCCAGGTGGATTCAGAATTGGCTTGCCTGCAGAAGGCAGAGGGTGGGAGTACATTCAAATTGGAGGATTGTGACTAGTGGTGTCCCACAAGGATCTATTCTGGGACCTCTACTTTTCATGATTTTTATTAATGACCTGGATATGGGGGTAGAAGGGTGTGTTGGCAATTTTGCAGACAACACAAAGGTTGGTAGTGTTGTAGATAGTGTAGAGGATTGTCAAAGATTGCAGAGAGACATTGATAGGATGCAGGAGTGGGTTGAGAAGTGGCAGATGGAGTTCAACCCGGAGAAGTGTGAGCTGGTACACTTTGGAAGGACAAACTCCAAGGCAGAGTACAAAGTAAATGGCAGGATACTTGGTAGTGTGGAGGAGCAGAGGGATCTCGGGGTACATGTCCACAGATCCCTGAAAGTTGCCTCACAGGTGGATAGGGTAGTTAAGAAAGCTTATGGGGTGTTAGCTTTCATAAGTCGAGGGATAGAGTTTAAGAGTCGCGATGTAATGATGCAGCTCTGTAAAACTCTGGTTAGGCCACACTTGGAGTACTGTGTCCAGTTCTGGTCACCTCACTATAGGAAGGATGGGGAAGCAGTGGAAAGGTTACAGAGGAGATTTACCAGGATGCTGCCTGGTTTAGAAAGTATACATTATGATCAGAGATTAAGGGAGCTAGGGCTTTACTCCTTGGAGATAAGGAGGATGAGAGGAGACATGATAGAGGTGGACAAGATAATAAGAGGATTAGATAGAGTGGATAGCCAGCACCTCTTCCCCAGGGCACCACTGCTCAATAGAAGAGGACATGGTTTTAAGGTAAGGGTTGGGAAGTTGAAGGGGGATATTAGAGGAAGGCTTTTTACTCAGAGAGTGGTTGGTGCGTGGAATGCACTGCCTGAGTCAATGGTGGAGGCAGATACACTAGTGAAGTTCAAGAGACTACTAGACAGGTATATGGAGGAATTTAAGGTGGGGGCTTATATAGGAGGCAGGGTTTGAGGGTCGGCACAACATTGTGGGCCGAAGGGCCTGTACTGTGCTGTACTATTCTATGTTCTATGTAAATCCCCCCTCCCTGCACAAAAAAAAAACAAATAAAAACAGAACAGGCACATCAACCCTCAAATCCCCCTCCCGTGCACAACAAAAAAAAGAGAGAAAGATTGGGCGAAAAACACAGAATATAAAAAACTATAAGCCTGAAAAAATGTCTGTAGTCCTAGTCCATATCCAAACTGCAGAGAACCTGGGTAATGTTCTTCAGGAACAATGGCAGGGCTTTCTCTCTGTGGCACCTCAGCGATCAAATGGCACTCTCCCCTCTCCATAACAGAGCGATCCCACCAGTGATTGAAAGTTGGTCTCCCCTCTCCATAGAAGAATGATCTCTCCAGTGATCAAATGGCAGTCTCCCCTCTCTGGCAGCAGAGTGATCACCAGCATTTAAAAGGCAGTTACTGAACTCCTGCATTTGCCTCGATGTTTCAATCTCCCTTATCGTTTTAATCGGCAAACAATCGGCAAATGAAGTTGTACATTGGCTTGTGCCCCGTAGCCTTCTCACCAGGAGGATCACACACACCGCCTCCGTCTCCCGGAATCCTCTCGGAAACTGTAGGGTGTTGAAGCTCCCAAATGATTTCCAAACAGAAAATCACAGGCTCCAACAGTTCCAGAATCATGTTCAAGATGAAAATCAAATGCCAAAGACATAAAAGAAGTGAAATATATGGTTTCCTGATCCACCTAGAAGATATTCACCAATGGAACGTTGTATGCTGGCACTATCTTGGCCAGAAGGGCATCAACATCAACATCCTGAAGGACCTATTCTGAGCCCAACACATCAGTGCAATTATGAAGAAGGAATGCCACCAGTCCTACTTCATTAAGAGATTGAAGGTATTTGTTATGACACCAAAGACTCGAATAATTTTCTATAGATGTATGGAGGAGATTGGTTGCACCAAGCCTGATGTGTAGCCTCCATTTAACAGGATCACGTGAGGCTACAGAGGGTTGTATACTCAGACAACCTACCCCACCATCAAGGACATCTACAGGAGTCAATGCCCTCACCATCCAGGACATGACCTCTTCTTATTACTACCACCAAAGAGTAGATACAGGAGACTGAATACCTAGCTGTAAAGATTGAGAAACACAGAACGTAGAAAACTACAGCTCATTACAGGCCCTTTGGTCCACAATGTTGTGCCAACCATGTAACCTACTCTAGAAATTGCCTAGAATTTCTCTACTGCATAGCCCTCTATTTTTCCAAGTTCCATGTACCTACGTAGGAGTCTCTTGAAAGACCCTATTGTATCCGCCTCTAACACTGTCACTGGCTGTTCATTCCACACACCCACCACTCACTGTGTGAAAAACATATCTCTGACATTCCATGTACTTACTTCTAAGCACCTTAACACTATGCCTCCTTGTGTTAGCCATTTCAGCCCTGGAAAAAAGCCTCCGGCTATCCACACGATCAATGACTCTCATCACATTATACATCTCTATCAGGTCACCTCTCATCCTCTGTCGCTCCAAGGTGAAAAGGCCAAGTTCACTCAACCTATTCTCATAAGGCACCAATCCAGGCAACATGCTTGTAATTTTTCTTTTCACTTTCTCTATAGTATCCACATCCTTTCTGTAGTGAGGTGACAAGAATTGAACATGGTACTCCAAGTGGAGTCTAAATAACCACAAGTCTCTTGAACTCAGTCCCAAGATTGATGAAGGCCATCACACCCATATGCCATCTTAACAATACTGTCAACCTGCGCAGCACCTTTGAGTGTCCTATGGACACAGACACCCAAGATCTCGCTGATCCTCCACACTGCTAAGAGTCTTACCATTCATACTATATTCTATTTTCAAATTTGACCTACCGAAATGAACCGCTTCACACTTATCTGGATTGAACACCATCTGCCACTTCTCAGCCCGGTTCTGCATCCTATCGATGTCCCGCTGTAAACTCTGACAACCCTTCAGACTACTCACAACACCCCCAACCTCTGTGTCATCAGCAAACTTCCTAACCCACCCTTCTACTTCCTCATCCAGGTGATTTATAAAAATCAAAAAGAGGAGTAGTCCCAGAACAGATCCCTGCGGAACATCACTTGTCACCGTCCTCCATGGAGAATACCAACTATCTACAACCAACCTTTGCCATCTGTGGGTAAACCAATTCTGGGACCACAAAACAAGGTCTCATTGGATCCCATGCCTCCTTATTTTCTGAATGAGCCTTGCATGGGGAACCTTATCAAATGCCTTACTGAAATTCATATACACTACATCAACTTCTCTACCTTCAACAATATGTTTTGTTACATCCTTGAAAAATTCAGTCTGGCTCATAAGACACAACCTGCCTTTGACAAAGTCATGCTAACTATCCCTCATCGGATTATGTCTCTCCAAATGCTCATAAATCTTGCCTTTCATGATCTTCTTCACCAACTTGCTCACCATTGAAGTAAGACTCATTGGTCTATAATTTCCTGGGTTATCTCTACTCCATTTCTTGAACAAGGAAACAACATTTACAACCTTCCAATCCTCCAGTACTTCTCCCATCCCTATTGATGATGCAATGATCATTGCCAGAGGCTCAGCAATCTCTTCCCTTGCTTCCCACAGTAGCCTGAGGTATATATCATCTGGTCCTGAAGACTTATCTAACTTAATACCTTTCAAAAGCTCCAGCACATCCTCTTTCTTAATCTCTATACACTCAAGCATTTTAGTCCAATGTAAGTCATCCCCAAAATTGCCAAGGTCCTTTTCACTGGTGAATACTGAAGCAAGGTATTCATTAAGTTCATCCACTACCTCCTCTGACTCCATGCACATGTTTCCACTATCACACCTGATTGGTCCTATTCTCACACGGATCGTCCTCTTCCTTTTCATATGTTTGTAGAATGCCTTGGGGTTTTCCTTAATCCTACTAGCTAAGGTCTTCTCATGGCTCCTTCTAGGTATACTAATTTCATTCTTAAGCTCCTTCATGGCATCCTTCTAAATTTCTAGAGCTCTAACAGTACCTAGTTTCTTGAACCTTTCGTAAACTTTCCTTTTCTTCTTAACTAGATTTTCTACATTCTTTGTACATTATAGTTCTTTTACCCTACCAATCTTTTGATGCCTGGATGGAATATACCTATGCAGAACACCATGCCAATGTTCCCTGAAAATCTTAGTGATAATTTAGTGATAATTTTTCAAAACTCGTTAGATTCTGGACTAGTTCCTGAGGATTGGAGGGTGGCTAATGTAACCCCACTTTTTAAAAAAGGAGGGAGAGAGAAACCGGGGAATTATAGGCCGGTTAGCCTAACGTCGGTGGTGGGGAAACTGCTGGAGTCAGTTATCAAGGATGTGATAACAGCACATTTGGAAAGCGGTGAAATGATCGGACAAAGTCAGCATGGATTTGTGAAAGGAAAATCATGTCTGACGAATCTCATAGAATTTTTTGAGGATGTAACTAGTAGAGTGGATAGGGGAGAACCAGTGGATGTGGTATATTTGGATTTTCAAAAGGCTTTTGACAAGATCCCACACAGGAGATTAGTGTGCAAACTTAAAGCACACGGTATTGGGGGTAAGGTATTGGTGTGGGTGGAGAATTGGTTAGCAGACAGGAAGCAAAGAGTGGGAATAAACGGGACCTTTTCAGAATGGCAGGCGGTGACTAGTGGGGTACCGCAAGGCTCAGTGCTGGGACCCCAGTTGTTTACAATATATATTAATGACTTGGATGAGGGAATTAAATGCAGCATCTCCAAGTTTGCGGATGACACGAAGCTGGGTGGCAGTGTTAGCAGTGAGGAGGATGCTAAGAGGATGCAGGGTGACTTGGATAGGTTGGGTGAGTGGGCAAACTCATGGCAGATGCAATTTAATGTGGATAAATGTGAAGTTATCCACTTTGGTGGCAAAAATAGGAAAACAGATTATTATCTGAATGGTGGCCGATTAGGAAAAGGGGAGGTGCAACGAGACCTGGGTGTCATTATACACCAGTCATTGAAAGTGGGCATGCAGGTACGGCAGGCGGTGAAAAAGGCGAACGGTATGCTGGCATTTATAGCGAGAGGATTCGAGTACAGGAGCAGGGAGGTACTACTGCAGTTGTACAAGGCCTTGGTGAGACCACACCTGGAGTATTGTGTGCAGTTTTGGTCCCCTAATCTGAGGAAAGACATCTTTGCCATAGAGGGAGTACAAAGAAGGTTCACCAGATTGATTCCTGGGATGGCAGGTCTTTCATATGAAGAAAGACTGGATGAACTGGGCTTGTACTCGTTGGAATTTAGAAGATTGAGGGGGGATCTGATTGAAACGTATAAGATCCTAAAGGGATTGGACAGGCTAGATGCGGGAAGATTGTTCCCGATGTTGGGGAGGTCTAGAACGAGGGGTCACAGTTTGAGGATAGAGGGGAAGCCTTTTAGGACCGAGGTTAGGAAAAACTTCTTCACACAGAGAGTGGTGAATCTGTGGAATTCTCTGCCACAGCAAACTGTTGAGGCCAGTTCATTAGCTATGTTTAAAAGGAAGTTAGATATGGCCCTTGTGGCTACAGGGGTCAGGGGGTATGGAGGGAAGGCTGGGTTCTGAGTTGGATGATCAGCCATGATCATAATAAATGGCGGTGCAGGCTCGAAGGGCCGAATGGCCTACTCCTGCACCTATTTTCTATGTTTCTATGTTTCTATCTGCTATATTTCTGCTGTGCATTTCCCTGAGAACTTCTGCTCCCAAGTTCCTGCCTAATAGCATCATATTTCCCCCTACCCCAATTAAATGTTTTCCCAAATTGTGTGCTTCTATCCCTCTTCAGCACTATGGTGAAGGAGAATGAGTTGTGGTCACTACCTCCAAAATGCTGTCCCACTGAGAGATAAGACACCTAACTGGGTCATTTCCCAACACCCGATCAAGTATAGCCTCTCCTCTAGATGGCTTATTTACATATTGTGTCAGGAAACTTTCATGAACACACCTAACAAACTCTGCCCCATCAAAACCCCTTGCTCTAAGTAGACGCCAGTCAATATTAGGCAAGTTAAAATCTCCCATCACAACAATCCTATTATTATTGCACCATTCCAGAATCTACCGCCCAATCTGCTCTTCGATGTCCCTGTTACTATTGGGGGGTCTATAAAACACAACCAGTAATATTATTACCCCTTCTTGTTTCTGACTTCCAGCCACACTGACTCAGTAGACAATCTCTCCATGACTTTCTCCTTTTTTGCAGCCTTAAGACTATCGCTGATTTGCAATGCCACTCCCCCACCTCTGTTGCCTCCATCCCTGTCCTTTTTTGAAACATCAGTTTCCCTATGACTATTGCTCCGCCTGAATTCACCCTGCCATTTTGATGCTCAAAGCTGGCCACAGTGCTATTGGTCTGGCTGCTACTGCCTTGCCCAGAGTCGTCATCCCTCTCAGCAATATTCAAAGTTGCTGAGGCGAATCGCCACAGGAGGACCCTGCATTACTTCTTCCTCCCTTTACCTCTCTCAATATTCACCTATCTACTGTCTGAATAGCAGGAGACAGAAAAGGCATGTTAGAAAGGCAATGTCATGATAATCGTTGGGGATTTTAACATGAAAGTGGATTGGGAAAACCAGGGCAGTACTGGACCTCAAGAGAAAGAATTTGTCGAATGTCTAAGGGCTATCTTTTTAGAACAGCTTGTTGTTGAGCCCACTGGGAGATTGGCTGTGCTGGATTGGGTGCTGTGCAATGATCCGGAGGTGATAAGAGAACGTAAGGTTAAGGAACCCTTAGGGAACAGTGATCACAATATGATCGAGCAACACACATCAAAGTTGCTGGTGAACGCAGCAGGCCAGGCAGCATCTCTAGGAAGAGGTACAGTCGACGTTTCGGGCCGAGACCCTTCGTCAGAAGTAACTGAAGGAAGAGCTAGTAAGAGATTTGAAAGTGGGAAGGGGAGGGGGAGATCCAAAATGATATGAGAAGACAGGAGGGGGAGGGATGGAGCCAAGAGAGGATAATGGGACAGGAGGCCCAGGGAGAAGGGAAAGGGGGAGGGTGGGAAAAAAACCCAGAGGTTGGGCAAGGGGTATAGTCAGAGGGACAGAAGGAGAAAAAGGAGAGAGAGAAAGAATGTGTGTATATAAATAAATAACGGATGGGGTACGAGGGGGAGGTGGGGCATTAGTGGAAGTTAGAGAAGTCAATGTTCATGCCATCAGGTTGGAGGCTACCCAGACGGAATATACCCAGCCTGCTGCGTTCACCAGCAACTTTAATGTGTGTTGCTTGAATTTCCAGCATCTGCAGAATTCCTCGTGTTTACAATATGATCGAGTTCACATTGAAATTTGAGAGCGAAAAAGAAATCCAATGTGTTGGTATCTCAGTAGAATAAAGGAGATTACAATGGCATGAGAAGGGAACTGACCGAAGTTGACTGGAAAGGGACATTTGCAGGAAGGACAGCAGAGCTGCAATGGCTGGAGTTTCTGGGAAAAATGAGGGAAGTGTAAGACAGATATATTCCAAATAAAAAGAAATTTTCAAAAGGAAGAAGAACACTACCGTAGCTGACAAGTGAAGTCAGAGCCAAAGTAAAAGCAAAAGAGAGGGCATACAAGGAAGCCAGAGCTAGTGGGAATGTGGAGGATTGGGGAGCTTTTAAAAACTTGCAGAAGGAAACTAAAAAGGTTATTCAGAAGGAAAAGGTGAATTATGAGAGGAAGCTTGCGACTAATATCAAAGAAGATACTAAAGGTTTTTTTTAAGTATATAAAGGGTAAAGGAGAGTCAAGGGTAGATATAGGACCAATACAAAATGACGTTGGAGATATTGTAATGAGAGATGCAGAGATGGCAGAAGAACTGAATGTGTATTTTGCATCAGTTTTCACAGTGGAAGATATCTGCAGTATACTGGACATTCAAGAGTGTCAGGAAAGTGAGGTTTGTGCAGTGAAAATTACAACTGAGAAGGTGCTCAGGAAGCTTAATGATCTGAGGGTGGATAAATCTCCTGAACCTGATGGAATGGCACCCTTGGGTTCTGAAGGGAGTAGATGGTAAGATTGCGGATGCATTAACGATGATCTTTCAAAATTCGATAGATTCTGGCAGATGACTGGAAAATTGCAAATGTTATTCTGCTATTTAACAAGGGTGGGAAGCAGCAGAAAGGAAACTATAGACCTGTTAGCCTGACATCAGTGGTTGGGAAGTTGTCGGAATTGATTGTTAGGGATGAGATTACGGAGTATCTGGAGGCACATGGCAAAATAGGCCAAAGCCAGCATGGTTTCCTGAATTGAAAATCCTGCCTGACAAACCTACGACAATACTTTGAGGAAATTACAAGCAGAGTAGACAAAGGAGATGCAGTAGACTTGATTTTTAGAAGGCCTTTGACAAGGTTGTGCGTATAAGGCTGCTTAGCAAAATAAGAACCCATGGAGTTACAGGGAACTTACTAACGTGGGTGGAGCATTGGCTAGTCGACAGAAAACAGAGAGTGGGAATAAAGGGATCCTATTCTGGCTGGCTGCCGGTTACCAGTGGAGTTCCACAGGGTCGGTGTTGGGACCACTGTTTTTTACGATGTACGTCAATGATTTGGACAACGGTATTAATTGATTTGTGGCTAAATTTGCTGATGATACAAAGATAGGTGGAGGAGCGGGTAGTGTTGAGGAAGCAAAGATCCTGCAAAGAGACTTACATAGTTTAGGGGAACGGGCAAAGAAGTGGCAAATGAAATGCAATGTGGGAAAGTGTATGGTCATGCACTTTGGTGGAAGAAATAAACAGGCAGACTATTATTTAGGTGGGGAGAGAACTCAAAATGCAGAGATGCAAAGGAAGTTGGGAGCTCTTGTGCAAGACTCAACCTTCAGGTTGAGTCGGCTGTGAAGAAGGCGAATGCAATGTTGGCATTCATTTCTAGAGGTATAGAATATAAGAGCAAGGATGTGATGTTGAGGCTCTATAAAGCACTCTTGAGACCACACTTGGAGTATTGTGTGCAGTTTTAGGCTTCTTATTTTAGAAAGGATATACTGGCATTGGAGAGGGTTCAGAGAAGATTTACAAGAATGATTCCAAGAATGGAAGGATTACCATATGAGGAATGTCTGGCATCTCTGGGGCTGTATTCCCTGGAGTTCAGGAGAATGAGGAGGGATCTCATAGAAACATTCTGAATGTAAAGGGCCTGAACAGATTGGATATGGCAAAGTTATTTCCCATGGTAGGGGATTCTAGGACAAGAAGGCATGACTTCAGGATTGAAGGACGTCCTTTTAGAACTGAGAAGCGGAGAAATTACTTTAGTCAGAGGGTGGTAAATCTGTGGAATTTGTTGCCAAAAGCAGCTGTGGGGGCTGAGTTATTGGGCGTATTTAAGGCTGAGATTGATAGTTTCTTGATTAGCCAGGGCATCAAAGGATATAGGAAGAAAGCAGGGGAGTGGGGATGACTGGAAGAATTGGATCAGCCCATGATTGAATGGTCTAGTGGCTCAGTGGGCTGGATGGCCTACTTCTGCTCCTATATCTTATGGTCTTATGGTCTTATGAATTCTGTAGTCTTGGGGTAACCACCTGCCCAAAGTCATATCTATCAATTGCTCTGCTTCCAGGATGATCCTTAGTTCATCCACCTCAGCTTCAGCTCCTTAATGCAGTCTTTCAGGAGCTGAAGTTGGCTGCACTTCCCACAGGTGTAGTCATCAGGGAGACCGTCAGGTTCCATGAATTCCTACATCTGCGGGAGGAACGTTCCACTGCCATATCTACCATCCTGCCTGCACTGTACAATGGGCAACCAAGACCAAATCAGCAATAACGAAATGAAAAACTACCCCTTTTAACCTGTTTCTTTGGCCTCAGCCTTTTCTCATCACAGCCTCTTGAGTCAAAATCTGATGCTCCTGCTTTCACCGCAGGCCTACCCCCAACAATGGCCACCCCACATCTCCCTTCTGTATTTTTATTTAAATCGCAGTGCTCTGTTCCTTCTGTTGATTGGGCCTCCAGAATGTCCAACATCCACGAAGCTCTCCATTTATACAAGCTTTGCTGACCCACGGTAACCTCGTCAAAGTGCTCTCTTCCGGCCACTGATTGGGCCTTCGGAATGTCTGAACGTCTGAAAAAACTCTTCTTTTAAACAAGTTTCGCTGACCTGTGAGTAACCTCATCAAAATGCTCTGCTCCCACCGTTGATTGGGCCTCAGGAATGTTGAAACACCCACCATGCTCTCCTTTTACAGAAGCTTCACTGACCTGTGAGTAACCTCATTGAAGTGTTCTGCTCCTGGCACTGACTAGGCCTCCGGAATAGAGCTTCACTCCCTCCATCATCAGATTTCTGCATGGTCCATGAACGCATGAACACCACCCCATTATTCCTTTACATGTTTACTATTATTTATGGATTTTTATGTCTGCATGGTACTACTGCTGCAAAATAACAAATTTCACATCATCTATCGATGAAAATAAATCTGATTCTGATTCTGATTCACTGTCGCATTATCTTGTTGGCCTTGCCCAGTGGTCCCCAACCTCCGGGCCATGGACCGATACATTGCCGCGAAGAAAGCAGCAGTACAGTGGTAGCCAGAATGCACCCAGCACATCTTTAAGAAAAAGCCAAAATAAACAGGCTAATTAATTAGATGCCACCCGGCGATTGCCGATTGCGTCGTCTCTGATCTGGGCCGACATTTACGTGCCGGGCGGCAAGTAATTAATTAGCTTGTTTATTTCACGTTTTTTCTTAAAGATGTGCTGGGTGCGTTCTGACTACCGCTGCACCACTGCATTCTTCGTGGAAATGTATCGGTCCGCGGCCCGGAGGTTGGGGACCACTGGCCTAGCCTATGCACTCAAAATACCAGAATAAAACTTGAACCCACAATCTGTGACTTAAATGCATGAGTGTCGCTATTTAAACAGGGTCTATACTTTCCATGCTCCTTTGTGTTGCAATGTTTGGGGCTTGATTAGTCCTTTAATGACAAGGGCATATATCTGGAGAATGAATGCGCTCATGTAAATTTCACTATCCCATGATGTTTGCAGACATCATTATAGATACTTGCTGTCTCACACTTGAGTAAAGAGAGATTAGATTTAAGTCCTACTTCAGAGAATAAGTTCAGACAGCATCGCAATTTAGAGGAGTGCAGCACCGTTGTAGGTTCCATTTTTCAAATGAAAGACAAGAGGATTCCTTTGGGGGCTTTCTTAAGTGAAATAAGGCATAATGTGAAGAACGATAACACACAATGTCTTTGCTAGCAATTATCTTTCTTCAAATATTATTTAAGACAATCGAATTTGCAACATTGCTTTTATGGAATCTTCCTGCATTGTTCTCCATTATTCGATAATGCAGCAATAATAATTTCTACAATTGCACTTCATTGACAGTGAAACATTCATGCATTTTGACAGTAGCATAGCAGTTAGTGCAATGCCTTGCAGTGCCAGCGACAGGAATGGGTTTGATTTCCACCTCTGTCTGTAAGGAGTTTGTATGCTCTCTCCACGACCACTTGGGTTTCGTCCACAGTTTCCTCCCACATTCCAAAGACATACCATTAGGGTTAGTGGGCATGCTATGTTGGTGCAGGGAGCATGGTGACACTTACGGGCTGCCCAGCGCAATCCTTGTTGATCCGATTTGATGCAAAATGATGCACGTCACTGTATGTCAAATAAAGCTAATCTTTTAACTTTCTTTGCTGAAATATCTGCAAATATTTCATCACAGAAGAGTGATTGAAACATTTTATCTCCAGTTTCATCAACTGCCTGGGGAAGGTCCTTAATAGTATTATTCTTATTTGCTTTGCTGATGACACAATACTTTGTTGGTGAAGGAGTTCAAGTTAGAAGTGTAACTCATATAGCTTCACTTCAATGAGACAGAGTTTCCTTCTGCACAACATCTTGTATGTTAGAGTAATTTTTTATTAGATTATGTCAATGGTGCCAGGTTAGTATGAATTATCAACCAATTGTAGTGATAAAAACTTTGACTTTCAGAACCTCTTCTAGAACCTTTTCTTCAAGATGTGCAAGATGTAGCAGAGTAATATAACTGCCTACATAAATTATTACTGTTACAATGTACTTTATACCATAAGGAAAATCTAGAGAGCCCAGCTGTTGCAAATTGCTGGAGGGTCTCAGCAGGCCAGGCAGCATCTATGGAAAATAGTAAAGAGTAAATAGTTGACAGTTCAGGCTGAGACCCTTCATCAGGGCTGGAGAAACAATGAGCAGTTGGAGCAAGAAGGTGGAAGGGGGGTGGAGGAGAGGAAGACATACAAGGTGGTAGGTGATAGGTGAAACTGGGAGAGGGAGCGGGGGTGAAGCAAAGAGCTGGGAGTCTGATAGGTGAAAGAAATTAAGGGCTGGAGAAGGGGGAATCTGATAGGAGAGTGGTGGATATATGGAATGCCGTGCCCCAGAAGGCTGTGGAGGCCAAGTCTCTGGATGCTTTAAGAAAGAGATGAATAGAGCTCTTAAAGATGGCAGAATCAAAGGTTATGGGGATAAGGCAGGAACTGGATACTAATTGTGGATGATCAGCCATGATCACAGTGAATGGCGGTGCTGGCTCGAAGGGCCGAATGGTCTACTCCTGCACCTATTGTCTATTGTCTATTGTCTATTGAGAGGCTCGATGACCATGAAAACAGGCTATTAGGTTGGAGGCTATCCAGACGGAATATAAAGTGTTGCCCTCCAACCTGAGTGTGGCTTCATTGGAATGGTAATGGAAGTAGAATTGAAGGGGGTGGCCACAAGGTGATCCTACTTTTTCTGGCACCCCCACTCCAACAGGATCCCACCACCAATTGCAGCTTTCCCACCCCCTCACTTTCTGCTTTCCACAGGGATTTATCCCTACATGACTCCCTTGTCCATTCATCTCTCCCCACTGATCTCCCTCCTGGCACTTATCCTTGCAAGTGGAGTAAGTCCCACACCTGCCGCTGCACCTCCTCCCTCACTACCATACAGGGTCCAAACAGTCCTTCCAGGTGTGGTGACACTTCACCTGTGAGTCTGTTGGGATCATTCACTGCATCTGGTGCTCCTGGGATGGCCTCCTGTACGTTGGTGAGACCCGATATAGACTGGGAGGCTGCTTCACTGAGTACCTACATTCCATCCGCCATTAAAAAGAGGGATCTCCCAGTGCCACACACTTCAATTCTACTTCCCATTCCTATTCCTGCATGATAGTCCATGCCTCCTCTACTGCTGTGATGATGCCACACTCAGGTTGGAGGAGTAACGTATTATCTTCAGCCTGCGTAGCCTCCAACCTGATTGCATGAGCCTGGATTTCTCAAACTTCTGGTAACTGCCTCCTCCTTCACCATTTCCCATCCCCTTTTCCCGCCCTCCCCACTTCTGCCTACTTGTCCATCACCTCACTCTGGTGCTCCTCCCCTTCCCTTTCTTCTATGGTCTTCTACCCTCTCCTGTCAGATTTCCCCCTTCTCCAGCCTTTCCACTTATGTCTTTCCCAGCTCTTTACTTCACCCCTCTCCCTCTCCCAGTTTCACCTATCTCCTACCACCTTGTACTTTTTCCTCCCATCCCCACCTTCTTGTTCTAACTTATCCTTGTTTTTCCAGTCCTGATGAAGGGTCTCGACCTGAAATGTTGATCGTTTACTCTTTTCCATAGATCCTGCCTGGCCTGCAGAGTTCCTCCAGCGTTTTATGTGTGCTGCAAGTTAATTCGTTGTTATCGCATTGTTCTCCATAGGAGCATGCCATATGCAAATTGCTCCCATATTTCCTACATTACAACACTAAGGTTTGTCCATCGTCATCAATGAAGACCTTGACACCATTAGTACTTTTTTTTTACGAGGTTGAGTTGCTGGCTCAACGCTCAACCCAGCACAGATGGAGAGCGTGCAAGGGAGCTGGCCGGATTCGAGCTCGGGACCTCTCGCCCCGAAGTCCAGCTGGCTGTGATGGTGGCATCGAGACTAGCGCTTGATTTGGATTTAAGTGAGGGAGAGTTATGCAGCATCAGTCTCACTCTCTCTTTCCAATTCCCAATTCCCAATGGATCCAGTGGCAAGACAAGAGTCGAGATGGCTGGAGATGGGACTCGGTGCAGTGGATGACCAGGACATCTTCTGTGTCTTGTCGTGCTCTACACATTCCCCAACGCTTGCAGAGACCGCCTTCTTGACCGTTGGACCTTCCAATGGTCTGGTCTGCTCAATCCACCAGAGTCTGTCTTCACATGCTGGGATAGACAACTCCCTATCTCACCGAGGGTTTGAGACCCGTCAGCTACCCTCACCTGGTTTAGCCACCTTGTCGAACCTGTTGCCCAGGGTGTGGTCGCTGTCGCATGCAAACAGCAACGAGGAGCCACAGGTGAGAGCTGAGTGCCAGGTGGGGACCAAAGGTGGACTAACCGCCTTGAAAAGAACACGACATATTCCCCCACCAGAGGTGCTACCCTTCCCTGACATGCCATACACCCCAATTACAACACTGGCTATACTTCAAAAGTACATTGTTGGTTGTAAAGTGCTTTGGAGTGTCCTGAGGTCATGAGAAGTGGCATATAAATACAAATCTTCCTTCCTTCAATAGAAGATTAAACTTCCAGCACTGTTGTGAACAATCAGGTGAAAAATTAAACAGACACAATCAGTAATGGGAGAAAATCTGTTTGAGTTGCAGTCAATGATCAATTTACAAATTAGAAACTTTTTAAATATTAATTTACCCACATTTCCAACCACATCCAATTGATATTATGGAAAAAAATTCTAAGTTTAAATCTTTTTTGGAAGGGTTTAATAGCATTCATTTATGAATTGATTATGAAAATAAATTCAGGTATATCTGATAAAATTAAGATTGAATGGGAAAGAGAATTCCAACTTCATTTACCTATAGAAAAACAGGAAAAAAATTTTCAATTAGTTAATTAGTTAAAAAAATTTTCAATTAGTTAACATGTCCTCTTTATGTGCTAAACATACATTGATACAATTTAAGGTGGTGCATAGGGCACATATGTTTAAAGACAAATGAACTCGTTTCTATTCACATATAAGCCCAATTTGTGCTCGATGCCATTCTGAAGTTGCTTCCTTGACTCATATGTTTTGGTCTTACCCTTTTTTGCATAACTATTGGAAAGATATCTTTGATATTATTTCTACTGTTTTGCATATTAATCTACAACCACACCCCGTTACTGCAATTTTTGGGTTACCAATGTCGGAAGATAGTTACTTATCCCTTTCAGCCTGTCGGATGATTGCTTTTTTAACATTAATGGCTAGAAAATTTATCTTATTGAACTGGAAAGAGGTCAATCCCCCTACTACATTTCAATGGTTTTCTCAAACTATATCTTGTTTAAATTTAGAGAAAATTAGAAGTGGCACCTCCGACCCTACGATTAAATTTGAAAAAACTTGGAGACCATTTATTCAACATTTCTGTATGATGTAGTTTGACCTTTCCGAATCCTTTTTTTAACTTAAAATACACGGATAGAGGAGTGGAGTTAACAACAATAATGATTCTAATATGTTAGCCTGTCTTTTTTTTCTATAGTTTTGTTTTTAGTTTTATTTAGTTTAGGTTAATATTGCTTAGTTTAATTAATATTTTTTTTTCTTTTCTAATTTGGGTTTTTTTTTTAGATTTTTTTTCTCATTTATCCCCCTACCATGTTTAATTATATTTAGAGTTTGGGAACCTTTATACATCTGTATTATTACCAATGCTATATTTGCAATGTCAATTATTAATAATGTAATCCCAATCTCTGTTCATTAATATTGTTGTTATGTTTATAGTTTTGAAAATTAATAAAAAGGTTGGAAAAGAAAGATTTGCAGCCAATGACCCTCCTCTCAGTTAACGAAGAACTCCGCAGGACAGGCAACATCTATGGAAAAGAATAGGCCGAGACCCTTCATCAAGGCCCGAAGCATTGACTCTTTATTCCTTTCCATAGATGCTGCCTCTCCTGCTGAGCATTGCCATCATTTTTTTGTGTGTTACTCTGGATTTCCAACATCTGCAGAATCTTGTGTTGTTTAGGTAATAAAGAATATGTTTTATATTTGGCTGGAAGCATGAGGGTCGGTAAGCTGGTGGTAACCAACACCTGTGTGAATCCCTGCAGCATCTAGTGACCCTGTGATCTCTGTCTTGGAGGCCAATTTCACAACGTTTTTCCAAGAGGGTGAACCCTCGCAAGGTGTCAGGCCCTGATGGTGTTTGAAAGGGCACTGAAAAACTGTGCCAAAAAACTGACGGGTGTGTTCAAGGACAACTTTAATCTCTCACTGCTGCAGTCAGATGTCCCCACTTGCTTCAAAGGGTGACAATCATACTAGTGCCCAAGAAAAGCAGGGTGAGTTGCCTCAATGATTATTACCCAGCGTCACTCACATCTGCTGTGATTGAGAGGTCGACCGTGGCTGAAATCAACTCCTGCCTAAGCAATGACCTGGACTTGCTATAATTTGCCTATTGTCACATTAGATCTACAGCAGATGTAATCTTACTGCCCCTCCACTTGACCTTGGGTCACCTGTAATACCTGTCAGGCTGCTGTTTATTGATTACAGCTCAGTGGTCAATACAATCATACCATCATTTCTAATCAACAAGCTCCAAAGTCTGGGTCTCTGTATATGACTTCTCCACCAGGAGACCACAGTCCATACGGATCAGAATTAACATTTTCTCCTCACTGACAATCAATACTGGATGCCTCAAGGATGCGTGCTTAGCCCACATCTCTACTCTTTTTCATCAACGACTGTGTGGCTAGGCACGGCTCAACTGCCATCACAACTGATGACACAACCACTATTGGCAGAATTTCAGATGGTACAAGGAGGCATACAGGAGCGAGATATATCAGCTGGTTTGGTGGTGTTGCAAAAACAACCTTGTACTTAATGTCAGTAAGATCAGGGAATTGATTGTGGATTTCAGGAAAGGGAAGTCAAGGGAACACACACGAGTCCTCATCAACAGCAGAAAGGGCGAGCAGTTTCAAGTTTCTGAGTGTCAACAGCTCTGAAGACCTATCCTGGACTAATCATATTGATGCAATTGCAAAGAAGGCATGACAGCAGCTAGATTTCATTTTGAGTTTGAGGAGAATTGGTATGTCACCAAAGACACTAGGAAATTTCTACAAATGTACCATTTAGAGCATTCTAACTGGTTACATCACTATCCAGTATGGAGTGGCCACTGCAGAAACTGGATTGGAAAAAGCTGCAGAAAATTGTAAGCTCAGTCAGGTCCATCATAGACACTAGCCTCCCCAGCATCCTGGACAGCTTCAAAAGGCAATACCTTAAAAAGACTGCATTCATCATTAAGGACATGTCCTCTTCTCATTGTTACCATAAAGGAGGTGGTACGGGAGCCTGAAGACACAAACTCAGTGTATCAGGAACAGCTTCTTCCCCTCCACCATCAAATTTCTAAATTGACAATGAATCCATGAGCACTACCCCTCTTTTCCTCTCTTTTTGCAAGGTTGATTTAATTTAATTCTTTTATATATACTTCTTGTTATGATTTATAATTTTTAAAATTCTTATGTATTTTGATGTACTGCTGCTGCAAAACATCAAATATTATGACATTTGCCAGTGACGTTAAACCTGATCGTGATTCTGAACCAACAGCAGTTGCAGGAAACTATTATAATTGAAGGCCAGAAGGTACGTGACGAGCTCTCCAGAATACGTAAAATCAGAGTTGGCAATCCAAGGAATGAACACTATATCTATATACCAGGACTTGGATGGACAGAGTCTGATAAGGAGGTATCAGCACACTTTAGTGTGTTGTTGCACGAATGAAGCTGCTGGGGGAAAGTACTGGTAGATACAAAACAGCTTCTTTATTCGACCAGGGTCAGCAGACATCATATGGAGACACTTTTGGTCAAAAGGTTTCTCTGGCCCAACGTGGGGCTCGGTGTTTCATGTGCTAAACATCAAACGACAGTTCCATATTTACAAAGTGTGGACAATGCTTTCTTTTAATCTACTAACAAACTTCACACCTCCCCCTTCACTCACACACCATAGATATCCAAGTGAATTTTAATCAGCATTGTCTCTCTGAGATTCACGGCTTTTAGGAACCCATTGTTCAGAGCTGCACTCCAAATTAAATCCACAATACATATACAAATGTATTGTGGATTTAATTTGGAGTGCAGCTCTGAACGATGGGTTCCTAAAAGACTGGTAGCCAAAGTAATTTGCTAAATGTAAATGTGCTAAACCCAAACATTGTTCTAACCTGAGCATGGTAATGGCTTTGTGCATGTTGATCTTTCATTCATCCTGTTATAGTTATAAGTCTATAGAATTGCTGAGTATACTGATAAGGAAATGAATCTCAGGGTTGTATATGGTGACATACACGTACTTTGATAATAAAATTTACTTAGAACTTTGAACTTTAAATCAGGCATGATGGGGCTGGCTGGTGGTGCAATGATATCAGCGCGGACCCGTCCCGGGTTCGAAACCAGTCGGGTCAGCTCCCCAGTATGCTTTCCATCCATGCCGGGTTGAGTGTCGAGATCGCAACTTGACCTCGTGAAATAAAAAGGGGAAAAATACTATGAAAATGCCTATGTGAGGAGTGGCGCGCCACACAGTCTCTCTCTCGCTCTGCGCCTTGTAAAAGTCATGAAAAAGACATCATCATGGACGCACGCACATGCAGATGCATACGCACAGACTCGCTCGCACGCAGGCACACACCAAAAAAAAATAAAAACAGGCATGATGAACCTTCTAGAATTTTTTGAAGAGGTAACCAGAAAGGTGGATAAGGCTGGGGCTGTGGGCTATTTTGACATTTGCAAGGCTTTTGACAAGGTCCCATGTGGTAGGCTTGTCTAAAAGGTTTAGCCTCATGGAATCCAGGGAAGCTAATTAAGTGGATTCAAAATTAGCTCAGAGGTAGGAAGCAGAGGGTAGTGACTGAAGGCTGTTTCTCGGAATGGAGATTGGTGACTCATGGTTTGTTACAGGACTTGTTGTTAGGACCCTTGTTATTCATTACTTATATGCTGTAAGTGACGTGGATGAGAATGTGCAAGGTTTAATCAGTAAGATTGTAGATGACACAAGATTAGTAGGTGGTGTTGATAGTGAAGAAAGTTATCATAGATTACAGGGGAATCTTGATCAGTTAGGGAAGTGAACCAAGATGTGACTAATGGATTTCTATGTAGTAAGATGATGCAATTTGGAAATTCAAGACAGTGTAGGACATTTTATGAATGATAGGGCATCAGGAGTGTGATGGAAAAGAGGGACTTGGCAATACAAGTCCCTCTATTCCATTACTTAGGAGTACAAATTCCATTGAAAGTGGCATCACAAGTAGACAGGTAAAAGGCATTTAGCATTTCGATCAGTCAGAGTATGGGAGCAGGGACATGATGTTGAAGTTGTATAACTCATGGGTGAAGCTACATTTGGAGTACGTATTCGACGCAAGTCACCTTGTTATAGAATATATGTGGTTAAACTGGAACGAATGCAGAAAAGATTTACAAGGATGTTGCCGGCATGAGAGGGCCTCAGTTATAGGGAAAGTTTGACTATGCTAGGTCCTTTTCCTTGGAACGTAGGAGAAAGAGGGGCAACCATACAGAATTATGAGAAACATAGTTAACAGTCTTTTCCCTAGGGTAAGTAAAACCAAAACTAGAGGTGAATAGGTTTAGTGTGAGATGGGCAAGAATTAGAAGGGAATGGGGGGGGGGTATTATTTTTTCATGCAGAAGATGGTGTGTACAGTATATGGAATGAGCTGCCAGACAAAATAGTTGAAGCTAGTATCATTTAAGAAGAAATTGAATAGTTTCACTGAGGGTCATGGGGGTGGGGATGGTGGTGGTCAAACACAAGAAATTGGAACCAGTTGGGTAGGAACTGTGGTTGATATGGACTCACTGGAACAAAGGGCCTATATCCATGCTCTACTGTTCTATGACTCTTTATGATAGTATTTTTCCCTGTAGATCTCAAAAAAAATTGCCATGTTTCCTACAGCCAAAATCTTAGTCCACTTGATTACAAGGGTTTAAGAATATAACAATAAAAAGATTTGAAAAGAAAGAAAAGAATATAACTGATTAATAATCAGTGAAAAATATTGATGGATTATGCATTGAACCAAGAGATGTCTTGCTGTTTTACCTCAGTACCTGCATAATTTCCTCACTGTAAACAAGGGTAGATTTTTAGTGTCTGTGGTTATTCTTACCTCCAGCTATAGGTTTTCTTACTCCACTTAAAAATGAGAAAGAAAACATTTCCATGCAGAACAAGTATTGTTGTATTAGGAGATTGCCCGAAGGCTCTGATTAAGAAAGGCTCACAACGACAATGATAACAGATGTGAGGCATCGCGGCCTAATCACTCAGTAAGTGCGTTGTTTCTTACTGGCAAGTTATGGACTGATGGATACTTCTGATAATTATTGGATGATTGGCCTTGAAACAGTCCACTTGCAAAAAAAGTTGAACTTGTACAGGTTTTATTACTATTGTAATGGACAACACCTATTTAAATATTTAGACAGATTTATCCAGTCTTCCTTCCACAAAACTTACAAATCATCATATTTAATGTTTTTTCAGTGTTTGATGATAATGTCACAATGCAAAATAATAGAAGTATGGAGTACTGTACTGAATTACAATGACATTGCCAATGTCTATTCATTCACCAGTAAAGTCTGCACTTAAAATGTGCCTAACCTGTAATTTAATGCTCAACATGAGATATAATGGAATCCGCAATGAGGAGCCTTGGGCTTGAGGTACTGATTACAAGCCATTCATTAGTCATCAGGTCAGCCAACTGGGGAGATATAAATTGTATCCCAGGGTTTCTCATCCCATCTTCTCAATTACTGAAAATGGCAGTTGTAAAGCAGAGATGTGAATTTTATTGTGACTTTCCGTCTAAATTAGTGTTGGCAACTGTTCCTTAGTAACCATAAGTAACACATTAAAAACTAATTATTTTCCTTAATTACTATTTTGTGTCAAAGAAAAATATTGGCCTACAGATTATTGTGTCTTGCGCTAAACAAGGGTTAACGGAGCCCTATTTAAGCAGTTTGATTGTTGATGCATTGTTTCATATACTTAAGGTGCTGGAGTAAGATTTGTCTTAATGGCTATTATTATAACTTATGAAAGAGGAAAGTCACTAACAGCAACTAGTACTTAAAGTATGATAAACAAACATAAAACCCTTGAAATAACAAATAACATGCCCAGGATTACTATTTACAGCAATTATACATGCAATAGGATCTGCTAGACACCGAGAAAAGCAAAGCTTATTGCTTTATTACTTGAAACCGTGATGAAGGAAAGTGCTGATTGTGAATGATTAATCACAAACAACGTCCTTCTCTAGATGCATCTTGTGCTTGAAAGGTAGAGGAAGAGTTTGCAAAACGATAATGCTGTGCCCAGGTCAACAAGTATTTTAAGATATTAAATAAGCACTAGAAAGACATTTCCTAGATTTTACTCATTCAATCCTGGAAGATGCTGCACAATGTAAAAGTTACACTCACAACACGCTGGAGGAACTCAGCAGGTCGGGCAGCATCAGTGGAAACGATGAGTCGATGTTTCGGGCCGGAACCCTTCGTCAGTTGACGTGCTTCAGATGTCGCCTCCAACCTCGTTTGGAATTGTTTCTTAGCTCTGGAAATAGCCACCCTCAAGTAATTCCTGGTTTTCTTGTGCAGACCTGGATCGCAGACAGACCCAGAGATAAGAATTGAATCTTGGTTGGTGGATCTGTGAAGCATGGCTTCTTTTCCAGCAGGCTTCGGGGACCTGGCACAGGGTTTTGACTCTTGATAATTCCTTACCGCACAGAGATGTTGCTTGACCACGGATTGTTGCTCTACAATCTTTATTGTGTGCCCAATATTATGTAAGTGATTGGCTGGAATTGTTTTCTTCAATATATAACCACTTCTTCCTGAGTCCAGATCTCTTCCTTCATCTGGATTCCACTTTTGGACATACAGTTGCTTACTGGAGACATGTTTATATGGATATGTTTTGTTTTACATGTAGCTTCTCTTGAATCTTCTATGTTCTCAGGTTGTCTGCACATTGGAATCTTGCATTTCCGTAATCATGGATGGAAAACCAATTCATGTTTCCATCTTGGAAACTATTACATTGTAAACACAAAATAATCTGCAGATGCTGGGATCAAAGCACACTCACAATATGCTGGAGGAACTCAGCAGCTCGGGCAGCATCAGTGGAAACGATGAGTCGATCTGTGGCATTTAAATCAGGTGATCCAGGTCTGCACAAGAAACCAGGAATGACTTGCATGTGGCTATTTCCAGAGCTAAGAAACAATTCCAAACGAGGTTGGAGGTGACATCCGATGCACGTCAACTCTGGCAGGGTTTGCAGGCCATTACTTCCTACAAAGAGAAACCCAACATCATGCATGGCAGTGATGCTTCACTACCAGATGAGCTCAATGCCTTTTATGCTTGAGAATAAAACTACAGCTATGAGGATCCCTGCAGCACCTGGTGACCCTGTGGTCTGACGCTGTCAGAATGTCTTACAGGAGGATGAACTTTCACAAGGCAGCAGGCCCCAATGGAGTACCTGGTAGGGATCTGAAAGCCTGTGTAAACCAACTGGCTTCACTCTCTCACTGCTAGGATTGGAATAATCCACGTGCTGCAAAAGGGCAACGATCATACCAGTGCCCAAGAGCAGTGTGAGCTGCCTTGACAACTATTGGCCACCACACCACATCTATGGTGATGAAATGCTTTGAGAAGTTGGTCATGGCTAGAACCAACTCCTGCCTCAGCATGGACCTGGACCCACTGCAATTTGCCTATTGCCACAATAGGTCTACAGTGGACGTGATCTCAGTGGCTCTCCACACAGCCTTGGATCACCTGGACAATACAAATATATGTGTCAAGATGCTGTTCATTCACTATAGCTCAGCGCTTAACACCATCATTCCTACAGTCCTGATGGAAAAGCTACAGAACCTCGGCCTCTGAACCTCCCTCTGCAACTGGATCCTCAGCTTTCTAACTGAAGACCACATCTGCACAGATAGATAATGACATCTCCAGCTCGCCGACAAACAACACTGGTGCACCTCAAGGATGTGGGCTTAGCCCACTTCTTTACTCTCTCTACACCCATCACTGTATGGCTATGTCTATCTTAAATACCATCTTTAAATTTACTGATGATACAACCATTGATGGCAGAATAGCAGATGTTGACAGGAGCGTGTACAGGAGCGAGATATGCTAACTAGCTGAGTGCTACCGCAATAAAAATCACCCACACAACGTCAGTAAGACCAAAGAGCTGATTGTGGACTTCAGGAAGGGTAAGAGAAGGGAACACAAACCAATCCTCATGGAGGGATCAGAAGTGGAGAGAGCGAGCAATTTCAAGTTTCTGGGTGTCAAGATCTCTGAGGATCTAACTTGGTCCCAACATATTGCTGCAGATACAAAAAATGAATTTAAGGAGATTTGATCTGTCAGCTGAAACACTAAAAACTTCTACAGATGTACCACAGAGAGCATTCTGACTGGCTGCATCACCTTCTGACATGGGGGTGGTGGGGTGGTGCTTGAGGTCTACTGCACAGGATCGTAGAAAGCTGCAGAGAGTTGTAAAATTGGTCAGTTCCAACATGGGTACTAGACTCCGCAGTATCCAAGACATCCTGAAGGAGTGGTGCCTCAGAAAAGCGGCTTCCATCATCAAGAACCCTCAGAACCCAGAACATGCATTCTTCTCATTGTTACCATCAGGAGGAGATACAGAAGCCTTAAGGCACACACTCAGTGATTCAGGAAGAGCTTCTTTCCCTCTGCCAGCCCATTTCTAAGTGGACACTACCTCACTCCTTTTTTTAAACTTCCGGGGTTTTTGCACACTTATCTTAACTGTTTAATATGCATATATATAGTATATACTTACTGGAATTCAGTTTTAAAATTTATTTGTCATGCATTGCATTGTACTGCTGCTGCAACGTTAACAAATTTCACAACAATTTCATATTAAAACCTGATTCTGATCCCGATTCTGCTCCCAAAGATTTGTGGGTTTGCAGACTAATTGGCTCTTGTAAATTGTCCCAAATATACAGGCGAGTGATAGAATCTGAGAAGAGTCAATGAGCATGTGGGAAGAATAACATGGAATTAGTGCAAAGAGCTGTTTGTCAGCTCAGACTCAGTTATCAGAGGAGCAATTTAATGCCGTATTATTCTATGATTCTTTGAATAAACTGAGGAAGATCAAGTGGAGACAGAAGAGAATGCAAGTACTGTAATTACATTCGATTTGTGTTTCATCCTTCCCTTACCTGGTTCCACTTATGACCTGCCTTCCTTACCAGATTCCAACATCTGCAGCCTCTTGCTTCCGCTTATCATCTTCCAGGCTCAGTCTCTACCCCCATCCTCTACTCCCCATAACTGGCTCCACCTGGCCCCTTTTTGCACTCTCTGGGGTTGAAGTCACCTTCTGCTAGGTGGAAATGGGCAATTTCCATGTGCTTTCTCTCCCCATCCCTCCTTTCCTCCCCAATATCCAACAATTAGGGGTTGGGTGGATGTAACAGTGCTGGGAGTGGTGAGCAGGCTTACCCCACTCCCTTGATGAGTCAGTGAGGCTAGCTGGTGGTTGCTCTTCCCATGACTGCTCATTCCCCTTTCACAGCTGGTTTTGTGTTTCTCTTCCAGACATTGTTCCATTCACTTCTCATTTAAAGAACTGTTCTGGTTATGAATAATTCTCAGGAATGGAACCCTGTTTTAACCAGTGGTCTGCCTGAATAAATATCAGGCTAATTGGCTGATAGGAGGCAATAGTGTCTGCAGATGCTGGGATCTGTAGTAAAACAAAACAAGCTGCTGGGGTTTCAAGGTTGAGTTTATTGTCAGGTGCACAAGTACATGGATGTACAGATGCAATGAAAATTTTACAGCAACGTCACAGGCACATAACATCCTTCATAAGAAAATCATAAATTATGCACAACTTTTACAAGAAGAAACACAATTAAATCCATAAAGTGGCTATATTGTTACTGGATTTTGGTAATTTTCATTGTGCCAGTTGGCTCAAGAACCAAAGGCTAAAGGGAGGTTTTTGTTCTTGAACCTGGTAGTATGGGACACAGACTTCTCTACCACATCTCTGGTGATGGCTGTCAAGATGGTATAGCCCAGGTATTGGGGGTCTTTGATGATGGATGGTGCTTTCTTCAGAAGAGACTCCTACAGATGCTAGTGATGGTGGAGAAGGATATGCCAGTGATGTACAGGGCTGAGTCCACAGATCTCCACTACTTCTTACAATCTTACATTTCACTTATCTTGAATAATAAAGGTGATCTCATTCTGATTTCAGTGGAAAGTTTGTAATCAGGGGACTTCTTTCAATTGATACCACGTTAAGAGTTACAAAAGAATGGCTTGTGATGGTATTGGGTTTGCTGACCGTGAAGTTCGAAACTTAACAAAGACCTTAAGCCATAAGGGATATAAATAGTCGAGAGTAACCTTACTAAAGGGAGACTAAACTGTAACTACCCTGTTTTCAAAGACTAATTCTGTGATGAAGACCCAGTCACTATTACTGCTGGGGATGAGTGTTTTACCGAGTGCACGATGTGCCGTCCATAGTTAGTGACGGGCCTTCGTCACATTACCACCCTCCTCTCCTGCAGCGGCAATGTTTGGCAGTCTAGACAGGAAGTCTGCTGTGATGTTCTCCTTTCCTGCTTTGTGCCGTACACAGAACCTGAAAGGTTGAAGTTCCAGGTACCACCTAGTCACCTTGGCGTTCCAGTCCTTCATTGTCTGGATCCAGGTCAGGGCTCTGTCGTCTGTCTGGAGGTCAAACTCCCTCCCAAGAAGGTAGTACCTGAGGCTGTCCAACGCCCTGACTTGATTGCCAGACACTCCTTCCTGATTGTGGAGTACTGGGTTTAACGGGGCAGAAGTTTCCTGCTGAGATGTAACACAGGATGTTCCTCACCTGGCTCTCCTCGAGCTAGTACTGCCCCGATGCCTACACCTGAGGCATCCACCTGCACCAGGAAGTGGCATTCAAAGTCAGGACTCTGCAACACAGGGGAAGAGCATAATTTCTCCTTCAGGCCCTGGAAAGCACTTTCACACTCCCCACTCCATTCCACAGGATTACGGGCCAACTTGCAGGTGAGGTTGGTCAATGGGGCTGCCAGGGTTGAAAAGTGAGGGATGAACCATCGGTACCAGCCCACTAGGCCAAGAAAAGACCGGACCTGGGTCTTGGTACGGGGCCGGTGTCATGGTCCGGATCGAGGTCCCTTTAAATTTAGCTTGTTTATGTTATGATCCAGACCGTTGATTCCCTGTTTTCCCGTGTCCCTCGACTTTGGTGATTAGAGACAATTAACACTCGGCTGAACCGGTAGTTTATAGTCTCCGGCTTTCAGCCGTTCGGCGCGGGAGCGTCTGCAAAGTCATCTAAGGTACGGTGTGCCGATGTCATCAGGATGGAGCAAGCCTAGTCTCTGCCGAAGCGAGTGCCGGTAATTCGCCCTTCCTCGCCGGAGCAACCCTGTCCAGTTACCTCGCCAAAGCGAGCCTGCAAAGTTTCCTCACCGAGATGGGTCCGTCAGTTAACCCGCCAGAGGGAATCAAGAACAGCTGTGTACTGTTCCCGGGCTGAGTTGAGAGCTCGCCACTACCCGGAGGCTCCAAGTCAAGTCCTGGTCCTGGCGGCATTCGAGCACCGAGTCAAGTCCTGGCCCTGGTGGCATTCAAACACCAAGTCAAGTCCTGGCCCTGGCGGTCTGTGATTCCTGTCCTACCCCCTTGTCTGAATCCCTTCTCTGCCCCTCTTGCCTTTAGCCCTCGTCTGCTGCCCCCGTTTGCATTTCGGTCTAGTTCCATCACCAGAGCTAGATAGGTACTGTCTGGTGTTCATTCATGTTGGTCTTGTCTTGTCTTGTCCTCGCCTCCGTGGGGTAAGTCAGGCCATCTTGCCGTTGCCCTGCGGGGGGGTCATGTCTTATCTTGTCTGGTCCTCGCCTCCGTGGGGTAAGTCAGGCCGTATTGCCGTTGTCCCGTGGGGAGTCATGTCTTGTCCTTACCTCCGTGGGGTAAGTCTGGCCGTCTTGCCAATTGCCCCGCGGGGAGTCATGTCTTTTCTTGTCTTGTCCTCACCTCCGTGGGGTAAGTCAGGCCGTCTTGCCGTTGCTCCGTGGGGGGTCATGTTCTGTCTTGTCCTCGCCTCCATGGGGTAAGTCAGGCCATCTTGCCATCACTCCGTAGAGGGTCATGAGTCCTGGCCCTATGTCCTGTACCCAAGGAGGGGTCCCGACTCTGTGTTCTGTGTATGTGTCCATGGTTTCATGTAGCTGCTCTCCCGAGACCGAGGCTCTGTGTTCCCATGTTCCTCCTCTCCCTAGCCCATGTCATGTCCATGCCTGGTTCTGGGGTCCGAGCCCGAGGCAAGACCCAGGTACTGGGTCCTTGCCCAGTCTCGGGCTCGGAGTCCATACCCTAGCCTCTTCATGTCTCCTCTAGTTCTGGGAGCCGATTCTGAGTCTTAGCCCAGACCCTTGGTCCCAGCCTAGTCGTAGTCCTCAGTCCTTGTCCTGTTCGCTATTCCTACTCCTGCCTTGCTCTCATGGTTTCGAACAATAAACTAAATTTAAGTAACCTCAAGATGTGTCTAGCATTTGGGTCCACCCTTGCTCCCAATGCCCCGCCAGTGTGACAGCCTGGGGCTGTTCAGAATGGCCTCAACTACACCTTCAGAGTCATCTTCCTCAATCACCCGGCGTGCCAGTAGTGAAGTGATGGAAGGAGGGCTGCTTCTTTCCTCCCAGGCTTTCAAGAGGTTCACATGGTAAGTTTGCTTTTGTTTCCTCTTCTCTGGATGCAGGATCTCATATGTTGTAGGCCCCATCCTCCTTATAACCTCAAAAGGTCCCTGCCACTTGGCCAGCAGCTTGCTGGATGAGGAGGGCAGGAACAACAAGACCTTTTGACCTGGTTAGAACTCACGTTGGCGTGCTTGCTGGTCATACCACTGCTTCTGAGTCTTCTGGGCCTCCAGGAGGTTGAGTCTGGCCTCCTCTCAATACTTCTCCAACCGGTCCCTCATCTGGAGGACATATTGTACAGCACCTTGCCCCTCCACAGGATTAGCTGCCACCTTCTCCTCCCAGTTCTGTTTCAGCAGATCCAAGGGCCGCTGGACTGGCCAACCATAGAGCAGCTCGAAAGGGGACAATCCGGTAGATGCCTGAGGCACTTCCCTGTAGGCAAAGAGCAGAAAGGGTAACCATTTATCCCAATCCTTCCCTGTATCAGATACAACCTTTCTGAGCATCCTCTTGAGTGTTTGGTTAAACCTCTCCACCAGGCCATTTGTCTCTGGGTGATAAGGAGATGTCCTGATAGCGGTTATGCCCAACCCCTTATGCAGCTGGCTGATCAGGCGAGATGTAAAGTTGGTTCCCTTTCATGGAGCTGTCTCATATAGAGGCAGCAGCAACCTGCAGCAGCTCTGTTTCAGACCCAGTCACTATTACTGCTGGGGATGAGTGTTTTACCGAGTGCGCCATGTGCTGTCCATAGTTAGTGACGAGCCTTCGTCACAAATTCACTTCCCTCTTCATTCTCCTCAGTGAGGTTAGTTGCCAATATCCACTATTCAAACAGTAGATCCCCTCTCCCTACCAAGGAAAAGATACTTAGCGAAGAAAGTAGTTTAAAACACAATTAATTTATTTTCTGTGATACAAAAATACAAAAATTTTAAAATCTAAGCATTCTTAAAGCATATTTAAAACTCACAGAGGATTTCTATCTTAAACACTTCCCAATTACAAACTATTTCTAAAACACAAAGTATTTCCAAATTACAAACACAAAGGATTTCCAAAATACAGCTACAATCCCTATAAACTAAAAAGACATACTGAAAATGCAGGAAAACAAGTTGTCTATTGCAGAATTTGAAACTAAAGGAATGGATTCTAGTTCACCCCCTGTTTCTCTTATGTTTCTTGATGTACCTTACCCCATTCCTCATAAGCCTGAATTGCTCCCTACATTTATACCCTTTCTCTACCTCTTGGGTGACTTCACACACATAATATTTCTTCAAATACCGTTTTTACATGAATGATCCAATAGCTTCTTGGAGACACAGTTTTCAGGTAATGTTGTAAAGCTAAATTCTTTGAGTACATAAACTTCCCAACATTAATAGATCAATTATTTGATATACCAAGTAATTTGTTTTCATCTGGTCTGCAAGCTTCCTTGAACTAAGCAACCTGGTAAACTCATTTGTTTGAAACAAGCCAAATTAAACAACCATTGCCTTAAACACAAGAAATTCTGCAGATGCTGGAAATCCAAAGCAACACACACAAAATGATGGAGGAACTCAGCACATCAGGTAGCATCAACTGAAATGAATAAACAGTTGATGGTTCAGTCCAGGACTGATACTGCATCTCGACCAGCAATAACCAGGTAAAGTTAGCTAGCATCTGCTTCTCATGGAGAGAGTTTCTGCAAAGCTGCAATATAGACAATACTTTGTTTTAACTTCAAACTGATTACTGCTTCCCATTTACATTTTAATAACTGAAGATTGACTCTCAGTTACAACCAGAAAAGCAATATTAGTTGGAAGTTTACTTTCAACTGTTTGATCTTACAAGTGACAGCTGCTGTGTTTAGAAAGCAAGTTTTTCAAACAAACTAAGGGCCTTAGGAAGTGAATATCCATCACAGGTTCATGTACCACTATGTCATTTAGTGATTGTTTGTCCACAGTAGACTTCAGACTTTAGGCTGCTAAGAGTAATGGTGGGATTTAAGAGGCTTTAGATAGATGAATGTATATACAAACGTTTGTACAAGGAATGGAGGGATATAGACCATTTTCAGGCAAAAGACATTTAGCTTAATTTGGCATTGTGTTCGGCAGAGACATAGTGGCCTACTTTCTTCCTTTGTAGCTCCGTCATTCAATAGCTCCATAATTTTTATATTTCATTTGTGATTCTACATCTCCATAAAGTCAGAAAGTCACAGGAGACAGAAAAGATATGCAAGAAGGGCAATGCTATGGAAGTCATGGAGGATTTCAATACTCTAGTAGATTGGAAAAATCAGTTTGGTGCTGGATCCCAAGAGAGGGAATTTGTAGAATGCTTGTGCGATGGTCTTTTAGAACAGCTTGTGGGTGAGACCACAAGACCATAAGATGATAAGATGCAGGAGCAAAATTAAGCCATTTGGCCCATCTAGTTTGCTCTGCCATTTCATCATGGCTGATCCTCAATTTCTTGCCTTCTCCCCATAACCTTTAATATTCTGACTAATCAAGAACCTATCAACCTCTGTCTTAAATATACCCAAAGACTTAGCCACCACAGCTGTTTGTGGCAATAAATTCCACAGATTCCACTCTTTGGCTAAAGAAATTCCTCCTCATCCCTGCTCTAAATGGGCATCCTGTATTCTGAGGCTGTGGCCTCTTGTCCTGGCCTCTCCCTCCTCTCCACATCAACTCAGTCAAGGTCTTTGAACATTTGCTAGGTTTCAATGAGATCCCCCACCAATCTTCTGAATTCCAGTGCGTACAGGCCCACAGCCATCAATTAGTCCTCATTTCGCAACCCTTTCATTCCCGAAATAATTCTAGTGAAACTACTCTGTATCTTCTCCAATGTCAGCACATCCTTTCTTAGCTCACAGTACAGTCATCCCTCGGTATCCACGGGGAATTGGTTGCAGGACCCTCTGCGGTTGCTCAAGTCCCTTATATAAAATGGTGTAGTAGTTGCATATAACCTACGCACATCCTCCCGTATACTTTAAGTCATCTCTTGATTACTTATAATACCTAATACAATATAAATGCTATGTAACGAGTTGTTATACTGTATTGATTAGGGAATAATGACAAGAAAAAAAGTCTGTACATGTTCAGTACAGACGCAAACATCGTAGCTCTTCTGGGAACGCTGATGCTGCCTCGGCATCAGCCGATGCCAATTCTCCCGTGATCTTTAAGTTCTTGAGGCTGTAGCACTTTACATAGACAGACTGGCCTTAAACGCCTTCCTCTTGCTCAAAATGAGATGCACAAACAATGCTCAAACAACGAGTGCTGGAGAGGGACGGAGGATCTGTGAAATGGCGGGAGACTACAGTAGGGTATGCCTACACATCACTTCATTCGTGTGGATTCAGCGAAGTGCTCGGCGTGCGGCAGATTCACGGTTTTGCTTTTTGGAGCTTTCTGGAATTATTTTTCCGTAAGTTTCAATCCGCAGTAGGTTAAATCCACGGATGTGGAACCCATGGTTACGGAGGGCCGACTGTACTCCAAGTGAGGCCTTATCAGTGCCTTATAAAGCCTCAACATTACATTCTTGTTTTTATATTCTAGTCCTCTTGAAATGAATGTTAACATTGTATTTGCCTTCCTCACCACCGATTCAACCCCCAAGTTAATCTTTAGGGAATCCTGCAGGAGGACTTCCAAGTCCCCTTGCATCACAAATTTTTGAATTTTCTCTTCAATAAGAAAATAGTCTATGTGTTCACTTTTTCTTCCAAAGTGTATTAACATACACTTCCTGACAGTGTATTCCATCTGCCACTTCTTTGCTCATTCTCCTCATCTTTCTAAGTCTTTCTGTAGCTTTTCTGTTTCCTCAGCAGTACTTTTCCCTGCACATATCTTCATATCATCCAAAAACTTGGCCACAAAGCCATCAATTCTGTCATCCAAATCATTGACATATAACATAGAAATAAGTGGTCCCAACACAGACCCATAGAAGACCACTGGTCAGTGGCAGCCAGGCAGAAAAAGCCCCCTTTATTCTCACACTTTGCCTCCTGCTAATCAACCAATGATCGACTTAAGCTAGTATCTTTCCTGTAATACCATGGCTCTTAACTTGTTAAGCAGCCTCACGTACGGCAACTTGTTAAAGGCCTTATGAATATCCAAGTACACAACATCCACCAATTCTCCTTTGTCTATCCTGCTTGCTATTTCTTTAAAGAATTCCAACAGATTTGTCAGACAAGATTTTCCCAGATGGACACCATGCTGACTTCGGCCTTTTTTATCATATGCCTCCAAGTATTCCAAAACCTCATCTTTAACCGTGCTTACACATCAAGAGAAGAAGGATGATTACGTGAGAATGCTGTTCTTGGACTACAGTTCAACATTCAACACTATAATTCCCTCCAGGCTCAACAGGAAGCTCAGAGACCATGGCCTTCACCCTGCCTTGTGCAGCTGGTTCCTGGATTTCCTGTCAGATCACTAGCAAGTGGTAAGAGTGGGCTCCCTCACTTCCACCCCTCTGACTCTCCACACAGGAGCCCCTCAGGGCTGTGTACTAAGTCCCCAGCTATACTCCCTGTAAAGCCATGACTGCGTTTCCACCCACAGCTCTAATCTGCTAATTAAATTTGCCAATGACATTACATTGATTGGCCTAGTCTCTGACAATAATGAGGTGGCCTACAAAGAAGAAGTCATCTCTCTGACACAGTGGTGTCAAGAAAACAACCTCTCCCTCAATGTCGCAAAAACAAAGGAGCTCGTTGTGGATTACAGGAGGAATGGAAATGGGCTAACAACTTTTGACATCAATGGATCTGGGGTTGAGAAAGTAAACAGCTTTAAGTTCCTCGGCATCCACATCACCGAGGACCTCACATGGACTGTACACACACCAGCTGTGTGTGAAAAAGACACAATAGCACCTCTTTCATCTCAGATGATGAGGAAGTTTGGTATGGGCCCCAAATCCATATCTGCTAAATGCTCCTATTTTTACCCTCACTGGTGTGTGGCACAGGCAGCAATCCAGACACTATTACTCTGGCAGTCCTGTGTTTATTCACTGTAAGGATTCACTCTTAATGTAATGGCTTCTTTGTAATGTTTCACTGCTAAGGCTAATGTAATGGCTTCTCTGTAATGTTCACTGCCGAGGAAACGGTTTCTCTGTAGCAGCAATGTTTGGATTATTGCTGGAGATAACAGGACTGTTGAATGCATGTTAGCCAATCAGAGATTGTTGCTTTGTCTTGTGAATCTGGAAGGAGGTTTTTCGCGGTCTTTGTGGAGGAGGGATGAAGAGGGAAGACATGTGTGGAGAGAGCTGGTAGACCACCAGACGGAGTGGACTGGGATCTGAGGATCCGAAGGTCGGTGACGCTCGGAGGAGATCGATGATGGAAGAATGGCGACTGAGTGAGCTCCAACGTGCACTTTTGACTTTTCCTTGAATTGGGCCTTTTTAAAAAATTTCATTATTAACTGTATATTCAGATTAAGATTCATAAAGTTCAATCATTTAATTGCATATGGTGTACTGTTTGATATTTTGCGTTGTGGGTTTGTAACTGGGTGGTACACTACACAGCATCCACACAAACGTGATTTCTCAGTTTGGCGGGGCCAAAGGCTGTTTTTCCCTAGACGAAGACGAGCTGGGCGAACCTGAGGGTAACAAATGTGGGGGCTAAGTTCAGGATTGATTCCATTGGATGCTGTGTGATTGCCCTGTTTAAATCTCTTCTGATATGGATGCTGCTGGGGTGGAGTGCTGGTGTGCCTCTGTGGGGTTACCGGTAATTAATGTGTGCGTGTTGAGTGGGCTGGATATTCGTACCCCGGATGAATTGTTTACTCGATTTTTGAGTATGGTTAAAGCTGCTGGCAAAGTTGAAATCATAGCGCGAAGGTTTGATAAAATGGCGGGCTCAGACCTTGTTTTAGTTCAGACTAGCGCTGACGTAATGGCAGTGGGACTGCCAGCGTCTGTCTGTGCCCCAGGTGAGGCAGGGCCATGGCCTGTCCATACTGTCAGGGAGGAGGAGAAGGGAGCCCAGCAGGCTGGGTCACAAGCTGAGTTGCCTGTAGTCGGGGGTGGAGATTTCAGAGACAGGGTTCTATCGTTTCTGAGGAGCGAGGGGAAAGAGTGGTCAGATGTGAAAAGTTTAATTAGTCCCCGTCCCCAGTGAAGAGTGAGGGTTCTGAGTTGGCATCAGCCCTTACCTCCCTGGTGAATAAGTGGCCCAGTGCACAGGCAGAGGGTCCCGACCGGAAGCTAAGAATGTTCTCTGGAATAACACCCACCCCAGAGGGGGAAGAGGGGTGTGAGATTTGGGTGGAGCAGCCCTCTCAGCTGTTAGATGAGTGGCAGAGCTCTGATGACGAAAAGCGACAGAGATTGGCTGAAAGTTTGAAGGGGTTGGCGGCTGATGTAGTGAGAGCTGTGAAAACTAGCCAACCCTCTGCTACCCTTGCCGACTGTCTAGACACATTAGAGAGCGCTTTTGGTATGACAGGGAGCCCACTGGAGCTCATGTGAGAGTGTTTCAAAGCATGCGTCAGGAGAAAGGGGAGAAGCCTTCTGCTTACATTTTTTGGCTAGAGAGAGACAGCTAAATTGTTTGCCGCGCCGGAGGGTCATTCAGGCTGCTGAGGTGGATAAGTTAAGGATGGACCAGATAGCCAAGGGCGCCCAGTCCCAGGACATGATTGCTAGGGGTATCCGACAGTCCCGTAAAACGCATCTCTCTCCCTCATTTCCTGAGCTGATCAGAGAGGAGGAAGAGAATGCGTCAGAGGCGCGGGAGAACTCCTTCAGTGGGGTACAGTCCTCGGTAGTAACCCCTTGTGGTGAAGTGACTGTGGCTAGCCAAACCCGAGGGATGGTAAAGGAGATGGTGGCAGAGCTGAGAACTGAGCTGTCCCGAGTGTTAACAGCAGGTGTGGACCCTCCGTATGACAGGACTCGTAGAGAGGGGGCCCCCCCAAGGGGACAGATTATGCAGAGGGCTGCGGGTGGCTGGGGTTCTGTGAGAAGAGGGGCGGCCGACAGCGTGTGCTATAACTGTGGGGAAGAGGCACACTTCCGGTGGGAATGTGAGCAGCAGGAAGCCCCTTGGAGAGTGAGCTCCTGGGTACCTAAGCAGGGAGAGGCGTCGGGAAACTTAGAGGACACCTAGTGAGGGAATGGCCTGGTGTCTCTGGGGGAACACGTTCCCAGCAATGTACCAGGGAACTCCCGAAAGCAAAAGACCCACTTCCTGAAGGCTTAGTGGGACCGTGCTCCAGTGTGTCGCGATGGATAGAGGGTATTTACGTTAAAGTCATACTCGACACCTGGTTGAAGATCACGTTACTATACTGTTCATTTTACAACCAGTATCTGAAGCATTTACACTTAACACCATTCAGTGCACTGGAGATTTGGGGTCTCAGTGCTGGTGATTATCCATACGACGGACAAACTGGAGTTCTTGGAAGCCGATGTGGGAGTGTCTGAGGTTCTTGATACATTAGTGCTGGTTTGTCCGGACCCTGTTGAGAAGGGCAGCGTCTCAATTCTGGTCGGGACCAACACCCCTCTTGTGAGGAGGTTCATGGGGGCCTGCAAGGAGAAGGCTGGTGAGAGCTTTCTGGGAATATTGTCCGTGCACCCGGTGTTTCAAGCTGCTTTTCAGGAAGTGCGTGGCAGCATTGGGCTGGATATTGAATTTAAACGGGGGACTGTGTGGTTCACCCAGTTGAAGCCAATGGTGGCACAGCCCAGGGAAGTAGCGAGAGTGATAGGGATCCCCAAATTTCCCGGAATGCCTGGTGCATCTGTTCCCAGTGATGGTAATGTCTAGTACCCCTGTGAGACGCGCCGGGGAGAAAAAAGTTGACTGCTGGGTTATTCAACTTTGGGGACTCCCCGGTGCCGCAGGGTTGGAAAAGGAGGCTGGTAGAGAAGATGTTGAAGCTGGAAGGTGTCTTTTCCATTGGCGAGTTTGATGTGGGTTGTTCCAAGAGCATTTGTCACACTATTTGGGTGACCGAGGACACCCCGTTTAGAGAGAGGTCGTGGTGACTGGCCCCTGCAGACGTGGAAGACCTGTGGCAGCATTTGTGTAAGTTGAAGGAAGCTGGGATCATCACTGAGTCCCAAAGCTCCTATGCACCTCCAGTAGTAGTGTCCCGGAAGAAGAACCGGAAGGTACGCATGTGTGTGGACTGTAGGACTCTGAACAGGCGCACCATCCCTGAACAGTATACGGTCCTGAGGGTCGAAGACACGCTGGCCTGTCTGAGTGGTGTGAAGTGGTTCAGTGTGCTGGATTTGAGGAGTGGATATTACCAGATCCCTATAAGTGAGGCCAACAAAGAGAAGACGGCCTTTATATGTCCCCTGGGATTCTTCCAGTTCGAAAGGATGCCCCAGGGCATATCAGGAGCCCCTTCAACCTTCCAGCAGGTCATGGAGAAGACGATGGGGGATATGAACTTGATTTAGGTGTTGGTGTATTTGGATGACCTCATAGTATTTGGATCCACCTTGGAAGAACATGAAGTGAGGCTACTGAAGGTGCTCGGTCGCCTGAAAGCTGAAGGGTTAAAACTTTCCCTGGACAAGTGCCAGTTCTGCAAAATGTATGTTAGCTATGTCGGACACATAATCTCATGGAATGGAGTAGTTACAGACTTGGCTAAGATAGAAGCGGAGGCCACTTGGCCAAGGCCCCAGACTGTGAGCGCTCTGCGCTCGTTCCCTGGATTCTGTGGTTATTATCGGAGATTCGTGAAGGGCTACGCCAAAGTGAGTCACCTATTGAATCAGGTTCTGTGTGGTTACCTTCCCTTGGGGAAGAAAGGGAGGGGGAGAAAGGACTGGAGGGTGGAGAGTATCTTAACGCATCGGAGCCCTTTGGACAGAGGTGGGATATAAAATGTGTGGAGGCCTTTCAGTCACTGAAGGAGCTGCTGACCCAGGCACCGGTGCTGGCTTTTGCAGACCCCTGATTGCTGTATATACTGCACACAGATGCCTGCCGAGAGGTCCTCTATCAGGATCAGGGCACCAGGTTGAGGCTTTTGGCGTTTGTCAGCCAGAGTCTGTAGCCCTCTGAGAGAAACTATTCCATGCACAAGTTGGAATTCCTGGCGATGGAATGGGCGGTGGTGGATAAGCTGAGTGATGATCTCTACGGGGCCAAGTTTGAGGTGAGGACGGACAACAACCCCTTAACTTATATCCTGACCTCGGCAAAACTGGGTGCCACAGGCCATCAATGGTAAGCAGCGTTATCTGCCTATGATTTCAGCCTGAAGTACCAGTCGGGGAGCTGGAACATTGATGCGGATGCTTTGGCCTGAAGGGTGCATGAGGAACTGGACAGGGACAAGGAGTGGGAGAGCGTTCCTGCCCCTGGGGTGAAGGCCATGTGTCAGTTTGCCATCACCGTGAAGGCAGAGGAAAAGGAGAGGCAGGATCAAGTGGTGGATCAATTGGGGACTTCTGATGACACCATACCCCAAGTTTACTGTAACTTGACGCTCTGAAGACAAATCAGCTGCCAGAATTGAGATCCTGGGAAGTGGCAGCTGCTCAGCAAGATGATCCGGGCATTGGCACTATTTGGTCAGCAATCGAAAAGGGAGACATGGCTCAGGTGGAGAAGACAAAACACGCTTTGGTGCCTCCATTACTGGAAGAATGACCTTGGTTGGAGTTGAAGAACCAGATCTTCTACCGAGTCTCGTCACCCCCGGACCGACTTCGGCGTTGCCAGCTGGTTTTGCCCGAGAAGTATCGGAGGATTGCGTTGAAGTTACTTCATGATGATTCTGGACATTTGGGGGTGGATAAGACCTATGGATTGTTCAAAGACCAGTTTTACTGGAGTCGAATGGGATCGGAGGTCGAAGAATACTGCAAGTGTTGCATTCGATGCATACGGTGGAAGGCACTGCCAATGCAGACAGCTGCTTTGTCCCACTTGCCCCTGGACCTGGTGTGTATGCATTTCCTGTCCATAGAACCTGATGCCAGCAACATGGCGAATGTCTTAGTCATCACGGACCACTACACCAGATATAGAGAGGTTTTTCCTACCAAGGACCAGAGGGCGACTATGGTGGCAAAAGTGTTATGGGAGAAGTACGTGGTTTATTATGGCCTTCCCAGGTGGATACATTTTGACCAAGGATGGGGCTTCGAGAGCAGACATTGAGAAGTCGAGGACCACGCCCTATCACCCGCAGGGCGATCCCCAGTCTGAGAGGTTTAATCGGACCTTACTAGACGTGCTTGGGGCTCTGGAGATCTGCAAGAAGAGCAGATGGAATCAACATATTGGGCATCTGGTTCGCTGTTACAACTGTACATGAAATGAAGCTACTGGCTACTCGCTATATTATCTGATGTTTGGGTGGGAAGTGAGGTTGCCCATTGACCTTTGTTTTGGGACTGATGAGGGTGACTTGCCACTTGAAGACTTAGCTGAAGTGTGTGTCTGATATGAGGAGAGAGCTGAAAAGGGCTTATGAATTGGCTGGGGTCACAGCCGCCAAGCAGAATCGAGGAAATAAACATAAGAACATAAGAAATAAGAGCAGGAGTAGACCATCCGGCCCATCGAGCCTGCCCCGCCATTCAATAAGATCATGGCTGATCTGCCTGTAAACTCAGCTCCATCTGCCTGCCTTTTCCCCATAACTCTTAATTCCCTTTTTATGTAAAAACTTACCTGTTTCTTAAATATGTTTAGTGAAGAAGCCTCAGCTGCTTCCCTGGGCAGAGAATTCCACAGACTCACCACTCTCCGGGAGAAACAGTTTCTCCTCATCTCCATCCTAAATCTTCTCCCCTGAATCTTGAGGCAATGTCCCCTAGTTCTAGTCTCACCTACCAATGGAAACAACTTTCCTACTTCTATCTCATCTATCCCTTACAAAATTTTGTGTTTCTATAAGATTCTCTCTCATTCTTCTGAACTCCAGAGAGTATAGTCCCAGGTAACTCAATCTCTCCTCATAGGTTAACTGGAATCAACCTGGTGAACCTTCTCTGCACTGCCTCCAAAGCCAGTATATCCTTCCTCAAGTATGGAGACCAGAACTGCACACAGTACTCCAGGTGCGGCCTCTCCAGTACCCTGTACAGTTGCTGCATGACCTCCCTGCTCTTGAATTCAATCCCTCTAGCAATGAAGGCCAACAAGAGGAGGTATGATCAAAAAGTGAGGTTCTCCCAACTCGCTTTGGGAGACCGAGTCCTCATAAGGAATTTGGGGGCTACCTGGAAAGCACAAGTTGGCTGACCGCTGGGCGGCCACACCCTATGTGGTGGAGTGTCAGATGCCAAACCTACCAGTTTTCCAGGATGGGAATGGCCCTGTCAAGATTCTCCATCAGAACCACCTGCTGCCCCTGGACAAGAGGTGCAGGTGGACTCAGAGCCCAACTTGGAGCCTACACCTAATAAGGGGACTCTGCGGAAACGTGGGGTGACTGCAGGGCCCACAGCAGGAGAGGCTGGGCCGGGCCCTGCCCATGAGAGGGATACTGATTCGGAGATCTGGATGTGTGGTACATGCTGCCTTTCGCTAATTCCCCATTGATTGAGGCAGAGACTCATTGCCCTTTTACCGCTGAGTCAGGTGAAGTGGGGGGGGGGCTATCTGTGGGCAGCCTGGGTTACAGCAGGACTCTGAAGGAGAAGAGGTGGGGCCTGGACACAGGACAGAGGGCTCCGAGTTGCAGGGGGGCATGAGCAATAGGTCGGGGGAGGACTCGCCAAGTAGGCCCGAAGTATCCCCAGTAGTGTCTGAGCCTGAAGAGTTAGGTGAGGAGGTACGGAGGTCTCAGAGAATTAGGAGACCACCGTATAGGCTGGCCTAAGTAGCGCCCGGAGAACAGGGCATGATTGCTACTGTTTTGGGGAGCTATGTCACTGCCTTTTGCACCTGGATTGGGCTTTGTGTTTTGCAGGAAGGGTTGGTGAATTATCCCAACGTCATGAGGACATGATTAAATTTGGTGGGGGGAGAGTGTAACATGCTGTAAGGATTCACTGTTAATGTAATGGCTTCTTTGTAATGTTTCACTGCTAAGGCTAACGTAACGGCTTCTCTGTAATGTTCGCTGCTGAGGTAACGGTTTCTCTGTAGCAGCAATGTTTAGGTTGTGGCTGGAGATAACAGGACTGGGGTATGCATGTTAGCCAATCAGAGATTGCTGCTCTGTCTTGTGAATCTGGAAGGAAGTTTCTCGTGGTCTTTGTTGAGGAGAGAGGAAGAGGGAGGACACGTGTGGAGAGAGCTAATAGACCACTGGACGGAGTGGACTGGGATCTGAGGGTCCGAAGGTCGGCGACACTTGGAGGAGATCGATGTTGGAAGAATGGCGACTGAGTGAGCTCCAACATGCACTTTTGGCTTTTCTTTGAATTGGGCCCTTTTTTTATTTTCATTACTAATCCTATATTCAGATTAAGATTCATAAAGTTCAATCATTTAATTGCATATGATGTACTTTCTGATATTTTGCGTTGTGGGTTTGTAACTGGGCGGTACATTACACAGCATCCACACAAACGTGATTTCTCAGTTTGGCGGGGCCAAAGGCTGTTTTCCCCTAGACGAACACGAGCTGGCCGAACCTGAGTCTGCTTTTCAACTTTTTACCTAGCTCCCCAAAATCTCTTTTCAGGACTCCTCTCCTTTGATGCTAATATGTACCAAGACTTTTGGCTGCTCACCCTCCCCCATGGATCAGATTCGACACATTCCTAACCCTGGCACTTGGAAGACAACATACCATTCAGAGTCTCTATCACGTCAGCAGAATCTCATCTCTATCTCTCCAGCTATGGAATCCCCTATCACTATTGCATTCCTCTTCAAGCAACACACATCAAAGTTGCTGGTGAACGCAGCAGGTCAGGCAGCATCTCTAGGAAGCTGTACAGTCGACGTTTCAGGCCAACACCCTTCGTCAGGACTAACTGTAGGAAGAGTGAGTAAGAGATTTGAAAGTTGGAGGGGGAGGGGGAGATCCAAAATGATAGGAGAAGACAGGAGGGGGAGGGATGGAGCTAAGAGCTAGACAGGTGATTGGCAAAAGGGGATACGAGAGGATCATGGGACAGGAGGTCCGGGAAGAAAGACAAGGGGGGGGGGAACCCAGAGGATGGGCAAGGGGTATATTCAGAGGGACAGAGGGAGAAAAAGGAGAGTGAGAAAAAGGAGAGTGAGAGAAAGAATGTGTGTATAAAAATAAGTAACAGATGGGGTACGAGGGGGAGGTGGGGCATTAGCGGAAGTTAGAGAAGTCGATGTTCATGCCATCAGGTTGGAGGCTACCCAGACGGAATATAAGGTGTTGTTCCTCCAACCTGAGTGTGGCTTCATCTTTACAGTAGAGGAGGTCGAGGATAGACATGTTAGAATGGGAATGGGATGTGGAATTAAACTGTGTGGCCACTGGGAGATCCTGCTTTCTCTGGCGGACAGAGCGTAGGTGTTCAGCAAAGTGGTCTCCCAGTCTGCGTCGGGTCTCACCAATATATAAAAGGCCACATCGGGAGCACCGGATGCAGTATATCACCCCAGCCGACTCACAGGTGAAGTGTTGCCTCACCTGGAAGGACTGTTTGGGGCCCTGAATGGTGGTAAGGGAGGAAGTGTACGGGTATGTGTAGCACTTGTTCCGCTTACACGGATAAGTGCCAGGAGCGAGATCAGTGGGGAGGGATGGGGGGGACGAATGGACAAGGCAGTCGCGTAGGGAGTGATCCCTGCGGAAAGCAGAGAGCGGGGGTTGGGAAAGTTGTGCTTAGTGGTGGGATCTCGTTGGAGGTGGCGGAAGTTACGGAGAATAATATGTTGGACCCGGAGGCTGGTGAGGTGGTAGTTGAGGACCAGGGGAACCCTATTCCCAGTGGGGTGGCGGGAGGATGGAGTGAGAGCAGATGTACGTGAAATGGGGGAGATGCGTTTAAGAGCAGAGTTGATAGTGGAGGAAGGGAAGCCCCTTTCTTTCAAGAAGGAGGACATCTCCCTCGTCCTAGAATGAAAAGCCTCATCCTGAGAGCAGATGCGGCGGAGACGGAGGAATTGCGAGAAGGGGATGGCGTTTTTGCAAGAGACAGGGTGAGAAGAGGAATAGTCCAGATAGCTGTGAGAGTCAGTAGGCTTATAGTAGACATCAGTGGATAAGGTGTCTCCAGAAACAGAGACAGAAAGATAGAAAGGGGAGGGAGGTGTCGGAAATGGACCAGGTAAACTTGAGGGCAGGGTGAAAGTTGGAGGCAAAGTTAATAAAGTCAATGAGCTCTGCATGCGTGCAGGAAGCAGCGCCAATGCAGTCGTCGATGTGGCGAAGGAAAAGTGGGGGCAGATACCAGAATAGACACGGAACATAGATTGTTCCACAAAGCCAACAAAAAGGCAGGCATAGCTAGGACCCATACAGGTTCCCATAGCTACACCTTTAGTTTGGAGGAAGTGGGAGGAGCCAAAGTACAAATTATTAAGAGTAAGGACTAATTCCGCTGGACAGAGCAGAGTGGTGGTAGAGGGGAACTGATTAGGTCTGGAATCCAAAAAGAAGCGTAGAGCTTTGAGACCTTCCTGATGGGGGATGGAAGTATATAGGGACTGGACATCCATGGTGAAAATAAAGCGGTGGGGGCCAGGGAACTTAAAATCATCGAGAAGTTTAAGAGCGTGAGAAGTGTCACGAACATAGGTAGGAAGGGATTGAACAAGGGGGGATAAAACCGTGTCGAGGAATGCAGAAACAAGTTCGGTGGGGCAGGAGCAAGCTGAGACAATAGGTCGGCCAGGACAGGCAGGTTTGTGGATCTTGGGTAGGATCTTGCATTCCTCTTCATCTCTCTTCTCCTCTGAGCCACAGCACCAGACTCAGGGCCAGAGAGTCAGTCACTGTTTCTCCCCTCATAGGTCATCCCTCTCAGTAGTATTCAAAACAGTGTACTGATTATAGAGGGAAATGGCCACAGGGGTACTCTACTGGCTGCCCATTTCCCTTCCTTCTCCTGACAGTCATCCAGTTACTTTTCTCCTGCAACCAATGGGTGACTGCCTTCCTGTAGCTCCTGTCTATTATTTCCTCAGTCTCCGGTATGAGCTGAATGCCATCAAACTGAAGTTTCAGTTCCTAGGGAAAGTCAATTCTGGATTGGGTGTTGTGTACTGAACCAGATTTGACTAAGAAACTTAACGTAAAGGAACTCTTAGGAATCTGTGATGATGCTATGATAGAATTCACCCTGAAGGAGAAGCTAAAGTCAGATGTACCAGTATTACAATGGAGTAAAGAGAGGCACTGAGGCATGAGAAAGGAGCTGGCCAAAGTTGATTGGAAGGGCACACTAACATCGATTATGGCAGAACAGTAATAGTTGGAGTTTCTATGAGCAATTCAGAAGGTACAGGATAGCTATATCCCAAAGAAAATGTATTTTAAAGTGAAGATGAGGCAACCATGGCTGACAAGCAAAGTCAAAGACTACAGGAAAGCAATAGAGAGGGCATACAATGTATAAAAAAATAATGGGAAGTTAGAGGATTGAGAAGCAGTTAAAAAGCAACAGAAGGCAAATAAAAAGCCATAAAGAGAGAGAAGATGAAATATGAAGGTAAGCTATTCAATAATATAAAAGGGAATACAAACAGTTGATCCAAATACTGTATATGAAGTATAAAGGAGAGACAACAGTGAATATTTTACTGCAGGAAAATGACCCTGGGAAATTAATAATGGGGGACAAAGATATGGCGAGGAAACTAAAACATTTTGCATCATTCTTTACTGTGAAAGATATTTGCACTGTCAGAAATTCACAAGTGTCAGGTGCAGAAGTAAGTAGCTCTTACCAGGGAGAAGGTGCTTGGTAAGCTGAAGGGTCTGAAGGTAGATAAGTCACTTGGCCTAGATGGATTACATCCCAGGGCTCTGAAAGAGGTAACTGAAGAGGTTGTGGAGGCATTATTAGGGACCTTCCAAGAATCACTGAATTCTGGAATGGTTCTGGAGGACTGGAAAATTGTGAATGTTACTCCACTCCTTAAGAAGGAAGGGAGGCAGAAATAAGTAAATTATAGGACAGTTAGTCTGACTTCAGGATGAGGTTTCAGATTACTTGGAGGCACATGGTAAAAAAAGCCAAAGCCAGCATGGTTTCCTTAAGGGGAAATCTTGCCCGACAAATCTGTTGGAAATCTTCAAGGAAATAACAGGCAGAATAGACAAAGAAGATGTTGTTTACCTGAATTTTCAGAAAGCCTTTCACAAAATGCTACACATGAGACTGCTTAACAAGGTGATCCAGGAAAGATACTAGCATGGATAGAAGATTGGCTGACTGGCATGAGGCAAAGAGTGGGAATAAAGGGAGCTCTTTCTGGTTGGCTGTTGCTGACTAGTGGAGTTCCACTGGGGTCTGTGTTGGGACTGATTCTTTTTACATTATGTGTCGATGATTTGGATGATGGAATTGATGGCATTGTGGCCAGTTTTGTGGATGATACGAAGATAGGTGCAGGGACTGGTAATGTTAAGGAAGCAGAGAGTCTGCAGAAGTACTTGAACAGAGTAGGAGATTGGGTAAAGAAATGGCAGATAGAATGCCGTGTTTGGAAGAGTATGGTCATGCACTTTGGTAGAAGGAATAAAGTCATAGGCTATTTTCTAAATAGGGAGAAAATTGAAAAATCTGAGGTGCAAAGGGACTTGGGAGTCTTTGTGTGCAGGATTCCCTAAAGGTTAACTTGCAGGTTGAGTCAGTGGTAAAGAAGATAAATGCAATGTTAGCATTCATTTCGAGATGACTAGAATATAAAAGCAAGCATGTTATGTTGTGGCTTTATAAGGCATGGTGAGGTCACACTTGGAGTACTGTGAGCAATTTCTGACCCCTTATGTAAAAAAAGATGTACTAGCACTGGAGAGGTGCAGAGGAGGATCACGAGAATGATTCCGGAAACGAGTGGGTTAACATATGAGGAATGTTTTAAAGCTCTGAGCTTGTATTCACTTGGGTATGGGAGAATGAGAAACCTAAAACCTATTGAATATTGAAAGGTGCAGATAGAGTGGATGTGGAGATAATGTTTCCTATAATGGAGGGAGGGTCTAGGACCCAAGCACACTGTCACAGAATAGGAGAATGTCCATTTAGAACAGAGACATGGAGGAATTTCTTTAGCCATAGGGCAGTGAATCTGTGTGATACATTGCCATAAACAGCTGTGGTAGCCGTTTTCGTTGAGTATTTCATGCGGTGATTGATAGGTTCGTGATTAGTTAGGGCATCATGGGTTACAGGTGGAAGGCAGGAGAATGGGTTGAGAGAGATAATAAATCAGCTATGATTGAATGGAGAAGCAGACCCAATGGGCCAAGTGGCCTAATTCTACTCCTATGTCTTATGGTCTTATGAAGTATGTAGGATAATGGATGTGGCCCTGCAGACAGAGGTCATGATCTAGAACCGCAGAAAATTTACTCTCAGTCCTCCAGAATTGCATTTACCAAAGTAGGAGGAGAGTTAGATAAATGCACTTCAGGAAAGATGGCATCGGAGAGAGGCTTTAGATTTTTGAGGGAGAAGGACCATTTCTGGGGCAGGTGGTACCTCCACAAATCAGATGGGTTGCATGTTGGCAGACGCGCAAGCAACATCACAGCAGAAGGGTTTGCTGAGTCCATTAAACAAGCTTGGCAATGGCATGGAAACCATAAGGAAATTGAGGAATGACAGAGAGATGAAGCAGGGAAGAGGAAATAACAAGCTGATGGTAAATTAAAGTTGAGTGTTAAGGTTCAGAAATATGAGAAAATGACATATTAGAGTCTTAAATCTGGATGTTCACAGCATTTACCATTTGGATAATGTAAGTGCAAATACTGTAGAATTGACAGAGTGCATTTTCACTGCCATTACAGAAATATAGCTGCAAGATGACCAAAGCTAAGAACTAAGTATTCCACATGAAAAAAGTCCTCATAAAGGGAGGAGGGCTAAAGTGAAAAGAAAACTGTCTAACCTCAAGGAATATGAGTATAGTGGGTAGAATCGATGTTGGTAAATCATGAAGTAGAATTAAAAATAATCTGGATTGAACTAAGATACAACAAAGGCCTGAAAGCATAGATAGATGTTTTTCATAGACTAGCAAAATGACTACCTATGGACTCACTTTCAAGTAATCTTCTACGCATGTTCTCGATATTTATTGCTTATTTATTATTATTATACTTTTATTACTTATTAACTCAAGCTGGTAAAGCTCAAGGTACAGGAATAACCAAGCACACTCATTTCTCAATTGCTAGGAACCTTCAATTATTTCTAGAGCCGTTTTGTATTGTGGCTCTCTGGAGATTTCCATAAATATTGCTGTGCAGGTTTAGATGTTTAATGCTACTGTGTAGTGACTTAGGAATGAAATCAGTTATAAATAATACTCTCGGGACAATGCATACCCTGTCCATATTCCACAGTCTTTCAATTTCCTCCTTTAATTCATCATATTTCTGGTGTTTTTCACATTGATTTCTGTATGTTGTGTGTGCTTGGAATGGTTCTATCAATTAAGTAATTTGTTCTTGCTTGTTTATCCTGCAATATTATATCTAAATGGTTATTATGGATTATCCTATCTCTAATAATGGTTCAGTTGTAGTATAATTTGTTGGACTCAGACAATAAAACTGGACTAGGCTTTTATTTATAGTAAGGCATAGTGTCTTTTCTAAGTTTGTATTTTAAGGCAAGATTTTGGTGAATGCTGTCTGCCTATTGATTGTGCCTCTGTAAGTAATCAGATTGAGTTAAACCGCTGAAGGATCCTGTAATATCTTCTATTGTTTCTGGTTTCTCTTGGCATTGTCTGCATGTGTTATCTTAAATTTCTTGGTCTTTTATTATGTATTTTTGATAATTTTTTGTATTAGCCACCTGGTCCTGTATTGTCACAAGGTACCACTCTGTTTCTGCAAAGAGGTCTCTAACTCTAAGCCAGCTGTTCAACACTTCCTTATTGACATCCAGTCTGTTCAGATCATCGGGATGTCTTCCATGGAGGGAAATGCTCTTAAGTTGGTTAACTTTTTCTTCTAAAGTGATGAATTCTTCATTTTCTGCGTTGTGCTTTCATTTAAGTTTAGTGTTGTGTACTTTTTATCAGAATTGTATTTGCTTGTATGGAGTGCTGAATCCTGTTTTCATTGATGAAACTATTTCCTTAGGAGTTTTATCTGACTGTTATGCAATTTTTAATGTCTGTTATTCCTCTTTCTCTTCTGTCCTAGGTAGTGTTAGTCTACGTCCATTTGAGTGTATTTAATATTTTCTAAAATTATCGATTCAGTTCTTACTTTTCTTTCCAAATTTTCCATATCAGTTTTTGCACCAAGTAATTATACCAAAAGAATATGTTAATATGGGTATAGCAAAAATATTTGTTCCCTTTGTTATATTACTACAACTGAGCTCTGGCAGATTTTTTAAGCCTTGAAGTAAATTCTGTCGAAAGTTTTCACTTTATCACAATGTAGTCTACTTTATTTGTCTGCTGATATCCCAAATACTTATATGTTTCATATTCATTCATCAGTTGTATTGTGTTCTCTTATTCTATTTTATATTCTACTAGCTCTGTTGCACCTTTCTTTATGTTTATTGTTCTGCACTAAAGTTCATATCTTTTCACAATAGTTCTTACTATTTGAATTAATTGTTTGAGGTTTACTGATGAAGGCGTGTATAATTTTAAATCATCCATATATAGATGGTGTGTCAAGATATAATTTGTTTGGTTGTTTCAGATATGATACCTTTTTTCATCTGTTTCAGTAAATTAGAGAGCAGGTTTAAAGCTAGAGAAATCCATAGTGGTCTTAAAGAGTCACCTTGGAAAATGCCTCCATTTATTTTGACAACAGTGGTTGTTCTTTTTCGATTGTTGATAGACAGGTTGATTATAGTACACCAATGCTTCATCAGATGTAGGAATCTCACAAGTATTGGGTGTAGTTTATATATATTTAGAACTTCTATTAACCATGAGTGTGGTACAGAATCAAATGCTTTTTTGTAGCCAATATAACAACATGAACGATTTCTGCTTTTCCTCCTGGCATGTTATAGTATTACAGAATCTATTATCAATTGTTCTTTGCATCCTTTCATACACTTATGGCATCCTTTCTGCTCTTCTGTAAGTATACGGTGGTTATTTAGGTGAGTGGTGATTAGTTACGAGATGCATGATGTTACAATTTTGTATATAGTTTGTAAATAAGTAATTAGATAATATTTTCATGGGTCATTTGTTGATTCCTCCTTTAAATAAAAAATATATTTTATGTTCTGTCAAAAATTCAGACACTTCAGGATTTTTAAGAAAATTATTGATATATATTAATGGGTAAAGATGAAGGGGAGGCAGTGGCTGACAAGGGAAGTAATGGACAGTATAAAAATAAAAGAGAAGAAGTATAACATAGCAAAGACGAGTGGGAAACCGGAGGACTGGGAAACTTTTAAAGAGCAACAGAAGGTAACTAAAAGGGCAATATGCGGAGAAAAAATGAGGTACGAAGGTAAACTAGCCAAGAATATAAAGGAGGATAGTAAAAGCTTCTTTAGGTATGTGAAAAGGAAAAAAAGTAGTTAAGACCAAAATTGGGCCCTTGAAGACAGAAGCAGGTGAATTTATTATGGGGAACAAGGAAATGGCAGACGAGTTGAACAGGTACTTTGGATCTGTCTTCACTAGGGAAGACACAAACAATCTCCCAGATGTAATAGTGGCCAAAGGACCTAGGGTAATGGATGAATTGAAGGAAATTTATATTAGGCAGGAAATGGTGTTGGATAGGCTGTTGGATCATCCCAGGGTACTTAAGGAGGTGGCTTTAGAAATCGTGGACGCATTGGTAATCATTTTCCAATGTTCTATAGATTCAGAATAAGTTCCTGTGGATCGGAGGGTGGCTAATGTTGTCCCTCTCTTCAAGAAGGGAGGAAGAGAGAAAACAGGGAATTATAGACCCGTTAGCCTGACGTTGGTGGTGGGAAAGATGCTGGAGTCAATTATAAAAGATGAAATTACGACACATCTGGATAGCAGTAACAGGATTGGTCCAAGTCAGCATGGATTTACGAAGGGGAAATCATGCTTGACTAATCTTCTGGAATTTTTTGAGGATGTAACTACGAAAATGGACAAGGGAGAGCCAGCGGATATAGTGTACCTGGACTTTCAGAAAGCCTTTGATAAAGTCCCACATAGGAGATTAGTGGGCAAAATTAGGGCACATGGTATTGGGGGCAGAGTACTCACATGGATTGAAAATTGGCTGGCTGACAGAAAACAAAGAGTAGCAATTAACGGGTCCCTTTTGGAATGGCAGGCGGCGAGCAGTGGGGTACCGCAGGGTTCAGTGCTGGGACCGCAGCTGTTTACAATACATACTAATGATTTAGATGAGGGAATTAAAAGTAACCAATGACATAAAGCTGGGTGGCAGTGTGAAATGTGAGGAGGATATTATGAGAATGCAGGGTGACTTGGACAGGCTGGGTGAGTGGGTGGATGCATGGCAGATGCAGTTTAATGTGGATAAATGTGAGGTTATCTACTTTGGTGGTAAGAACGGGAAGGCAGATTATTACCTAAATGGAGTCAAGTTAGGAAAAGGGGAAGCACAACGAGATCTAGGTGTTCTTGTACATCAGTCACTGAAAGCAAGCATGCAAGTACAGCAGGCAGTGAAGAAAGCTAATGGAATGCTGGCCTTCATAGCAAGGGGAATTGAGTATAAGAGCAAAGAGGTCCTTCTGCAGCTGTACAGGGCCCTGCTGAGACCACACCTGGAGTACAGTGGGCAGTTTTAGTCTCCAAATTTGGGGAAGGACATTCTTGCTATTGAGGGAGTGCAGCGTAGGTTCACAAGGTTAATTCCCGGGATGGCGGGACTGTTATATTTCGAAAGATTGGAGCGACTGGGCTTGTATACTCTGGAATTTAGAAGGCTGAGAGGGGATCTTATTGAAACATATAAGATTATTAAGGGATTGGACACACTGCAGGCAGGAAGCATGTTCCCGCTGATGGGTGAGTCCAGGACCAGAGGCCACAGTTTAAAAATAAGGGGTAGGCCATTTAGAACGGAGTTGAGGAAAAACTTTTTCACCCAGAGAGTGGTGGATATATGGAATGCTCTGCCCCAGAAGGCTGTGGAGGCCAAGTCTCTGGATGCTTTCAAGAAAGAGATGGATAGAGCTCTTAAAGATAGTGGAATCAAAGGTTATGTGGATAAGGCAGGAACTGGATACTGATTGTGGATGATCAGCCATGATCACAGTGAATGGCAATGCTGGCTCGAAGGGCCGAATGGCCTACTCCTGCACCTATTGTCTATTGTCTATTGTCTATTGTCTAAGACAAGAATATTTTTTAAAAAATTCAGATGTTCAAAGGTTTATCTTATTATCAAAGTCTGTATGCATAATAAAACTCTAAGATTTGTCTTCACCAGGTAGCTATGAAATACAAAAAAATCACTAAGGTTGTTGAAAGAAAAGACATCAACCCCCACCACACAAAAATGAAGTAACAGAACTCGTAAACCTCAAGCCCCTCCAACCCTCCCTTGCACAAAAACAGATCGCCCCCGCAGATAAAGCAGCTAAAATATCAAATCCCTAACCCTTAAGTACTTACCACATAAAAAAGTAACAATACCATCAAACACCCCACCTTTCTGGCACACAGATTTAACAGATGTCTCACATGTAAAAACACCAAGTCTCAAATTTCCAACCCATCCCTTGCCCAAAAAAAAAAGTAAGATATTGTTCACCTGCCAATCGACAACAAGAAAGAAAACACATAAAAAACTGAAGAAGACCAATATAAACTACAGTCCACACTGAAAACCACAAATGCCTTGGAATTTCGAAAACATTCTCCATCAGCATCATGGATGGCAACCACAATCATGAATATTATCACTGCCGGTACTTTACAGTTGTGAATATGTTTTATAACTTCTTTTAGTATATCCCTTGTAACTTCAGGTATCTGCATGTCTTCAATTGTGTGAGTTCGTTCTTTTTGCTACCTAATCCAGCTTGTTCTTGCAACACTCACAACACGCTGGAGGAACTCAGCAGGTCGGGCTGCATCTGTGGAAAAGATCAGTCGACGTTTCGGGCCGGAAACCTTCGTCAGGACTGTAGGGGGAAGGGGCAGAGGCCCTATAAAGAAGATGGGGGGAGGGTGGGAAGGAGACGGCTGGTAGGTTCCAGGTGAAAAACCAGTAAGGGTAAAGATAAAGGGGTGGGGCAGGGGAAACAGGGAGGTGATAGGCAGGAAAGGTGAAGAAGGAATAGGGGAAAACACAATGGGTAGTAGAAGGAGGCGGAACCATGAGGGAGGTGGTAGGCAGCTTGGGGAGGGAGCAGAGTGACATAGGGTTAGAGGAAGGGAGGGGGAGGGAATTACCGGAAGTTGGAGAATTCTATGTTCATACCAAGGGGCTGGAGACTACCTAGACGGTGTATGAGGTGTTGCTCCTCCAACCTGAGTTTAGCTTCATCATGGCGGTAGAGGAGGCCATGTATGGACATATCTGAATGGGAGTGGGAAGCAGAGTTGAAGTGGGTGGCTATTGGGAGATCCTGTCTGTTGTGGCGGACGGAGTGGAGGTGCTCGACGAAGCGGTCCCCCAATTTGCGTCGGGTTTCACCGATGTAGAGGAGGCCGCACCGGGAGCACCGGATGCAATAGATGACCCCAACAGACTCACAAGTGAAGTATTGCCTCACTTGGAAGGACTGTTTGGGGCCTTGAATGGTGGCAAGAGAGGAGGTGTAGGGACAGGTGTAGCACTTGCGCTTACAGGGATAAGTGCCGGGTGGGAGATCCGTGGGGAGGGACGTGTGGATCAGGGAGTCGCGGAGAAACCAATCCCTGAGGAAAGCGGAGACGGGTGGAGAGGGAAAGATGTGCTTAGTGGTGGGGTCCTATTGAAGGTGGCGGAAGTTGTGGAGAATAATGTGCTGGATCTGGAGGCTGGTGGGGTGGTAGGTGAGGACAAGGGGAACTCTGTCCCTTTTGTGGTGGCGGGAGGATGGGGTGAGGGCCGAAGTGCGGGAAATGGAGGAGATGTGGGTGAGGGCTTCATTGATGACAGCAGAAGGGAAGCCACGATCCTTAAAGAAAGAGGACATTTGAGATGCCCTGGAACAGAAAACCTCATCCTTGGAGCAGTTGCGGCGGAGACGGAGGAACTGGGAATAGGGAATGGCATTTTTGCATGTGGTGGGATGGGAAGAGATATAGTTGAGGTAGTTATGAGAGTCAGTGGGCTTGTAGAAGATGTCAGTGGACAGTCTGTCTCCAGAGGCGGAGACTGAGAGATCGAAAAAGGGGAGAGAAGTGTCTGAGATAGACTAAGTGAATTTGAGGGCTGGGTGTAAGTTAGAAGTAAAGTTGATGAAATTGACGAGCTCAGCATGGGTACAGGAAGCAGCACTAATGTAGTTGTCAATGTACTCGAACCCGTTCTTGATTGTGCATCGCCCTGTTTGACCAGATATAAGACCAAAAGTTCATTATCTTTGTATTTGCTGGTAATTCTACGCTGGGTTACTGACATTTTGGTGCATCAAATTTAGTTTCAATGTCCTGTATAAACTATTTTTGTCCTTTCTAAACTGATAATTCTGTTTTCTTCATTTGGTGCATTATATGAGTCTATTTAGCCAGGCTTTGTATGCACCAAGTTTTTGATAAATTCTACAATGCCTTTGTTAGCTTGATCGTATCTTGTATGGACCTTGTAATTCATTAGTATTTCCTTTGCTTTGCTCTTAACTTTCTTGCTTGGGTTATCCATTTTATACTCCATTAGATGGGCTATTTCTGCTCTTGAGGCTTTAATTTTGTTTCTTAAATTTCTTCTGCCATTTTGGTGTTCTCATTTCATTTCTTAGTCTTGGGTTTCTGTTAATGACTGCCTCTATTCTGGAGCCATTGCACTGCACTACTGTTAATGAAGTGCAGTATATTATTATGTGTAGTTCTTCAAAAGTTTCACATTTTCTGAAATATTGTGGTAATATAATATTGTTGAGAGAATTAACAACTTTTGTACATTTTGATGACATGCTTTGTTTTGGTACATAGGATCTTTTTGTTATGTCACTGTCCATGCATTCTGTTAAGGATTATTTTGTCTATAAGCTCAGCCTCGTCATTTGCATTCTCTGGAGGTTCTAGATCTATGTTGTTGCTATTGCCATCAGGTTGTGGAGCATTTATTGAAGTAACTCTATTTTCATCAGCACTTCAGTGAGTGGCATCTTTATTATATTCTTGTATAGCAATGTTGTGGTCTTCACATTAGATTTTTTCTAGCTCTTGTGCAACTGTATGTTTTATTTGGTTTAACATGTCCATAGGGATTACGTTTATTTTTTATCATCACTCTGCATTGATCTGCTATTTGTTGTGCAATTACTTGCATGAAGGGATATTGTGCTATAAACTGTTGATGAAGTTTGTCCCTGTACACTGTCATGTCATTCTCAATAACATAAACGCATTATAAATGTGTTTACTTCCAACGACCATTTCATGCATGTCTTTCTTCTCTTAACTGCTTGAGTGAGTGGTGAATCTGTGGAATTCTCTGCCACAGGAAACAGTTGAGGCCAGCTCATTGGCTATATTTAAGAGGGAGTTAGATATGGCCCTTGTGGCTAAAGGGATCGGGGGTATGGAGGGAAGGCTAGTACAGGGTTCTGAGTTGGATGATCAGCCATGATCATACTGAATGGCGGTGCAGGTTCCAAGGGCCGAATGGCCTACTCCTGCACCTATTTTCTATGTTTCTATGTTTCTATGAGTGGTCTTAGTTGTAAATGGACTGCTCCCTTGAGAAACAGCTGCAGAAGTCACAGCCTGTAGTGTTGGGGGTGGGGGGAGGCTACTTTGAATGTTGGCTGTATCTTTTTCGGATTTCCCAATGTCTGCCTGCCTATTCAGCAGTGCACCATCAGTGTTTTTCGCTTACTGTCATGGTGGCACCAGCATGCTCTGCTATCTTGAGCAAGAGGAACAAAACAAATTGTGAGAAATTGTGAAGTGCTCAAAGGGATCCTCTTTTGCTTATACATATGTCTCTGGAGGCTAATATGCAGGTGAGGCAGTAAACCAGAAAGACAAATGTTAGTCTTTATTACATGAGGAGGTAGGAAGTTTTATTGCATCAGAACTTTGTACAAGTGCACTTGGAATAGAGAGTATGGTTTTGTTCACCCTACCTAGGAAATGATGTACTTGGCATAGAGGGCGTATAGCAAAGATTCACTGCCCTGATTCTTGAAGTGAGAGGTTTGCCGCATGAAGAGAGATTGAGTAGACTGAGGTTATCCTTTAGAGTTTAAAAGGATGAGAGGAATTCTCACTGAAACGGACAGAATTCTTATATACTTGACAGATTAGATGCAGGAAGGATGTATTCATTACTGAAGAGTTTAGTTCAGGGGGCATAGTTTGAGAATAAGAGGAAGGCTGTTAAAGGAGAAATGAAATGAGGAGAAATTTCTTTACCCAGAAGGCGGTGATCTTATGGAATTTTCTACTCCAGATAGCTGTGGAAGCTTAGTTACTATGTTCATTCAAAACTGAGATTGATAGATCTCTGGGAATCAAAGGATTGAGATGAGGGTGGAAAATGGCACTGAGTTGGAAGAACAGCCATGATCTGATAGATGACAGAGCAGGTGTGGGGGATTGTAAGGCAGACTTCTACTCCATTTCTAATACTTTTATATTAATAATGCCATGTTCACTACTTTCTGATCTCCGGGGACCACTCAAAATTCTAAATAATTTTGTAGAACCATTAAAATGAAAGCCAATGTACCTTCTGTCCTTGGAACCAATTCTTTTAAATCATTAGACTGGTGCCACAAAATTCAGAAAATTTCACTGATTTTATTCCATTTAATTTCTTCAGTTCTCATTCTTTGCTTGAGCTAATTCCTTTAACTGCCTCATTCTGAAAAGATCATTGGTTTTCACTCTTTCTAGAATGCTGTTCTCTCTCCTGGACAGCTGTGGAAGCTCAATTATTGTGTTCATTTCAAAAAACTGAGATCAATAGCTTTTAGGGCATTAGTGACATCAAGGGACATAAGGACAACAGCACTGTGATGGAAGATCAGTCATGATATTGATGAATCGCAGAGGAGACATGAAAGGCCAGATGGCCCAATCATACTCCTATTTTTTTTGTTCTGCAGAGCAGCAAATCAAGTCAAATCAAGTGAAGTTTATTGTCAATTAACTACATACATGTATATAACCATATAATGTATACAGGAATGAGACATTGCTTGGAACCAGGGTGTAAAGCACAGTAGTGCACATAACACACATAATGAACGATAACTTATGAAGGTAAGGATAAAATCTACAGCTGAATCATGCATAAATAACAAATTAAAGTGTACTAATATTAAATATTACGAGGTACAGAACAGATTAAGCAGTGACACTTCGAATACAATGCGGCTGTGAGCTCAGAAGCCTAATGAGATTTCTTCTGCATTTCTTTATTCTGCCTGCAATGGACCCATATTTTCTTTAGTTAATATTTTCTTACATGCCGATTAAAACATTTATCATCATTTTTTTTTGTTTCTTGCCAACTCACTCTCATACTTTCTAATTTTCAATCATCCTTTCTTCATTTCAGTGACATGAAGTCAGCTGAGAAGTTCATAGGGGTCTCTCTTCCCGCCATTACAGACATTTACACCACACGCTACAACTGCAAAGCAAACAGCATTATGAAGGACCCCAAGCACCCCTCATACAAACTCTTCTCTCTCCTGCCAACTGGCAAAAGGCACCGAAGCATTCGAGCTCTCACGACCAGACTATATAACAGTTTCTTCCCCCAAGCCATCAGACTCCTCAATACCCAGAGCCTGGACTGACACCAACCTACTGCCTTCTACTGTGCCTATTATCTTGTTTATTATTTATTGTAATGCCTGCACTGTTATGTGAACTTTATGCAGTCCTGGGTAGGTCTGTAGTCTAGTGTAGTTTTTCTGTTGTTTTACGTAGTTCAGTGTAGTTTTTGTATTGTTTCATGTAGCACCATGGTCCTGAAAAACGCTCTCATTTTTACTGTGTACTGTACCAGCAGTTATGGTCGAAATGACAACAAAAAGTCACTTGACTTGACTTGAAGTGTGAGGAGGAAAATAGAGAAATCCAGGAGCATATTTTTTGTTGAAGGGATGTTAGCCGAGGATTGGAACTGTTTTACGGAATTGGTTTATTATTCTCAGACATACTGAGGTACAATGAAAACCTTCCTTTACATACTGTTCATATAGATCAATTCATTGCACACTGCATTAAGGTAGTAAGAGGTTAAAAAAATAATGGAATGCAGAATAAAATGCTGCGTTTATGGAGAAAGCACAGTGCAGGTAGATAATGATGTCCAAGATCATAATGATGTAGACTGTGAAGTGAAGAATTCATCTTATTGTACTAGGGAATCATTTAATAGTCTTATAACAGTGGAATAGTGGCTGTCCTTGACCCTGGTGGTAGATTCTTTCAGGCTTTTGTGTCATGACACTTTACTAGTTGCTCTTTCTCCTTCCTGTACTCTGACTCATTTAGATGCAGCCCACTACGGTGGTCTCATGTGCAGGCTTGTGTTGGAGGTAGAACAGAATCTGCCCATGCAGACTTAAGTGTACAGGCAGTGGAATAGGAACAGCATCTACGGAAAATTGTACAGTTGATGTTTCGAGCTGAGACCCTGTGGCAGGGCTGGAGAAAAAAGGATAAGGAATAGATTTAAAAGTTGGGGGAGGAGGGGAGAGAACCACAAAGTGATAGATGAAACTGGGAGGGGAGGGATGAAGTAAAGAGCTGGGTAATTGATTGGTGAAAGAGATGCAGGGCTGGAGAAGGGGGAGTCTGATAGGAGAGGACAGAAGGCCATGAAAGAAAGAAAGTGGGGGAGGAGCACCAGAGGGAGGCAATGGGCAGGCAAGGAGATAAGGTGAGAGAGGGAAAAGAGGATGGGGAATGGTGAAGGACAGTGGGGGTGGGTGGAGATTACCAGAAGTTCATGAAATCGATGTTCATGCCATCAGGTTGGAGGCTGTTCAGATGGAATATAAGCTGTTGTTCCTCTAACCTGAGTGTGGCCTCATCAGAACAGTAGAAGAGGCCATGGATTGACATATTGGAATGGGAATGGGAGGTGGAATTATAATGGGTGGCCACTGGGAGATCCCGCTTTTTCTGGCAAATGGAGCACAGGTGCTCAGCAAAGCGGTCTCCCAATCTACATTGTATCTCACCGATATTCAGGAGGTCACACCGGGAGCACCGGACACAATAGATGACCCCAACAAACTCACAAGTGAAGTGTCGCCTCACCTGGAAGGACTGTTTGGGGCTCTGAATGATGGTGAGGGAGGAGGTGTAGGGGCAGGTGTAGCACTTGTTCCGCTTGCAAGGATAAGTGCCAGGAGGCAGATCAGTGGGGTGGGACAAATGGACAAAGGAGTCACATAGGGAGCAATCCCTGTGGAAAGCAGGATGTGGAAGGAAGGGAAAGATGTACTTGGTGGTGGGAATTCGGAGATAGCAGAAGTTATGGAGAATTATGTGCTGGATGTGGAGGCTGGAGGGTTGGTAGGTGAGGACAAGAGGAATCCTATTCTTTGTAAGGTGGCAGGAGGATAGGGTAACAGCATATATGTGTGAAATTGAAGAAATGCAGTTGAGGGCAGCATTGATGGTGGAGGAAGGGAAATCCCTTTCTTTGATAAAGGAGGACATCTCCTTCGTGCTAGTATGACAAGCCTCATCCTGAGAGCAGATACAGCAAAGACGGAGGAATTAAGAGAAGGGGATGGTGTTGTTACAAGTAACAGGGTGTGAAGAGGTATAGTCCAGGTAGCTGAGAGAGTCCATAGGTTTATAATATAAATCAGTAGATAAGCTGTCTCCAGAGTTAGAGACATAGATGCTGCCTGACCTGCTGAGTTCCTCCAATATTTTGTGTGTGTTGTATATGTAAGGGTTTCTTCTTTTATGTTACTGCTAAGGTGAATGAAATGGCTTCTCTGTGCTGTTAACTGCTGAGACAGTGGTTCTCTATAGCAGTGTGTTTGGATTATAATTAGTGATAACGAGACTTGTATTCATTTGTTAACCAATTGGGATAGATGTTATTCTCTCTGTCTGTGTGAAAGCTGTTAGTTTGCGCAGGCTTCAGGAGAGAAGGTGCGAAGAGGATGAAGACAGAAGACGTAGCTTGAGTAGACGGTTGCCAGACCCGCTGGGCCTGGACTCGGGGCGGGAGCCCAGGGGTTGATGACTAGCGAAGGAGGATCAGTGAAAGGCAATCCGTGAGACAAAAGAGACAACAACATTGGAGGAAGATCAAAGGAGATTTACCAGGCTGATTCCTGTGATAAGAGGGTTTTCATACCAGAAGAGACTAAATACTTTGGCAGGTATCTCTTGGAGTCAAGAAGAATGAGGAATGACCTTATTCAAATATCCTAAGACAGGGGAGATCGTAAACACAAGAGATTCTGCAGATGCTGCAAATCTTGAGCAGCACAGAGAAAATACTGGGGTAACTCAACAGATCAGGCAATGCCTATGGAGGGGACTGAATTGTTAATGCTGCACACCAAGACCCTTCATCAAAACTGGAAAAGAAGAGGGAAGAAGCCCAAATAAGAAGATGGAGGGAGAGGAAGGAGGACAAACTGGCAGGTTGATAGGTGAGACAATGTGTGGGGGAGGTGGCTGGTTGGGCAAGTGGGATGAAGTGAGTATCTGGGAGGTGATAATTGGAAAAGGTAAAGGGCTGAAGAAGAAAACATCTGATAAGAGACCATGGAATAAAAGGAAAGAAGAGGAACAGCAGAGGGAGGTGATGGACAGTGAGGAGAAGAGAAAAGGTGAGAGGGGAGCTAAAATGGGGAATGGAAAAGGACATGGGTGGTGTGAAAGTACTAGAAGGTGGAGGAATCAACGTCCATGTCATCAGGTTGGAGACTACCCAGAGAGAATATGAGGTGCTACTCTTCCAATCTGACTATGCCCTTATTGTGGCAGTACAGGAGGCCATGGACCGACATTCTGGAATGGGAATGGGAAGTCAAATAAAAGATATCAGTAGATAGCTTGTCTCCAGAGATGGAGACACAGAGATCAAGAAAGGGAAGAGAGGTGTTAGAGGTGGACCAAGTAAATTTGAGGACAGGGAAGTTGAAAGCAAATTTGAGGAAGTTAGAAGCAAATTTACAAAACTGACAGGCTCCATATGGGTGCATGACTCAGCACCAATGTAATTGTCAATGTAACAAAGAAAGAGTTGAGGTGCATTACTAGTGTAAATGTTGGGAACAATGTAAATAGGGTAGGGTGTAAACAGGATAGATATTGGGATGTTTTCACTGGTGTGAGAGTTTTTAACAAAATAACAGTCTGGTCCTCTAAACCTCAGGAACAAAGAAATTCTTCTTGCAATGGGTGGACATGGATAATTTATGAATCGAGGAATAGAGAACTGGCTTGGAACTGGATGAAAGGCCATACATCTGCTATGACAATATTAAATGGGGCGGCTTGTGTTTTTGTATGGAACTTCCCAGGAATTCCCTTGCAAATCTTAGCTTCAAGTACTGGATTTGGCTTCAAAAGTCAGTCTGATTGGGAGGGTTTTTGTGGGAGCAGCATGGTTGTTGAGGGGTGGGTCTGGTAATAGTTTTATGGTACTGTGTAGAAAAAGCAGTGGATCATGGGAGTGATAAGGAATATTTTCAAAGTGGTAATGGGAATACTGGGGTTGGAGGAGCACAGGGATTGCAAGAGAATGAAGTGGAAGGTCATGCTGATATTGGAGATAGGGGAGGGAGCAAGAGGATGTTGAGGGAACATGATCAAAAAGGAGGGAATAAGCAAGTGGTGTGAACTTGGGTCGTGGAATTGAAAATCAGATGCTTAGTGTCAGAAGTTAACCTCTATCAGAGTCTTGTCTTAATTTGGGAGGTGTGCCAAGGATGATGTTACTCAACCTAAAGACCCCTCAGTTCAGCAGTGTAGTTTGAAGGCCGTGTTGAACGATGATAGACCCTTGCAATTCCACAGAATCCAAATTCCCCTGCAGTGTGCTTGCTATCAGAATCAGGTTTAATATCATCAGTATATGTCGCATAATTTGTTGTCCTTGCAGCAGCAGTACAATGATAATAATAATTGAGAAAAAACTGTGAATTACTGTAAACATATACATAATAGTTAAATTATATACGTAGTGCAAAATAAAAATATAATAAAGTAGTGAAGTTGTGTTCATGGGTTCAATGTCTGTTCAGAAATCGGATGGCAGAAGGGAAGAAGCTGTTATTGAACTGTTGAGTTTCGGAGGAATTGAGGGGAATGAGAGATTTGAACATGAGAATGAATATGTTGCCCTTTGAGAGATTTTGATCTGAGCGCCAATGTCACTTAGCAATCATAAAAGTGCTGATCCCTGGGGTCCAGTGTTAACACATCAACAGGCAATGGTGAATGGCTGACACGCGTGATCAGTTTTTTTTTGTCTGCAGACTACTCCAAAGCTTAGTGACATTGACTCTGTGCTTGTCCTTTTGCTATCTCTGCGGACTGCTCTGCTCGCAGAACAAAATGTAATTTCAAGAGGCAGATGCACAGAAGGCCAATGTCAGAGGAATGCTGCATTCAGGAGGGGATACTTGGACTAACAGTGCAGCATCCTGTTCCATGTGAAGGCTCGTACTTGCCAAGTAATATACTGCACATTTCATTTAATTACCCATTATGCTGGCAATAATTAGCTTAACTAGTGAAAAGTACATCTTCAGTTCAATGGCTCTGTCCCCTAAACAGTAATTTGACAACACATGAGAGACGAGTGTGAGCCATACACCCTCATTCCTCTCACACTATTGCAGCTTATAACCTTCCCCACAGAACACACTTTCAGCTAAGCCAGTAATGAGTCTTGAGAAGACTGTACCTTAGTAACCTTCTCCATGGCAAAAGACTTGTTGTAAATAGTCCACAAAATTAATTTTTAACATCACCTAACTTTTTACCCTAAAATCAAGCTAGAAGTTGGTGGACCAGGTGAGTAATGCATTTTGGAAACCTTATCTATGCCCAGGAAATGAAGTCTGGAGGAATTCAATGGATCAAGTAGCATCTGTGGAGAAAAAGGGGCAGTGTATCATTTGGATTGAGTGCAGAGTTCCTCCAACAGTTTGCATGTTGCTCCAGATTCTAGCATTCTTATTTTATTGTGTCTCCAATCTTTACCCCAAACATTGGGAGAAACTACTGATGGTCAAGGTGGTTAGATAATCTTGTCATTCATTTCTTCGTGGAAAAGGTAGAATGATGATGGCAAACATATCTAAATGATTTAAAATTAAAGTTCAAAGTAAATTTATTATCAAAATACAATGCTGAGATGCTTGCGGGTATACTCAATAAATCCAAAATAGAATATTAACCATAATAGGATCATTGAAAGACTGCACCAAATAGGGTGTTCAACCAGTGTGCAAAAGGAAACAAACTGTGCAAATACAAAAAGAAAGAAATAATAATAAAAATATATCAGCAATAAATATTGAGAACATGAGATGAAGAGTTCTTAAAAGTGTGTCCATAGGTTGTGGAAACATCTCAATGATGGGGCAAGTGAAGTTGAGTAAAGTTATCATCCTTTGGTTTAAGAGCCTGGTGGTTGAGGGGTAATAACTGTTCCTGAACCTGGTGGTGTGAGTACTGAGGCTCCTGTGCCTTCTTCCTTATGGGAGCAGCGAGAAGAGAGCTTGTCCTTGGTGCTGGGGATCTCTGACGATGGATGCTGCTTTTCTGACAACTTTTTATGTAGATGCACTCAATGGTAGGAAGGGCTTTACCCGTGATGGACTGGGCCATATCCATTTCATTCTGTAAGACTTTATGAGCAAAGTCATTAGTGTTTCATACCGGACTATGATGCTGCTAGTCAATATACTCTCCTTTACACATCTACAGAAGTGTGTCAAAGTTTTAGACGAAATGCAAAATCTTTGCAAACTCCTAAGGAAGTAGAGACACTGCCATACTTTCTTCATAATTGCCCTTACATGCTGGGCCCAGGACAGGTCCTCCAAAATAGTAACACTGAGGAATTTAAAGTTGCTGAACTTCTACACCTCTGATCCTCTGATGAGGACTGACTAAAGTCAATAATTAACTCCTTGGTCTTGCTGACATTGAGTAAGAGGTTGCAAGATGGGGGTCAGTGAACCACGGCGACATTCTGCGAGCTACGTACAATACTTCTAACATTACATAGCAAATCATAAGCCATTCTTGCCTGTATTGAATAAAGTATTTTTTAAAATAACTCCCCCGAGAGTCAACCACTCACCTATACACTGGGGCAAGTTAATAATTGCCAAAATAGTGGTCAATGGGGGCTCTTTAGCAAATTGAAAAAGCAATCTAAATATGTACATGGTGAGGAGAGTTTAGAAATGTACGGACCAAAGATGGGAATAGTTTGCTAGGCAACACAGTCGGCATGGACAAGTTGGGCCAAGGGACTTATTTCCGTGCTGTGAGACTCTTTGACTAATTAACCTAGCAACCAACATGAATTTGGGATGAAGGAAGAAATTGGAACACCAAGGAGGAAACCCCTTACTGGCAGCACCACAGGTCATGATCAAACCTGAATCTCTGAGAATGAAAAGTAGCACCAGCTTCTCCCTGAGCTGCTTTTGATATTTTTTGTTCTTGCACAAATATTGCAATTTTCCCTCTTTCAGTGGTTTTCAATTTTTCTTTCTTCATTTTTATGTTTCTTTCTCTCTCTGTCTCTTCCACTCTCCTTTATCCAGTCCATTTGCTTTGTTGCACAGATTGCCTGAATTCATAGGTCACCTGAGAAAGCTCAGGCAGCTCCTGGTGGTGGAAATTGAGTGTGAAGAGATGTGGAATCTTGATGGGTCAACAGAAGCTGCTGGACTTTTGGAGACTCGAGAGACTGCAGATTCTGCAGTCTGGAGCAAAATACGAGAAGCTTGAGGACGTCCACCGGTCAGCGGCATCTATGGAGGGAGGGAGCTTGAAGATTGGGGCGGCAGGATAGCATAGTAGTTAGCACATCGCTTTACAGAACCAGTGAGCTGGTTCAATTCCTGTCACTGCCTGTGAGCAGTTTGTACCTTCTCCCTGTGACTGCATGGGTTTCCTTTGGGCGCTCCAGTTTCCTCCCACGGTCTAAAGACGTACCAGCTGGTAGGGTGATTGATCATTATAAATTGTCCTGTGATTAGGCTAGAATTAAATTTCTAGAGATTGCCGGGTGGCACGGCTCAAAGGGCTGAAAAGGCCTTTTCCATGCTGTATGTCAGCAAATAGATAAAGATGGTCCCTGCCTTGTGAGGAAACAGGTGTGAAGCACCACATCATGTACTACAGTGTATGTCGAAGGCATAATGGAACAGTATAAATGACTATAGTTGCATGAATACAAAGACATAGAGAGAAATAACAAGGAAATAGTTCCTACAGCCAGTTACGTCTTTAGCAACCATAAATCAACCATTTAAAACTTATCCATTTCTTTGTTCTCCCCACGTTCGCACAGACTCTGCTCAGATTCTACCACACATCTATGCATGATGGGAAATTTACAATGGCCAATTAGCCTAACAACCTGCATGTCTTTAGGATGTAGGAGGAAACTGAAGCACTTGTGGAGAACCTGTATAGTCACAGACAGCAGCTGATGTCAGGGTCAAACTTGTTTAAGCTCTGCTGCAATCGCATTGCTTCCTCAGCACTACCTGCCCCTCCACCTATCCTCATATCAACCTCAAATTGTCCCACAAAGCCATCAATTCCACTATCTATACATTGACAAACAATGTGAAAAGTAGCAGTCTCAATAATGATCCCTAAGGAACATCACTTCTCACTGGCAGCCAACTAGAAAAGGCCCCCTTTATTCTCACTCACTGCCTCCTGCCTGTCAGCCATTCCTCTATCCATGCCAGTATCCTTCCTGTAAGGCTATGGGAACTTACCTTGTAAGCAGCCTCATGTGTTATCAAATGCTTTCTGAAAATCTAAGTAAATGACATCCACTGCCTCTCCTTTGTCCACCCTGCTTGTTACTTCTTTGAAGAATTCCGGCAGATTTGTCAGGCAAGATTTCCCTTAATAGAAACCATGGTTTTTCCAAGTACCCCAAAACCTCATCCTAAATAACTTTCCCAACCACTGAGGTTCAGCTAACTGACCTATAATTTCCTTTATTTTGTCTTCCTCCCTTCTTAAAGAGTAGGGTGACATTTGCAATTTTCCAGTCCTCCAGGACCATGCCAGAATCAAGTGATTCTTGAAAGATCATGACCAATGCATCCATTATCTCTTCAGCAACCTATCCCAGGGCTCTGGGATATAGTCCATCTGGTCCAAGTGACCTATCCATTTTAAGACCTTTGAGTTTGCCCAGCACTGTTTCCTTTGTAATAGCAATGGCACTCACTCTTGCTCCCTGACACTCACGGACCTCTAGCATTACAGCTAAAGACTGAAGCAAAGTACTTGTTTAATTCATCTGCCATTCCTTTGTCCCCGATTAATACCTCATCAGTATCATTTTCCAGTGGTTGAATGTCAACTCTCACTTCCCTTTTATTCCTTAGAACATAGAACGTAGAACATAGAACATAGGACAGTACAGCACAGTACAGACCCTTCGGCCCACAATGTTGTGCCGACCCTTAAACCCTGCTTCCTATATACCCTCCACCTTAAACTCCTCCATATCCCTGTCTAGTAGTCTCTTAAATTTCACTAGTGTATCTGCCTTCACCACTGACTCATGCAGTGCATTCAGGAAATAAAAACTTTCAGTATCCTGCTTTATATTACTGGCTAGTTTGCCCTCATATTTCATCCTTTCCCTTCTTATAGCTTCTTTTGGTTGCCTTTTGTTGGATTTTAAAAGCTTCCCAATCATCCAACTTCCCACTCTCCTTTGCTATATGCCATTCCCTTGGCTTTTATACAGTCCTTAACTTCCCTTGTTAGCCATGGTTGCCTACCCCTGCCATTTGAGAACTTCTTCTTCTGTGGGACATATCTAACCTATGCCTTGTGAACTATTCTTAGAAACTTCAGCCACCTCTGTTCTGCCGTCATCCCCTTCAGTACCTCCCTCCAATCCACCTGGGCAAGCTCCTCTCTCATTCCTCTGTAATTTCCTTTATTTCACTGTGATACTGATGCATGTGTCCCACATTCTGAAGAGTGAATGGCTGGCTGTTCACTCACATCTCCCACCAATGCTGGTAGCATTCTGGACAGTGACTTTCCACTGGTGAGGATGGATGGTCCAGCAAAGTTTACAGCCTTCCGATGTTTCCAGAGACCCTGCAGATGCAGGACTGTAGCAACACAGCTGGTCAGCTCAATTCAGTTCCTGGACTGACTTCCAATTTGTTTTGCAAGCATTCACATGGATATCACTTGTTTTTACACTACCCTCGCCTCCTGCTGGAGACCTTTACCTGCAGCAAGACCAGAGGTTGGCAAGGTATTGTGGAAGCAGAAAGCACAGCTGACCTGACTTAAAAGGGATTACATTGATAGTGAGAGTTGGGAAGCCGCTCTTTGATTCCTACATGCACCTCTAAGATGCAAACAGGATAAGGATCATGAAATATTTTATTCTTGAGGGTTTCAGGAAGAGAGAGAGGATTTACAAACATATTATAACACAGATGGAGGCCATTCAGTCCATCATCCATTCCAACACTTAGCAGTGCTGTCCCATTCTTCCAATTTCTCCTCGTCTTATTCCTCTGCAGACCTGCAGCCTGCTCTTTTTCATGTGTCAAAAAAACCTACTATTTTTTGACTTTTCTTGCTATTCATTCACTATAAACATGTTACAGTGGACAATCAAGCTACGAGCAGGACTTTTAAATTTGAGAAGAAATCAGAAACTCTCAGGGAAACAAGCTAGGTCTCAGGAAGGATGTGTGAATTCCACATTGACTTTGCCAGAAGTGAAAATTGGACCAGGGTCCCTGGAGGTGAGAGGTGGAAGAAATAACTGCAATACCATTAGCTGTTCATTCTCTGACCACTACCTCCCACTAGCTAAAGCACACAGAATCTGCTCCTGCTCTTATCAATGCAGGTGAATGTTGAGGAGGAACTCCAAGAAGTAAATAGTCACTAAGCCTCATTCTTTGTCTCAGAGTTCTTCCAGATTGTCTTCCAATCCAATCCACCCTATGGAGCAGATGGGCATGCTCACAATCCTTCTTCCGTAAGGTTTATAAAGGGCATTCTGTGTAGACCAACCTTAAGGAAGAGGGTGGTTCATTAATAACCTCACAACCAGACATATTAAGGGTCATAAAGTCTTTCTGAGCTTTTCTCTACATGATACACATGCCCTCCAGGAAAAAAAAAGCTTGAAGAGAGAATGCATAACTAGACACAACTGCTCTATACAGTTATCAGTTGTACAGGTCAAATACATATGAAACAGTAAAAATTTCAAGACTAGCTCAGGCAGAGGTAAGTCCTCTGCTTTATTTGCATGTGGTATTTGGCCTTTGGCCACATCCATGAATAGAAGCATGAAGAAAAGAGGGATGACAATCACAGGCAAAAGAGGGACTCAAGTCTAGGCAGTTCTGTACATTGATGACATTATGATTGGCCCTGAGGGTCAGCCAGATGCAGCAAGAATAAGTTAATGTTCTTTGGCAAGTGGTTTGACTGATTTTTTATGTCTTTTGCCATCAAGTCCATATATTTGAAAGTGCTGGGAACATGATTTGATGGAACCAGCTTGTGAACCAAAAATTAGTGGAATGCATAGACAATGTGAAACAAGAAGTAGGGATGTAAGAGCAGCACCCTCTCCCTGAGCTGCAAGGAAGTACCTGATTATCAGGATTGAAGTTCTCTTGGAGCAATTGTGAACATATGCTGCTCTGGCTCTGTAGCACACATCCAAACCATCTTTCACCTTATCTGGAGATTGGAAATGGATCACGTGCATGGGATGGAATGTACCAGGCTTCAGGGACTGGGAGGAAAAATATACACAATGTGACCCTCATCTTGATTGCTATCTCTGTATACAGAAGCATTAAGCTGTGCCTGGACCTTGGATTTATGCTGAGCTACAAAATTTGCAAACGATAAGCCTGGCATGCAGAACATTCCATTCATTTAGACTGTGGCACATTAACAGTCCCTCATAGAAATATTTGTGTGGAAAATCATTGCTGACCACAAATCAATCAAACTTAGATGGTCCTTGACACTCTTTGAGAAATGTAGATCCTGTCTCTTATAGGATGGCTGCCATTTATCAAGCTTCATTCAAGTATCTGAATATCAAAGGTCTCCTTGATCTATATACAAACATAGAAACATAGAAAATAGGTGCAGGAGTAGGCCATTCGGCCCTTCGAGCCTACACCGCCATTTATTATGATCATGGCCGATCATCCAACTCAGAACCCCGCCCCAGCCTTCCCTCCATACCCCCTGACCCCTGTAGCCACAAGGGCCATATCTAACTCCCTCTTAAACATAGCCAATGAACTGGCCTCAACAGTTTCCTGTGGCAGAGAATTCCACAGATTCACCACTCTCTGTGTGAAGAAGTTTTTCCTAATCTCGGTCCTAAAAGGCTTCCCCTCTATCCTCAAACTGTGACCCCTCGTTCTGGACTTCCCCAACATCGGGAACAATCTTCCTGCATCTAGCCTGTCCAATCCCTTTAGGATCTTATACGTTTCAATCAGATCCCCCCTTAATCTTCTAAATTCCAACGAGTACGAGCCCAGTTCATCCAGTCTTTCTTCATGCGAAAGTCCTGCCATCCCAGGAATCAATCTGGTGAACCTTCTTTGTACTCCCTCTATGGCAAAGATGTCTTTCCTCAGATTAGGGGACCAAAACTGCACACAATGCTCCAGGTGTGGTCTCACCAAGGCCTTGTACAACTGCAGTAGTACCTCCCTGCTCCTGTACTCGAATCCTCTCGCTATAAATGCCAGCATACCATTCGCCTTTTTCACCGCCTGCTGTACCTGCATGCCCACTTTCAATGACTGGTGTATAATGACACCCAGGTCTCGTTGCACCTCCCCTTTTCCTAATCGGCCACTATTCAGATAATAATCTGTTTTCCTATTTTTGCCACCAAAGTGGATAACTTCACATTTATCCACATTAAATTGCATCTGCCATGAGTTTGCCCACTCACCCAACCTATCCAAGTCACTCTGCATCCTCTTAGCATCCTCCTCACTGCTAACACTGCCACCCAGCTTCGTGTCATCCGCAAACTTGGAGATGCTGCATTTAATTCCCTCATCCAAGTCATTAATATATATTGTAAACAACTGGGGTCCCAGCACTGAGCCTTGCGGTACCCCACTAGTCACTGCCTGCCATTCTGAAAAGGTCCCGTTTATTCCCACTCTTTGCTTCCTGTCTGCTAACCAATTCTCCACCCACACCAATACCTTACCCCCAGTACCGTGTGCTTTAAGTTTCCACACTAATCTCCTGTGTGGGATCTTGTCAAAAGCCTTTTGAAAATCCAAATATACCACATCCACTGGTTCTCCCCTATCCACTCTACCAGTTACATCCTCAAACAATTCTATGAGATTCGTCAGACATGATTTTCCTTTCACAAATCCATGCTGACTTTGTCCGATCTTTTCACCGCTTTCCAAATGTGCTGTTATCACATCCTTGATAACTGACTCCAGCAGTTTCCCCACCACCAACGTTAGGCTAGCCGGTCTATAATTCCCCGGTTTCTCTCTCCCTCCTTTTTTAAAAAGTGGGGTTACATTAGCCACCCTCCAATCCTCAGGAACTAGTCCAGAATCTAACGAGTTTTGAAAAATTATCACTAATGCATCCGCTATTTCTTGGGCTACTTCCTTAAGCACTCTAGGATGCAGACCATCTGGCCCTGGGGATTTATCTGCCTTCAATCCCTTCAATTTACCTAACACCACTTCCCTACTAACATGTATTTCACTCAGTTCCTCCATCTCACTGGACCTTCTGTCCCTTACTATTTCTGGAAGATTATTTATGTCCTCCTTAGTGAAGACAGAACCAAAGTAATTATTCAATTGGTCTGCCATGTCCTTGCTCCCCATAATCAATTCACCTGTTTCTGTCTGCAGGGGACCTACATTTGTCTTTACCAGTCTTTTCCTTTTTACATATCTATAAAAGCTTTTACAGTCCGTTTTTATGTTCCCCGCCAGTTTTCTCTCATAATCTTTTTTCCCCTTCCTAATTAAGCCCTTTGTCCTCCTCTGCTGAACTCTGAATTTCTCCCAGTCCTCAGGTGAGCCACTTTCTCTGGCTAATTTGTATGCTTCTTCTTTGGAATTGATACTATCCCTAATTTCTCTTGTCAGCCACGGGTGCACTGCCTTCCTTGATTTATTCTTTTGCCAAACTGGGATGAACAATTGTAGTTCATCCATGCAACCTTTAAATGCTTGCCATTGCATATCCACCGTCAATCCTTTAAGTGTCATTTGCCAGTCTATCTTAGCTAATTCACGTCTCATACCTTCAAAGTTACCCCTCTTTAAGATCAGAACCTTTGTTTCTGAATTAACTATGTCACTCTCCATCTTAATGAAGAATTCCACCATATTATGGTCACTCTTACCCAAGGGGCCTCTCACGACAAGATCGCTAATTAACCCTTCCTCATTGCTCAAAACCCAGTCCAGAATAGCCTGCTCTCTTGTTGGTTCCTCGACATGTTGGTTCAAAAAACCATCCCGCATACATTCCAAGAAATCCTCTTCCTCAGCACCTTTACCAGTTTGGTTCACCCAGTCTACATGTAGATTGAAGTCACCCATTATAACTGCTGTTCCTTTATTGCACACATTTCTAATTTCCTGTTTAATACCATCTTTGACCTCACTACTACTGTTAGGTGGCCTGTACACAACTCCCACCAGCGTCTTCTGCCCCTTAGTGTTACACAGCTCTACCCATATCGATTCCACATCTTCCCGGCTTATGTCCTTCCTTTCTATTGCGTTAATCTCTTCTTTAACCAGCAACACCACCCCACCTCCCCTTCCTTCATGTCTATCCCTCCTGAATATTGAATATCCCTGAACGTTGAGCTCCCATCCCTGGTCACCCTGGAGCCATGTCTCTGTGATCTCAACTATATCATAATCATTAATAACAATCTGCACTATAGGCTGCTTCTAGAGATGCATAACTGAGACAGACATTGAATACTGCTGGAATATCATCAATATGGTGAAACATGCCAAAACTTGCTGGTCTTTGAGTGCAAGTAACTGTCTGCAGTCGAACGATGTACATTAGCAGTCATGATGCAGAACGACATGCTGAAGGTCATCCTGAAAGTCGGTGCAGGCAAGTTAGAGCCCTCCTACCATTGAGACCTGGAGGATGTGTAATGGGAGGCCTAGGCGAGGATGGTAAGGACCCAAGTGCTGGAGTATCCAGGACGAGAATCGAGACACAATTTTGAAACTGAGGTGAGAACAGGGTCTTTAACTAGATGCTAGATGAGAACCTGATGACTAGATGAGATCCGAATGAGATGGAAATACTAAACAGAATTGCAGACTAAACCAGAGTGGAGCTGACAATTGAGCACCGAACTTTGAGTTCAGGTGTTCTTTAAATGTCCAGCTCCCAGCACCAAAACATGGTCGCCAATTAGTGAAGAGGGCTTAAATCTTTAAAGGGACTGTGAGAATTGGAGCATTTGAGACCCGGATGCTGGGGCGGTCGGGTGCATACCGTAACAGGGTGTCCTTAAGCTTGCAAACATTGATAGAGTTTTGGGAGAAGAAAAGCGGATGTCACTTGTATACTACCAGATGAAATGTAAGCAAATGTAATGTTATGTTTGGTGTAGTAACTGAGTACTTTATTGTACAGTTGTATATTCTATAAGGCGTATTGCTGGAAAATATAAATTAAAACTAAATGAATCCCAACTCCACATATTGTCGGTAAAACATGGAAATTACTGTTGAGACTCCACTTGAAGGTTAACCCTGAGCTAACCAGAAGCTTAAGAAAGCATTTTTGGTCTTCAGTTTTCCAGTTTTACTGCATTCAGTTGGCAGTTAATCATGTGACTGATCATCTCTATCAATATGCAGTACTATTGGGGCATTGTAATGTGGAACTGCCACCTATTTTAAACCGTACAAGATTTTCTTCTACATTGTCTTGAATGTTATGGAACATTGAATGTGATTTATAATAAGTGGATAATTCAATTGTTGTCCACCTTACACTGTCGCCAAAAGTTATTACACCCACAAGTCACATGTCATTAAACTACCCTAGATATCATAATGTTAAAGATGCATTTTAGCATAAAGCTCGAGAACCAACAGTTATCAAAGAGCAAAATAACTACAGATGCCTGAAAATGTTCACAGATAGGGCTGGCTGGTAGCGCAATGACATCGGCGCCAGACCTGGGTGTGGAGGTTCCCGGGTTCGAAACTAGTCAGGGCCGCTCCCGAGTATGCTTTCCATCCATGCTGGGTTGAGTGTCGAAATTGCAACTCGACCTCGTAAAATAAAGGGAAAAATACTGCACGATGGCTGCGTGAGGAGTGGCGCGCCACACAGTCTCTCTCTCCCTCTCTCGTTCTCGCTCTGCACCTTGTAAACAGCCAGGAAAAAGGCATCATCACGGATGCACGCACGCTGACGTACAGACCCACATGCACAGACTTGCACACACACAGGCACACGCCAAAAAAAAATGTTCACAGATTCACAGATGCACGGTGAAGAGCATTCTGCCTGGTTCCATCACAGCCTGGTGTGGAGACTCCATTGCACAGAATTCGGAAGATGCTGCAGTGGGTTGTAGACCCAGTCGGCTTCATCACAGGCACAACCCTCCCCACCATTAAGGACATCCTCACGAGGCTGTGCCTCAAGAAGGCGGCATCGATCATTAAGAACACTTGTCATATGGGACATATCCTTGCCTCATTAGTACCACTGGGGAGCAGGTATAATTACCCAAAAACTCACACTCAGAGATTCTGAAACAGCAGCTTCCCCTCCACCATCAGATTTCTGAACAGTCCGTGAACCTGTGAGCAATACCTCACTACACCTTTTTTTTTCTGCACGTTTATTCATTTTGAAATTTTTGTTGTAATTTTTCCTCTTTGCTCCACTGCTGCCACAAATAATGCATTTCACATCATATAACACAGTAAAAATAAAGCTGATTATAATTCTGATTCTGAGAAGCTGTTTAGTTTAAAGATGCAGAGGTGAGTGGGGGAGAGGGATTGGTAGGACAATGGGAATAACTGTGATAGATTCAGGCCACGGTTACCGTGGTGATGGATTGTTAATGGGATCTTGCATGATGTGCAGCAAATAGCAAGTCAGCGTGTAGTAAAAATGTGGCCAATCTCACAGATATTTCCTATCAATCCTCCCCTGTCCCTTCACCATGTTTCAAATTAAAATTAACTTATTCCTCTTTTCCCCAGCATTTGTGAAGGAGCACTGACCTGAAACATTTATTTGGTTTCTCTCTCCACAGACTTTGGCCGACTCGATGAGAGTTTCGAGCATTTCCTGCAACACTCCAGGATTCTGAGAAGCTCAGTGCTATCAGCATGAAGTTCTCATTTTGTTCTGAGGCACGAAAAATGCTGAACTTCAGATGCTGTGTATTAGGAAGACTGGTTGGAAGTGCTTCCCCTTCTCAACTAGTATTTTGACACAGGTTAATTTGTTGTTTTTATTAGCTTCAATGAACAGCATGATTCCACAGCCAGCATTTCTGAACAAGCTACTGCTCTGTCAGTCTCTACCTTTGCAAAGCATCAGCACAGCTCGACGCTGCCCACCGAACTGCTGGGAAGATGTGAATGGTGAGTTTCAAAAGACAACACATTGTGCATCAGTGAGATGAAGCAAATGTTTCTGGCAGATGTCAAGTAGACACTTGCTGCCTGGAGAAGATTATTGACTGAACAGGACCATCCATGGGATTTACTTGAGTCTGTGCAAGTTATTCAGTTTTGTTTGATGAAGAATGTGAGAAGTATATCAGCTGGATCTGCTGTGAATGAATAATTGTCTCCATTGCTATTTACTGTGAAGTTGAGTTCAAAGGACATTTGGAGCAAAGTCCTGAGTGTTACATCCTTTGAGCACAGTTGCTTTAACGGAATTGGGATGATATCTACAGGAAGCTACCTTTTCCAGTTGGGTAACTGAAATGAGAGAAACTTGAGGCGGCAATTCATTAATCTCACTAATATCAGCGTACATGCTCCTCAGTTATCAGCTGAGAGGCTGAGTGATATGATCAGAATAAATATGTCAAAGGTGCTTGCTTTCAAGGGAATGCATCACCCAATATCATTACTTGTGACCACAGAAATGCCAAAAACTGAGATGCTCTGATCATCCAGAGAAGCTTCTGTTTGGACACCTGTTTCAATAATATTAAGAGCAGTCAACAGTAGATTTAAAGATCTTGAGAAACATGATGCCATATTCAATGCACTTCTCTGTCCAGATAGAAATTCTGTCTGAGCTAGGAAAGATATGCCGAATGTTGAACTTAACCCAGCATTCACCAAGTAACAATCATAGACTAGGTAGATTATAGAGGAGGCCATATAGTATAGCATGTCAGCACTGGTTCTCTCTGAGTTCTGCTCTTGATTCTTTCACTGAACCTTGCAATTTTTAACTTTACAATATGGTATCCAATTCTTTCTCGAAGACCACAATAGAAGCTGTCCCCACCACATCTACAGACAGTCATTCCACATTCCAGCAACAGACCAAATGTTACATAAAGATTAATGCAACAAGAGAGCACTTGGCCTCTCAGGAACCATTGCTACTTTGTGCATTTGGCTTCACATGAGCCATGGCACAGCTGAATGCCCTAACATTGAAGTTACCTAGAAATTGTTATTGACCTTCTGTTATGGTGCTGGTAGTCATTCAATAACCAGCGTCACCATTGTGGTGCCAAGCTCTCTTCTGTTCACTTAGATCATTACTGAAGAAAACTCAGCTGTCTGCAGCTTTTAAGAAACCCAATAATGTAGCGTTCACTGGTTAGTGGAAGACATTGGTGAACATTGCGATCTAGCGTGTTAACCCCAGAAAGAGCCTGAAGGGAGTTAGTCTCATAAAAGTTAAAGCTAGTGTTCAGTTTTGCAACATGCCAATTATAAAAATAGGTAGAGAGGCACGGGAGGCTACAGCTGCTGGATCTGGAGCAAAACCAAGCTGCTGGAGGAACTCAACTTGTCAGGCACCTTCAGTGGAGGCAAAGGAGTGATCAGCTTTTCAAGTTCAGATACCGCATCAGGATTGAAGATGGACAGAGGAAGTAACCAGTACAAAGAAGTGGAAGGAGATGACACAGAAGCTGGTAGATGATAGGTGAGGAGGAGTTGATGTGCAGATGGAGCCAGCTGTGGGAGGGAAGGATGGAGATAGTGACACAGTCTGGGAGGTGGTAAGCAAGGACAATAAACGCCCACTGATTATGGAATCTGATAAGAAAGGATGGCGATGAGTGGAACCAGTTAAGGGGGAAAATTCTAGATACAAAGGAGCAGCAGGAGATGGAAAGGGGACTGAGTGGGTGGATATATAAGAACAGGAGGGTGGATATATAAGAATAGGAAGACTAGGCAAAATCCTACAAAATCCTTTAATCATATGAAGGGGACAGTTGAGAGGCATGCTGGGATAAAAGGCCAGTGAAGTGAAGGTTCAAATGCTAACACGGAAAGATTGTTTAAAATGCTAAAGCAGCTAGAGGTTGTGGGAGAGTATTACCTCTAAGCTAATTCATAGATAAGGAATGTTTTCATAGATATATTCAGCAGCTGCTCAGAACAAAGTTCTCTTTACAATACTGATGAGACTAAAGTTGTTGAAAATGTGGTTAGCATTAATCTAATAGTTTCAAGGGGAAATGTTCATCTTACTCAGCTTTTACAAGGTGAAGTGTGAACATAAAGTACTGTAAAGTGGCTGCATCTTGGTAACTAAGAAGCAAGAAACACTCTGGTAACTTTCCGAAAAATCGAAGTGTCGATAGACAAATGAAGATGAAATTAACTGCAGAAGTCTGTTTATTCCTCTCCATACATGCTGCCTGACCTGCTGAGTTCCTCCAGCATCTTGTGTGTGTGTGTGTGTGTGTGTGTGTGTGTGTGTTACTAACACAAAGGTAATTTTGCAATTCAAAAATTTAGCCTGCATTCCAAGAAATGTTTTTGTCCTTCTGAAAAGTGAAATATGAGCTAATGGTAGGGCTACCTACATCTTGAGCTGCAGGAGATGTGTGGGATTTTTAATCAATATTTGTCCTTGATCATTACTCAGGAGGAAGTCATCAAAGTTCAAAGTAAAATTTATTATCAGAGTACATACACGTCACCATGTGCAACCCTGAGATTCTTTCTCAGCAGGCATACTCGTCAATTTATAGAACAGCAAATGTAAACAGTACTAATGAAAGAGCAAGAGCGTAGAAGACAACAAACTGTGCAAATCCAAATATAAATAAGTAGCAATAGATAACAAGACCGTGAAATAACAAGAAAAAAATCCTTAAAGTGAGATCACTGGTTATGGGAACATTTCAATAGATGAATATAGTTATCCTCTTTTGTTCAGGAGCCTGATGGTTGAGGGATAGTAACTGTTCTTGAATCTGGTGGTGTCAGTCCTGAAGCACTTGTACATTCTGCTTGATGGCAGCAGTGAGAAAAGAGCATGGTGTGGTGGTGAGGCTCTTTGATGATGGATATTGCTTTTCTACAATAGCATTTCATGTAGATATGCTCAATGGTTGGAAGGGCTTTAACTGTGATGTACTGGGCCAAATCTGTTACCTTTTGTAGGATTTCCACTCAAAGGTATTGGTGTTCCCATACCAGACCGCAATGCCTGGTATATACTGTCCACTGTCATATACTCTCCACTACACATCTATGGTAGTTTGTCAAGGTTCTTGATGTCATGCCAAATCTCCACAGACTCCTAAGGAAGTAGAGGCTCTGTTGTACTTTATTTGCAATTACATTTATATAACATGTCCATGACTGGACCTCTGAGATAGTGACACCCAGGAATTTAAAGTTACTGACGCTTTTTACCTCAAATCCTCTGATGAGTACTGGCTCATGGATCTCTGGTTTCCCTCTCTTGAAATCCACAATCAGTTCCTCGGTCTTGCTGACATTGAGTGAGAGGTTGTTGTTATGACAGCACTCAGCCAAGTTTTCAATCTCCCTTCTATACGTTAATTCATTACTACCTTCGATACAGCCCACAACGGTGGTATTGTCAGCGTACTTGAACATGGTGTTGGAGCTGTACTTAGCCACACAGTCCTAGACGTAAAGTGAATAGAGCAGAGAGCTAAGGACACAGCCCTGTGGAGATTGTGGAGGAGATGTTTTTGCCAATCCGAACTGATTAGGTTCTGTAAGTGAGGAAATCGAGGGTCCAATTGCACAGGAAGGTATTGAGACCAAGGTCGTGGAGCTTATTGGTTAGTTTTGAGGATGATGGTATTGAATGCTAAGCTGTAGCTCTCTGGTGAAAATGATATCATATCCATTAAATAGGGGCCATGGACAATTCTGATTTGATGGAGACAGATGTGAAAGCACAGAGGAACATCTGGAGAAATTTCTGAAACGCCAGTTCGCTGCTGTTGTTACTGCGCAATCGAGAATCTTCCGGAGGGAAGGCCTCAAAATCCCCGGCTTTTCCTGCTATTGGCGACCGAGACTGAGGTCAAATCGTTTGGATAGAGATGGTGCTTGGTACTCGGTGTCGGAGGGCTGATCGGAGGCTCGAAGTTTTCGGACGACTCAGAGTTGGATTGTGGTCGGGCATGGTAGGGAGAGTTTTCTTCCTTCTCCCGTCTGCGTGAGATGTGGGACATTCAAGAGACTTTGAGCTCTTTTACTGTGCCATGGACTGTTCTTTATCAAGTTATAGTATTCTTACACTGTTGTAATTATATGTTATAATTATGTGGTTTTGTTAGTTTTTTCAGTCTTGGTCTGTCCTGTGTTTTGTGATATCATACCGGAGGAAATATTGCATCATTTCTTAATGCATGCATTACTAAATGACAATAAAAGAGGACTGCGTGTCCTCATACCCTAATCTAATCAAATAATCTAATAAAGAGCATTCTGATGTATGCATCTTTGCTGTCCAGATGTTCCAGTGTTGACTGAAGAGCCAATGAGATGGCATCTGCTGTGGACCTGTTGCTCTGGTAGGCAAATTTGTTCACCTCACTTTCCTTGAAGCAGCAGCTAGCTGGTTTATGTCTCTTCCCTCAGAGAGGCCGCTAGTTCAAATCGCTGCCCTCAGAGATTCCGCTGGGTCCTGATGCTTACAGAGATGTTATTGAAATTCTGAGATTTATGGATTGGACTATAGGTCATAATGGCCTCTTTAAGTTCTATCATTTTTTAAATGTTTTTGCCCATTCTTTCTTGTTGCTGATTGATGGGCTGGGGGTTTGTGGTTTGATATTCTTGCTGCTGTTTCTCCATGTACGTGATCTGTTAGTTTTTGTGTGAAGGAAGGGTGTGGGAGGGGCTTGGGGTTTGCAAGTTTTTGTTTCTTTTTTTTGTGCAAGGGAGAGATTGATGTCTTTATTTTAACTGCTTCTGTGCTTTTCTGTATTTTATGGCTATTTGGAGAAGACAAATCTCAGAGTTGTATTCTGCATACATACTTTGATAATAAAATGAAAATTTGGAACTTTGAGCACACTAGCCAGTTGGTCAGCACAGACTAGTACTTGCCCAGGTACTCTATCCAGACTGGATGCTTTTCTTGGATTCAGTATCTTGAAAACAGCCCTCATGTCATCTTCAGATACTGAGACTGAAGGATCATTGGGAGTCATGGGGATGGTTCCTCTCTGTTCTGGTGGTGAAAGTGAGCATAGAAGGCATTGAACTCATCTGGAAGCAAAACTTTGCTGTCCCTCATGTTGCTGGATTTAACTTTGTAGAAGATTATTGCATTCCAACCTTGCCACAGCTGTTGAGCATCCCTGGTTGATTCCAGTCTACTTTGGAATCTCCACTTCACCTGTGGGATGGCTTTCTTCCGATCACACCTGCACCTGTTGTGCATTCTTGATCTCCATCTTGAATTCCTCTGATCTGGCCCTTAGCAAGTTCTGGATTTCATGGTTCATCCAGGGCTTCTGATTGGAGTAGACCCTGAATGATTTCGTGGGGACACACTCATCTACAGCTGTTTTAATAAAGTCTGGTACAACCCTGGTGTAGGCATTCAGGTCTTCTGAGTGCTTGAATACGGCCCGGTCGCCTGTCTCAAGGCAAACCTGTAACTGTTCCTCTGCCTCCTGTGAGCACCTCTTAGTTACCTTAATCTTTGGGGCCTTGCTTTTTAGGCTCTGTCTGTATGCAGGTAGTAGGAATACGGCCAAATGGTCCGATATGTCAAAATGTGGTCTGAGAAAGGAACGCTGTCGGAGCAGTGTTGCCAGGATGATCAAGGACATGACCCACCCAACCAACACACTTTTCGTCCCTCTTCCCTCCGGGAGAAGGCTCAGGAGCTTGAAGACTCGTACGGCCAGATTTGGGAACAGCTTCTTTCCAACTGTGATAAGACTGCTGAACAGATCCTGACCAGGATCTGGGGCATACCCTCCAAATATCCGGACCTGCCTCTTGGTTGTTTTGCACTACTTTACTTGCCATTTTTTTATTTTCTATTTATGATTTGTAATTTAAAATTTTAATATTTACTAATTTTTACTAGTTTTACTATTTTTAATATTTAATATTTGTAATCCAGGGAGCGGGAAGCGCAGAATCAAATATTGCTGTGATGATTGTACATTCTAGTATCAATTGTTTGGTGACAATAAAGTATAAAGTATAAAGTATAAAGTAAAGGGCATTTCTTTTCATAGTGGAGCGGTGGCCCAGTGTGTTGGGACCTCTGGTGCAGCAAGTTGCATGCTGGTGATAATTGGGCAGGGTTTACTTCAACAGGCCTGGTTGAAGTCATCGATTATAATTTGAAATGCGTTGGGATGGGCTGTTTCTAGCCTGCAGATGACATCATGCTGTGTCACGAGTGCTTTCTTATAATCAGCTGCTGGTGGTATATAAACTGTGGCCAGGATCATAGATAAGAATTCACAAAGTTCATTCGGCGTTCCAAGTGAGGGAAACAAGAGGCTGACATAACCCCCCACGTTCGTGATTCCATCCGTTCTGAAAATTGTAAATCTTTCTGGTCAAATCTTTGCATCTGGCTTGTCCGCTGATAGCCAATTCTTGGTGCAGCAAGCAATTGAGATCTGCCTCATCTGCCTCTGATACAGCTGCCTTGCCCTGAGATCGTCAGTCTTATTTTCCAGTGACTGCACATTCGCTGTCAAGATGCTAGGTAGAGGAGGCCTCGTCCCTCTGCACTTTAGACTGGTTTGAATTCCGCCTCTCCTGCCTTGTCTTTTGGCCATGGCGTGCCGTGCCTGACTGCTCCGCTGGAGCTCATGATTTCTGCTCCACATTCAATCACTGAAAGTGAGATCTGAAGATCAGTGATGTAATTTTGAAGTCCATTGTTGCGAGGAAATTTACACGCTGCAGATTGCAGGGAAAGTAATTCAGAAGAAGTATACCTGTATTTAAAAGGAAAACTGGAACGATTTTCTGCAGCTCACAGAGAGCACTGATGTACATTGACATGATTTTTAGATCATGGTTCCTCAAGAGGCAAAGGAAACAAGTGGAATTGTTTTGCAGGAAATTCGTATCACTTGGAAGGAGTTATTTACAATACTATAAGGCATAAGGGTGAATAAGTGCCCGGCACCTGACTAAATGCATTGTTGGACTTTGCGGGAAGGTAGAGAAAAAACTGTGGAGATATTTGCTTCATCGTTAGCCTCAGGTGAAGATTCCAAAGACTGGAAAGTGGCTAATGTGTTCCATTGTTTAAAGAAAGGTAGCTAGCACAAACTAGATAACTGCACACTGGTCAGCCTGACATTAGTAATAAGGAAGTTACTGTAGAGAATTCTGAGGGACAAGATCTACCAGAATTTTGATAGACAGAGTCTGATTAGTAGGAGTCAGCATGGAACATGTGCATAGAAAGTTGTGCTTGATGAACTTTTTAGAGTTTTTTGAAGAGATAATGAAATAGGTAAATGAGGGTAGGGTAGTGGATGTTGTCATATGGACTTTAATAAGACTCTTGACAAGATCCTGCATGGTAGATGGTCTGGAAGGTTAGATCCCATGGAATTCAGGAAGAACTAGTTTGCAACATCTCTGATTCAGAGGTAGGATGATTCAGAGGTAGGAAGCAAACGGTGGTGGTTGAAAATGTTTCTCGGAATGGTGGCTAGTGACTGCCAGTGTGCCACAGTGGTCGGTCGGTGTTGGGACCCTTATTATTTGTTATTTATAACTTGATCAGTAAGTTTGTAGATGACACAAAATTAGGAGGTTTTGTTGAGTGCAGATAGTATCACCAGGTTCAGACATGGCCCAAGTGCGGAGTGAGAGAAACAGAAGCAGGTCGATAGTTCACAGACTTTAATACAAACAGTGTTAAAGGGAAAATAAAACAATAAACGCTAAGCCAAACAGGGCCGTTAACTAAAACACTCAAATGGAAAATGAAGCCTACACTGCGACTGAAAAGAACAACTAAGAATAAAATGAATACCACTAGTCTTCACAGTGAGTTGACTCGACAGTCCAATTTCTCAGGGAAGGCAAAATGGAGATAATGGAGCATAGCTATGTCCATGTCTCAGTCTCAACAAGTTATGCGACAGAATGAATGGAGTTAAATACTATCACAATGAAATAATAATTAGCTGACATGTGCATATTCACGAGCGCAATCGCTGAATTTGCTGTGCTGCTGAATCCGTGGTTGTGACAGACAGCCTCACTCACCTCAACACTGAACTGATTCCACAACCTATGGACTCACTTTCAAGGACTCTACAACTTAAGTTCTCAATACAGGTGTCTCCCACTTTTCGAACATTCGCTTTACGAAACCTCACTGTTACGAAAGACCAACATTAGTTACCTGTTTTCGCTAACAGAAGGTGTTTTCACTGTTACGAAGAAAGGCAGCACGCAAAAAAAAACAGCGCGCGATAAAAGGCAGCGCGCGCCCTGAGCAGCCGCTCCTCCCCTGGATTCAGAACGGCATTCTCGCCGGCATCGCTTAAACACGTGCCTGTGAGCAGCCATTTGCAAGATGAGTTCTAAGGTATCGGAGAAGCCTAAAAAAGCTGGTAAGGTTGCTACACTTAGCGTAAAGCTAGACATAATTAAGCGTTTCGATCGTGGTGAACGAAGTAAGGACAAAGTGAGTTTGGCTGTGGAAGTTGACGAAGATGATGTTGAAGAGGTTTTGGCATCCCATGAACAAGAACTGATAGATGAAGAGCTGATGCAATTGGAAGAGAAAAGGATAACAATCAAAACCGAATGCAGTAGCGAAAGTGAAGTCGTCCAGGAGCTGAACGAGAAGCAAATGCGTGAGATTTTTGCTGCAATGTGTTACGAGAATACACATAAAATTAAGATGTTTGCTGGCCTGGGCTAGCATCAGTGGCATCAGCAGTTGGTCTGCCACCTGCCCTCAGGGGAAGGAGAGATAAGGAACAATGGAACAGCGTCTGGAGATGTGTAATGGAGGGATGTGGGAGGAAGAGCTGTCTGGAGCGGCTCCCCCCTTTGAACCCTGAACTGTTTGAAGTGATGGACAGGCGATACCCCAGCAGGGGGATAAAAAGGGACAGGTTCGCTAAGACAGGGACACACACGCCACCCGAGGTAACGAGACCCTGGAAGCGGTGCGCCTCTCACGAGTGGTGAGAAGTACCGGACAACGCACAGGGTGGAAAGGTACGATCAGCGGGAACCCGGTGTGTGTCCGCCCTTGCCTGGGTGCCGGGTTCACTGCAGAGGATCGACCGCATCTGGAGGAGGGGTCACAGTCAATGACCTCAGGTGACATCACCAAGGACCCGCCCAAAAGTTGCTCGTGAGCAATCTCGCTGGTCTGTGAGTGAAGCTGTGCTGAATGATGAGTTGTTCTCTCTGTCTCTCTTCCCCCACCTTGTCCATCGCCATGGCAACGATTACTGCGAACTGAACTTTGAGTCATTTTGAAATTGGTCATTTACCCCTAGACAACGATAGAGCTTGATTGATGCTGTTATCTTAATTCTGTGCACATGTGTGGTTATCATTGTTGAATTGTTGCATTTATTATCCTTTCGATTACTGTGTTGCTTGTTTCTTTAATAAAACTTTCTTAGTTCTAGTACTCCAGACTCCAACTGAGTGATCCATTTCTGCTGGTTTGGCAACCCAGTTACGGGGTACGTAACAAATGATAAAGTACGACTTTAATTTTGAAAGGGTACGTCGGTTTAGGGGATATTTGCAGGATGGTTTGAGTGCTTACAAAGAGTCAAGCGAGCCTTCCACATCAGCCACAGCTGACAACGAACCTCATCCTTCGACATCAAGGCGGGCAGTCATAGGAGAAGATGAGCTGCCTGCCCTAATGGAAACAGACGACAATGAGACGACACCCCAGTGTACCACCACCCCAACCCCTGGGCCCCGAACAGGTACCGATTCGCGGAGAATGCAGCGGTAGCTGGAACGCACTCTGCACATCTTTAAGAGAAAAGCCAAAATAAACATGCTAATTAATTAGGTGCTGCCCGGCACGTAAGTATCGGCCCAGATCAGAGGCGATTTGCGTCGCCTCTGATCTGGGCCAACATTTACGTGCCAGGCGGCACCTAATTAATTAGCATGTTTATTTCGGCTTTTTTCTTAAAGATGCGCTGTGTGCCTCCTGGCTACCGTTGTACCCCTGCATGCTTTGCGGATCGGTATCGGTCGGCGGCCCGGAGAGTGGGGGTCACTGCACCACCCAAACTCCGACGACTCAGCCTAACACACCATCATCAGTGTGCTCGACGCTGTCTTCCTGATTTCCGTAAGTGATATTACACTGTACATACATTATTTCTACTTTATATCGGCTGTGTATTTTTACGTGTTGTTTGGTATGATTTGGCAGCTTCTTAGCTTAAAGGTTATTGGAGAGAGTGTTTTTGCCAACAGCGCTTGCGTGAGATTTTCTGCCGAGAGCGCTTGCGTGAGATTTTCGCTACTGAAAACAGTGCTGGCAATGATTGTGGAAAAGTACTTCTACTTTATATAGCCTACGTATTTATCATATCATTCCTGCTTTTACTATATGTTACTGTTATTTTAGGTTTTATGTGTTATTTGGCATGAATTGGTAGGTTATTTTTGGGTCTGCGAACGCTCACAAAATTTTCCCATATAAATAAATGGTAATTGCTTCTTCGCTTTACGACATTTCGGCTTACGGACCGTTTCATAGGAACGCTCTACCTTCGGATGGCGGGGGAAACCTGGGTATTACTTTTTGATTTATTGTATTTGCACATTGTCTTCTTTTGCACATTACTTGTTCATCTGCTTTTGTATGTAGCTTTTCATCGATTTCATTGAATCTCTTTGTTCTGTTGTGAATGCCCACAAGAAAATTAATTGCAGGATGGTATATGTTGACATATACCGACCGATAATAAATTTACTTTGAACTTTGACAGCAAAGAAGATTACCATAGGTTATTGAGGGACTTTGATCAGTTAGGGAAGTGGGCTGAGGAGTGGCATATGGATTTCAACACAGATATATGACCTATACCATCAATATAGGGCACTAGGGCATTGATGGAACAGAGGGTCCTGGAAGTACAATTGCCTTATTCAATAAAAGCAACATCACAGGTAGACGGGGTAGTGAAAGAGGTATTTAATATTTAATAAAAGCAACATCACAGGTAGGCGGGGTAGTGAAAGAGGTATTTAATATTCAATAAAAGCAACAGCACAGGTAGACGGGGTAGTGAAAGAGGTATTTAATATTCAATAAAAGCAACATCACAGGTAGACGGGGTAGTGAAAGAGGTATTTAATATTCAATAAAAGCAACATCGCGGGTAGACGGGGTAGTGAAAGAGGTATTTAATATTTAATAAAAGCAACATCGCGGGTAGACGGGGTAGTGAAAGAGGTATTTAATATTCAATAAAAGCAACATCGCGGGTAGACGGGGTAGTGAAAGAGGTATTTAATATTCAATAAAAGCAACATCACAGGTAGACGGGGTAGTGAAAGAGGTATTTAATATCCTAGCTTTCCTCAGTCAGAGCACTGGGACACTAAATTGCAGTTCTATAAGTTGTTAGTCAGGCCACTTTTTCTGTGCTGTGTACAGGTTTTTTTCCCCACTGTTAGAGGAAAAACGTGGTGAAACAGGAAAGTGTGTGGAAAAGATTTACAAGGTTACTGCCAGGACTAAAGGCCCAAGTTATACAAATGGTCTGGTGAGACTAGGACTTTATTCCTAGGAATGTAGGTGAATGAGGGGAAACCTTGTTGGAGTGTTTAAAATTACGAGAGGCATAGATAAGGGGAAAGTAATAATGTTTTCCTCAGGGTAGTGCAATCCAAACTAGAGAGTTAGATTTAGGGCGAGAGGGGAACGATTTAAAAGGGACCTGAGGAGCAACATTTTCATACAGTGGGTAGTGATTATATAGCATGAGCTGCCAGAGGAAGTGGTTAAGAAAGGTAGAATAACATCATTTAAAAAGCATTTGGATAGGTACGTGGAGGGGTTGGTTTTAATGGGATATGGGCCCAATGCAGGAAATTGGAGCTACCTGGGTGGGAACAATGATCAGCATGAATGGTTGAGCCAAAAGGCCTGGCTATCTTTATTACTGAATGACTATGATTCCGTGATAAATAAGCAACAATTTGAGTAGCTTAAATTACTTGTAATGGTAGGTCACACACAGAGTCTTCCCAGGTTTAAAAATACCTGACTTAAAAAAATCTGACTACGCATGGTAGCGTAGTTGGTTAACACACTCTTTTGCAGTACAGGCGTCCTGGGTTCAATTACCACCGCTGCCTGTTGGGAGTTTGTACGTTCTCTCCGTGACCACGTGGATTTCCTCCGGGTGCCTCCAGTTTCCTCCCACAGTCCAAAGACGTACCGGTTGGTAGGTTAATGTGTCATTGTAAATTGCCAGTGATTAGGCTAGGGTTAAAGCAGGAGATTGCCAGAAGGGCCTATTCTGCTCTGTATAAAAATAAATTTTAAAAATTCTCCCATACATTTTAAACCCATTTCCAAACTAGTAACAATAATAATTAATTTATTAGTATTATTAATAACAACATAATAATAACATTATGTTTTGTGGTTTCCATTAATGACTGGATAATGTATGCATTTCATTACTTTAATAATATGTCTTGATTAGAGTTTCAGAGTAATATAGAGTGGAAACAGTTCCTACATCCCAATTCATCCATGCTGATCATGATATCCACCAAGATAGTCCTATTTGCCTACCTTTAGCCCATATCCCTCCAATCCCCTCCAATTCATGTACTTGCCCACATGTCTTTTAATGTTGTGGTTGTACCCATCTCAAGTACTTTTTCTTGCAGCTCATTTCATATATGCCGTGTGAAGAAGTTTCTCCTCAAGTCCCTTTTAAATTGTGCATTTCTCTCTTTAAACCTGTGCCCATTAGTTTTTCTGTTCCCCTTTCCTGCGAAATAGACTGTATGTTCACTCCATCTTAGCCCCTCATCATTTTATACATGTCTATTATATCAAACCTCAATCTCCTAGACTCCAAGGAATAAAGTCCTATTCTGCCCAACCTCTCCCTATAACTCAGTCCCTTGCATCCAGGACGCATCCTTGTAAATCTCTGCAGGTTTTTTCAGTTTAATATTGTCCCTGGGCGACCTGTTGTAGGAAAGATTGCCATAGACTTGCAAGGAAGCTCTGCAATATCAGGAAAAGATACAGGATATTTTCCCTCTCCCTGACTTTCAACCAATAAACAATTTAAAACCTTTCATCTGAGATTTATAAGCAAAATATTTCATCGTAAACCTTAAATGTAGAAACAAAAAGCTTTGCCGTTGTAAATCACATACCAAAACTGCAAAGTTATCAATTTAAATGCCTTTGCTTTGTGAATGGGAGGAGTGACAAGATTTCAGAGCCCAGCTTAAAAAAGACTTTTGAGGTTTTCAATGCTATATAAAAGGAAGCCAGTGGGCATTATAAATCATTGTGGAGCAGTTATCCAATCAAATCGCTTGGTTTCACATCTCCAGAGACCTTGTAATTCAACAGAGAGCAGTCAAAAGAAAATTATAAGCTCTCTCACGTTCGAAGACTAACAAACGGCTGAGACACACCGCCAATACTAATGTGTGGGAGCAGAGGCTGGAGAAGCCTGCTGGAGCTTTCTGGGCCACTATTCCTTTTCATTTCTGCTCGGCCATTACATGGGAACCTGGCATTGATTAAAACAGACTGAAATCTTTGCTTGTTCATAAAAACTTAATTCTTATGTCTCTTGATTTCGCATCCTTCACGTTCTGTCGGTATAGCTCTCGAGTGGAGGAAAAGTAAGGTTGATCACTGCTGGTATTTTGTCTTCACATTTATTTTTACTAGTCATTCTTTTCACAGACAGGGAGGATTTTGTTTCTGTGGCTGTGGAGAAAAGGCTGAGAAAAATGGCAGGATAGCCAAGTTTCTTTTAATGAATCTGAACTGCTTCCGAATTACTATAAAATCATTTTTATTTTATTTATGTATCTGCTTTGATATTAAATCCTAAAAGATAATGCTCATAAATTATGTCCATTGCCATTTGCTTTACTTGATCATAATTTTCCTTGAATAAATAGGGCAAATGGATAGCAGGGAATATTCATTGAAAGCACACTGCAAACTGGTCTGGAATACCAACAGCTCAAAATCTGTTTATCGCAAATCCTACGTAAGAGATCAATGTCTTGAAGCTTATTATGTGTCCATTATGCTGCAGCTATCAGTTTCAGACTAGTACAACTGCTTTTAACCAGTGTGAGGTGGCAGCACTGAGTTTCAGGGGCTAAACTAGATGGTTGCAAATATGAGCAAAAGGATAATAATACACGATTAATCCATGCCTGTGGATTGCCGTTCTCCAGGATACCAACTTGGCACTTCCTTTCTCTCGATTAAATGTTGTACACAGCCAGCATTAACTGCTCTTCTTGTGGATGGCCACAATAGCGCAGGGCTAATATTGTGAGTGGTTCACATTAGTGGAGGTTAGCTGTCACAGTTTAAAGGGGTGGTGCAGGCGTAGGCAGTCCTGAAGGATGGAAAATAATTTAGATACAGTGAAGAAAATTATAATACTTGGATGAGTCAGCTCCAAAGTTAGTGAACGTTATGCTGGAAAACCTGATGGAGAAAGTGAGAAGTAGAAAAGATGTCCTCAACATAGTGCCTAGGAGGCCTCCAGACGTATATAAAATAAAGTGGATTGACATGGTTATGGTGTTACAGGGCAAGAGTCATGCACAAGTCCCTGAATGCACAGCAGCACGAAATGCAGTACGCTCACATGCAAGATCAAAGTTTGAAAATGCCTTGTTAAGTGGGCACAACTAACTTTGATTAGTCTCAGCTACATGCAATTCTTAAAGCTCAGTTATTCAGTGATCAACAATCTCCATCATTCCAAGCTCATACCTGACCATCGTATGCTGATGACACCGGTGTTGTTGGTAGATTGGCAGATGGTGACAAGGAAACTTACAGGAGCGAGGTAGATTGGCTGGTTGAGTTGTATCAGATCAACAAGTTCAAGTTCAAGTTGGTTTTCATCACAACGTACACAGTGTACATAAAACCAAATGAAACAATGTTCCTCCACACCACATCGACCCACAATACATACGTCATACACAGCAAATAAAACAAAATATTAGCACAAATAAGTTAATAAAATATAACTCAAAATGCATGTGAAGTTGCCAGCACTAGTAAACAATAAACGGTACATTAAACAGTAAACAGTTTGCAGACATAGTGATGAGACCTTAGTGGTGGAAAGGTACTCATTAGTCTCACAGCCTGGGGGAAGAAGCTGTTACCTGGTCTGGTAGTCCTGGTCCTGAGGCGACTCTATCTCCCTCTTGCTGGTAGTTGGTGAAGGGGATTGGGGGATAGGTGGTAGAGTCCTCAACAATGCTTCATATATAATATATGACACTACCAGTAAATGTCACAAATAATGGAGAGAGAGACCCCAGTGGTTTTGTGCTCCACATCAGCAAGACGAAGGAACTGATTATGGACTTCAGGAAGGAGAATTGGAGAGAACGCACACTAGTCCTCATTGAGGGTGATAGAAAGAGTAAGTATCTTCAAATTTCTGGGTGTCAATGATTCAGAGGATCTATCTTTGGACTAACACAGTGATGCAGACAAGAAGAAGACACATTAGTAGCTCTACTTCATTAGGAATTTGATGAAATTTGGTATGTTACCAAAGGCTCATATACAAATTTCTATAGATGCGTGGTGAGAATGCATGGTGTCCTCTGTTATTCAAATGACAAGCCATGGGTGACAAAGGACATTAAGGACATCCGGAACGCTAAAAAGAGGGCGTTTAGAGATGGAAGTAGGGAGCCGTTCACCTCAACAACAAGTATACCGCATTGGATACTGTTGGGGGGGATGACTTACCTGGGACTAGCTACAGTAGCCAGATCTCTGGCACTGAGTCTGGCTCTGCAGTGCAGAAGGGAGGGGAGAGAAAGAGGAGAGCGGTAGTGATAGGGGACTCGATAGTTAGAGGTGCAGATAGAAGGTTCTGTGGTCGTGACACAGAATCCAGGATGGTTTGTTGCCTCCCAGGTGCCAGGGTCAAGGATGTCTCTGATCGATTGCATGACATTCTGAAGTGGGAGGGTGACCAGCCAGATGTCGTGGTGCACATCAATACCAATGACATAGCAAGGAAGAGTGAAGAGGTCCTGGACAGTGAGTATAGAGAGCTTGGTAGGAAGTTGAAAAGCAGGACCTCAAGGGTGGTAATCTCAGGATTGCTACCTGTGCTAGGTGCCAGTGAGGGTAGGAATAGGATGCTCTGGAGGAGGAACAAGTGGCTGAGGAACTGGTGTTGGGGGCAGGGTTTCAGATTTCAGGATCATTGGGACCTCTTCTGGGGCAGGTGGGACCTGTACAAGAGAGACGGGTTACACTTGAACCACAGGGGGACCAATATCCTTTCAGGGAGGTTTGTTAGTGCTATTGGGGAGGCTTTAAACTAGATTTGCAGGGGGATGGGAACCAGAGTGCCAGAGCTGACAGTGTGGCTGGGGTGAAAATAAATGATGTTGAAAGTTTAAGCAAATCCACTGATAGAAAGGTTGTGAGTGGTGGTAAAAATCTTCTGAGGTGTATATATTTCAATGCTAGGAGTATTGCGGGGAAGGCGGATGAGTTGAGGGCGTGGATTGACACGTGGAATTATGATGTTGTAGCAATTAGTGAAACTTGGCTACAGGAGGGGCAGGACTAGTAGCTTAATATTCCAGGGTTCCAATGTTTCAGATATGATCGAGGCAGAGGAATGAAAGGTGGGGGAGTAGCATTGCTTGTTAGGGAAAATATTACAGCAGTGCTCAGGCGGGACAGATTAGAGGGCTTGTCTACTGAGTCCTTATGGGTGGAGCTGAGAAACAGGAGAGGTATGGCCACATTAGTGGGATTGTATTACAGACCACCCAATAGTCAACGAGACTTGGAAGAGCAAATCTGCAGAGAGATAGCAGGCAACTGCAGGAAACATAAAGTTGTGGTGGTAGGGGATTTTAATTTTCCATACATTGATTGGGACTCCCATACTGTTAGGGGTCTAGATGGTTTAGAGTTTGTAAAATGTGTTCAGGAAAGTTTTCTAAATCAATATATAGAGGGACCAACTAGAGGGGATGCAATATTGGATCTCCTGTTAGGTAACGAATTAGGGCAAGTGACAGAAGTCTGTGTAGGGGAGCACTTTGGTTCCAGTGATCATAACACCATTAGTTTCAATTTGATCATGGACAAGGATAGATCTGGTCCTAGGGTTGAGGTTCTGAACTGGAAGAAGGCCAAATTTGAAGAAATGAGAAAGGATCTTAAAAGCGTGGATTGGGACAGGTTGTTCTCTGGCAAAGATGTGATTGGTAGGTGGGAAGCCTTCAAAGGGGAAATTTTGAGAGTGCAGAGATTGTATGTTCCTGTCAGGATTAAAGGCAAATTGAATAGGAATAAGGAACCTTGGTTCTCATGGGATATTGCAACTCTGATAAAGAAGAAGAGGGAGTTGTATGAAATGTATAGGAAACAGGGGGTAAATCAGGTGCTTGAGGAGTATAAGAAGTGCAAGAAAATACTTAAGAAAGAAATCAGGAGGGCTAAAAGAAGACATGAGGTTGCCTTGGCAGTCAAAATGAAGGATAGTCCAAAGAGCTTTTACAAGTATATTAAGAGCAAAAGGATTGTAAGGGATAAAATTGGTCCTCTTGAAGATCAGAGTGGTCGGCTTTGTGCGGAACCAAAGGAAATGGGGGAGATCTTAAATAGGTTTTTTGCGTCTGTATTTACTAAGGAAGCTGGCATGAAATCTATGGAATTGAGGGAATCAAGTAGTGAGACCATGGAAACTGTACAGATTGAAAAGGAGGAGGTGCTTGCTGTCTTGAGGAAAATTAAAGTGGATAAATCCCCGGGACCTGACAGAGTGTTCCCTCGGACCTTGAAGGAGACTAGTGTTGAAATTGCGGGGGCCCTGGCAGAAATATTTAAAATGTTGCTGTCTATGGGTGAAGTGCCGGAGGATTGGAGAGAGGCTCATGTTGTTCCGTTGTTTAAAAAAAGATCGAAAAGTAATCCGGGAAATTATAGGCCGGTGAGTTTAATGTCAGTAGTAAGTAAGTTATTGGAGGGAGTACTAAGAGACAGAATCTACAAGCATTTGGATGGACAGGGGCTTATTAGGGAGAGTCAACATGGCTTTGTGCGTGGTAGGTCATGTTTGACCAATCTGTTGGAGTTTTTCGAGGAGGTTACCAGGAAAGTGGATGAAGGGAAGGCAATGGATATTGTCTACATGGACTTCAGTAAGGCCTTTGACAAGGTTCCGCATGGGAGGTGTGACGAGAATACACATAAATTAAGATGTTAGTTGGCCTGGGCTGGCACCAGTGGGATCAGCAGTTGGTCTGCCACCTGTCTTCAGGAGAGAGAGAGAGATAAGGAAAACAATGGAGCAGCATTTGGAGATGTTAATGAAGGGACGGGAGAGAGTAACGGAAGGAGAGCTGTCAAGTTCGGCTCCCCCTTTGAACCCTGAACTGTTTGAAGTGATGGACAGGTGATACCCTAGCAGGGGGATAAAAAGGGACAGGTTCGCTAAAGCAAGACACACACAACACCCCGAGGTAACGAGACCCTGGAAGCGGTGCGTCTCCCACAAGTCGGTGGGAAGTTTTGAAACGGCTGGTCGCGGGACAAGCCATAGACGCACAGGGTGGAAAGGCACGATCGGCAGGAACCTGATGTGTGTCCACCCTTGCCTGGGTGCCAGCTTCACCGCAGAGAAACGATCGTATCTGGAAACGGAGGAGTCACGGTCGGTGACCTCAGATGACATCACAAAGGGCTCGCCCGAAAGCTGATTGCGAAGAATATTGAAGGTCTGTGTGGAAGCCGTTTGAATATTCATTCGTTTTGCTCTCTCTCTCCTCCCCCCCACTGTCCATCTCCCACGGCAGCGATTACTGCGAACTGAACTGAACTAAATTGAACTGAACTTTGCGTCACTTTGAAACTGGTCATTTACCCCTAGACAACGATAGAGCTTGATTGATCCTGTTATCTTAATTCTGTGTACATGTGTGTTTATCATTGCTGAACTGTTCCATTTATTATCCTTTTGATTAGAGTACTGTGTTGCTTGTTTCTTTAATAAAACTTTCTTAGTTCTAGTAATCCAGACTCCAACTGAGTGATCCATTTCTGCTGGTTTGGCAATCCAGTTACAGGGTACGTAACAGAGGTTAGTTAGGAAAATTCAGTCGCTAGGTATATATGGAGAGGTGGTAAATTGGATTAGACATTGGCTCGATGGAAGGAGCCAGAGAGTGGTGGTAGAAAATTGCTTCTCTGCATGGAGGCCTGTGACTAGTGGTGTGCCACAGGGATCAGTGCTGGGTCCATTGTTATTTATCATCTATATCAATGATCTGGATGATAATGTGATAAATTGGATCAGCAAGTTTGCTGATGATACAAAGATTGGAGGTGTAGTAGACAGTGAGGAGGTTTTCAGAGCCTGCAGAGGGACTTGGACCATCTGGAAAAATGGGCTGAAAAATGGCAGATGGAGTTTAATACTGACAAGTGTGAGGTATTGCATGTTGGAAGGACAAACCAACGTAGAACATACAGGGTTAATGGTAAGGCACTGAGGAGTGCAGTGCAACAGAGGGATCTGGGAATACAGATACAAAATTCCCTAAAAGTGTCGTCACAGGTAGATAGGGTCGTAAAGAGAGCTTTTGGTACATTGGCCTTTATTAATCGAAGTATTGAGTATAAGAGCTGGAACGTTATGATGAGGTTGTATAAGGCATTGGTGAGGCCGAATCTGGAGTATTGTGTTCAGTTTTGGTCATTTTGATCAGGGAGGCTAAAGACAGGTACAGGAGGAAGCTTGGGTGGAAACTCCAGCAGAACAACATAAGAGAGGTCTGGAGGGGGATCAGGACCATCACTGGGTTCCGGCAAACTAGCAACAGAGGAGCGGAAGGCAGTGTGGACAGGGCCAATGAACTTAACCTGTTCTTTAACAGATTTGACAGTGTGGCCCCTGCCCATCTCACACATCAGCCATCTGTTGTCAGCCCCCAACCAACACATATTCCACTCTCCCCTCCTACCCTTCCTCACAGTCCCCCACCCTGCTCTCATGACTATACCACTTCCCCACACGAAACCACCACGGTGGGCTTCACAGCTCTACAGGTGAGAAGACAGCTGAAACGTCTCAACCCAAGCAAGGCTGCAGGACCAGATGGTGTCAGTACCAGGGTGCTCAGAGCCTGTGCCCCTCAGCTATGTGGAGTACTTCGCCATGTATTCAACCTGAGCCTGAGGCTCCGGAGGGTTCCTGTACTGTGGAAGATGTCCTGCCTCGTCCCTGTGCCGATGACGCCGCGCCCCAGCGGCCTCAATGACTACAGACCGGTGGCATTGACCTCCCACATCATGAAGACCCTGGAGAGACTTGTTCTGGAGCTGCTCCGGCCTATGGTCAGGCCGCACTTTGATCCCCTCCAGTTCGCCTACCAGCCCCGACTAGGAGTTGAGGATGCCATCGTCTACCTGCTGAACCGTGTCTACGCCCACCTGGACAAGCCAGCGAGCACTGTGAGGGTCATGTTTTTTGACTTCTCCAGTGCGTTCTACACCATCCGCCTGCTCTGCTGGGGGAGAAGCTGACAGCGATGCAGGTGGATGCTTCCCTGGTATCATGGATTCTTGATTACCTGACTGGCAGACCACAGTACGTGTGCTTGCAGCACTGTGTGTCCGACAGAGTGATCAGCAGCACTGGGGCTCCACAGGGGACTGTCTTGTCTCCCTTTCTCTTCACCATTTACACCTCAGACTTCAACTACTGCACAGAGTCTTGTCATCTTCAGAAGTTTTCGGATGACTCTGCCATAGTTGGATGCATCAGCAAGGGAGATGAGGCTGAGTACAGGGCTATGTAGGAAACTTTGTCACATGGTGTGAGCAGAATTATCTTCAGCTTAATGTGAAAAAGACTAAGGAGCTGGTGGTAGACCTGAGGAGAGCTAAGGTACCGGTGACCCCTGTTTCCATCCAGGGGGTCAGTGTGGACCTGGTGGAGGATTACAAATACCTGGGGATACAAATTGACAATAAACTGGACTGGTCAAAGAACACTGAGGCTGTCTACAAGAAGGACCAGAGCCGTCTCTATTTCCTGAGGAGACATCTGCCGGACGATGCTGAGGATGTTCTACGAGTCTGTGGTGGCCAGTGCTATCATGTTTGCTGTTGTGTGCTGGGGCAGCAGGCTGAGTGTGGCAGACACCAACAGAATCAACAAACTCATTCGTAAGGCCAGTGATGTTGTGGGGATGGAACTGGACTCTCTGACGATGGTGTCTGAAAAGAGGATGCTGTCTAAGTTGCATGCCATCTTGGTCAATGTCTCCCATCCACTACATAATGTACTGGGTGGACACAGGAGTACATTCAGCCAGAGACTCATTCCACCGAGATGCAACGCTGAGCATCATAGGAAGTCATTCCTGCCTGTGGCCATCAAACTTTACAACTCCTCCCTTGGAGGGTCAGACATCCTGAGCCAATAGGCTGGTCCTGGACTTATTTCCTGGCATAATTTACATAATACTATTTAACTATTTATGGTTCTATTACTAGTTATTATTTATGGAGCAACTGTAACGAAAACCAATTTCCCCCGGGATTAATAAAGTATGACTATGACTATGACTATGACTAGAACATTCTGACTGGCTGCATGATGGCCTGGTATGGAATTCCCAGTGCACAGGATTGCAAGAAGTTGCAGAGGGTAATAGAATCATCCAAGCTTCATTATAAGCACCACTCTCCCCACCATTGAGGACATCTTTGAGAGGTGGTGCCTTAAGAAGGAAGCATCCATCATTGTGACCCCTAACCATCCAGACATATCTTCTTGTTACTATCATGAGGGATAGACCTGATGGAAAACCCATACACAGTAATTTAGGAACAGCTTCTTCCCTTTCACCATCAGATTTCAGAATAGTCCATCAACCCACAAACGCGATCTCATCATTTTTTGTACTATTTATTTAGTTCTGTAGTTTATAGATTTCGATGTCATTGCATTGTACTGCTGCCACAGAACATCAAATTTCATGTCATATGTCAGCAATAATAAATCAGAATTTGATTCTGATTCCACAAATTCTTCCACTGCAAGCCTTACACATCTCCCATGTTGAGGGAAAGAGCAAAAATGTTAATTACTATTTAAATAAAATGAAACTATAGAATTTTGAGCTACAAAGGGTTGAAGGCGTTCTGATACATCAAACAAGAACTCTCATTACTCCAAGGGAGCCCTCACCAATCCCTTATAAGGCCTTTGCATTGCATCCTCGTTTTTATATTTTAGTCCTCTTGAAATGAATGCTAACATTGCATTTGCCTTCTTCAGCACCGACTCAACCTACAAGTTAACTTTTAGGGAATCCTGCACAAGGACTCCCATGTCACTTTGCATCTCAGATTTTTGAATTTTCTCCCCATTTAGAAAGTAGTCTACACTTTTATTTCTTCTGCCAAAAGTGCATGACCAGACACTTCCTGAGCACAATTAAATCTGCTCCACTCAATAACACAGCTTAGTTTAGTCATCAGAAGGCACTTCAGTGTACAGGAAGATACGTTCCATCACATGTTAAATGGCTGGGTGTACTTCAAGCGTGTGTGAGTTGCACAACAGTGTCATTCACCTATAGACTTGTCATCCAGCAGCCTCTATTTAGTTTGTAATAGCAGCTGAAATGCAGTGGCCATGGCAGAATTCTTAAAAATGATTGAATTATAACAACTGCCTGGACATCAGACAGTGACCTACATCATTTGCTGCCAATGGTCACAAACCATTTAAATGTAAAGGACTGGAATGGCTTGTAGTGCCTGTAAAACCTTGTACTTGATATGTTCAGCAGAATTCAACATATCAAACAAGTCTGTAATCATAGCAAAACTTCTTGCTTGTGTCTGATGGATGGAGAATGGAGTGCAGTCAGCTCCCACTGATGACAGTTACAAATATGTGCCAGTTTAAGTTTGAAGTGAGCCACTTACTTAGAAATCAATGCAGCAAATGCTTTGGCATTCCCTAGTAATATTGTTCATAGTTGCTCCCTTGCAACTATGTGGTTGCAATTTCTGTCATGATTAGGATGTACTTCTGTAATGAGAGCAAGCAACTGGTGTATTGCTCACCACTGAGGCAAAGACAGAATCCTCCACCAGTTTGAACAAAGAGTCTTTCATCATGCAGTAAGACAGTATGGGTGCAGGCCATTCAGCCCAACTAATCCATGCAGACCATGTTACCCACCAAGCTAGTCCTATTTGTCTGCATTCGGTCTATATTCCTCTAAAGCTTCCCTATCCATGTACTTATCTAAATATCTTGAAGTGGGAAAGAGAATCACCAACATTTTTATAATGCTAGTAACATAGGAAATAAGCGAAAACTAAATGCCAGCGAATTAAGCAACAAAATCCGAAGTGAAATAAAGAAAACCATCCAACAAACAGGATCAGTTACATTGCTACAGCACAGAAACATTGCCTTTGGCCTATTGAATCCCACCTACCTTCAGCAACCCAGTTGCACTAATCCTACAGTGATCCCACTTTGATTTACCCCTCATCTCTACCAGCATGCACTGAATTCTACCACTCATCTATGCACATAAAAATATTTTTTTTCCCAAGTGCTCACCTATTCAAACATCACGTTAGAACAATGAACTTTTTCAGAAGGCTGTAAATAAGCAAAAGACCCTTTAGCACCTTGAAGATTTGGAAGGAATAATTCAACAGCTGGAAGAAGGCTCTAGCATCTAGCCTAACAGCAACTAATGCACCCTTTCAGTGCTGATAGGCAGAAATGGAGGAGAAATGGCAAACTTTTCTGAAAATAGGAGCAGGAGAAAGCCACCAGGCCTCCTAAGCCTGCTGTGCCATTCCATATGAAAGTAGTTGTTTTATGCTAGCCTCAGCTGCTCTTCCATGCTAGCTCCATCTAGCCCTCGATCCTTCAAACAGTCTCTATCTTAAATACATCCAATGTTGTGACCTTCACTACCCTTGGAACAGAGAATTCCTGAGATTCACCACACTGTGAGAGAAGTAATTCCTACACATCTCAGCTTTCAATGACCGGCTCTTTATTTAGCAGCTACGTGTCTTTGCTTTTGACTCTCCACAACTCAACATCCTCTTGGTAAGGTCTCCCAATAGGACTTTATATGTTTGAATAAGACTGTGCTTTTCATCTCTAAACTCAAAGAAATATGGACCTAAAATGTGCAGTCTCTCTTGAGTGTGGCATTGGTTTACCAAATAAATATTGCAGGCTTATTAAAAATCCCTCTAATGGTTGATCACCAGTCAAACAACAGCATCCAAACAAAAATGATCCTCTAGCATAATTCACTCCATAAGTGTGACCATATGGTATGTTAAAGTATTAAAATACTCTCAGCTCTAAAAGAAGGCACAAACAATCATTTAAAAAAACTGCCTACTGACTCTCACAGCTATCTGGACTATTCCTCTTCTCACCCTGTCTCTTGCAAAAATGCCATCCCCTTCTCGCAATTCCTCCGTCTCCGCCGCATCTACTCTCAGAATGAGGCTTTTCATTCCAGGACAAGGGAGATGTCCTCCTTTTTTAAAGAAAGGGGCTTCCCTTCAACTCTGCTGTCAAACGCATCTCCCCCATTTCACGCACATCTGCTCTCACTCCATCCTCCCGCCACCCCACTAGGAATAGTGTTCCCCTGGTCCTCACCTACCACCCCACCAGCCTCCGGGTCCAACATGTTATTCTCCATAACTTCCGCCACCTCTAACGGGATCCCACCATTAAGCACATCTTTCCCTCCCCCCTCTCTCTGCTTTCTGCAGGGATCGCTCCCTACGCGACTCCCTTGTTCATTCGTCCCCCCCATCCCTCCCCACTGATCTCCCTCCTGGCACTTATCCTTGTAAGCAGAACAAGTGCTACACATGCCCTTACACTTCCTCCCTTACCACCATTCAGGGCCGCAGACAGTCCTCCCAGGTGAGGTGACGGCTGGGGTGATATACTGCATCCAGTGCTCTCGATGTGGCCTTCTATATATTGGCGAGACCCAACGCAGACTGGGAGACCGCTTTGCTGACCACCTACGCTCTGTCCGCCAGAGAAAGCAGGATCTCCCAGTGGCCACACATTTTAATTCCACATCCCATTCCCATTCTGACATGTCTATCCACGGCCTCCTCTACTGTAAAGATGAAGCCACACTCAGGTTGGAGGAACAACACCTTATATTCCGTCTGGGTAGCTTCCAACCTGATGGCACGAACATCAACTTCTCTAACTTCCGCTAATGCCCCACCTCCCCCTCGTACCCCATCCATTATTTATTTTTATACACACATTCTTTCTCTCACTCTCCTTTTTCTCCCTCTATCCCTCTGACTATACCCCTTGCCCATCCTCTGGTTCCCCTCCCACCTCGTCTTTTTCCCTGGGCCTCCTGTCCCATGATCCTCTCATATCCTTTTTGCCAATCACCTGTCCAGCTCTTGGCTCCATCCCTCCCCCTCCTGTTTTCTCCTATCATTTTGGATCTCCCCCTCCCCCTCCCACTTTCAAATCTCTTACTAGCTCTTCCTTCAGTTAGTCCTGACGAAGGGTCTCGGCCTGAAACGTCGACTGTACCTCTTCCTAGAGATGCTGCCTGGCCTGCTGCATTCACCAGCAACTTTGATGTGTGTTATTTTAAAAAACTGTATTGAATTGCAGTGATCTTAAAAACATTTGAACAAATACATTGAGAAATGATGTAATTACCCACCAAAGAAGTAACTTGAAGAGTTAAATTATTTCAATTTGGCAACATACATACCTACTTGGTATATACCTATGTAAATATGTGCTGGAACAATTTCTACCAATTAACTCAAAACGTAAGTTATAATTTGTACAGCCAAGATAATTTCACTGACGGTTCAAATGTTATCTCCATAAACATTTTGGCTGTGTACTACTAGTACAATATTTAGTTTGATTGAATAGGATTGGAATACTTGGATGATTGAAATCCACTGTCAGTGTTGGAAAACTAAATGAATATGGATGCTTCTGTTATCGCAGTGCACCATAAAAATACCAGCATTCATTCGAGAAGGGTGTCTCTAATCCTTGCCCGGTTTGACCTGGCCCATTCCAGTGAAATGGCTGATCGTGCTATGTAGTTCAGGAGCAAGTAAATTTCAGTAACATCAACCTATAGGGACTCTGGTGTTCCTTTGCTTTCAAAACAAGAATGAGTACTATCCTTCAAGTATAAGGTTTTTATGGGTTTCCCTGAGGATATTTAAAGGTGCTGAGAAAGTAGGAAACAATTTGTTTCTGGTTCTAATGGATCCAAATTCACAACTCTGTACAACATGCAATTACAACTATATTGGATAACTGGGGAAATCGATAGAGTAAAGGAATTCTAAGCTGAGTTCCTTCATCTCAAATACATGGAAACCAGTGAGCATTCCAAAAAAGAAACACAACTGCATAAGATTTTGGATCTCTCTGGGACATGGCATCAGATCTGTGCAGAAAATGTAAGGATACCTCTTCACACTGGTTGGATTTTAAACAAAAATCATTCTTTTTAGCAATGGCAATCAACATTCAGGAGGGACGAGTCTGCAGCATGTACTTGCTGCATTTCTGATCATTAGCGTTGTCAGAAGACCACAGGAATGGTGAGTGTGAGATCAAAAGTATGTCAAACTGACACAGTGGCAAATGTTCTCTAAGGTGGCAGTCAAATTATTTTTCAGGAAGTGGAGGAACTTCGCACTTCACCGTGTACATAATGAAAACAGCAATATTTGGTGAAGATAAAATAAAAAAGTATTTCTTTCCTCATCACTGGTAATTAAGCAGAGAAATGTTAACAAATTAATGCAGTTGATAAAGGAAGTAGTCACAAGGAAGCTTCTATAGAGAAAGTAATACTTTCATGTGAACTAGAATCCCAAGTTAATTTAGCACTTCAATTTTCATTGAAAATGTATTTCATTTAATGAATTCAATTGGTCAATGTTGCTAAATCTATTCTGCTGACAATTTGATTAATTTGATTTAAGAATATATATACAATTTTCCTTTAGTTCAAATCAATTTCAAAACAACAAATATTGTTTACTTACATGTAGAAATACTACTTCATAAAGATAGCTTTCTAAATATATCACAATAAAGCTAAATGAATGAATTAATTTGAAGCAGCAAAACTCAATTTTATTCATACTTAAATGAAAATTAATCTATTGGTTAACAGCTTTGTAATCAATTTTACCTCTGAAATTAAAATACTGCTTTGAGCTGATTTAGTTCTGCAAGGATATATTCTCAGGGCTTTTTATGAGTTTTGGAAGCATATTTTCTTTACATGGTAATTTATGAGAAATCCCAGACCATAAAATAAGAAAGTGTATTCAGATTCCACCTAAATATGATTGAATTTAATTCAAAGCCTTTTCTGCTATCTTGGTAGATAATAGATTTTTGAAGTAGTACTATTCCTCCAGCGAATGGAAGTCGCTGACAGTGCAATGGTGACTGGCAGCAGATGGTAAACTCACCCTCTATCCACCAAAGACAACAGATAAAGTGAAGCAAGTAAACACAAAAGATGACTTGGCACACCACAGTTTTCAGAGTCAAAACTGAGTTTATTGTCATGTGCACAAGTGCAATGAAAAATTAACTTGCAGCACCATCACAGACGCAGAGCATCCCATAAGCAGCATTTACAAGAGAACATAAATTAAGAATAAATTGTACACAGTTTTTATAACAAAACAAAATCAGAACAAAAATAAAGTTTATTTTAGTGTAAAGTGGTCAAAGTGACATTGAATTGCTAAACCGTAGTGATTATGGGCTGCCCTGCCAGTAGCCTCAAGAACTGAATGGTTGCTGGGAAGTTACTGTTCTTGAACCTGGTGTTGTGGGGCTTGAGGCTCCAGTACCTCTTGCCCAGTTGTAGCTGCTTAGCTTGGATAGTGGGGATCGTCAATGATAGATATTGCCTCCTGTAGATATGATGAGTGGTGTGGAAGGATTTGCCCAGGATAGACTGGGAAGAATCCACCACTCTCTGCAGCTTTTTATGCCCCTGCTCTTTCGAAATGCCCTACCAGATCATGATGCAACCAAATCAGGATACTTTTAATAGTACACTTATGGAAGTTTGTTAGATTGCTTGATAATAAACTCAAACTCCTTAACCTCCTAAGAAGGTACAGATGCTGACAAACTTTCCTTGTCATGCTCGGTCATCCAAATTGTAAATACCCAGCAATTTAAAGCTTCTGATTCCCTCTACTGTCAATTCCCCAATGTAGACTAGTGTATGTTTCCCCTACTTCCCCTTCCTGAAGTCAACATTTAGCTCTTTAGTTTCACTGATTTTGAGCAAATGGTTGCTTTTGAAGAACCACTCAACTAAATGACCTGTCTTACTCTGGTAGGCTGATTTCTCCCCACCTGTGATTCACCCAACAACAGTAGTGTTGTCAGAGAATTTGAAGATGGTAGTGAGGCTGTGTTCTTTGGAAAATATGGGAGGTACCTTGGGAATAATCTAAGACAGAAACTGCAGCATATTTTGCAGAAGATGCTCACTGCACACATTTAGTGGAGGGAATGAATGCATAGCAAGCTAGATGGAGTAGACGTCAAGGGATCAGCTTTGATTTAGATAATACTGAACATCTTGTGTGCTATTGCAGCTGAACTCATTAAAAAAAAGTGGGGTGTATTCCATCACCTTTCTGATTTTTGCAACCTAGATGAAAGAAAGGCTTGGGGGCATCAGGGAATATGGCACTCATCACTAGACATCCAGCCTTGACTTTGCCTGGCAACCACTGTATTTATGTAGTTAGATGCCATGAACTTCTAGTCAGTGGTAACCCCAGGCTGTAATACCATTGAATATCAAGGGTAAGTGCTGAGGATATCCTCTATTTGTGATGGTTGCCATCTGATACTTTTGTTGTCACCTTACTCTGGAATGATGATACTGTCACAATGCATACAGAAATGGGCCTTTTCATTGACTGCCATCTGCAAACAGACCCATTTCTGATTTTATGTGTCATGGGCCGGTCCGTGAAGTCTGTATTCCGGTTCATGGTCCGGTCCATCGACCCTTGCTCCTTGTTTTCCTGTCTACCCTGTTTCTGTTCTTGTTGAGTTCTAATTGAGGCAGCTTATGCTCGTTGGGGCTGACTGCATAAATACCTTCAGAGACCAGGGCGTGGCGGCTGGATTGTTCTTGTCCTTACTCCTTGCATCCCTTCCCCTGCCTTCTGTTTCCTTGCCTGAAGCCCTGCCTTGTCTTGCCGGTAACTCTAGCCTCGCCTGATGTGCTCGTCTCGCCTTGCATTGCCTGAAGCCCTGCCTTGTCTTGCTGGTAAATCTCGCCTCGTCTCGCCTGCAGTCTTGTCCTGGAGCCACCTTGTACCTAGCTCCCTTCCTGTCCCTTGCCTCTGTTGGGTAAGCCAGGCCGTCTTGCCGTTACCTGCGGTTGGTTCTGTCCCTTCCTGTCCCATGCCTCCGTCGGGTGGTGATCTGAGCCCTGCCCAGGAGTACCGCGCCCTGCCCAGGTGAACCGCCCCCAGCCCAGGAGGAGCCTCCTGCCTAGCCTCAAGCCTGAAGACTCCAGCCTTCTACCTATTCTCAAGCCTGAAGACTCCAGCCTCCTGCCTAGCCTCAAGCCTGAAGACTCCAGCCTCCTGCCTAGCCTCAAGCCTGAAGACTCCAGCCTCCTGCCTAGCCTCAAGCCTGAAGACTCCAGCCTCCTGCCTAGCCTCAAGCCTGAAGACTCCAGCCTCCTGCCTAGCCTCAAGCCTGAAGACTCCTGCCTCCTGCCTGGCCTCAAGCCTGAAGACTCCAGCCTCCTGCCTAGCCTCAAGCCTGAAGACTCCTGCCTCCTGCCTGGCCTCAAGCCTGAAGGCTCCAGGATCCTGCCTAGCCTCAAGCCTGAAGGCTCCAGCCTCCTGCCTAGCCTCAAGCCTGAAGGCTCCAGCCTCCTGCCTAGCCTCAAGCCTGAAGACTCCAGCCTCCTGCCTAGCCTCAAGCCTGAAGACTCCAGCCTCCTGCCTAGCCTCAAGCCTGAAGACTCCAGCATCCTTCCTCCTGCCAAGCTTCGCCTCAAGTCTCTAGCCTCAAGCCTGAAGACTCCAGCCTCCTGCCTCCTGCCAAGCCACCGCCCTATGACATTATGATGAGAGGAAAGACATGATGAAGAAGCTGAAGATGAACGGACACAGGACACTGCTCTGAGGATTTATTTCCGTGATACCTTGGGGCTGGGATGACTGACCTCCAAAAAGCACAACCATCTCCCTTTGGTAATTCCAGTTGCTGGAATGTTTTCCCCTTGACTGGCTTCAGTTTTACCAGAGCTCATTGACATTCATAATCAAATTTTGCCTTGATATTAGGGACAGTCCCTAACAACCTATCTCTCACTCCTTCAACTTTATGGTCACTGTCAGACATCTGTTGGAGTCTGGGAGCCTACGGCCTGTGCACATGAGCTCCAGCGAGCAGTGCAAGACCATCCAATTCATCCTGGTCGACTCACCCAACACTTTTCTTATTCTGGGTTTCTCCTGGATCTCCACTCACGACCCTCATTTCATCTGGTCATCCAGTGCCCTGTCGAGTTGGGAACCCATCTGCTGGACTTCCTGACTACAGCCTCTTGACCTCACTCCATAAATCCACGGAGGCAGAGGAAACCCTCAATCTCACCAAGCTCTCACAGGGGCATTATTATTGAGCCATCACCTTCAGTAAATGGGAAGCCAGCACCTTATTTCAGCTCAGGGCATAAGAGTTCAGTGTTCAATTCTGGTGTCCTCTGTAAGGAGATTATACGTTCTCCCTGTGACCCCTTGGTTTTCCACTCGGTGCACCACTTCTGCAGTCCAAAGACAGTGAGAGGGTTAATTGGTCATTGTAACTTGTTTTGTGATTAGTCTAGGGTTAAATAGGTGGGTTTCTGGGTGGTGTGGCTTGTTGGGCCGTAAGGGCCTGTTCTGCACAGTATCTCTAAGTACATCGATCAATAAATAAAGAAACTTTCCTTGTATATTCAGCTCTCATATTTGGCCCAAAACTATAATGAGGCCTGGAGCTGAATGACTCTGTAAAACCCAAACTGGGCATTGATAAGCAGGTGATGCCAAGTAAAAGGTCCACTTGGTAGCATTGTTGACAACACCTTCCTTCACCTTGCTGAGGATTGAAAGTGAACTGAATAGTTAAAAACATTACATCGTGCATAGAGCAGAATAAATATTTTGAACAATAATGTCATTGAATTTCATTGGATAGATTGAACTGACAAAAGCAGTGGCACTGGAGTCAAGTCTGAAACAGATTTGTTAAAGGCATTTGTATTAAGCACTCAATCATAAAATGTCAAGGACTGTACAACCCCTTGTGCTTTTACCAGCATTCCACTTCTTTTTCCTTTGTCCATATCTTTTTAGTTCTTTTTCTCGATTGATTTATGTTGTACTACTTTGTAATACAAAGGTGAGCAGGAGAGTAAATAACATTCTTTACACTTGTTTGTGGCCGTATAGTTCCACAAATAAGACACAAGGTCTTCTCATGATTTGTGCACACAAATGCCACACTTCAATTATTTGTTAGTTTCTACAGTGTTGAAGCCGTTTCCACAGCAACTGGTTTCTGTTGTTCAAGCCATTGCATTTCAAAGTTGTCTATTCTGCATCATTGAACTGAGCTCAATCCTCGTCAGAATGCTGAACATCAAAGCTCAGAGTTTACTTTATATCACCTTCAAAGTACTTCCTCAGCCATCCAAGAAGACTTGGTGTTTTAGAAGTTGCTGTGTACACATTTTGAATTCAACCATCACTATATGTACAAAGGACCCTTCTTCCCCAGTGGAGCAATCCTCTTTTTATATATCATTTCTACTGTCTTTCATTTTCCAGGTTTAGAACCAAGCAATTAGGAATATGCTCTTCAATCGTTCGAGGGATCAGAGGTGAAACAGATCAAAGTTGGCAACACTTTTGATACAATTTAAAGTAACCCACACAAAATGCTAGGGAAACTTAGCAAGGCAGGCAGCATCTGCGGAAATGAATAAACGGTTGATGTTTCTGACTGAGACCCTTCATCAGTACTGGAAAGAAAGGCGGTAGAAGCCAGAATAAGGAGGTGGTGGGAGGAGGAGGAGGAGTACAAGCTGGCAGGTGATAAAATCTGATACATTTTGTTCTCTCAACTAGACAGACTTAAGATTTCAATGTAATTTGCCAAATGATAAGCTATTTTGTTGTATCCAGACTCACTGGGGTAATTTTAATCTTACCCAACTAATACTGGTTGTATTAGGTCCAAGGCTTATTTTACATGCAGTGAGCAAGGTAAAAATAAGTAAAATGCAAAGCTATCCTGCCACAAATTCTTCAACTCATTTCCAATGACCCTCAGTGTTTCAATCTTCAGAAAATACCGATTGTATTCCTAGCATATGCCCAAGGCACATGGAGAATATGCAAGGTTCAGTCTTCAGGCCTCATTAACACAATTGGGAAGAATTTCCAATACAAGCATCACCTCAGTTGGCAGCTCACTTCATGAGAGGTATCAACTTTGGTCCATCTGTCTTTAACAGGAGCAACAAATTCCTCTACATTGTAAGATAAAATGGACTTTTGACCTCACAATCTCCCTTATTGTGGCCTTGCACCATATTGTCTGCTTGCATTGCACTTTATTGTTTTCCCTTGTACTATCTCAATGCACTCTTGTAATAAATGATCTGTATGGATGGCATCCAACATAAAGTTTTTCACTATACCTCAGAGAGACTGAAAAGTGTTAGTACTTGGAGCATGTATAGATTAGCAGCTACATAGAAAATCAGGAAGACAAACAACATGTTGGTTCTTAGTGCAAGTGGGTTTGAGTACAAATATAAAGACAAATCACTGAAATTATTTAGGGCCCTTTTGGGACATTACCTAAAATACCACGCAGAAGTCTGGAGTCTCTACCTCAGTAAGTATACACTTGCAATAGAATGCAGCAAAGCTTCACCAGAATAATGGGAGTTAGTCCTATGAGAACAGATTAAACAGACTGGGCCTGTCAGAATCAGAATCAGAATCAGGTTTAATATCACCGGCGTATGTCATGAAATTTGTTGTCTTTGTGGCAGCAAAACAATGCAATATATAATAACAGAAAAAAAGTGAATTACTTTAAGTACATATATTAAATAGTTGAATTAAATAAGTAACAAAAACAGAAATAAAAAAGTAATGAGGTCGTGTTCATGGGTTCAATGTCCATTCAGAAATTGGATTGCAGACGGAAAGGAGCTGTCCCTGAATTAATGAGTGTGTACCTTTAGGTTTCTGTACCTCCTTCCTGATGGTAGCAATGAAAACAAGGTATTACCTATTCTTCCCAGAGATTAGTAATATGAGAAAGGACCATCCATGAAGGGACTCAGAGTCAAATTTATCAGAATCAGAATCAGGTCTGATTATCATTGACTTAGATAATGTGACATTCATTATTTTGCAGCAGTAGTATAGTGCAAAGACATAAAATTCCTATAGATTACAAACATAAATAAATACAGCAAAAAAGAAATAATAGTGAGGTAGTGTTGATGGGTTGACAGAACCTATTCAGAAAACTGATGGCAGAGGGGAACCTATTCAGAAAACTGATGGCAGAGGGGAAGAAGCTGTTACTGAATTAGTGAGCGTGGGTCTTCAGGGTCCAGTGCCTCCTTCCTGATGGGAGGAATGAGAATAGGGCATGTCCCAGAAGGTGAAGATCTTTACTGAGGCACCACTCTGGAAGATGTCCTCAATGGTGAGTAGGGTTGTGCCCATTATGGACCTGACTGAGTCCACAACATCTTGAGCTCCATGTATTGGAGGCTTCATACCAGACCATGATGCAACCACTTAGATTATTGCCAAGATTACGTGTCCCTGTCTGAGAAGTCTTGAACCATGCTTCACAGTCACAAAGTAAGAGCTCAGCCATTCAATAATCTGAAGAAGGGAGAAGAAGAAGCCAGCGGACAGACCAGAGAAGGAGAAACCGGCTGACAGCCAGCAGAAGGAGAAGCCAGCAGATGGCTGGGAGAAGGAGAAGTGGCAGACAGCTGGGAGAAGGAGAAGTGGCAGGCAGCTGGGAGCAGGAGAAGTAGCAGACAGCTGGGAGAAGGAGAAGTGGTGGACGGGCTGGGAGAAGGAGAAGTGGCAGACAGCTGGGAGAAGGAGAAGTGGCAGACAGCTGGGAGAAGGAGAAGTGGCGGACCGGCTGGGAGAAGGAGAAGTGGCAGACAGCTGGGAGAAGGAGAAGTAGCAGACAGCTGGGAGAAGGAGAAGTAGCAGACAGTTGGGAGAAGGAGAAGTGGCAGACAGCTGGGAGAAGGAGAAGTAGCAGACAGCTGGGAGAAGGAGAAGTGGCAGGCAGCTGGGAGAAGGAGAAGTAGCAGACAGCTGGGAGAAGGAGAAGTGGCGGACGGGCTGGGAGAAGGAGAAGTGGCAGACAGCTGGGAGAAGGAGAAGTAGCAGACAGCTGGGAGAAGGAGAAGTAGCAGACAGTTGGGAGAAGGAGAAGTGGCAGACAGCTGGGAGAAGGAGAAGTGGCAGACAGCTGGGAGAAGGAGAAGTAGCAGACAGTTGGGAGAAGGAGAAGTGGCAGACAGCTGGGAGAAGGAGAAGTAGCAGACAGCTGAGAGAAGGAGAAGTAGCAGACAGCTGGGAGAAGGAGAAGTGGCGGACGGGCTGGGAGAAGGAGAAGTAGCAGACAGCTGGGAGAAGGAGAAGTGGCGGACGGGCTGGGAGATGGAGAAGTGGCAGACAGCTGGGAGAAGGAGAAGTAGCAGACAGCTGGGAGAAGGAGAAGTAGCAGACAGCTGGGAGAAGGAGAAGTGGCAGGCAGCTGGGAGAAGGAGAAGTAGCAGACAGCTGGGAGAAGGAGAAGTGGCGGACGGGCTGAGAGAAGGAGAAGTGGCAGACAGCTGGGAGAAGGAGAAGTAGCAGACAGTTGGGAGAAGGAGAAGTGGCAGACAGCTGGGAGAAGGAGAAGTGGCAGACAGCTGGGAGAAGGAGAAGTGGCAGACAGCTGGGAGAAGGAGAAGTGGCAGACAGCTGGGAGAAGGAGAAATGGCGGATGGGCTGGGAGAAGGAGAAGTAGCAGACAGCTGGGAGAAGGAGAAGTGGCAGACGGGCTGGGAGAAGGAGAAATGGCAGATGGGCTGGGAGAAGGAGAAGTAGCAGACAGCTGGGAGAAGGAGAAGTGGCAGACGGGCTGGGAGAAGGAGAAATGGCAGACAGCTGGGAGAAGGAGAAGTGGCAGACAGCTGGGAGAAGGAGAAGTAGCAGACAGCTGAGAGAAGGAGAAGTAGCAGACAGCTGGGAGAAGGAGAAGTGGCGGACGGGCTGGGAGAAGGAGAAGTAGCAGACAGCTGGGAGAAGGAGAAGTGGCGGACGGGCTGGGAGATGGAGAAGTGGCAGACAGCTGGGAGAAGGAGAAGTAGCAGACAGCTGGGAGAAGGAGAAGTGGCGGACGGGCTGGGAGAAGGAGAAGTGGCAGACAGCTGGGAGAAGGAGAAGTGGCAGACAGCTGGGAGAAGGAGAAGTGGCGGACGGGCTGGGAGAAGGAGAAGTGGCAGACAGCTGGGAGAAGGAGAAGTGGCAGACAGCTGGGAGAAGGAGAAGTAGCAGACAGCTGGGAGAAGGAGAAGTGGCAGACAGCTGGGAGAAGGAGAAGTGGCAGACGGGCTGGGAGAAGGAGAAGTGGCAGACAGCTGGGAGAAGGAGAAATGGCGGATGGGCTGGGAGAAGGAGAAGTAGCAGACAGCTGAGAGAAGGAGAAGTAGCAGACAGCTGGGAGAAGGAGAAGTGGCGGACGGGCTGGGAGAAGGAGAAGTAGCAGACAGCTGGGAGAAGGAGAAGTGGTGGACGGGCTGGGAGAAGGAGAAGTGGCAGACAGCTGGGAGAAGGAGAAGTAGCAGACAGCTGGGAGAAGGAGAAGTGGCGGACGGGCTGGGAGAAGGAGAAGTGGCAGACAGCTGGGAGAAGGAGAAGTGGCAAACAGCTGGGAGAAGGAGAAGTAGCAGACAGCTGGGAGAAGGAGAAGTGGCAGACAGCTGGGAGAAGGAGAAGTGGCGGACGGGCTGGGAGAAGGAGAAGTGGCGGACGGGCTGGGAGAAGGAGAAGTGGCAGACAGCTGGGAGAAGGAGAAGTGGCGGACGGGCTGGGAGAAGGAGAAGTGGCAGACAGCTGGGAGAAGGAGAAGTGGCAGACAGCTGGGAGAAGGAGAAGTGGCGGACGGGCTGGGAGAAGGAGAAGTGGCAGACGGGCTGGGAGAAGGAGAAGTGGCAGACAGCTGGGAGAAGGAGAAGTGGCAGACAGCTGGGAGAAGGAGAAGTGGCAGACGGGCTGGGAGAAGGAGAAGCCAGTGGATGGCTGGGAGAAGGAGATGCTGGCAGATGGGCCAGAGAAGAAGAAGCCAGTGGACAGGCCAGAGAAGGAGAAGATGGCGGCCAGCTGGGAGGAGAAGCTGGTGGACGAGTTGGAGAAGGGGAAGCTGGCACTCAGCCGGGAGAAGAAGCAGGCAGACAGGCCAGAGAAGGAGAGGCCGGCAGACAGACTGAAGAAGGAGAAGTCGATGGTCAGCTGGGAGAAGGAGATGCTGACTCTCAGCCATGAAAAGGAGAAGCTGGTGGTCAGCCGAGAGAAGGAGGAGCCGGTGAATGGAATGGAGAAGGTTCAGAGGAGCTGACCTGGGTGCAGACCACGCTGCTGCCTACGAATCAAAGACACTGGAGTTGGTGCATGTAGTTGGTGTCATGGACATTTCTCTTGTCATCACAAGACCCTGTTGGACATTGATAATGTGAGATGCTGCAGGCCTGTTTCCTTTGTTTGGTGGAGAGACAGGTGACAAGGCAGCAGCACAGCCTTGGTGAGGACAAGGCCTAAAGTGGGTTTGCCTGCTGCTACGGTCCAGGCGAGATGAGGCTGGAGGTGGTGTAGCATGGAGTCCATGCTTGGCTGGGAGATGGCCTCTCACGTCAGTGCTGCCCTCTAGTGGTTAGTGGGCGGGAGATCAGGCTAGATTGCCGGGAACTGTACCATCAAGCTGCATGTTGCACAAGGACTTGGACTATACATTTGTTATCTTGAACAATGATCTGTGTGTGTCTTTTTACTCGCTCACTACTTTGAATGTATGTTTTGCACCTGGGCCCAGAGGAACGCTGTCTCATTTAACTGTATCCATGTACGGTTTGAATGATAATGAAACCTGCTTTGATTTTGATTTGATTTGATGAGATGAAATTTCTTTGTTGGCAGGTGATGAACATTTGTAATTCTCTACCAAAGAGAGCTGAGGAGTCTCAGCTACTCAGTCTACTCAGGACAGACATGGCTTGAATTTTTTTACATGTGTTTGTAAAGACAAATGATGCTGAGGTAGAATATTGTCAAGAAACTTTTTAAATGACAGAGCATGTTTGTGAAGCTGAGCACCTATTCATGTATTTCTTACATTCTTACACCTGAGAAATGGAGTTTACTTCCACCACATTTTTATCAAATTCCTTTCTCCTATTTCCCATTTTACTTTTATTCTGTGCATTTTGTTTTTGTATTTCACATTTTCCTTCTGTATTTCTTCCATACTTAAAATCATCCAATTTAAATTTGTCTCAATAGATTTTCTGTTCCTCCATAATGTTGAACAACTTGTACAATTGTGCACCGGGTCTGTAGAGTTAGCATACAGCAACAAAACAGAAGAAAGAGTTTTGTAAAATTTGAAAGGAAAGGGAAAAGAAAGGATGAAAACAAAAACCAGAGTATAAGAAGGATATGAATAAAAATAATGAAATTTAGAGTACATCTACTTTTTCAGGTGAAAAAACATAAGTAACAGAACTGTTCAAACTTTTGTGTATTTTTCCGCCGTTTAATAAGATTGTGACTGCAGATCTGTGGAGGAATCTACAAGGCAGGTTGAAGAAAAGGACTGGAATTGGTGGTGGAGACCAGTCTGCCTTTGTGATAATGCCTGAACTGATGATTCAAGTTTGGAAATAAATTCTCCATCTCTTCCCCTGAAGGAAAAGTACAGAAGTAATTACATGTCTAATTCCAAAATTTGGTTTAACCTGGAGGAAAGGAATACTAATGCACAGTATCTCATTGAATGCTATGACGAATAACCAAAGACTATTTGTTTCATAGTCATAGTCATAGTCATACTTTATTGATCCCGGGGGAAATTGGTTTTCATTACAGTTGCACCACAAATAATAAATAGTGATAAAACCATAAATAGTTAAATAGTATTATGTAAATTATGCCAGGAAATAAGTCCAGGACCAGCCTATTGGCTCAGGGTGTCTGATCCTCCAAGGGAGGAGTTGTAAAGTTTGATGGCCACAGGCAGGAATGACTTCCTATGACGCTCTGTGTTGCATCTCGGTGGAATGAGTCTCTGGCTGAATGTACTCCTGTGCCCACCTAGTACATTATGTAGTCGATGGGAGACATTGTCCAAGATGGCATGCAACTTGGACAGCATCCTCTTTTCAGACACCATCGTCAGAGAGTCCAGTTCCATCCCCACAACATCACTGGCCTTATGAATGAGTTTGTTGATTCTGTTGGTGTCTGCCACACTCAGCCTACAGCCCAGCACACAACAGCAAACATGATAGCACTGGCCACCACAGACTCGTAGAACATCCTCAGCATCGTCTGGCAGATGTTAAAGGACCTCAGTCTCCTCAGGCAATAGAGATGGCTCTGACCCTTCTTGTAGACAGCCTCAGTGTTCTTTGACCAGTCCAATTCATTGTCAATTCGTATCCCCAGGTATTTGTAATCCTCCACCATGTCCACACTGGATGGAAACAGGGGTCACCGGTACCTTAGCTCTCCTCAGGTCTACCACCAGCTCCTTAGTCTTTTTCACATTAATCTGCAGATAATTCTGCTCACACCATGTGACAAAGGTTCCTACCATAGCCTTGTACTCAGCCTCATCTCCCTTGCTGATGCATCCAACTATGGCAGGGTCATCCGAAAACTTCTGAAGATGACAAGACTCTGTGCAGTAGTTGAAGTCCGAGGTGTAAATGCTGAAGAGAAAGGGAGACAGGACAGTCCCCTGTGGAGCCCCAGTGCTGCTGATCACTCTGTCGGACACACAGTGTCGCAAGCACATGTACTGTGGTCTGCCAGTCAGGTAATCAAGAATCCATGATACCAGGGAAGCATCCACCTGCATCGCTGTCAGCTTCTCCCCCAGCAGAGCAGGGCAGATGGTGTTAAACGCACTGGAGAAGTCAAAAAACATGACCTTCACAGTGCTCGCTGGCTTGTCCAGGTGGGCGTAGACACGGTTCAGCAGGTAGACGATGGCATCCTCAACTCCTAGTCGGGGCTGGTAGGCGAACTGGAGGGGATCTAAGTGTGGCCTGACCATAGGCCGGAACAGCTCCAGAACAAGTCTCTCCAGGGTCTTCATGATGTGAGAGGTCAACGCCACTGGTCTGTAGGCATTGAGGCCGCTGGGGCGCGGCGTCTTCGGCACAGGGACGAGGCAGGACGTCTTCCACAGTATAGGAACCCTCCGGAGCCTCAGGCTCAGGTTGAACACATGGCGAAGTACTCCACATAACTGAGGGGCACAGGCTTTGAGCGCCCTGGTACTGACACCATCCGGTCCTGCAGCCTTGCTTGGGTTAAGACGTTTCAGCTGTCTTCTCACCTGTTCAGCTCTGAAGCCCATTGTGGTGGTTTTGTGTGGGAAAGGGGTATAGTCATGAGAGCAGGGTGGGGGGACTGTGAGGAGGGGTAGGAGGGGAGAGTGGAACATGTGTTGGCTGGGGGCCAACAACAGATGGCTCATTGGGGGATGGGCAGTGGCCACAATGTCAAATCTGTTTAAGAACAGGTTAAGTTCCTTGACCCTGTCCACACTGCCTACAGCTCCTCTGTTGCTAGTTTGCCGGAACCCAGTGATGGTCCTCATCCCACTCCAGACCTCTCTCATATTGTTCTGCTGGAGTTTCCACTCAAGCTTCCTCCTGTACCTGTCTTTAGCCTCCCTCATCCTGGCTTTCAGGTCTCTCTGTATTGCCCTCAGCTCCTCCCTATTTCCATCTCTAAATGCCCTCTTTTTAGCATTCAGGATGTCCTTAATGTCCTTTGTTACCCATGGCTTGTTATTTGAATAACAAAGGACAGTTCTGTCGGAACATTGCAGTCCACACAGAAGTTGATGTAATCAGTGATGCACTCTGTGAGCCCATCAATATCCTCTCCATGTGGCTCACAGAGTGCCTGCCAGTCTGTCACCTCAAAACAACCATGCCTCTTGAACCCTCTTGATCTGAAATGAGCACTTGAGTCACACATTAAAAATGTCCTACATTGTTAGGCATGATCTCTTTTAAGTAGTTCATTAAACCAAAGTTTTGCTTTTGTCATTGAGGTTCAGAGAAGTGAAGATTCAACTTAAAAGAGACATAAAAAAGAAATTAAAATTATTTGCTTTCACCATGTTCACTTACTGGTGATAATAATGTTGAAAATGGAATTAAAGGTTGACGATGAATATAAACAGGCTTGTTTTGAAACTTTTAGCAAAGGATCCAAACAATGTAAATGACCTTTGGGTGGATGGAGAGTATTTCATAGTGCTAATCAGGACAAGGATTGTCATTTCATGCTCTCCATACTGACACCTGATGTCAGAAAAGTGAACATGGAAGTTATTTTTAAAAGGCTTTAAGGTCTCCAATTGATTTCTAGATCTTTTTGTTGAACTTCATTGTACAGATTGGAAGATTGGTGACAAAGAGATCAGGATGGAAGCAGGACCTGGAACTCAAATGACTGACCAGAAATAGGATCACATCTGCAGACTTAAAGCAGTCACTCAGTCAGTGCCTAGTCTCTGCATTCTAGGAGAAACTAAGTTACGAATAGTGATAGAATTGTTAGAAAATTGTTGCCTTACCTAGAAACTGTGGTTGGAACACCAGATGCTGAGAATGAAGATCAAGAGACAGAGGCAGCATCTCCTGCTCTTGCATACCAAGGACGATACTGAAAAGAGGACCAGGGTGTCATGAAAGTCAATGTCTTCTTTGGAATGATGAAAAGCAAGGAGAGATAAAGCTTTGCTTGATGAAAGCAATGGTAGAGATATTGATAATATTGGAGTTTAACCAGTTAAATAAAGAAACAGGTGGAGTAGAAAATGAGGACAAAAGGAAAACCTTTTCATCACTGCATTGAGGGACATGCTTGAGAGTGAAATGCTGGATCCTGACAACTATGAAAGAGTAGCAACCATGGCTGAGTGAAATGGAAGACACATTAAAAGCAATGGTGAGGAAGATGATGCAAGATCAAACATAAATTGGGCAAAGTGATAGAACATTTACAGTTTCGGAAAAGGTGGGAGGAAAATCAAATTCGTTTGGAATAATCAATGGTTTCACTATGGATATTGGTTAATAACCTTTCTACAGAAATAGAAATAGAAAATTTGAAGAGATATCAAAGGGAAGAACAGCTGATGGTCCATATGAAGCAAATGAGTGAAAACTGGTAGTTAGCTGTGATGAGTTTAGCCTTGTGGCAAAGAAAAGGAACAGTAACTCTCATCAAAGTATGTGAAAGGCATGTGATGTTGTTGGTTGAGTTTGTACAGGTGAAATGGAAAGTTTAGTTTCAGCAACATCACAGGCACATAGTAACATAAAAGTAGCATTCACATGAAAAGCAAATTAAACATAAACAATATACAGTTTATACAAGATAAAAAACACAAAACAAGAAAACAAAATCCATTATAGTTTAAAATAATCAAAGTGACCATAGTGTGCTAAACTATAGTGGCTAGTGTTTTGACAGTTGGTTCAAGGACCGAATGACTGAAGGGAAGTAACTATTCTTGAACCTGGTGATGAGGGACTTCTGGATTCTGTACCTCCTGCTCAGCAGTAGCTGTAAGAAGATGGTATGGCATGAGTGGTGGAGATGTTTGATGATGCTTGTCCTCTTGAGGTAGCACGTCCTGTAGATACTACCTGTGGTGGGGAAAGATTTGCCTGTGATATATTGGGCAGAGTCCACTACTATCTGCGGCTCCTTATGTTCCTGCACATTCGAATTTCCATACTAGACCAGGCAGGATACTGACAACAGTATATCTGCAGAAGCTTGAGAGAGTGTTTGGTGACAAGCCAAACATCCTTAACCTCCTAAGGAAGTACACATTAGTGTGCTTTCCTTATGATTGTGTCTATGTGCTAGACATGAGATAGGTTATCTGATATTTTAATGTCCAGGAGTTTATAGCTGCTGACTCTACACTGTTATCCCCCAATATTGACAGGTACATGTTGACCCCTCCTTCGCCTTTCAGGAGTCAACTATGAGCACTTTAATTTTACTGACATTGAGTAAAATGTTGTTGCAGCACCATTCGGCCAGGTGTCCCATCTTGCTTTGGTAATCTGACTCCTCGCCACTTGTAAAATTTGAATGTTTTTAGTGATTATTGTGCTACTGTCTGTGACTCCTTAATGTAGTAGAATCAGTGTTGGTCCACAAAACTCCCCAACTCATTAGGAAAGAGTTGTACCTCTGATCACTTCATGGACATGTAGATCTCTGCATTTACATCCCACTGTTGATCTCGAGGGAGTTACAATTTCAAATAAACTGAACTGGACTACTATAGCACAAAATAGGCTCATTGGTTCATCTAGTCATTGCTGAACAATTATTCTGCCTAGTCCCATTGACCAGCACCTGGGCAATAAGCCCTCCATTCTCTTCCCAGCCAGGTACTTATCCAAACTTCTCTTAAATTCTGAAATCATACTCACATCCTCCACTTCCACTGCCAGCTCGTTTTGCACTCTCAACACCCACATGAAGTTCCCCCTCATGTAACCTTTAAATATTTCACCTTTCACCCTGAACCCCTGATCTTCTAGTTCTAGTTTCACCTGATCTCAGTGGAAAATACTAACGTGTTTGTATGTTATTCCACTCTTCCCAAGGAAAACAATGCTTATCACTGCACCTTTTGATCAATAAGTGCATGTGCTTTTCATCATAAAGCACATGGTGTCAAAGCGCTGGAGTATCCCTGAAGTCTCTCCCATGACCCCCATCAAGTTTTCTCATTTCTGTATTCTGTTGGCAGTGAGCATTGTTGAATTGTTGCTATGCAGCTCCAGATAGGCATTTAGCTCTTTCAGAGATATTAAGCATGCTGGTCAGCTGTAAAACAATAGCGCACTATCCACTGAGACAACAGATTCAGGTCATTGCCAAATTAACATTGGATGCTGCCAGTACCTCAGGAAAACTTTATATGAGTAGCTGATGTGTAGCAGGTGTTCAAAGTTTACTTGGGTCAAAATTCACTATTTCAGCAAGTTTGATCTTGCATCATCTTCCTCACCATTGCTTTTAATGTGTCTTCCATTTCACTCAGCCATGGTTGCTACTTCTTCGTAGCTGTCAGGATCCAGCATTTCATTCTCAAGCATGCCCCTCAATGCAGTGATGAAAATGCTGAGAAATACATGAGGTGGAAAGCAAGTGGTAAATCAAAACAATTAAATTCTTAAATTGTTCTAAGGGAGTGGTGACCATAAGACCATAAGACAAAGGAGCAGAAGTAGGCCATTCGGTCCATCGAGTCTGCTCCGCCATTTTATCATGAGCTGATCCACTTTATCCTATTTAGTCCCACTGCCCTGCCTTCTCACCACAACCTTTGATGCCCTGGCTACTCAATACCTATCAATCTCTGCCTTAAATACACCCAATGACTTGGCCTCCACTGCTGCCCGTGGCAACAAATTCCATAGATTCACCACCCTCTGTCTAAAAAAATTTTTTCGCATTTCTGTTCTGAAAGGGCGCCCTTCAATCCTGAAGTCATGCCCTCTCGTACTAGACTCCCCCATCATGGGAAACAACTTTGCCACATCCACTCTGTCCATGCCTTTTAACATTCGAAATGTTTCTATGAGGTCTCCCCTCATTCTTCTAAACTCCAAGGAATACAGTCCAAGAGCGGACAAACGTTCCTCATATGTTAACCCTCTCATTCCCGGAATCATTCTAGTGAATCTTCTCTGTACCTTCTCCAACATCAGCACATCCTTTCTTAAATAAGGAGACCAAACCTGCCCACAGTACTCCAAGTGAGGTCTCACCAATGCCTTATAGAGCCTCAACATCACATCCCTGCTCCTATACTCCATTCCTCTAGAAATGAATGCCAACATTGCATTCGCCTTCTTCACTACTGGCTCAACCTGGAGGTTAACTTTAAGGGAATCCTATACGAGGACTCCCAAGTCCCGTTGCATCTCAGAACTTTGAATTCTTTCCCCATTTAAATAATAGTCCGCCCGTTTATTTTTTCTGCCAAAGTGCATAACCATACACCTTCCAACATTGTACTTCATTTGCCCATTCTTCCAATCTATCCAAGTCTCTCTGCAGACTCTCCGTTTCCTCAGCAGTACCGGCCCCTCCACCTATCTTCGTATCGTCAGCAAACTTAGCCACAAAGCCATCTATTCCATAATCCAAATCGTTGATGTACAATGTAAAAAGAAGCGGCCCCAACACTGATCCCTGTGGAACACCACTGGTAACCGGCAGCCAACCAGAATAGGATCCCTTTATTCCCACTATCTGTTTCCTGCCAATCAGGCAACGCTCTATCCACGTATGTAACTTTCCTGTAATTCCATGGGCTCTTATCTTGTTAAGCAGCTGTGGTACGACAGCTGAGAAATTGAAAGCATCACAATTCCCCAGTGGTAACAAGACAAACTGATTAGAGTTGAATTCACTCTAAATTCCTTGTGATATATATAGGTAAAGTCATAACATGTAAAAGGAATGGGAATTATGGTAAACCCATCTGTATATTATAATGTAAACCACTATGGAAATAATGGTTTATGTTGTAACATACAGATGGATTTAACGTAACTCCCATGGCTTTTACACCTTATACGGAATATGGTATATTACATCATATCGTATATCTTTCCTATCAAATTAGACAATCAGCAGCCCTTTGTTATCTCAACCAATGGAGCCCCTCACCAAAGCCCAGTGGTGCAGTGCCAGCAGGAGCGCAATGGAGCGTGTCCGGCACTTCTTTAAGAAAAAAAGCCGAAATAAACAAGCTAATTAATTAGGTGCCAACCAGGGTGATTTGAGTATCTCAGAAACTGCTGATCTCCTGGGATTTTTACGCACAACAGACTCTGGAGTTTACAAAGAATGGTGCCAAAAACAAAAAAAATTAAGCGAGTGGCTGTTCTGTGAAAGAAAACATCTCGTTAAATCTACTAAAACAACAGGAGTTCTGCAGATGCTGGAAATTCAAGCAACACACATAAAAGTTGCTGGTGAATGCAGCAGGCCAGGCAGCATCTCTTGGAAGAGGTGCAGTCGACGTTTCAGGCCGCGACCCTTCGTCAGGACTAACTGAAGGAAGAAATCTACTCGCTGGATGTACTTTTGTTTTTGGCACCATTCTTTGTAAACTCCAGAGTATGTTGTGCGTAAGGATCCCAGGAGATCAGCAGTTTCTGAGATACTAGAATCACCCTGGGCGGCACCTAATTAATTAGCTTGTTTATTTCAGCTTTTTTCTTAAAGATGTGCCGGACACGCTCCAGCTAGCAGTGCACCACTGCCCAAGCCTCATCTCTATCTCAATCCCTCCTCCCACACCTAGAACCACCTGCCTGTTAACTCCTTTTAACCTGGATCTACAGGTATTTATCACTTGCCAGACCTGCCTCACCACTCCTCTCATTTCTTTATACTGTTCATGTGTCTTCTCCACTTTCAGTCCTGATACAGGATCTCAACTCGAAATATAGACCAACCTTATTCCTGACCCACTGAGTTCCGCTAGCAAATTGTTTTATACTCCATGTAACAGAATATGAGGCCCTTTGGTTCTCCGTGTTTTGCTAGAACCCATCTATACTTAAATGTTAAAGCCTTCACCATAAAGTAAAGAAGATAGAAAAGAATGGTTATAGGTAGAAGATCTGAGAGGCTTCAATATTGAAAGACTAAGGAAAGTGGATTATTTAGAGGAAAGAAAGCAAAATGGAGATTTGATAATTATCAAAACATGGTAATGGGAAAGGGGTGGGGGTCATGAAAGAGAGGATAGAGATAAATCATGGCAATGTCAGTAAATAAATGTAGATACTATAAGTATTCAGTGAAAGACTAAAATTTTATATATTAAAATGCATTAGCTTTGAAAGTAGGGAAAGCAAAACCAAAATAAATTTCTGAAATGGAATTGGTTACAGATTTGAAAAAGAGAAAAAAATTGCTGAACTGTGGAGAAGTGGAACAGTACAGAACAGATGTATGACAATATCATATGTATTGCTCATGACTGATAGAGCAAGAAAGGTGGCAACCATTGCAACACAAGAAAAGAGAGCTTAAATAAGGTAAATCTTAAATTGATAGTTTACTGAAGAGAAGGTCTGAAGAACTGACCGCAGATGTGGCTGGATAGTCCCAGTTCACTCTCATTAAGTGACAACAAATCTGCATGAAGGTTTATTTGTAAAATTTCCAAATGGAGGATGCAGTTAAGGAATGACATTCACAAGTAAGAAGAATCCAAGGATTTTACCCACAATTTTCAATATATTTTTTTTCATAACAGCTGTCATGCAAGCTTATAAACACCATATCCTGCAATCACCTAATGCCATGTGCTAGTCAGGGCAGGAATAGGATGAGAGTACAGATGAATGAGTGGCTGAGGAACTGGTGCATGGTACAGGGTTTCATGTTCTTGGATCATTGGAACTTCCTCTGGGACAGTAATGACTTGTACAAGAGGAATAAGTGTGCCTAAACTGAAGGGGAACCGATATCTTGGCCAAGCGGTTTACTGGTGCTATTCGGGAAGGTTTTGTAATGTATGGATCTATTTCTTTTAGAGCAATGACCTCCCCATTAGCACTTTGTAGTGATCTGTTGTCTATGCATGCACATTGTTCACTCTTTCTCATTGCAATGTGAATACACCAGTTAAAGCCATCTTCTGCAGGCATGTTTTTATTTGATTGATATGTAGTTGTGTACAGACACAACAAATTGGTGATGAGTATGAACCTGAATGTCAGAGAATATCACCAACTGCACTGACAATTATAAAATATAACTATGCACAGATTGACCAAGAGGCCCATAGTCTAGTATGGGGAATAAAGAAGTTCCACCATTACCTCTACAGACAAAAGTGGAATTCCAGTGATGACTGTTACTTAGTTGCAACATTGGGCGCTCTTCCTAGGAGCCCACTCTTATGACATAGAGTTCAAGAATGCCAAACAACACAGCAATGCTGATAGCTTGTCACATCTTCTACTATTGGCAACTGAAGAAGAAAAGCCTTCAAACTGTGACCTGGAAGAAGTGCTCTACGCCAGTGGTCGCCAACCACCGGGCCGCGAAGCACGCAGGGGTGCAGCGGTAGCCGGAGTGCAACCAGCACATCTTTAAGAAAAAAGCCGAAATAAACAAGCTAATTAATTAGGTGCTGCCCAGAAGCCAGTCTTCATTAGAGGAACTGAGGTGGAGAGGGTCAATAACTTTAAATTCTTCTGCAGTAAGGATCGATGTTTCTCTCTCTGAAAAGTGTCAGAGGATCTGTCCTGGGACCAGCACGTAACTGTCATTACAAAGAAAGCACAACAGCATCTATACTTTATTAGAAGTTTGTGTAGACTCAACATGTCACCTTGATCCTGACAGCCCTGTCTTTTCAACCTGTCTGGGCTGGCATTTAAATTGACCAAACAATGGAACAGCTAAAGGCTCCAGCACCCTGGAAAGAGGAGTGAACATTGTGTAGAGCAAGTGAAATTGGCAATCACCTCAGAGCTGGCCAACATTTATGTGCCGGGCGGCACCTAATGAATTAGCTTGAATATTTTGGCTTTTTTCTTAAAAGATGTGCTGGGTGCTCTCCGGCTACCGCTGCACCCCTGCGTGCTTTGCGGCCTGGAGGTTGGGGACCACTGTTCTACAGCACATTGGTGGACCAGTTGCCGGTTACAAGGAATGACCGAACATTGTCAAAAGTCTATGACATCACTATGCTAGTATGTTAACTATGTTTCCAGCGTTCTCATCGACACAAGACCAACTGTCAGTACGTCAAAGAATGCTGATGTGTGGATCTTGTGTTGTGGTTCCTTCTAAGCTGCACACCAGGGTGTTAGAAAGTCTGCATGAAAGACACCTGGGTACAGTCAAGATGAAGAGTCTTGCCCGGAGCTACGTTTGGTGGCCAGGAATAGATAAACAAATTGAAAACTTGGCCAAAATCTGTTTGGGATAGCAAATAATTCAAAATGCACCTTCACAGGCAACATTACACCAGTGGAAGTGATCATTATTGCCTTGGCAAAGAGTACATTTTGAATTTGTTGGCCCATTCATGGACACTGTTTCTAATTGCAACGGATGCTCATTCAAAGTGGCCGGAGGTTATACCATGAAGTCAATCACATGAGCAAAGCCTGCCTCCACCCCAAGAACTACCTTCACCAGAAATAGCTTACTAGAACAAATTGCAAATGACAATGGACCACAATACATTTCTGAAGAATTCAGACTGTTCATGAAGAAAAATGACATCAAACATTTCAAGTCAGCTCCTCACTACCCAGCAATGAATGGGTTAGCTGAAAGCTTTATCCAAACCTTCCAAATCAAGAAGTCCATTAAAGCAATGGACAAGCAGGACATTCTTCTACACCACAAGGGGACAACTTCCTTTCTGTGTATTGGAATTCTGTTTATGCAACAGCAAATCAAACACCTGCAATGTTGTTCATTAACAGGAATCTTGAGATCCCACATAGACCTCCTGAAACCAGATCTACAGAGGGGAGTGCAGCTTGTTGCCAAGTGAAGCAGCAAGGAGCTTTGTGATTGGACAGGAAGTCATAGCATGTGATTACCAAGAAGACAAGTGGACACCCAGTAGGATAGCTACAAGAACTGGACCACTGATATACACAGTGAATGTTGGAAGTAGACTTGGAGATGTCACGTGGACTAGATACTGTATGTTCAACTGAAGAACACACCTGAGTCAATTGCATCCAAGACAGCTACATTACAGTCACTGGACTTGTCTCTCAGTGATGACATCATTGACAACAGCATGACACCAGTAACCAAGAACATTGTCTTAGACAAGACACCTACAAAACCTGATGCTACTACACAGGTCCAGAGATGTAACAAGAACATCATCATTGACAAGACTGGCGGGACACTGGAGCAGGGATCTAATCGCAGATCCAGTACTGTGCACACAGTGATATTAATTGAGTAACAAATCCCAAGGTGCAAACAAAGTTCAGGCAGAGATCAAAACATCTAGAGAAATCCAAAAACCAGAATCAGGAAACAGGCAGAGTCAATATCAGATGGAATGAAAACAGATACAAATGCTGGAGAGGTTCAGGAAAATTCACTGGCAGAATCTGACAACAAATAGGTGAAAACACAGGACTAAAGTACACTGAGCAATAAACAGAGAGGCAGATGATAGGTGGAACACAATGAGACAGAAGTGGCAGCAAAGCAGGTAATAATGAGAAACAGGTGAGAGGCAGAGTATTCAGTAATACAGGGGCCGGAGTAGAGCAGGAGCACATGGGACATGGAAACAAACAAGAGCACATGGCAATACAAAACCCCAGACTTAAGGCTAGCAGGAAAACACACAAAAAGACAAAGTTCAACTGGAGGTACTGACAAAGACACCTACCGGACCTGATGCCACTCCGCAGGTCCAGAGGAGCAGCGAGAATATTATTATTGACAAGACACCTATCAAACCTAATGTCACTCCACAGTTCCAGAGGTGGTATCCTGAAAGTGCCACCCAAAAAAAAGACTGAACCTTTCGAAATGAGAAGTTAGTTCTGCACTGTTATTGTGAAAGCATGTTTATTTGGAATATGGGTTTATAAAAGAGAAAGTGAATGTTTTGTACATATACAGTTTTATGCTATGTTAATCTAAAGGGGGAGGAAATGTAATGTATGGATATATTTATTTTAGAGCAATGAACCCCCCCCCCCCTTAGCACTACATATTGATTTGCTGTCTGCGCATGCACTGGTGTCTAGGCTTGCACGTCCTTCTCTTTCTCGTTCTTGCTGTGATGTGAATACACCAGTTAAAGCTATCTCCCGCATGCATGCTTTTGATGGATTGATTGGTATGTGGTTGTGCCCAGACACAGCAGATGAGAGTCCAAGCACCAGGTCAAATAATGGAGGGATGGAGAAGAAGGTAGTAGATAGCAGGGCCAGTAAAAACAGTTTGGAGCAATGTAATAGATATGATGGGACTGATAGTTTAAAGTGTATGTATTTTAATATTGGAAGTATTATGGGTAAATACGATGACCCTAGAGCATTGATCAGTACATCAAATTATGATACGTGGCATTGTGGTCGTTCAGAGACTTATTTGAGAGAGGGACAGGAATGGGGGCTTAAAGTCCCAGGGTTTTGATGTTTTAGGAAAGACAGAGAGAGAGGTAAATGAGATGGGAGAGTTGCCCTATTAATCAGGGACAATATCACAGCCGAACTCACAAGGGACACAATGGAAGGGCTTGTCCACTGAGTGTACAGTAAATGGGTAGAACTCAAAAACAGGAAGGATGGAATCACTCGGATAGGATTGTACTACAGACCCCCAAAAGCTACTAGGACGTAGAGGAACAGATACGCAGGGAGATTAAGGAGAACTCTAAAAACAATAGGGTTGTTGTCATGGGGATTTCAACTTTCACAATATAAATTGAGACCTTCTTACAGTAGTGCAAGGGGTTTAGATGAGGCAGGATCTGTGAAGTGGATCCAGGAGGGTTTTTTTTGAATCAATATGTAGATACACAAACAAGAGGAGGGGCTGTACTGGATCAGGTATTGGGTAATAAGTCTGGTTAGGTGACCGTCCTTTCAATGGGTGAGCGGGGAGGGAACAGTGACTCCAACTTCTTAAGTTTTAAGATAGTTATAGATAAACATAAGTATGGACCTTGCGGGAGACTATTAAGTAGGAGCAGGGAAAACTACAAGAGCATTAGGCGGGAGCTAGGGAGAGTTAATTAGGAATAGCTGTTCTTGGGCAAGTCCACATCTGACACGTGGATGGTGTTTAAAGACCAACTGCACAGAGTATATAACAGGTATGCTCCAGTCAGGAGGAAGAACAGAAATGGCAAGGCAAGAGAACTTTGGATGTTAAGCTAGGTGATGAATTTAGTTAAGAAGAAAAAAGGAAAAGTATGTAAAGCTTAGGAGGTTAGAGTCTTGAAGATTACAAAGAAGTCAGCAAAGAACTCAAGAAGGGAATTAGGAAAGCTGCCGTCAAAATTCCTTGGATTCTAAGAGAATCCCTAGGCATTCTATACATACATCAAAAGTAAGAGGATAAGTAGGGAGAGGTTAGGACCACTCAAGCATAAAGGGGGAACATTTTCTTGGATGCGGAGAGTGTGAATGAGTATTTTACATCAATATTCACCAAGGAGAAGCATATGGAGGATAGGGAGATCAGTGGCAAGTCTATTAATATATCTGGATATTTCAATATAAAACACAAGATAGTGTTGTGTCTCGAGCATTAAGGTAGACAAATCCCCAGGGCCTGATGGGATATACTCCAGGTTATGGAAACAGGCAAGAGATGAGATTTCTGGGACCTTGACCAATATCTTTGTATCCTTTGTACCCTCTCTAGCCACAGGTGAGGTCCCAGAGAAATGGCAAATTGGAATGTTGTTCCAAAATTCAAGAAAGGAACCAGGGATGATCCTGGAACCTATAGACCAGTGAGTCTCCAGTCAATTTTAAGGAAGTTACTGGAAAGGGTTCTTATGGATAGGATTAATGAACATTTGGAAGATAATGGCCTAATTACTGACAGCCAGCATGGCTTTATGCAGGACAAGTCGTATCTTACTAATTTGAGATTTTTGACAAGGTGGCAAGGATGATTGATGAAGGTAGAGCTGTGAGTGTTGTCTACATGGATTTTAGTAAGGCATTCGACAAGATCCCTCATGGGAGGCTCATGCAGAAGATTAAGATGCATGGGATCCACGGTCAATTGACTGTTTGGATTCAGAACTGGCTTGCCCACAGAAGACAGAGGGTAATAGTTGAAAGCATTAATTCTAGGTAGAGATCTGTGACTAGTGGTGTTCAGCAGGAATCTGTGCTAGGACCTCGGCTGTTTGTAATGTATATAAGTGACTTGGATGAAAATGTAGATGTGGGGGTTTGTAAGTTTGTAGATGAAACAAAGATTGGGCGGGATGGAGATAAGATGCAGATATGGGCAGGGAAAAGGCAAATGGAATTTAATCCGGCCAAGTGTTGCACCTTGCTAGCTCCAATAGAAAAAGACAGTACGCTGTTCATGGTAAGATCCTCAACAGTGCAGATGAACAGAGGGAACTTGGGTCCAGGTTCACAGCTCCCTGAAAGTATTTATGAGAGAGTAGTTAAGAAAACATATGTCAAGCTTGCCTTTATTAGTTAAGTCATTGCATTCAAAAGTCAGGGAGTTATGTTGCAGCTTTATAAAACTCTAGTTCGGTCTTTTCTGGAGCATTGCATACAGTTCTGGTCGACCCGTTATAGCAAAAATGTCAAGGCTTTTGAGAGGGTGCAGAAAAGGTTTACTAGAATGCTGCCTGGATTAGAGGGCATGTGTTATAATGAGAGGTTGTACATACAAACTTGGGTTGTTTTTTCTCTGAAGCAGCAGAAGGGAGGGGAGATCAGATAGAGGTTTATAAGGTTATGAGAGGCATCGACAGAGTAGACAGGCAGTGCCTTTTCCTGGGTTGAAATGCCTCATGCCAGAAGGCATACTTGTGACATGAGAGAGGATAAGTTCAAAGGAGATGTGAGGAGCAAGTTTTTTTACACAGATAGTGGTTGGGTCCTGGAATGCACTGCCTAAGGTGATGGTAGAGGCAGACACATGAGGAATTTTTAAGAGACATTTGGATAGGCACATGAATGACAGGGAAGTGGAGGGATATGCACAGCGTAGGCAGAAAGATTTAGTTCAGTTGGCCATTTGATTACCAATTTAATAAGGCCAAATGGCCAGTTTGTTTGCTGTACTGTTTTATGTTCTATGTTCCATACATATCCCTAGAAGAAAAATCACTGAGACAGACAGAAAAGTTAAAAGTCCAAAGTAAATTTTATTATCAGAGTACATACAGTATAACAGGATTAATAAAAGATCAACTAGAGTACAGAAGACAACAACCTAAGCAAAAGCAAATATAAATAAATAGTAATAAATAATGGAAATATGAAGTAACAAGTTAAGGAGTTCTTAAAGTGAGATCAGTGGTAGTGGAAACATCTCAGTGGATAGGCAAGTGAGTGTAGTTATCCCCTTTGTGCAAGAGCCTGATGGTTGTGGGGTAGCAATTGTTCTTGCACCTGGCAGTGCAAGTCCTGAGGCTCTTGTACCTTCTATCTGATGGTAACAGCAAGAAGAGAGCATATCCTGAATGGTGAAGATCTCTGATGATGGATACTGCTTTCCTATGACAGTGTTTCATCTCAGTCCTCATTTATTGTCATTTAGAAATGCATGCATTAAGAAATGATACAACATTCCTCCACAGTGCTATCACAAAAAAAAGGACAAACCAAAGACTAACACTGACAAGACCACATAATTATAACATATAGTTACAGCAGTGCAAAGCAATACCGTAATTTGATGAAGAGCAGACCATGGGCACAGTTAAAAAAAATCTCAAATTTCCGATCGACTCCTGATAGTCCTGATAGCAGGTGGCAAAAGGGAGAAACTCTCCCTGCCATAAACCTCCAGGCAATGACAACTGTCGATGCATTGGAAGCACCCGACCACAGCCGACTCTGAGTCCGTCCGAAAACTTCGAGCCTCCAAACAGCCCCTCCGATACAGCCTCCCGAGCACTATCCTCTGCCGAGCGCTTCGACCCTGCCCCGGCCACCGAGCAACAAGTAAAGCCGAGGACTCAGGGCCTTATCCTCCGGAGATTCTGGATCACACAGTGGCAGCGGCAGCGAAGAATGCATTTCAGAAGTTTCTCCAAATGTTCCTCCGTGTTCTCACATCTGTCTCCATCAAATCAGGAGGAACTCAGCAAGTCGAGCAGCATCAGTTGAAATGATGAGTCGACGTTTCGGGCCGGAACCCTTCATCAGGACTGAAGAATGAAGGAGGAGGAAGGATTTGAAGAATGCTTGTAGGTTCAGTTGAAAGACCAGTAATTTGAAAGACAAAGGGGGAGGGGTATCATTGACATCATAGGCAGGAAAACAATGGGTAGTAGAAGAAGGAGGTGGAACCATGAGGGAGGTGATAGGCAGCTGGGGGAGGGGGCAGAGTGAAATAGGGATAGAGGAAGGGAGGGGGAGGGAATTACCGGAAGTTGGAGAATTCTATGTTCATACCAAGGGGCTGGAGACTACCTAGACGGTATATGAGGTGTTGCTCCTCCAACCTGAGTTTAGCCTCATCATGGCAGTAGAGGAGCCCATGTATGGACATATCTGGATGGGAATGGGAAGCAAAGTTGAAGTGGGTGGCTACAGGGAGATCCTGTCGGTCTTTCAACCGAACCTACAAGCATTCTTCAAATCCTTCCCCCGCCTTCATTCTTCAGTCCTGATGAAGGGTTCTGGCTCAAAACGTCGACTCATCGTTTCAACAGATGCTGCCCGACCTGCTGAGTTCCTCCAGCATACTGTAAGTGTTGCTTTGATCCCAGCATCTGCAGATTATTTTGTGTTTCCATCAAATCAGGGTTGTGCACGGCACCCTACTTGATAGATAACAGATATCATTCACCGGAGCGGCCGCTGCGCGCTGCGTCGCGTCACCATCTTCTCCTCCTTCATTTTTCCATTGAGATGTGCTCAATGGTTGGGAGGGCCTTACCCCGATGTACAGGGATGAATCCACTACCTTTTATAGGATTTTCCATTCAAAGGCATGGGTGTTTCCATACCAGGGAATGATGCAGCCAGTTAATACACACTCTATGACACTTTTGTAGATGTTTGCCAAAGTTTTAGATGCTGTGTTGAATTTCTGCATACCTCTAAGGAAGTAGAGAGACTGTTGTGCTTTCTTTGCAATTGCACTTGTGTGCTGGGTCCAGACAAGTCCTCTGAAATAGTAATGCCTAGGAATTTAAAGTTGCTAACCCTCTCTACTTCTGATCTTCCGATGAGAACTGGCTCATGAAACTCTGGTTTCCCTCTCCCGAAGTCTACAATCAGTTCCTTGGTCTTGTTGACATTGAGCGAGAGGTTGTCATTATTACACCACTCACCCAAATTTTCAATGTCTCTCTGGTCTGCTGATTCATTCCCTCCTTTGAATCTGCCCACAACAGTGTGTCATCATCAAACTTGAATATGTTATTGGAGCTTTGCTCATTTATCAGGTGAATAGGATAGGAATTAGATTTAATCTGTTGTTAGGTTGAGACCATAGAGTTACAGAGTCATCAAGAGAGTCCCTTCATCCCATCAAGTCTGATTTTACTCTAATCCTATGTTAACACTATATTTTATTCCCCTCAAATTCTGTCAACCTTTCCCCCACCCCCATCCCCCATGCTACAGCTCACCTACACACGAGTGGTAACCTACAGCAACCAATTAACCCACCAGTCTGCCTGTTTCTGGGATGTCAGAGGAAACCTGAGCATCCAGAGGGAGTCACAGGGAGAATGTTCAAGCTTCACATCGAGAGTATCCTGGTCTCTGGAGTTAGTCATAAGTCATAGGAGCAGAATTAGGCCATTCAGCCCATCGAGTCTGCTCTGCCATTCCATCATTGCTGATCCTGGATCCCACTCAACCCCATACAGCTGCCTTCTCACCAAATCCTTCAATGCCCTGACCAATCAGGAGACAATCGACTTCAGCCTTAAGTATACCAACAGACTTGGCCTCCACTACAGTCTGTGGCAGAGCATTCCACAGATTCACCATACTCTGGCTAAAAAAATTCCTCCTTACCTCTGTTCTAAAAGGTCACCTTTCAATTTTGAGGCTGTGCCCTCTAGTTCTGGATACCCCCACCATAGGAAACATTCTCTCCACATCCACCATATCTAGACTTTTCAACCTTTGGTAGGTTTCAATATTTCCTCTGTATTCTTCTAATTTTGTGAGGCAGTGACTCCTCTACTGCACTACTATGACTTCAATTAATAAAGTGATATGCTGAAACAAATATACTGAATGTAAACTAATCAAATCTTGAAAGTAATAGCACTGCTGTAACATTAACCTTATGATACACAAGAAGTTAAATCTGAAATGGAAACAGATTATGCTGGAAGTACTCATCAATTCAGGCCGCATCTGTGGAGAAGGATTCACTTAGCCCACTGCTCTACTCTCTCTACACCCATGACTGTCTGGCTAGTCACAACTCAAATGCCTCCTATAAGTTTGACGACGACACAACTACTGTTGGTGGAGTTTCAGATGATGAGGAGGAGGCGTACAAGAGTGAGAAAGATCAGCTGGTTGAGTGGAGTTGCAACAACAACCTTGCACTCACAGTCTATAAGGCCAAGGAGTTAACTGTGGACTTCAGGAAGGGGAAGTCAAGGGAACATGCACCAGTCCTCATTGAGGGATCAGCAGTGGAAAGCGTGAGCAGTTTCAAGTCAACATCTCTGAAGATATGTCTTCAGCGCAACATATTGATGCAAATACAAAAAAGGCATGGCAGCAACTATATTTCATTAGGAGTTTGAGAATGCTTGGCATTCTAACTGATTGCATCACCATCTGGTATGGAGGGGCCACTGCACAGGATTGTTAAAAACTGCAGAAAGTTGCAAACTCAGCCAGCTCCATCATGGGCACTAGTCTCCCCAGTGTTGAGGACATCTTCGAAAGGCAATGTCTCAAAAAGGCAGCATCCATAATTAAAGATCCACTTCCCCCAGGATATTCCCTATTATCATTGCTACCAACATGGAGGATGTACAAGGCCTGAGATACACACTCAGCATTTCAAGAACAGCTTCTTCTCTTTTGCCATCAGATTTCTGAATTGCACTGTACCATTGCCACTAAACAACATACTTTACAACATATGCCAGTGGTGTTAAGCCTGATTCTGATCCTGATTAATATTTCACATGATAACTTTCACCAGAACTGACGAGAAGCGAAATCAAGATTTAAAAAAAAAGACTAAAGGAAGTTACATTTGGCTGTAAATTCAATTTAGGTTTATTGACGAAAGCTATCAAAAAACTATTTAGTCTTGTACACTTTGCTTCTCATCATGATTGTGGTTTTGGGTATAGAAAACAAATGGCAGAAATTAAATTATAATTGGCTACACTATTGTGGGAGAAACACTACCCAGTAGGAAAGGAAAGTTAAGAAATGCCAGAAAATTTCCTCCATACTCTGAAGCGAAATTGTACAAAGGGTGGCAATAGATCTCACAGTACAAAAAAAAACGACAGCTTGGTTGACTATGTAGTACTAGGTGAGCTTTCACTGTATTAAAAAGGCAAATGTGAAACACAGATAGGGTGAGGACTATTTAATTAATCCCACTCTTAGCTGTGTGTCTATTACAGGAAGTCCAATCCGAAAACTAATTTGGTTATGCAATCCAAAAATAAATTAGGTATCTACAGTGATAATTCCACCCTGATCAAATGGGCAATTAAACAACTTATCTCTTGATACTGGACATCAAAATACAGATTGGTGAAAGTAATTTCAAAAAGATGAAGCTGGGAATAAGGAAATGCATAGCTGAAATTAAAAAAAAATAAAGAATATCACTTTACAGCGATGACTTTGTCTGAAATGGAATCTAAAAAGGCTCTATATTCTAAAATGCCAGCATAATGTAAGTTAGTGAACAACAGTAGTGACCTGTACTGTATGCAGCAAAAATGTTCTGAAATTTAGTTAATTTAAAATTTAAACTGTTAAAACAGAACAGTTCACTTTATCAGTTCAAACTGATAGCTGTAAGTATTGCTCCAGTTATATCTTGCTAATCAGGTAATTTTTGACATGTCAGATAGAAATACCAAAGGAATTAAAGAACTTACTTATAGATTATAGTCTAGGTCACAGACCAAACAAGACTGTCAGTTAAAGGTCTACTACAACCAACAATAGCAGTAGTAATTGGTTTTTCAAATCATAAAATATTCAGAGATAATTTTCCTTTGAAACTTGACATCAAGGAAGTTTTAGGACAGATGACCCACAGCTTTAAGGAGAGTCTCAAAGTTTAATAAAAAAAGAGGGGTCAGAACTGAAAAATGTAAGGAGCAAGTACTTAAGGGATCAGAATTGGAGGAACTATTATACTGGATGAGAGCAGATTAAAACATACAAATCTAAGTTTGGGCAGAAAAATAAAGACTAGAATTTAACATTCAAAGCATCGGTTTACTTGAGAAGCATAGGTTTACTTGGAGGCAAATTAAGGCAACACACACAAAGGTGGTCAGTAAATAAGTGGATACATGTTAGGACCCAGGCAACAGAGGTTTGGATGACCTCACATTGAAAGTGGCAGGTCGACTTGAATTTCAATGGAATATCTAAGTCCAGAGATGAAGCAGAACAAGATAAGGATTTAACAATGGATGAGCTGAGGCAGAGGTGCTATAAAAGTGAATTAGGTATTCACAGCAATGCATTTGGAAGTTTATTTTTCGGGTCAAATATCATAGCAGATAGACCATCGCCTGGCTCAGCTTCAATGAACCTTGGGCAATTATTATGCATTTCAATATTAACCATGGGTAGTTTAATACTGATGAAACATTAACAACTGTGTAATGCAATAGATTGCAAGAGACCAGCTGGACTCAATATTAGTGCTCAATGCACATTCTTCCCCCCCCCACTGCCTCATTATTTATTTAGTATTAGATGTATGAGTCATTCCAAAGATAAAGAAAATAACTGAAATGTTAGATTTCTTCCATTTGTGGTAAGTGGGAACTCTGGTAATACAATGGCAGAGAGTTATATTCGCACAACATGACAGAAGAAGCTATGACTACAATATACAGCAGCAGATTAAAATTTTTCAGGCCAATGGTAAGCATTAGAAATGTGCAATTACAGTATCTTGATTATCATTCAAGAAGAATCATCTTTATACAATTTGTAGAGAGATTTTACAAACCTGAATGTAGTATTGCTTTCGCACTAAAAATAAATTAAAATTTGTTTCGCATTCCTATTTTGCTGGGCACTGGTGTGAAAATCTAAAGGAAATTAAATCCTTTCGACTCAGACTGTGGACAGCATTGTTAGTCTCAAATTTTTCTTCAGGTCTTTAAAAGAACCACATGTTAAAGATGCAGAGCAGGAATTGAGAAGTGTGCAAAGTCAAAAGCAAAAGTCAAGTGTATTGTCGTATGCATGAGTACATGTGTGTGCAGGTGCATTGAAAAACTTACTTACAGCAGCATCACAGGCACTTGGCTTATATAAGTAGTATTAACAAAATAAATTATGATAAATTATTCACAATTTTTATAAGAAAACACAATTAGAGGCCGGCTGGTGGCGCAATGACATCAGCGCCGGACTCTTGATCGGAGGTTCCTGGGTTCGAACCCAGCTGGGTCTGCGCCCGAGTACGCTTTCCATCCGTGCCGGGTTGAGTGTCGAGATCGCAACTCGACCTCGTAAAATAAAGGGAAAAATACTGCGAAACGTTTGTGCGGGGAGTGACGCGCCACACAGTCTCCCTCTCTCTCTCGCTCTGCGCCTTGTAAAGGCATGAAAAAGACATCGTCCCGCCAACATCGCACACGCACGCACGCAGACGCACATGCACAGATGCACACGCACGCACACGCCAAAAAAAAAGAAAACACAATCAGAACATAAAAAGTCAATTTTAGTGCTAAGTGGATTATTAGGGCTGCACAGTGGTGTAGCGTAGTGGTTAGTGCAACACCTTACAGCGCCAGTGATCTGTGATCAAGGTTTACTTTCTTCCGCTGTCTGGAGGGTGGTTGTACATTCTCCTGTGACCATGTGGGATCCCTCTGGGTGCTCAGTTTCCGCCCACATACAAAGGCTCAAAGTAAATTTATTGTAAAAGTACTGTATGTCATCATGTTCCAGCCTGAGATTCATTTTTTTGAGGGCATACACAACAAACCGAAGAAACACAATAGAATCAATAAAACAATAATATCACACCCAACAGGACAACAAACAACTAATGTGAAAAGGACAACAAACAGTGCAAATATGAAAGAGAAAGTAATTTTATTAATAATAAATAAATAGGTAGATACAATAAATATCTAGAACATGAGATGAATAATTCTTGAAAGGTTTTGGGAATAGTTCAATGAAGTGGCAAGTAAAGTTGAGTGAAGTTATCCCCTCTGGTTCAAGAGGCTGATGGTTGAGGTGTAATAACTATCCCTGAACCTGGCAGTGTGGGTTCCGAGGCTCCTGTACCTTCTTCCTGTTGGCAGCAGTAAGAAGAGAGCATGCCCAGGTGGTGGAAGTCCTTGATGATGGATGCTGCTTTCCTGCGACAATGCTCCGTGAAGGTGTGCTCAATGGTGGGGAGAGCGTTACCTGTGATGAACTGGATGGAATCCACTACTTTCTGTGCCAGGCTGTGATGCAACCAGTCAATAATCTTGCCATTGACACATCTATAGAAGTTTGTCAAAGTTTTAGATGACATGTAGTACAGAGTTTATTGACTGGTTCAGTCACGTCCTGGTACGGAAACACTAATGCACTTGGATAGAAAATCCTACAAAAAAGTAGCGGATACAACTCAGTTCATCAGGGTAAAGCCCTCTCCACCACATTCCAAAGACATATGGGTTAGGGTTAGGTAAGTTGTGGGCATGCTATGTTGACACCTGAAGCCATCTTTCAATGTACATGTGACAAAAATAGTTAACTTACTTATCTATCTATAAAATCTTACTTATCTATAAAAGTATAAAGTATCTATTGTTTGGCTGGTTGCCTCAAGAACAAACTGATTGAAGAGAAGCAGCTGTCCTCGAAACTAGAGGTGTTGGGTTTCAGGTTTTTGTACCCCCTGCTGATAATAGCTGCAGAAAGATGATACGGCCTGGATGGTGGGGATCTTTGATGATTATGGATTTCCTTCTTGAGGCAGTACATCTGTGTTATTTTAGTGACAGCATACTCTAGTAAACTGACTTATCACCACCTGTGATTCATCCAACCACAATAGTGTCATCAACAAATCTGAATTGTTAGACGCACAGTCATATGCTGGAGTCCTCTGCATATGAAGAGTAATATGAGGAGAAGAGTAAAAGTGGCAGGCCGACAAATCCAGAGCAAGCATTAAAAAGGGCCACTTTTCAACATAATTGTATAAGTGCTAAGAGAGTTGTAAAGGAGCGCCTGAAGGCTTTGTGTGTCAATGCAAGGAGCATTCATAATAAGGTGGATGAACTGAAAGTGCAGATTGTTATTAATGATTATGATATAGTTGGGATCACAGAGACATGGCTCCAGGGTGACCAAGGATGGGAGCTCAACGTTCAGGGATATTCAATATTCAGGAGGGATAGACATGAAGGAAGGGGAGGTGGGGTGGCGTTGCTGGTTAAAGAAGAGATTAACGTAATAGAAAGGAAGGACATAAGCCGGGAAGATGTGGAATCGATATGGGTAGAGCTGCGTAACACTAAGGGGCAGAAGACGCTGGTGGGAGTTGTGTACAGGCCACCTAACAGTAGTAGTGAGGTCGGAGATGGTAATAAACAGGAAATTAGAAATGTGTGCAATAAAGGAACAGCAGTTATAATGGGTGACTTCAATCTACATGTGGATTGGGTGAACCAAATTGGTAAAGGTGCTGAGGAAGAGGATTTCTTGGAATGTATGCGGGAAGGTTTTTTGAACCAACGTGTCGAGGAACCAACTAGAGAGCAGGCTATTCTGGACTGGGCTTTGAGCAATGAGGAAGGGTTAATTAGCAATCTTGTCGTGAGAGGCCCCTTGGATAAGAGTGACCATAATATGGTGGAATTCTTCATTAAGATGGAGAGTGACATAGTTAATTCAGAAACAAAGGTTCTGAACTTAAAGAGGGGTAACTTTGAAGGTATGAGATGTGAATTAGCTAAGATAGACTGGCAAATGACACTTAAAGGATTGAAGGTTGCATGGATGAACTACAACAATTGTTCCTCCCAGTTTGGCAAAAGAATAAATCAAGGAAGGCAGTGCACCCGTGGCTGACAAGAGAAATTAGGGATAGTATCAATTCCAAAGAAGAAGCATACAAATTAGCCAGAGAAAGTGGCTCACCTGAGGACTGGGAGAAATTCAGAGTTCAGCAGAGGAGGACAAAGGGCTTAATTAGGAAGGGGAAAAAAGATTATGAGAGAAAACTGGCAGGGAACATAAAAAGTGACTGTAAAAGCTTTTACAGGTATGTAAAAAGGAAAAGACTGGTAAAGACAAATGTAGGTTCCTACAGACAGAAACAGGTGAATTGATTATGGGGAGCAAGGACATGGCAGACCAATTGAATAATTACTTTGGTTCTGTCTTCACTAAGGAGGACATAAATAATCTTCCAGAAATAGTAGGCGACAGAGGGTCCAGTGAGATGGAGGAACTGAGCGAAATACTTGTTAGTAGGGAAGTGGTGTTAGGTAAATTGAAGGGTTTGAAGGCAGATAAATCCCCAGGGCCAGATGGTCTGCATCCTAGAGTGCTTAAGGAAGTAGCCCAAGAAATAGTGGATGCATTAGTGATAATTTTTCAAAACTCGTTAGATTCTGGACTAGTTCCTGAGGATTGGAGGGTGGCTAATGTAACCCCACGTTTTAAAAAAGGAGGGAGAGAGAAACCGGGGAATTATAGACCGGTTAGCCTAATGTCAGTGGTGGGGAAACTGCTGGAGTCAGTTATCAAAGATGCGATAACAGCACATTTGGAAAGCGGTGAAATCATCGGACAAAGTCAACATGGATTTGTGAAAGGAAAACCATGTCTGACGAATCTCATAGAATTTTTTGAGGATGTAACTAGTAGAGTGGATAGGGGAGAACCAGTGGATGTGGTATATTTGAATTTTCAAAAGGCTTTTGACAAGGTCCCACAGAGGAGATTAGTGTGCAAACTTAAAGCACATGGTATTGGGGGTAAGGTATTGATGTGGATGGAGAATTGGTTAGCAGACAGGAAGCAAAGAGTGGGAATAAACGGGACCTTTTCAGAATGGCAGGCGGTGACTAGTGGGGTACCGCAAGGCTCAGTGCTGGGACCCCAGTTGTTTACAATATATATTAATAACTTGGATGAGGGAATTAAATGCAGCAGCTCCAAGTTTGCGGATGACACGAAGCTGGGTGGCAGTGTTAGCTGTGAGGAGGATGCTAAGAGGATGCAGAGTGACTTGGATAGGTTGGGTGAGTGGGCAAATTCATGGCAGATGCAATTTAATGTGGATAAATGTGAAGTTATCCACTTTGGTGGCAAAAATAGGAAAACAGATTATTATCTGAATAGTGGCCGATTAGGAAAAGGGGAGGTGCAACGAGACCTGGGTGTCATTATACACCAGTCATTGAAAGTGGGCATGCAGGTACAGCAGGCGGTGAAAAAGGCGAATGGTATGCTGGCATTTATAGGGAGAGGATTCGAGTACAGGAGCAGGGAGGTACTACTGCAGTTGTACAAGGCCTTGGTGAGACCACACCTGGAGTATTGTGTGCAGTTTTGGTCCCCTAATCTGAGGAAAGACATCCTTGCCATAGAGGGAGTACAAAGAAGGTTCACCAGATTGATTCCTGGGATGGCAGGACTTTCATATGAAGAAAGACTGGATGAACTGGGCTTGTACTCGTTGGAATTTAGAAGATTGAGGGGGGATCTGATTGAAACGTATAAAATCCTAAAGGGATTGGACAGGCTAGATGCAGGAAGATTGTTCCCGATGTTGGGGAAGTCCAGAACAAGGGGTCACAGTTTGAGGATAAAGGGGAAGCCTTTTAGGACCGAGATTAGGAAAAACTTCTTCACTCAGAGAGTGGTGAATCTGTGGAATTCTCTGCCACAGGAAACTGTTGAGGCTAGTTCATTAGCTATATTTAAGAGGGAGTTAGATATGGCCCTTGTGGCTACGGGGATCAGGGGGTATGGAGGGAAGGCTGGGGCAGGGTTCTGAGTTGGATGATCAGCCATGATCATAATAAATGGCGGTGCAGGCTCGAAGGGCTGAATGGCCTACTCCTGCACCTATTTTCTATGTTTCTATGTTTGATTGATGGTGAATGCACATGCAATTTGCATTTCAGTCTCCTTGTTATGGTTTCTACTTCAACTGCAGCAATACCTAAAAGGGAAATGGTTTACCTGCACTACTACTGGAAGTCATTTCATATAGAAGCTGGGAAATGGCTTGAGACATTTTCGTTTTCCATATGGAACATGATAAAAAAGGACAATATCTTGGCCCATTTAGTCTCAGGAGGACTAATCTTCCCTGCCATCTATTCTCCTCTAATTACCATCAACTCCCCCTGATTCTGCAACAACCTACACATTAAGAACCATTTACAGACATCAATTAACCTCCCAATATACACAACTTGAGAAACCAGAGTAATCTAAGGAAATCATGTAAGTATAGTACTTTGTCATGAGAAGCAGGGGATTTAAAAAAAGAGGAGCCTGTCGGGACTTTCTGTGCAGTTTTAAATTGATAGCTAATTGGCAAGGGCCAATAAAAAAAAGTTAGTTTAAAGTGGAACACACACAAAATGCTAGAGGAACTCAGCAGGCTAGGCAGTATCTATGGAAAAAAGTATAGTTGATGTTTTGGGCTGAAACACTTCGGCAGGACATTTTGTGTGTGTTGCTCAGATTTCCATCATCTGCAGATTTTGTCTTGTTTAAGGTTTAAGTGGAATGATCATTGTGGGGATGGTACAGGGTTAGAGTCGGAAATTGGCTCAAAACACTTTGGTGAGGAGAAGTGGATGCTAGATTGAACTTTCCGTCAAGTTTCTCTTTCTTTGCATTGGTACAACAGTGAAAATGGTTCTAAGATAGTATTGTGCACCTTTTGCATGAGGTGGGGAGTCTGCAAGACCTCCAGGACCCGTAATGGCTATATCAACGAGAAGTACATCTGGATGCAGCTCCTTACAAACCATATGAGGGAACTGCAGCTGGAGCTAGATCATTTGGGAGAATGAGGAGGTGATAGGTACAGTGGTGCTAGAAAGTCAGCAGGTACAGGTTGTAGGGATGCCCTTCCTGATCAAAAAGACTCACAAAGTCAGGTTACTGACATGACAGAGCCTGCTCTTCTCAAGAAAGATCTGTTTATCTGCACTGTGCCTCAATCAAAACAACTTTCAGAGGACCTTAAAAGAAGAAATGTAGAGATGCATGAAGCTGGAAAAGGCAACAGAAGCATTTCTAAAGATCTGAGTGTTTGTCAGTCCACAGTAACAGAAACAGTCTGCATATGGAGGAAACTCACTACTGTTGCTACTCTCCCTAGGATTGGACATCCTGCAAAGATCACACCAAGAGCACAATACGCAATACCGAAGGAGGTGAAAAAGAACACAAGGGGAACAGCAAAAGATCTGCAGAAACCTCTAGAACTTGCTACGGTCTCTGTTCACGTGTTCACCATAAGAAAAACACTGAACAAGAATGGTGTTCATGGACAGACACTACGGAGGAAACCACTGCTCTCCAAAAAAAAAACATTGCTGCATGTCTCAAGTTTGCAAAAGTCCACCAGGATGTTCTACAATGTTCTTTGGATAAATGAAACAAAAGTTGAACTTTTTGGCAGAAATGCACATTGCTATGTTTGGAGGAAAAGGGGCACTGCATACCAACACCGAAACCTCTTCCCAACTGTGAAGCATGGTGGAAGGAGCATCATGGTTTGGGGCTGCATTGCTGCTACAGAGCCTGGACAGCTTGCAATTGTTGAGAGAAAAATTAATTCAAGACATTTTACAGGAGAATGTCAGGGTAGCATTCTGTCACCTGAAGTTTAAGTGAAGTTGGATAATGCAACAAGACGATGATCCGTAACACAAAAGTAAATCATAACACAATGGTTGAAAATGTAGAAAATTCATGTTTTGGAGTAGCCGAGTCAAAGTCCTGGCGATAATCTTAAAGAAATGTTTTGGAAGACCATAACCCCAGAAGATATAGGAGCAGAATTAGGACCATTGAGTCTGGTCCACCATTGCATTATGACTGATCCTGGATCCTACTCAACCCTATAAACCTGCCTTCTCACCATAATCTATGATGCCCTGACTAATCAGGAAAACATCAATTTTCACTTTAAATATACCCCCAGTCTTGTCCTCCACAGCTGTATGTGGCATAGCATTCTACAGATTCACTACTCTCTGGATAAAATAGCCTCCTCCTTATCTCTCTTCAAAAGGGTTACCCCTCAAAATTGAGGCTAGGCCCTCTAGTTTTGGGTACCCCACCGAAGGAAACATCCTCTCCACATCCACCTTATTCAGTCCTTTCAACATTTGGTAGTTTTCAATGAGATCCCCACATATTCTTCTAAGTTCCCATGAGTACAGGCCCAAAGCTGCAAATTGCCCCTCATATGCTAACCCCCTCATTCCCGAAATCACCCTCATGAATTTTCTCTGGGCTCTCTCCAATGATAATACATCATTTCTGAAATATGGGGCCAAAAACTATTGATAATACTCCAAGTACAGCCTGACTAGTGTCTTATAAAGTTTCAGCATTATCTCCTTGTTTTTGTGTTCTATTCCCTTTGAAAAGAATGCCAACATTGTATTTGCCTTCTTTACCACAGACTCAACCTGTAAATTAACGTCCTGGGGGTCTTGCATGAGACTCCTTAGTCTCTTTGTCCCTCTGATGTTTGAACTTTCTTCCCATTTAGATGTTAGTCTGCACTTTTGTTCCGATACTAAAATGAATTACCATATATTTCCCAACACTGGATTCCTTTGGCCACTTTTTTGCCCATTCTTCCAATTCATCTAAGTCCTTCTGTAATTGCTTTGCTTCCTCAGCACCAGCTGCCTCTCCGCCTGCCTTCATATCATCTGCAAACTTTGCCACAACAGACAAGTTAGGAAAGAATTTAATTGGAGCAAGGGGAAAAATGAGGCTATCAGGCAGGAACTTGGAAGCATAAATTGGAAACAGATGTTCTCAGGGAAATGTACGGAAGAAATGTGGCAAACGTTCAGGGGATATTTGCGTGGAGTTCTGCATAGGTATGTTGCAATGAGACAGGGAAAGGGTGGTAGGGTACAGGAACCATGGTGTACAAAAGCTGTTGTAAATCTAGTCAAGAAGAAGAGTTTACGAAAGGTTCAAAAATCTAGGTAATGATAGAGAGCTGGAAGATTATAAGACTAGCAGGAAGGAGCTCAAGCAAGAAAGTAGGAGAGCCAGAAGGAGCCATGAGAAGGCCTTGGTGGACAGGATTAAGGAAAACCACAAGACATTCTATGAGCAAGTGAAGAGCAAGAGGATAAGACGTGAGAGAATAGGACCAATTAAGTGCAACAATGGAAAAGTGTGTGAGGATTGGGGGGTTGCAAATGTTGTTCCATTATTCAAGAAAGGGAGTAGAGATAGCCCAGGAAATTATAGACCAGTGAGTTTTACTTCAGTGGTTGGTAAGTTGATGGAAAAGATACTGAGAGGCAGGACTTATGAACATTTGGAGAGGTATAATATGATTAGGAATAGTCAGCATGGCTTTCTTAAAGGCAGGTCATGCCTAACAAGCCTGATTGAATTTTTTGAGGATGTGTCTAAACACATTGATGAAGCTAGAGCAGTAGATGTAGTGTATATGGATTTCAGCAAGGCATTTGACAAGGTACCCCATGCAAGGATTATTGAGAAAGTAAGGAGGCATGGGATCCAAGGGGAAATTGCTTTGTGGAACAAGAGCTACCCACAGAAGACAAAGAGTGGTTGTAGACGAGTCATATTCTGCATGGAGGTTAGTCAGCAGTGGTGCGCCTCAGGGATCTGTTCTGGGGTCCCTACTCTTCGTGATTTTTATAAATGACCTGGCTGAGGAAGTGGAGGGATGGATTAGTAAATTTGCTGATGACACAAAGGTTGTGTGGATAGTGTGGAGAGCTATCAGAGGTTACAGTGGGAAATTGATAGGATGCAAAAATGGGCTGAGAGGTGGCAGATGGAGTTCAACCCAAATAAGTGTGAGGCGGTTCATTTTGGTAGGTCAAATATGATGGCAGAATATAGTATTAATGGTAAGACTCTTGGCAGTTTGGAGGATCAGAAGGATCTTGGGGTCCAAGTCCATAGGACACTCACGGCTGCTGCATAGGTTCACTCTGTGGTTAAGAAAGCACATGGTGCATTGACCTTCATCAATTGAGGGACTGAGTTTAGGAGCCAAGAGGTAATGTTGCAACTATATAGGACTCTTGTCAGACCCCACTTGGAGTACTGTGCTCAGGTCTGGTCGCCTCACTATAGGAAGGATGTGGAAACCATAGATAGGGTGTAGAGGAGATTGGATTGTTGCCTGAATTAGGGAACATGCTTTATGAAAATAGGTTGAGTGAACTCAGCCTTTTTTCCTTGGAGCGACAGAAGATGAGAGTTGACCAGATAGAGGTATATAAGATGATGAGAAGCATTGATCATGTGGTTAGTCAGAGGCTTTTTTCCCAGGGATGAAATGGCTAGCATGAAAGGGCACAGTTTTAAGGTGCTTGGAAGCAGATACAGAAGAGATATCAGGGGTATGTTTTTCCCACAGAGGGTGGTGAGTGCGTGGAATAGGCTGCCAGTGATGGTGGTGGAGGCGGATACGATAGGGTCTTTTAAGAGACTCCTGGACAGGTATATGGAGCTCAGAAAAATAGAGGGCTATGGGTAACCCTAGGTTATTTCTCAGGTAAGGACATGTTCGGCACACCTTTGTGGGCCAAAGGGCCTGTATTGTGCTGTAGGTTTTCTATGTTTCTAAATACATGTAATATTGAATAACTTTTCTCAATACATAAATGAACAAGTATATTTTTTGTGTTATTTATTTAATTGGATTCCCTTTATTTAGTTTTAGGACTTATGTGAAGATCTGATCACATTTTAGTTCATATTTATGCAGAAATAGAGACAATTCTACAGGGTTCACAAACTTTCTGGCACCACTGTAAGAGCTATAGGGAAGCAGTCACATCTAAGCTGCAGAAAGTAGATAAGTAGGGGACTGTCAGGAGAGGGAAAGGGAATAGGCAGGTCGTACTGAGTACCCCTGTGCGGTGGCGTGTGAGCAGCCAGTAGTCGTTAGCTAGGAAAAGGGAAGAGTTCCTGAATAGTGAATATAGGAAGCTAAGGAGAAAGCTAAAATATAGCAATCCAAGTGTAGTAATCTCTGGATTGCTGCCTGTGCCGTGTGCCAACGAGGGTAAGCGTAGATTGATATGGCAGGTGAATATGTGGCTGATGAGTTTGTGTAGGGGGCAGTGTTCCAACCTTGTCGGTCATTTGGATCACTTCTGAGGAAGGTATGATCAGTACAATATGTATTAGTTTCACTTCAATTCAAGACGGACCAATGTCCTTGTGGTCAGGTTTTCTGGAGCAGTTGGGGAGATATTGAATTTGTTTGGCGGGGGATGTGTATCAGAGTGATAGGTCAGATGATGGAGCAGTTGGTTTAAAGGTAGACTTAAAGAGAGATGGTGAGGATGGATAGGCTAAGTTAACAAATTTCTTGACACACACCGATGATAATAAACCTGATTCTGATTCTGGATGGGGCATGAATGCACTCAGTTGGATAGGCTGAAATGCTTCTACTTTAGTGCGAGAAGTATCATGAACAAGGGTGATGAACTTAGTGTATGGGTCAGTACATGGAATGACAACATTGTGGCCTTTACAGAGACTTGTCTGGCACAAGGGCAGGAATGGCTGCTGGATGTTCTGAGGGTTAGATGTTTCAAAAGGGATAGGAAAGGAGGTAAAAGAGATGGGGGAGTGGCACTGCTAATCAAGGATCGTATCATAGCTGCAGAAATGGGGGATGTCATGGGGGGTTTTCTAACGCGCAAGTGTTTCTTACAGTGGAAGTCAGAAACAGGAAGGGAGCAATCATTCTTATGGGAGTGCAATATCAATAGGGACATTGAGGAGCAGACTGGCAGGCAAAGGTGACAAAAATAATAGGGTTGTTATCATTGACCACAACTCCCTAAACTTTAGCATGGCCTTCAACAGGGATAGGAGCAGACAACATGGGAAAGTACTTAATTGGGGAGGGGCAAATTATGATGCTGTTAGGCAGGAATTTGGGAGTTTAAATTGGGAACATATGCACTCAAGGAACTTTACAATGGAAATGTTTAGGGAGCACTTACATGGGTTTCTGGATTGTTTTTTCTGACTGAGGCAGGGAAAGAATGGTAGAGTGAAGGAACCATGATTGACAGGAGATATGGAATATCTAGTCAAGAGGAAGAAAGGAGCAACATGTGCAGGATGCTGGAGGAGCTCAGCAGGCAAGGCAGCATCTACGAAAAAGAATAAACAGTCGGTGTTTCAGGCTGAGACCCTGCAATAGGACTGGGAATAAAAAGAGAGAAGTTAAAGCAAGAAGGTGAGGGGAGGGGAAGAATAGGGAATTTGTAATAAGAATAACACTGGGAATTATGGACCTGTGAGTCTGACATCAGTGGTGAGCAAATTATTGGTGAGGACTCTTGGAGACAGGATTTACAAGGATTTGAAGAAGCATAGTGTGATTAGATATAGTCAGTATGGCTTTGTGAGGGGCAGGTCATGCCTCACGAATCTGATTGAATTCTTCGGGGAAGTGAAAAAACAATTTGATAATGCTAGAGCAGTCGATGTGGTGTATATGGATTTTAGTAAGGTGCTCAACAAGGTATCTTGGCAGGCCTTTCAGAAAGTCATGGGACATACTATCCAAGGAACTTTGACTGCATGGGTTCAGAATTGGCAAGCCTGCAGAAGGCAGAGTGTGGTAGTAGGAGGAGAGCCCTCAGTCTGAAGGTCTCTGACTGATGGTGTTCCGCAGGGATCTGCTCTGAAACCTATGCTTTTTGCGATTTTGAGGAATGTCTTGAATGAGGAAGTGGAGAATGAATTAGTATGCTTGCTCCCTGCTTTCTCCTTCCTGTTTAGGACTGGGATCTAATATTGCTTTGGCCCACCATACATTTGCACATTTTCCACTACACCAATTTTAGACTCACCACATACACCACTGCCATACATTTAACTGTTACCGGCGTACAATCCATGCACATTGCCAGACGGTCAACAACACATTTTTCTCTGTTGCAAAAAAACATGATGCACACCTAGGACTATCAACACTGGGGCAGCAGTGTGCAAGCTCATGTCCATCAGCTTAATGAAACAGAGGAAAGATTTTAGAAATTGCCTGTACTGTCTTTATGTTCTTTGATTCTGCTGTTTAGTAAGCAAATAAACACTGTTTATTGAAGGAAAAGACTACATGACTGTTTTGCAGAGTACCCAAGCTCTGTCCACAATGGCCATCTTGGCTTCCTGGCTCTTTGTCATTTAAACCCTTCTACCCATTCCCACACAGACCGAATTTCTCCATTACCATGGTGTGGTCAAACAGAATCTAGAACAGCATTTCATATTCCACTTGGGTTGCCTTCAGCCCAATGATGGGAACACTGAATTTCCTTTTACAGATAAACCTCTCCCCTTTGTTCCTTTCCCATTCCTAAGAGTCCACCATGGGTCTGTCTCCCTTTTATTACCTTTTCCACCCTCCACCTCTCAATACCTGGATTCATCACCTACCCTTATTTGGTTCCATCTGCCATAAGCTCTGCTTTACCTGGTTACTATCTATCACCTGCCCGCCACTGTCTTAACCACCAGCCCCCACCACCGTATGATTCATCTGCCCTTCATTCTTTCTCGCCACCCCATCCACCAACTCCACCCTCTCAACGTACAGCAAACTTTGCCACAATGCCATCAATTCCATTATCTAAATCACTGACAAACAATGTAAAGTGTAGCGGTCCCAATATTGACCCCCGAGGAACACCACTAGTCACTGGCAGCTAACCAGAAAGGCCACCTTTATTCCCACTCGCTGCCTCCTCTCTGTCAGTCATTCTCCTATCCATACCAGTATCTGCTGAGTTCCTTCATAGTTGTTTCATATCTCAGCATTTGCTGTCTCTTGTATCTTCAAGAGATGATTGCTTTTGGCAGTTCATCAGTCTCTGCATCCTTGCGGCAAGATGTGAACAGCCAGAAAGGTCTAGACCAAACAAGAGAGTCTCCATTCCTTGACATTCAATAACAATACAATTGCTAATCCCACACCATCACTAAACTACAGATCAGGAGCTGGGTATCCTGTGACAAATGACTTGTCCTCACACCTTCCCCAAAATCCTTCTACAAATCAGAGATCTGGTGGAATACTCCTCATTTGCCTGGATGAGTGTAACTCCAACAACTCCCAAGCAGCTCTGCAACATCCAGGATAAAGCAGCCAACTCGACTAACACCCTAACCATGCAAACCCTCCACAGTGGCTGCTGACTATATCATCTAAAATTACAGGCAGTTATTCACTAAGGAAGTTCTGATAGCACTTTCCTAACTTGCATTTGCAACCACCAAGATGTGTAGGGTCTCAGGCACATGAGAATGTTCTCCTCCAAGTTGCAGACCATCCTGACTTGGAAATATATCACAATTCCTTCATAATTGCTTGATCTGAGCACTTCAATTCTGTACTCAACATAATTGTCAGAGTATGTTCACCAGAAGTACTTCAGTGGTTGAAGAAGTCAGACCATTACATCTTCTCCAGGGCAATTATGCATGAGTAGTACATGTGAGCATTGCCAATAATGACCAGATCATGAATCAATAACAAAAATGAAAAGTGAAAGGCTTTTCGGCCTGTTTCTAAACATTTCTGACAGAGGCACATAAAATCTGTTTAATAACTAAAAGCAGTGCAATATATGAAAATGATTAGAGGAAGGATATTATATTGTCGAGAAGGGTCAGACAGTTCAAAATAAGTGTGTGCATTGAGAAAGTCATATTCAGGTAACAATAATTTGTTGGCCCTTTGAACAAAAAAAGGTTGGATATTCAACAATGTTAAAAGGCACTGAGAAGATAAGCTTTTTGTAATAGGCCCTCCAATACTTCTGGTTGCCTTGCTCAAAGAGGCTGCATGAATGGCTCTTGGTTTGTCAATGCAGATGTATTCATTTGAGGATGCTATGGATATAACTACAGATCTGCGCTGATTTTATTGTATTTCCTATGTATTGCCTGACCCACTGACGTCCTCCAGATAGTTTTTTCACTCTTGCTCCTTTTTCTGTTTATATTTCTATAAATTAAAAAAGAAATATGAAGAAAGTGATATAAACTTATTTAAAAATAACATTACAGTGTGGTAAAAAGCAACCTCACAGTCTCTTCCCGTTTCCCAAAGGTTCAGTCACCTCATTCAAATGTTTGGGATTCCCATTCATATGCCTCCTTCCCTTCAGTAAGTCCAAATTCCTTGATGCTTCCCTGTTCAGGGCGACAGAAACTCCATTGCTGGGTTCAGAGTTGAGCGCATCATTGACTGGTAGGTTAGATGCTTCTGGCCTCCTGCTTCTTTGTGCTTTCTGCATTTGATCAGACCCATAACTAATTGAACCAGAACAGTAGGCAACTAGGATTCTTCTGCCGAACTGCAGTCTACAGGCAGATTCTATTGCCTTCTTAGACCTTTCCTGTTCTGATTGGAAGATGATAAGTGGAACTAGATAAGGGTGGAATGATGGGTAGATGGTGTGACAAGAATACACATAGGTGTTAGCTGTCCTGTGTGATCAGCAGTTGGTCTGCCACCTGTCTTCGGGAGAGAGAGAGATAAGGAAGACAATGGAGCAGCATTTGGGAGATGTGTAATGAAGGGACGGGAGAGAGAGCTGTCTAGAGAGGCTCCCCCTTTGAACCCTGAACTGTTTGAAGTGATGGACAGGCGATACCCCAGCAGGGGGATAGAAAAGGACAGGTTCGCTAAGGCAGGACACACACGACACCACGAGGTAACGAGACCCTGGAAGCGGTGCCCCCCCCACAAGTCGGCGGGAGTCATTTTGGAAGGCTGGTTGCGGAACCAAGCCATAGACGCACAGGGTGGAAAGGTACGATCAGCGGGAACCCGGTGTGTGTCCACCCTCGCTTGGGTGCCAGGTTCACTGCAGAGGATCGACGGCATCTGGAGGAGGGGTCACAGTCGGTGACCTCAGGTGACATCACAAACGACTTGCCCGAAAGCTGCTTGTGAGCAATATCGCAGGTCTGTGTGTGGAAGCCATTTTGAATGATCATTCGTTCTTGTTCTCTCTCTCCTTTCCCCCACATTGTCCATTGCCATGGCAACGATTACTGTGAACTGAACTAAATTGAACTGGACTTTGTGTCACTTTGAAATTGGTCATTTACCCCTAGACAACGATAGAGCTTGATTGATCCTGTTATCTTAATTCTGTGCACATGTGTGTTTATCATTGCTGAACTGTTGCATTTATTATCCTTTCGATTGTTTCTTTAATAAAACTTTCTTAGATCTAGTAATCCAGACTCCAACTGAGTGATCCATTTCTGCTGGTTTGGCAACCCAGTTACGGGGTACGTAACAATGGAACTAAGTGGGCAAGGGAATAGGAACCAAGGGAGAAGAAACTCTAATGGACAGGTGTGTTGGTGAGAGGATGATGGAGCTGGATGGGGTGAGGGTGACTAATGTATGTGCTGGTTGGGGTGGGAAGGAGGAATAGAAGGAGAACTGATGTGATTCAGTAGGAAAAGGAAAGCAACACAGAAGTGGCTTATCTGAAAAAGGAAAATTAAATTTTCACACCCATGTGTTATAGTCTATCCAAGTGGAATATAGTGTGTTGCTTTGTACTTTGCGTTGCACCTCACCATGGCGGTGGAGAAGGTTAAAGACAAACATGTTGCTGTGGTAATGGGGAAGAGAGCCAAAATGACATGCAAACAGAAGTTCAAGATGGTCTCTGTGGAAAGAGCTCAAGTACTTTATAAAATGTTATCTAATCTAAGCATTTTCTCACTGGTCAATAACTAAGGATTTGGACTTCAATTTAATATGTATTTGACATAGTTAAGTATGTCCTGGTGCTAAAATATTGGAAGGAAAAACAAAAGAAATTACTTTGGACATGATCAATCAATTTCCTCAAAAAAAATTAAAACCCTAGGTGGTGGATGATTAACCATTACACCTAGAATGTTGTTGAATCAAAATGCATAAACTAGCCAGACGACAATCAACCTCTGTCTTTCTCATTGGTTGATGTCTCAAAATGCTGGAGCAAGAGTGATTTGGAATTGCTGTTGGAAATATTCTCCGCAGTTTTACAGTGCCTCCAATTACAAATCATTGTTAGCCCAAATGAAGATTCCATTCAGCTATTACCTGGTGTGAAGTCACCACATACTCAATAACCTGCCTGACAATACTCGCTAGTCTCACATCTTAAGAAGTAATGAATGACAAGCTATCTGAGAAAATGATTCACACATGAAAATGTGTTGATGTAATATTTCTTCATGTAAGTTCCTTAATGAGTTGCCGGAACAGTACGGAGCCCAGTGGTATAGCAAGTATAGCAACAACTTCACAACCCTAGAAAACTGGGATCAGTCCTCACCTCTGCAGTTGTCTGTATGGATTTTGCTCTTTCTCCCTGTGACCATGCAAATTTTCTCTAGCTTCATCTCACATCCCCAAACTTTGCAATTGGTAGGTGAATTGACCAGTGTAAATTGCCCTAGTGTACAGATGAATAGCTGAATATGGTGGGAATTAATATGAATTTATAAAAACTGTCATTAAGTGTGTCCCCACAAAATCATTCAGTCTTCCCTAATCAGAAATCCTGGAGGAACCATGAGATCCGGAACTGAGGGCTGAGGGCCATGTCGGTGGTATTAAGCTCTTGAGATCAAATTAATTCAAAAGGCCCAAGTATAATCTCCAGAAAGCCATCTCTCATGGGAAATGGCAATTTCAGACCAAACATGAATCACTAAAGGATGCTTGACAGCTGTGGCAGTGCTTGAATTCCTATAAAGTGAAACCAGGTGATATCGGTGACAACAAAGCTTCACTCCCAAATGATCCCAATGCCTTTTATCCTGACTTTGACCAAGAGAACATGGAGACACCTTAATGAATCCCACAGCCCCTGATGACCCTGTGATTCGGTATCTAAGGCCAATGAGAGAGCATCCTTTAGAAGGGGTGGACCCACAGAAAGCATCTGGCCCAGACAGGATACCTGGTCGAGTACTAAAGACCTGTGCTGATCAACTGGCTGGAGTGTTCACCAATATCTTTAACTGCTTGCTTTGACAGTCTGAGGTACCCACCCATTTCAAGCAGGCTTCAATTGTACCAGTGCCTCAGAAGAAAATGGTAACCTGTCTCAATGACTAGCGTTCAATGGAACTTACATCCAGTATGATGAGTGCTTTGAGATGTCAGTGATGAAGCATATCAATTCCTGCCTGAGAAGCGACTTGGATCCTCTCCAATTTCCCTATTGTCACAAAAGCAGATGTCATTTTATTGGCTTTTCATTCAATTCTGAAAGATCTTGACGCGTATATCAGAATGTCCTTCATTCACCAGAGCTCAGATTTAATGCTATATCCCTTCAAAATTAATCAATAAGCTTCAAGTCCTAGTCTTCAATACCTCTTTGTGCAACTGGAACCTTAATTTCTTCATTTACAGATCCCAGTCAGTTTGGATTGGTAACAACATCTCCTCCATGATCTCCATCAGCACAGATGCACCACAAGGTTGTGTGCTTAACCCCCTGCTCTACTCACTTTACACTTATGACTATGTGTCTAAGCAGAGCTCCAAAGCCACGTTCAGGTTTGCCGAATCAACAGTGGTGATGAATCAGCATATAGGAGGGAGATTGAAAATCTGACTGAGTGGTGCCACAACAGAAAACACTCACCCAATACCAGTAGGACCAAGGACCTTGTTATTGACTTCAGGAGGAGGAAATTGGCAGTCCATGAGCCAGTCCACATCAGGGTATCAGAGGAGGAGTGAGTCAGCAGCTTTAAATCCCTTTGTTGTCATTTCAAAGTATTTGTTCTGGGTCCAGCAGTAAGCGCCATTATGAAGAAAGCACAACAGCACGTCTTCTTTCTTAAAAGTTCATCTAAAACTTTGACAAACCTCTGCAGATGTGTGGTGAAGAATATATTGACTGGTTTCATTGCGGTGTGGTGTGGAAATAGCAGTTCCCTTGTATGGAAATAACTACAAAAGTAGTGGATGCAGCCCAGTCCATCATGAGTAAAGTCCTCCCTTTCAATGAGCACACCAACATGGAGCTAAGCAGCATCCATCATCAAGGACGCCAACCATCCAGGCTGTGCTCTAATCTTGCTTCTGCCATCAGAAAGAAGGTACAGGAGCTTTGAACACCAACTACACCAGGTTCAGGAACAATTATTCCCTTCAACCATCTCAGGCTTTCAAACCAGAGGGGATAATTTCACTCAACTTCACTCGCCTCCGTCACTGAATTGTTCCCAGAACCTATGGACTCACTTTCAAGAAATCTTCATTGCATGCTCTTGATATTTGTTGCTTGCTTATGTATGTATGTATGTATTTATTTATTTATTTGCTTGTTTGTTTATTTATTATTATTATTATTATTGCAATTTATTTTTTCTTAGCTCAAGCTGATAAAACCTGAGGTATGGGCAGTGCCAAGCATGCTCGTTTCTCAATTGCTAGAAACTTTCGGACTATTCTAGTGGTGTTCAGTATTGTGGCTTTCTGGGGATTTACATAAATATTACTGTGTAGACCTAATTGTTTAATGCTATTGTGTAGTGACTTTGGGATGATTCCAGTTGTGGATATTACTATTGGGACAATGTATACCTTGTTCATATTCCGTAGTCTTCCAATTTCCTCTTTAATTCAGTACATTTCCGGTGTTTTTCACTTATTGATTTCTTCATGTTCCGCATGTTTGGAATGGCTGTCAAAATTCAAAGTTCAAAGTACATTTATTATCAAAGTTTGTTTAAATTATGCAACCTTGAGATTTGTCTCCTTACAGACAGCCACAAAACAAGAAACCCGAACTGTCCAGCTCTTGGCTCCATCCCTCCCCCTCCTGTCTTCTTCTATCATTTTGGATCTCCACCTCCCACTCCCACTTTCAAATCTCTTACTAGCTCTTCTTTCAGTTAGTCCTGATGAAGGGTCTCGGCCTGAAACGTCGACTGTACCTCTTCCTAGAGATGCTGCCTGGCCTGCTGCGTTCACCAGCAACTTTTATGTGTGTTGCTTGAAATTCCAGCATCTGCACATTTCCTCCTGTTTGCATTAAAAAGAGACTAACAAACATTCAATATACAGAGAAAGAAAAAATATCACAAATTGTGCAAACAATAAAAGCAAACAACAGCACTCAGAACTAAAGTGAGTCCATAGACATGAAGCCCGGAGCCCACAGACTCAGTTTCAGTTCTTCATACAGCAGAACAAAACTGAGCTTACAGAGAAAGGCTGAACAAATTAGGTCATAGAAACATAGAAAATAGGTGCAGGAGTAGGCCATTCGGCCCTTCGAGCCTGCACCGCCATTTATTATGATCATGGCTGATCATCCAACTCAGAACCCTGCACCAGCCTTCCCTCCATACCCTCTGATCCCCCTAGCCACAAGGGCCATATCTAACTCCCTCTTAAATATAGCCAATGAACTGGCCTCAACTGTTTCCTGTGGCAGAGAATTCCACAGATTCACCACTCTCTGTGTGAAGAAGTTTTTCCTAATCTCGGTCCTAAAAGGCTTCCCCTTTATCCTCAAACTGTGACCCCTCGTTCTGGACTTCCCCAACATCGGGAACAATCTTCCTGCATCTAGCCTGTCCAATCCCTTTAGGATTTTATACGTTTCAATCAGATCCCCCCTCAATCTTCTAAATTCCAACGAGTACAAGCCCAGTTCATCCAGTCTTTCTTCATATGAAAGTCCTGCCATCCCAGGAATCAATCTGGTGAACCTTCTTTGTACTCCCTCTATGGCAAGGATGTCTTTCCTCAGATTAGGGGACCAAAACTGCACACAATACTCCAGGTGTGGTCTCACCAAGGCCTTGTACAACTGCAGTAGTACCTCCCTGCTCCTGTACTTATTCTTTGGAGTGTAAAAGGTTGAGGGGGGACTTGATAGAGGTATTTAAAATTATGAGGGGGATAGATAGAGTTGACATGGCTTTTTCCATTAAGAGTAGTGGAGAATCAAACAAGAGGACATGAGTTGAGAGTTAAGGGGCAAAAGTTTAGGGGTAACACGAGGGGGAACTTCCTTACTCAGAGAGTCGTAGCTGTGTGGAACGAGCTTCCAGTGGAAGTGATAGAGGTAGGTTCGTTATTATCATTTAAAGAAAAATTGGGTAGGTATATGGACAGGAAAGGAATGGAGGGTTATGGGCTGAGTGCAGGTCGGTGGGACTAGGTGAGAGCAAGCGTTCGGCTCGGACTAGAAGGGCCGAGATGGCCTGTTTCCGTGCTGCAATTGTTATATGGTTATATGGTTATACACGAACCCATGAGCAGCTAGAGAAGGCCACAGCTTCAGCCTCAGCCTCAGCCTCAGTACCGCGGAGAAAGGAGTAAACTTCACGGGGCAGTGAGCAGAACCAGCTTGACCTTTGCCCTCGAACTCGACACTCAGACTTTTCACTTCATCCAATCCGGCTATATAATTTAGGTAAGTTGTTCTTGGTTGTTTATCCTGAAATATTATATCTGGATGGATATTAGAGATTGTCCTGTTTGTAATAATGGATCAGTTGTAATACAATTTGTCAAACTCTGATTCTAAAACTAGATCAGCCTTGTATTTATAGTAAAGTATGGTGTATCTTATGAGCTTGTATTTTAAATTAGCAGATCAGAGATGGGTTTAAAGCTAGACTAAACCATAGTGGGCATAAAGAGTCATCCTGAAAAATGCCATGATTTATTTTGATAATGGTGGCTACTAGCAGTTTGGTGATTATAGTATGCCAATTGCTTCATCAGATGTTGTAGGATGGTGGAGCACTCCCCTGAGAAACACCGACAGCAGTAACAGCCTCTGGTGTTGGCGGATGATTTGAATGCTGGCTGTATCTTTTCCAGGTTACCTGGTGCCTGCCTGCCTATTCAGCAATGTAGCACAATCAGTTCACCGACTGTCATGCCCAGCGCTAGCCCTTGCATTCCCTGGTGAACCCCAGGCTGCAGCCCTATCACCTTATTCTGTAGACATCTCTCCATTACTCAAGTGAAAGGGTATTGCTTTTTATACCAACACCAGATTTTGGTTTCATCTACCTCTAACATGCAGAACAGATGCTGACCAGAGCACCTCCCAATCTGTGTACACATGTGCCTGAATTTGTTTCTGTTTTGGTCTGCGGGTTGTATTTTATTTCTCACCTGCCCTGCACACCTGGTGAGCTTTCCCCAATCCACCATCTGTGGACATGTCTGATGGGAGGCAGAAAACTCCTCATGGGTTATTGTAGAAATTCAATTTTTCTCAGCTCAAGCTGGTAAAGCCTGAGGTACAGGCATGGCCAAGCACACACATTTTTCAACTGCTAGGAACTTTTGGACTGTGCTGGTGGTGTTTAGTATTGTGCCTTTCTGAAGATTTACATAGATGCTGCTGTGTAACCCCAATTGCTTAATGCTACTGTGTAGTGACATTGGGATGATACCAGTTGTAGATATTATTATCAGGACAATGTATACTCTGTTCATGTTCCAAAGTCTTTCAATTTCCTTTTTTAATTCAGCATATTTCTACTGTTTTTTCACATTTGTTTCTATAAGTTATGTGTGTTTGGAATGGCTATATCTACTAAGTAAGTTGTTCTTGCTTCTTTATCCTGTATTATTATATCTGGATGGATATTATAGGTTGTCCTATCTGTAATAATGGATTGATCATAACATAGCTTGTAGGAAACTGACTCTAAAACTGGAACAGGCGTATTTATAGTAAAGCATGGTCTTTTATGAGTTTGTATTTTAAAGCAAGATTTTGTGAATGATATTTGCCACTTGATTGTGTCTGTGTAAGTAATCAGATTGAGTTAAACTGCTGCAGGATCCTGTAATCTGTTGAATTGTTTCCAGTTTCTTTTGGCATTTTTTGCATTTATCATCTTAAATTTGTTGGTCTTTTATTTTGCATTTTTGATCGTTATTGTGTTAACTATCTGTTCCTGTATTGCCACAATGAACCCATCTCTTTCTGCGAAGATGTTTCCAAATCTGAGGTAGGCTTTTGCCGATTTCATGTTGACATCTATTCTGCGCAGATCATGGGAATGTCTTCCATGGAGGGTCATGCTCTTCCATTGGTTAACTTTTTCTTTTATAGTATAATTTCTTCATTTTTCTGGGTTGTGCTTTCATTTATGTTTAGTAGTGTGTACTTCTTAGCAGCATTGCATATGTTCACATGAAGTGCTGAATCTTGTTTTCATTGATGAAAATATATCCTTAGAACTTTTATCTGACTGTTATGTAATTTTTTTATGTCTGTTATTCCTCTTCCTCCTTCTCTCCTAGGTAATGTTCATCTAAATGTGTTCAAGTGTGCACAGATTTTTCAAAAATTTGTCATTTCAGTTCTTATCTTCCTTTGTATATTTTCCTGATTGGTTTTTGATCAAGATATTATGCCAAAAGAGTATCTTAATATAGGTATAGTGAAACTGGTTATTGCCTTTGTTACATTTTTGCTATTGAACTCTGTTCAGCAGATTTTCTTACCCCCTTTAGGTAAGTTCTGTTGGAAGTTTTCCCTTTATCATACTATGATCTTTTTTTTGTGTTTTGAAACCCAAATACTTATATGTTTCCTATTCATCCATCGGTTGTATTGTATCCTGTTGCTCTGTTTTATATTCTGCTAGCTCTATTACACCTTTCTTTATGTTTAATGTTCTGTACTTATCTAGTCCTAAGTTCATGTTTGTATCTTTAGAATGTAGTTCTGTTATTTGAATGAATTGCTTTTGCTTTTCTGATGAAGGAGCATACTGCTGATGTATAGTAGGTATGTCAAGCTTTTATTCACTTGGTTGTTTCTGATTTGTACCATATATTCGGCCAATAAGAGCGGGTTTAAAGCTAGATAAAACCGTAGTGGGATTAGAGCGATGCCCCGAAAAATGCCACGGTGAATTTTAATAATGGTGGTTGTTCAGATGTTGGAATTTCACAGGTATTGGCTGTAGTTGATCTTTATTAAGAACTATTAACCACGAGTGTGGAACAGAATCTGAAGAGGGTGTTTCTGGAAATGCGGCTTGTTAGCCCCTTGCTAAGAACTACTGGATTCCACGGCAAGAAACCTACTTTGGTCCCGCCAAATCCGTGAGTTTGGGATGTCTCGTCCACCCAACCCCACTTTGTGTGAATGTTGTGTAACTTACTGCCCCTGACAATCGCCTGACACCAAGAAATACCAGATCATACACTGCATACAATTAATCAGAAGTATATTTAAGAACGTTAACTTCAGTAGTTATTAAAGGAAAGAAGGAAAAACAAACAAAAAGGGCCCATTATACTTAAACAGTCACATGTGCATGGTGGAGTTCAAATTTTGAACTTGTCTGTAAATCACGCACTGGACCCTCAGTCCGCATGAAAGCACACACCATCTTCCAAAGGTCACTCAAAATCCATCTTGGGCAAACGGCTCTCCCATGGGAGTATTGGTGCTTCCTCCTCAAAGTCTTTCATCTGCACAATGCACCTTCCACAACAGGGACGGCATCCTCCTCTATCTTCCCTCTTGTCTTCTCCCAGCTCCTGCCAACCAATCCTTCTCCACCCAGCATTCTCTGGAACCTCCCTGCAATTCTACCATCCTGATAGGCTGACACCACATTCCTAAGTAGAACGCAAGCATCTCATCTCAGCTCAAACCCAGACAAGCTGAAAGCAGAACAAACTGCTCTTACAGAACTGCTAAGATGAAATACCTACAGCATAGCAGTAAAAATCTTACCCAGCGCTTAAAATCTTAAGTATATTGTGATATTTCTAAGTGAGTGGTGATTAGCTGAGAAATGTATGACGTTACAATTTTATATGTAATTTGTAAACAAGTAATAAAATGACATTTTGTTGGGTCATTTGTGATTTCTACTTTGGGTAAGCGATATGCTTTACCTTCGGTCAAATATTCAGGCACCTTTTTCAGACTTTTAAGAAAATTGCTGATATGTATTAATAGGTACTGATGAAGGCTAGTAATTTTTATACCAATAATTATGAATATTATCACTGCCAGTAATTTTCAAGATGTGGGTATTTTTATAACCGCTTTTAGCATATCCATTGTAACATCAGGTGTTTGCATGTCTCCAATTGTGTGTGTGTGTTCTTTTTCCTCCCTAATGATTGTTACTAAATTATTATTATTATTATTATTATTTCTTTTTTTTCTCTTTCTTATTGTATTTGCACAGCTTGTTGATTTGTTTTGCACATTGGTTGTTATCTGTCCTGTCAGGCGTGGTCTTTCATTGGTTCAATCATATTTCTTGTATTTACTGTGATCGCCTGCAAAAAATGAATTTCAGGGCTGTATATGATGACATATATATACTTTGCTAATAAATTTACTGTGAACTTTGGAAGTCATGGAAGCTATAATAGAATTAGCAGCAGTAGATCAGTGCAGGTTCAGTGAGCCAAAGGACCTGCTTTCTTGCTCAATAACTATATAAGTCCCTTTGATTCATCCCTTCATTATGCAACATTAGAAAAAGAACACAAGTGATTATAGTTTTCTTCCTTGAATTGCAGGAAAAAAAAAGACTGTTTCATTTCCTGCTGCCTTGCAGAAATACGACTGTGGCTTTTAGCCAGTGGGGGAAAAAATGAATGAGAAGACTATTTTTATGTGCAAAGTCACACATGGGGCCAAGTATTGTTTGTTATCAATTTTTAAAATATGTTTTTCTCATACTCCTTAGAGTCACATTAGGAGGAGGTAAGTCAATTATACAAAATCTAAGTGCTTGAGGAGTGACTGTGATGGATTCAGGAAACTGTTGAGTAGGTTGCATGCAGAACAACAATTCACTTGTGAACCTCACTGAAGTTTACAGTCCCAGCAGTTCTAACTTAGGAATTAGATTATAAAGGGCAGTTTTGCCTAGGAATTAAATTCCACTTTTACTTGGTGCACTGAGTGTGTGCTGCTGTAGAGACAGACTCCAATCAGGGCTTACCAAAAAAATTGCAAAATTTGGAAAATTAATGAAGGTGGCCTTCATGCTGCTCAGTGAGTTGAATGAGATCTGCCACACCCTGACCACAGAGGCATGGGGTGTGAGTTACAGCCTTAAACCATCTTTATTTTGGCCATTGTATTAAAACAACATAAAAGGAGGCAAGTAAAGGTGATAGGGAGGGATGACAAATCTTCAGCTAGTGTGATTACACAACCATCCTATGTGATCATTCCCCCTCACTGAATCCTGCATTATCATTACACTACCACGTGAAAAGGTATTGTCTATTTGGCCCCTCAATTTTGGATCAAAATCAAACTTCAACTGCTTATTTCTCTCCATAGGTGCTCCTTAAATATGCCAAGTTGTTCCACAACATTCTGCGTGTTGCTCAAGACTTCCAGCATCTATAAAACCCTTGGTGTGTTCTTTACTCTTTCCCTCTTTCACCTATACCTGTGCCGGCTCGGATTTGACATCAGGGAAAAGTCCCTGGCTATCTTCTCCATTCTGACTCTCATAATTTGATAAACTTCTATCAGATAATTCCTCAGCCCCCAAAACTCCAAAGAATATTCAAGTTTGTCTATCCTCCCCTTAAACCTAATGCTATCTAATCCACATAAAAGTTGCTGGTAAATGCAGCAGGCCAGGCAGCAGCTCTAGGAAGAGGTGCAGTCGACGTTTCAGGCCGAGACCCTTCGTCAGGACTAACTGAAGGAAGAGTGAGTAAGGGATTTGAAAGCTGAAGGGGGAGGGGGAGATGCAAAATGATCCCTCCCCATCCTGTCTTCTCCTATCATTTTGCATCTCCCCCTCCCCCTCCAGCTTTCAAATCCCTTACTCACTCTTCCTTCAGTTAGTCCTGACGAAGGGTCTCGGCCTGAAACGTCGACTGCACCTCTTCCTAGAGCTGCTGCCTGGCCTGCTGCATTCACTAGCAACTTTTATGTGTGTTGCTTGAATTTCCAGCATCTGCAGAATTCCTGTTGTTTGCTATCTAATCCAGATATCTTGTGACAATTTCTCCTCGTTTTAGATTCTTCCACACACGTGAATGTCTCAACACCTATGCTGGCATGATCATATATATATACATTTCAGTAAGTTTATTTAAAATTGTTCATGACAGGATAGCCTTCTCATCCCAGGAGAAATCTAAGAGTATCTAAAGGAACCCTTAGGAGGCTCTGATCACAATATGATAGAATTCATGCTGCAATTTAAGAGGGAGAAACTAAGGTCAGATACAATTGAAGTCAGAAGTATACATACACCTTAGCCAAATACATTTAAACTCAGTTTTTTACAATTCCTGACATTTAATCCTAGAAAACATTCCCTGTCTTGGGTCAGTTAGGATCACTACTAAGAAAATTTGTGGGCAGAACTGAAAAAGCATGTGCGAGCAAGGAGGCCTACAAACCTGACTCAGTTACACCAGTTCTGTCTGCAGGAATGGAACAAAATTCCAGCAACTTACTGTGAGAAGGTTGTGGAAGGCTACCCAAAATGTTTGACCCAAGTTAAAAAATTTAAAGGCAATGCTACCAAATACTAACAAAGTGTATGTAAACTTCTGACCCACTGGGAACGTGATGAAAGAAATAAAAGCTGAAATAAATCATTCTCTCTACTATTATTCTGACATTTCACATTCTTAAAATAAAGTAGTGATCCTAACTGATCTAAGACAGGGAATGTTTTCTAGAATTAAATGTCAGGAATTGTGAAAAACTGAGATTAAATGTATTTGGCTAAGGTGTTTGTAAACTTCTGACTTCAACTGTATATCACTATTATAGTGGAAGAAAAGGGAATTACAGAGGCATGAGAGAGGAGCTAGCCAAAGTTGCCTGGAAGGGGACACTAGCAGGAATGACAACAGAGTAGCAATGGCTGGAGTTTCTGGAAGCATTTCAGAAGGCAAAGAATAGATACATTCCAAAGAAAAGTAGTAGTCTAAAGGAAGGATGGCACAACTGTGGCTGACAAGGGAAGTCAAAGCCAACAGAAAAGCAAATGAGAGGGCATATAATAGAGCTAAATTTAGTGGGAAGACAGAGGGTTGCGAACCTTGAAAAAACCAACAGAAGGCAACTAAAAAGCCACAAGAGGAAAAAATGAAATATGAAAGTAAGCTAGGCAATGATATCAAAGAGGATACCAGAAGAATTTTAAGATATATAAAGAATAAATGAGTGTAGATATTGGGCAGCTGGAAAATGATGCTGGAAAGATAGTAATGGGGAACAAGGAAGTGACAGATGAACTGAATAAGTGTTTTGCATCATTCTTCACTGTGGAAGATACTAGCAGAATGCTGGAAATTTGAGAGTATCAGAGGGCAGAAGTGAGTGCAGTTGCTATTACTTGGGAGAAGATAGTTGGGAAAACCAAAAGGTCTGAAGGTAGATAAGTCACCTGGACGAGTTAGATTGCACCCCATGGTTCTGAACGAGGTAACTGAGGAGGTTGTGGAGCCATTAGTAATGATCTTTCAAGAATCAATAGATTCTGGCATGGTTCCAGAAGACTGGAAAATTGAAAATGCCATTCCACTCTTCAACAGGGTGGGAGGCAGAAGAAAGGAAATTATAAGCCAGTTGGCCTGATCGTAGCTGTGTATATAATATTTCAGTAATATTTGAGTAATAGTGTATATAGATTGCTTGATTAAGTATTCTTGTTTGTTTAAATAATTCATTATGGGTTAAATGTAAAAATACACTTACTGCATATGTTATCATGCTACGTGATACGCGTTTGCCTCTCTTAAAGTAAAACAAGAAGTTAGATTCACTTTTTAGATTACTGAGTCTTCCTTTGAATTACTTTAATGTTTTGGAGTTACAAAACAGAACATTGGCAGCAGCAATTTTTAAAACGAACCCCAAATGGCCACTGACCCGTTGAAACGCAGCAAGGTATTTGAACTAAGGAAAACTCAGCCCAGCACATTCAGAGACCATAAGATATAGGAGCAGAATTAGGCCATTTGGCCCATTGAGTCTTCTCCACCATTTCATCATGCCTGATCCTTTATTCTACTCAGCCCGAATCTCCAGCTTTCTTCCCGTATCCCTTCATGCCTTGACCAATCAAGAATCTATCAACCCCTGCCTTAAATGTTCATAAAGACTTGGCCTCCACAGCTGCTTGTGGTAATGAATTCCGCAGATTCACCACTATCTAGCTAAAGAAATTCCTTCTTATCCCCATTCTAAAAAGATGCCCCTCTATTTTGAGTCCGTGTCCTCTGGTCTTAGATTCTCCCACGTAGGAGACATCCTCCCCACATCCACTCTACCAAGACCCTTCAACAATCGATAGTTTTTAATTAAGTCACCCCTCACTCTTCTGAATGCTTGTGAATACAGGCCCAGAGCTATCAAACACTCTTCATATGATAAGCCATTCAATCCTGGAATCATTTTCGTGAACTTCCTCTGAACCCTCTCAAGTTTCAACACATCCTTCTGAAGATAAGGGACCCAAAACTGCTCACAATACTCCAAGTGAGGCCTCATCAGTGCTTTATAAAGTCCCAACACTATGTCCTTGCACTTATATTCCAGTCCTCTTGAAATTAATGCTCACATTGCATTTGCCTTCCTCACCACAGATTCAACCTGCAAATTAACCTTTAGGGAATCCATCACAAGGAGTCCTAAGTCTCTTTGTGTCTCAGGTTTTTTCAATTTCCTCTCCATTTAGAAAATAGTCTACCCTTTTTACTTCTTGTACCAAAGTGCATGACCATACACCTCCTGGCAGTGTGTTCCATCTTCCACTTCTTTGCCCATTCCCCTAATCTGTTTAAGTCCTTCAGTAGCCTCTCTGCTTCCTCAAATCCCCTCCACCTCTCTTAATCTTATCTGCAAAACTTTGCAAAAAAGCCATCGATTCCATCATCCAAGCCATTAACATATACTGTAAAAAGAAGCAGTCGCAACACAAACCCCTGTGGAAAACCATTAGTCACTGGCAGCCAATCAGAGAAGGTTCCCTATATTCCCACACTTTGCCTCTTGCCAATGAACCCTGCTTTATCCATGCTAATATCTTTCCGGTAATACCATGAGCTCTTAACATGTTAAGCAGCCTCACGTCTGGCACCTTGTCAAAGGCCTTCTGAAAATTGAGCCAAGTTGGAAGCCCAGGCTAACCAGAGGGATGCCGGTAGACAACGGCAGGGTCTAAGTGAGATCACTGGGCGCAAAGAAAAGGCTGGGAATATCAATAACTGTGGCGCTTCTCTTCCTGACGAACTTAACATATTCTACGCAAGATTCGAACAGAAGAGGAGCGTCCCACTCCCTCCAGATGAACCGGACCTGGTGGCATTGAGATTCATCGTCACCGAGGAAAACGTTAGAAGGGCCTTCCTGAAGATAAATCCAAGGAAGGCGACGGGCCCAGATGGCGTCCCGGGATGGGTTCTCCGGGCCCGTGCAAGCGAGCTAGCTGGAGTGTTTGCTGACATCTTCAACTGCTCCTTGCTTCAGTCTAAGATCCCCTTGTGCTTTAAGAAGGCAACGATAATCCCGGTGCTGAAGAAGAGCAAGGTGGCATGCTTGAATGACTATCAACCTATGGCTCTGACATCAATTGCTACGATGTGCTTCGAGAGACTGGTTCTGGCACACGTCAATCACAGCCCAACGGTCAACCTCGATGCTTTGCAGTTCGCCTACTGGAGCAACAGGTCAATGGCAGGTGCCATCTCTCTGGCCCTACATTCCTCCTTAGAGCACCTGGAGAATAAAGACGCATATGTAAAGCTACTTTTCATTGACTACAGCTCTGCCTTTAATACTATCATTCCAAATTAGCTGATTCCTAAGCTCCAGAACCTGGGTCTTAGCACTCAGATCTGCAGCTGAATCTTCAACTTCCTCACAGACAGGTCCCAGGCTGTAACAATAGGGGACAAGCTCTCCTCTACAATCACTTTGAGCACCGGTGCCCCACAAGGCTGTGTACTCAGCCCCCTGCTGTACTCACTGTACACCCATGATTGTGTAGCCAAGTTTCCATCAAACTCAATATATACATTTGCTGATGACACCACAATTGTAGGCCGTATCTTGGGTAATGATGAGCTTGAGTACAGAGAGGAAATTAGGAACCTGGTGGCATGGTGCGAAGACAATAACCTATCCCTCAACATCAGCAAGACGAAAGAATTGGTTGTTGACTTCAGAAGCAGTAGCGGACTGCATGACCCCATTTACATCGGTGGTGTGCAAGTGGAATAGATCAAAAGCTTTAAGTTCCTCGGGGTCAATATCACAAATGACCTGACTTGGTCCAACCAAGCAGAGTCCACTGCCAAGAAGGCCCACCAGTGCCTTTACTTTCTGAGAAAGCTAAAGAAATTTGGCCTGTCCCCTAAAACCCTCACTAATTTTTATAGATGCACCGTAGAAAGCATTCTTTTGGGGTGCACCACAACCTGGTATGGAAGTTGTCCTGTCCAAGACTGGAAGAAGCTGCAAAAGACTGTGAACACAGCCCAGCACATCACACAAACCAATCTTCCATCCTTGGACTCACTTTACACCGCACGCTATCGGAGCAGTTCTGCCAGGATAATCAAGGACACGACCCACCCAGCCAACACACTTTTCATCCTTCTTCCCTCCGGGAGAAGGCTCAGGAGCTTGAAGACTCATATGGCCCGATTTGGGAACAGGTTCTTTCCAACTGTGATAAGACTGCTGAACGGATCCTGACCCAGATCTGGGCCGTACCCTCCAAATATCCGGACCTGCCTCTCGATTTTTTTGCACTACCTTACTTTCCCTTTTCTATTTTCCATTTATGATTTATAATTTAAATTTTTACTATTTACTATTGATTTGTACTCCAGGGAGTGTGAAGTGCAGAATCAAATATCGCTGTGATGATTGTATGCTCTAGTATCAATTGTTTGGCGACAATAAAGTAAAGTAAAATCCAAATATTCAACATCAACCAACTCTCCTTTGTTTATCTTCCTTGTTATTCTTCAAAGAATTCCAACAGATTCATCAGGCTAGACTTTCCCTTGAGGAAACCATGCTGACTGTGGCCTATTTTATCATATGACTCCAAGAATCCTGAAATCCTATCCTTAACAATCAATTCCAACATCTTTCCAATCACTGAGGTCAGACTAACTGGCCTATAGTTTTCTCTCTTCTGCCTCTGTCCCTTCTTAAAGAGTGGAGTGACAGTCTTCTGGAACCATTCCAGATTCTAGTTATCCTTGAAGAACTAATACTAATGCCTTCACAATCTCTTCAGTCACCTCTTTCAGAAGTCTGTGGTGTACACTATCTAGTTCTGCTGATTTATCTATCTTCAGACCTTCCAGTTTCCCAAGAACTTTGTCCCTAGTAATGGCAACGTCACACCCTTCTGACCCTTGACACTTTGGAACTTCCACCATACTGCTAGTGAATTCCATAGTGAAGACTCATGCAAAACACTTGTTCAGTTCATCTGCGATTACCTTGTCTCCCAACACTATTTCTCCAGCATTATTTTCCAGTTGTCCAATATCCACTCTCGCCTCGGTTTTACACTTTATGTATCTAAAGAAACTTTTGGTATTCTCTTTAATACTATTGACTTGATTACTTTTGTATTCCACCTTTTCCTTCTTTATTACTTTTTTAGTTGCTTTCTGTCAATTTTTGAAAGCTTCCCAGTCCTCTAAGTTCCTACTAACTTTTTGCTCTGTTATATGCCTGTCTTTGGGTTTTACGTTGGCTTTGACATCTTTAATGTGCCATTGCTGAGTTATCTTGCCTTTAGAATACTTCTTCCTCTTTGGGATGTATATATCCTGTGCCTTCCGAATTACATCCCAAAACTTCAGCCATTGGTACTCTGCCATCATCCTTGCCAGTGTTCTTTTCTAATCAATTCTGGCCAACTCCTCTCTCATGTCTCTATAATTTCCCTTACTCCACTGTAACATTGGCTTGTGCTTCTCCTTCTCAATTTTCAGGGTGAATTTGATCGTATCATAATCAGTTTCCCTTCAGGCTTCTTGAACTTTAAGTTCTCTAAGCAATTCCGGTGCATTGCACAACACCCAATCCAGAATACCTGATCCCCTGGTGGGCTCAACCACAAGCTTCCCTAAAAAAGCCATCTCACAGGAATTCTAGAAACTCCCCCTCTTGGTTTTCCTGATCTATTTGCATATTGAAATACCCCAAATACCCCTATTGCGACATTGCCCTTTTGGCATGCATTTTCTATTTCCCATTTTAAATTGTAGACCACATTCTTATTACTGTTTTGGGTGTCTGTATATGACTCCCATCAGCGTTTTTTTTTATCCTTGTAGTTCCTTAGCTCTACCCACAATGAATCGACAGCTTCTGACCCTATGATAACTCATTCTAATGATTTGATTTCATTTTTTACTAACAGAGCTATGCCATCCCTTCTGCCTACCTGCCTGTCCTTTTAGTATAATGTGTATCCTTGGACATTAAGCTCCTAACTATAATCTTCTTTCAGTCATGATTCAGTGATGCCTACAACATCGTAAATGGCAATACATACCATTGCTATAAGTTCATCTACCTTATTCCGTATACTGCGCACATTAAAATATAACGCCTTCAGTCCTGTATTCACTCTTTTTTTTTGTTTTGTCTGCCTTTTACATTGTAATTCATCTTGTTGGCTACAATTCTGCCCTATCATCAGTCTTTCCTTGCTAGCAGTCTCACTCCAAGCCTTTGCTTGTAAACTAACTCCCTCATTCTGAGCACCTGCCAAATTAGTTTAAACCCTCCCGAATAACTCTTGCACATCTTCCCACAAGGATATTGGACCACCTTGGGTTTAGGTGTAACCCATCCCTTTCATACAGGTTGTACCTTCCCCAGAAGAATGATTTATAAATCTGAACCCCCGCACCCTGCACCAGTTTCTGAACCAGGCATTCGACTGTCAGGTTATTCTATTCTTATTCTTACTGGCACCTGCCACAGTCAGTCAAGTTTTTTTAAAAAAGCAGCGTAGATGTGTTCTCTGGAAGGGAAGACACAATTGAATTTTTTTAAAAGTAAGAAAAGGGAAGTATTTATGGGTTCATAAAGGATGAGTACCGGGTGATAATAATCATTAAAAAAAAGCAGAAATGGCTAACTACTTTGGAAAGATTGACACATTTGATTACACAATAGATAAATGGATTTTATATACTGAGCAAATTGAACAGTATTTTGAAGCAAATTAAATAACCAATGAGAAACGAGTACCAATTTACTACTGTGCCCACCCAGTACATTATGTAGTGGATGGGAGACATTGTCCAAGATGGCATGTAACTTAGACAGCATCCTCTTTTCAGACACCACCGTGAGAGAGTCCAGTTCCATCCCCACAACATCACTGGCCTTACGAATGAGTTTGTTGATTCTGTTGGTGTCTGCTACCCTCAGCCTGCTGCCCCAGCACACAACAGCAAACATGATCGCACTGGCCACCACAGACTCGTAGAACATCCTCAGCATCGTCCGGCAGATGTTAAAGGACCTCAGTCTCCTCAGGAAATAGAGACGGCTCTGACCCTTCTTGTAGACAGTCACAGTGTTCTTTGACCAGTCCAGTTTATTGTCAATTCGTATCCCCAGGTTGTGGGGGCATGATTGGCTGAGACAACTACAACTTGATTGGAGATCCATCCATCATTTGCTTGCTACATCCCCTACAATAAGGTCATCTGAAATAAAAAATTAAGGAAGGTACTGATGATGTCACAACTGTCTCAAGGCCAAATACCATAAAACTTTGCCCAACAGAGGACAAACAAATGTTGGTGCCAACCTCTGTGCCCCTAGCTAGAAAGCATTTTGGACCAAAGAGGGACAATGCTGCTCAGAGGAAGTGTGAATGTGACAAAAACACTGGTCTGACTACAGCCGTTTTTGTAGGCAATATATCTGAGAAAGCCTCTGGTATGTTAATGAGGCAGTTACTTGTGAACTGTGGCTTAGTTTTAAACTGGAATTGAGTTCAAGGAGCTTCAGGATAGTTGCAAAAACCAGAATCTACTTTGTGTACATTAAGGTTATTGCACAATCTTTGAGTAGGAGACAAAAAGCTGCTTGTAAAAGTAGATGCAAAGACCAAAGCCCAGCTGGATAAATGGAAGACAAAAAAGAAAGGAGTTAATGGAGGTACGAAAACAGAGGATTCGTCAGATGATGTTGTGGATGAGAAAACCAAGAGAGAGTAAAGGGAGCAATAGAAGGATTAATAAGAGACTACTCCAGTGAACTAAATGCACCTTCCCAAGAGCAAGATGCACAAACTAGAAGAAGGAAAAGGAAGAAGAAGAAAGGCATCCAGAGCTGTCATAACGACTTTTTGCAGTCTCAGAGACATCCCACAAGAGTAGGAATTCCTCTGCATCGATGAAAACATTAGGCTGGGACAATTTACAGTGCCTATAAAAAATATTCACCCCCTTGGAAGTTTTTATGTTTTATTGTTTTACAACATTGAATCACAGTGGATTTTTTTGACACTGATCAACCGAAAAAGACTCTTTCCGGTCAAAGTGAAAACAGCCCACTACAAAGTGATCTAAAGAAAATGACAAATATAAGACACAACATACTTGATTGCATATTCCCCCCCCCCTTTAATATGACACACTTAATCATCTCTGGTGCAGACAATTGGTTTTAGAAGTCTCATAATTAGTTAAATGGAAATGCAATGTTAGGATTCATTTTGATAGGAATAGAATATAAATTAATATATGTAACGCTGAGATGGCTAGCACGAGAGGTACAGAGGAGATGTCAGAGGTAAGTTTTTTACACAGAGAGTGGTGAGTGTGTGGAATGGGCTGCCGGTGGCGGTGATGGAGGCGGAAATGATAGGGTCTTTTAAGAGACTCCTGGATGGATACATGAAGGTTAGAAAAATAGAGGGCTATGGGTAAGCCTAGGATGTTCTAAGGTAAGGACATGTTCAGCACAGCTTTGTGGGCCGAAGGGCCTGTATTGTGCATAGGTTTTCTACGTTCCTATGTTTCTATGAGTTCTGTTTTTGGAGAACTGTGTGCAGTCAAGGTGTTTCAATTGATTGTAGTAAAAATACATTCGTATTTGTAAGGTCCAACTGCTGGTGAGTCAGTATCCTGTCAGAAACTGCACCATGAAGACAAAGGAACGCTCCAAGCAACTCCGTGAAAAGGTTATTAAAAAGCACAAGTTAGCAGATGGATACAAGAAAATTTCCATGTCACTGAATATCCCTTGGAGAACAATTAAGTCAGTTACCAAGAATGGAAAGAATATGGCACAGTTGTAATCCTCAAAAACTGAGTGATCAGGCAAAAAGGGAACTAGTGAGGGAGGCCACTACAACAACTCTGGAAGAATTACAAGCCTCAGTGGCTGAGATGGGAGAGACTGTGCATACAACAACTTTTGCCCGGGTCACATATCATGAAAAATACACCATCCCTACTGCGAAGCATGGTGGTAGCTGCATCATGCTGTGGGAATGCTTCATTGCATTAGGCCCTGGTAGGCTTGTGTAGGTAGAGTGTAAAAAGAATGCAGCCAAATTCAGAGAAATCTTGGAGGAAAACCTAACGCGGTCAGCAAGAGCACTGCGTCTTGGGAGAAGATTTGTTTTTCAGCAAGACAATGACACCACGCATAAAGCCAAAGCTAGATATGAATGACTTAAAAACAACAAATTTAATGTCCTGGAGTGGCAACGTCAGAGTCCAAACCTCAATCCAACTGAGAATTTGTAACTGGACTTGAAAAGGGCTGTTTACTCACAATCCCCATGCAATCTGACAGAGCGAGAGCAGTTTTGTAAAGGAGATTGGGGAAAAATTGCAGTGTCCAGATGTGAAAAGCTGATAGAGACCCATACATACAGACTCAAGGCTGTAATTGCTGCCAAAGGTGCATCTAATAAATACTGATTTGAAGGGGGTGAATACTTACGCAGTTAATTACTTTGTGTTTAATATTTGTAATTTAGATCACTTTGTAGAGATCTGTTTTCACTTGGACACTCAAGAGTCGTTTTCTGTTGATTAGTGGCAAAAAAAAAGCCAAATTAAATTCATTTTGATTCAATGGTGTAAAACAGTAAAATATGAAAACTTCCAACGGGGGCACTGTAAATTTACTATGCTGTGGATGTCTGTATGTAGTAGTTATATTACATAATATTCAGTTGCATTGTCTATTTTGTTGGAGTGTATAGCATTCAAGGAGGAGTGTTGTGTATTTAATATTTGAGTAATATTGTAAATACACCGTATTGCAATTGTATTGTAATATATTCATTGCATGCATCATCATGCTACCGTGTGATATGTGCATGCGTCGCTTAAAGTAAAAAAAAAGAAGTTAGACCCACATTTTGGACTCCCATGTCATCCTTTGAATTAGTTTAATGCTTTGAAGTAAAAAACATAACAACCTCAGTGGTTGGGAAGATGTTGGATTTGATTATTAAAATGTGGCTTCAGGATACTTAGAGGCACATGATAGAATAGAACAAAGTCAATATGGTTTCCTTAAGGGAAAATATTGCCTGTTGGAATTCTTTGAGGGAATAACAAGCAGGATAGGCGAAGAAGAATCAGTGGACGTTGTGTACCTGGATTTCCAGAAGACTTTTGAAAAGATGCTACACATGAGGCTTCTTAAGAAGATAAAGGCTCGTGGTGTTAAAAGAAAGATATCAGCATGGTTAGAGCATTGGCTGATTGGCTGGCAGGAGGCAAAGAATGGGTCTTAAAAGAGCTTTTTCTGATTGGCTACCTGTGACCAGTGGTGTTGGGACTGTTTCTTTTTACGTTGCCTGTCAATAATTTGGATGGTGAAATTGATGGCTTTGTGGCCAAGTTTACGGGCAATACTAAGATAGGTGGAGGAACAGGTAGTGTTGAGGAAGCGGGAAGGCTGCAGAAGGACTTAGATTAGGAGAAACGCCAAAGAAGTGGCAGATGGAATATAGTGTCAAGAAGTGCATGGTCATGCATTTTGGTAGAAGGGGTAAAAGTGTAGACTATTTTCTTAAATGGGGAGAAAATTCAAAAAAACCGAGGTGGAAAGGAACTTGTGAGTCCTGGTGCAGGATCCCCCAAAGGTTAATTTGCAGGTTGTGTTGGTGGTGAGGAGCAAATGCAATGTTAGCATTCGTTTTGATAGGACTAGAATATAAATGCATATATGTAATGCTGAGGTTTATAAGGCACTGGTGAAGCCTCTCTTGGAGTATTGTGAGCCATTTTCGGCCCCTTATTTAAGAAAGAATATGCTGACATTGGAGAGACTTCAGAGGAAGTTTAGAAGAATTATTCTGGGAATGAAGGACTTATTGTAAGAAGACCGATTGATGGTTGTGGGCCTGTACTTGTAATTTAGAAGAATGAGGAGGGGGGTTCTCATTGAAACTGAATGAATGTTGAAAGTCATAGATGGAGTGGATGTGAAAAAGTGGTTTCTTATGGTGGGGGAGTCTAGGACTGGAGGTTACAGCCTCAGAATAGAGAGATGTCCATTTAGAATGGAGATGAGGAAGAATTTCTTTAGCTAGAGGATGGTGAATCTGTGGAATTCATTGCCACAGACAGCAGTGGAGGTCAGGACATTGGGTGTATTTAAGGTGGAGGTTGATAGGTTCTTGATTTGTCAGGGCATGAAAGGTTATAAGGAGAAGGCAGGAAAATGGGCCTGAGTGTGAAATGGATCAGCCATGATGAAATGGTGGAGCAAACTAGATGGGCCTAACAGCCTAATTCTGCTCCTCTGTCTAATGGTCTAATGAATTAGCTCATTATTCAGGCAGGGACTGCAGCATGTCTGCAATGTGCAAGATTTGAACATCTGCAAGAAGCAGTGTGAGACCCAGGGGAAATGCACCGTACTGAAAACTCAAGCAGGTACATGCAGACCGCAATGTATCTGTGTTCAGGTGGGGTTCTTTAATTCAAGCAACCCCGCTGATCTGCCATGGGATCTGTTTTACCAGGAATTAAAAACAAAAATCATTGGTTTTATATTATTGCATTTGTGTCACAGAAATAACATCTCTCTAGGGTGAAAATGACCCAAAAGAGCCCAATACAATCTCCGATTAGGCTGATAATCTACTGGTAATTAGAGCTGTCACTTAAAAACATGCATAAAATTGATTTTATGTGCATTTGGCATATGGAAAACAGAATCTGTGTGCAAACATTTTGAAACCTCTGTTTTGTCTTGAGCTTAAGGGAGCAGATAGAAATTTAGTTATCAATACAACTGCTATTAAGAAGCCAATGGTCTGGTGTCAAGAGACCGGCTTATTCACTACTTAAGTCATTTTATTTAATGTATTCTCAACAAATCCAAAGACTTCAGCTCAAATTATTCTTCATCTTCATGTGTATGAGAATATGAGGAAGCACAGGCAGACAATAGGGCAAAATTTCAGTCAGTGGGATGAATTAAATAGTAACAGGGGGCCAAGATCAAAGAGTGTGATGACTACAGGCTGAAAGTTGTTATATTTGAATGCACATAGAATATGGAATAAGGTAGATGATCTTGTAGAGCAGATAGGGATATAATGTGGCAGGTATGATGTGGGCATCTTTGACTCATGTCTGAGAGTAGAGCTTAGCTGGGAGCTTAACATCCAAGGATACACTGTCACAGCCATGGACTCTACTGCAGAGTCTATGGCCCCTCATGTGCGGGTGGGCAGAGGAGCAGATTCGGCAATTGTGCTGATGAATATGCACATTTTAGCTAATCACTATGGTGGTATTTTACTCCCTTTTTTGCATTGTAGGCTTGTCAATACTTAAGCAAAGCACGACAACATTGCTCTCCCTCCTTACCTTTGTGCTTGTCTGAGAAAGAGGACTACCATTTGACTTATGTTGGAGACAAGCAGCATTCATTTAGTATTTAGTCATTGCTTTCATCCGTGGTGTTGGCATCTACTTTCTCTTTGAGAGTTTTAGTTAACAGCCCTTTTGGCCTGGAATTTATTGTTCTCCTTTCCCTTAAAATCCTGCAAAGTTTGCATTAAAGCCTGTGAACTGTCTACTTGTGTCAGTGTCTCTCATCCTCCAAAATTAGACCGTATCCTAGCAGCATGATAGTGAGTCTCGACCAACAAGATGGACCCAGTAGAGATGCATTTAAATTCCGCAAATTTCCAGTAGAGATGGGATGGAATGAGAGATCTCTCAAACAGGGTGAACTGAACACAGGGGCCCACCACAATATGGCTGTCCGTGATAAGGAGGACAATCTGGATGACCTGATTAATCTGGCTTTTCGAGTTGATGACTGGGTAACTGAATGGCACAGGGAGAACATGTCTCAAGCTTCCTACTCACTGCCTGATCGCCATCTTTCCTCACCATCTCCCTTATTACACAGTAACTAGTCCATGGAGGAGCCAATAAGTGGGGTGCATGTGCCTATCTCGGAAGGAACGAGATCGGCGCAGGAGAACATGTTTCTGCCTCTGTTGTGGTGATCCAGGACATTTCCAGGCATATTGTTCCAAGCGTCCACTGAAAGAGAATACATTTTTCGATTAGATTATGAGGACATTCAGTCCTCGTTTATTGTCATTTAGAAATGCATGCATTAAGAAATGATACAATGTTTCTCCAGAGTGATATCACAAAAAAACAGGACAAACCAAAGACTAACACTGACAAATCAACATAATTATAACGTATAGTTACAGCAGTGCAAAGCGATACCATAAATTGATAAAGTACAGACCATGGGCACAGTAAAAAAAAGTCCCAAAGTTCCAATCGACTCCCGATAGTCCCGAGAGCAGGCGACAAAAGGGAGAAACTCTCCCTGCCATAAACCCCCAGGCGCCGACAACTGTCGATGCATTGGAAGCACCCGACCAGAGCCAATTCTGTGTCTGTCCGAAAACTTCGAGCCTCTGACCAGCCACTCCAATACAACCTCCCGAGCACCATCCTCTGCCGAGCGCTTTGACCGTGCCCCGGTCACCGAGCATCAAGCAAAGCCAAGGACTCAGGGGATTCTGGATCACACAGTAGCAGCAGCAGCGAAGCAGGCATTTCAGAGGTTTCTCCAGATGTTCCTCCATGCTCTCATGTCTGTCTCCATCAAATCAGGATTGTGCACGGCACCCTACTTGACAGATAACAGGTATCATTCACCAGAGTGGCCGCTGCGTGCTGCGTTTCGTCGCCATCTTCTCGTCCTGAGATACTGATCAGCAGGAAGAGGAGTTCTGATGGGTCAACCCTCTCTGCAGTTAGCTTTCCCTAATTTCATAATGCTCACAGCTTCATTGTCGTGGGGGTCTTTTTATTGACTCTGGTGAAGCCGGGAATCTAATGGCGATATCTCTGGCTCAAAGCTGGGGAGTTCAAACTCAAGAATTATGAGGAAAGATCAACATCACAACCCTGGATGGTTGATCTCTGGGCATTTTTGGGCTATGTGTTTACTCCATCCAGTGTGCAAATGGACCCAAGTAAAGTTCAGGCGGTTAAAGAATTGCCCAAACTGTCTACAGTCAAACAGGTATAGTTCTTCATTGGGTTTGTGAACTTATACTGCTGCTTCATCCAGAAATTTGGCTCTATCGTGGATCCCATAAATCCACTCACCTGGAAGACCCTGGCAAGATTCCATTGGACAGATGATGCTGACCAAGCATGTTCAGAACTAAAGCAACATTTCCCCAATGCCTCAGTGCTGCAACACCCAGACCCATCACAGCCATTCATAGCCAAGGTGGATTCATAAGATGTTGGCATTGGAGCTGTCCTCTCTCAGTGCTCTTCTGCAGATAGATGGCTGCACCCTTGTGCCTTTCTTTGCCTTTGTTTGACTCAGGCTGAGAGTAATTACGATGTTGTGAACTGGGAACTTCTGGCTGTCAAGGAAGCCCTGGAGGATTGGCAACACTGGCTGGAGTGGGCAGAGCATCCTTTCTCGGTTTGGACAGATCACAAGAATCTTTCTTATATTCAAGACGCAAAGAGCCTTAACACATGTCAAACCCGTTGGAGTTTCTTCTTCACCCAGTTTAATTTCACCCTCACCTATTGTCCCTGCAGCAAGAATACCAAGGCTGACACTCTCTTGCGGCAGTTCAATGGATCTAGGGACAATGCTGATCCAGAGCCCACCCTTCCTTGCTCATGCATTGTTGCCAGTGATCTGAGGAATAGAGATGGAGGCGAGGGCTGCTCCAAAGTCAGACCCAGGCACAAGTAAGGAACCTCCCAACCGACTGTTTGTCCCTGCTGCCTTGCCCTCCAATGTATTGGAATGGGGTCACTTCTCCCATCTGGTTGGCCGTCCATGAATTCAAGGGACTCTAGACTTTATCAAGAGTCAGTTTTGGTGGCCATCTATGTCCCAGATATCCACAACCTCATATCTGCCTGTTCCCCCGTGCTCAGAACAAGATATCACACCAGCGTCTTGCGGGCTGCTATGTCCACTGCCTGTGTCCCAGCACCCCTGGTTCCTGCTCTCAGTAGATTTCATCACTGGGCTGCCCCTGTCTGATGGAAATAATACTATTCTGGTCAATTGAGGATCAATTCTCCAAGGCTGCCCACGTCATTCCCCTCCCTAAACTTTCATCAGCTCGTGAGATGGCCAACTTCATGGTTCAACATGTGTTCAGGCTATGCAGTTTCCTTCAAGGCAGATTGTCTGATTGTGGATCACTGTTCACTTTCCACATTTGGAAGGCTTTTTGTTCCCTTGCAGGAGCCACAGCCAGCCTCTCATCTGGTTTCCACCACCAATCTAATGGCCAGATAGAGAGAGTGAATCAGGAGTTGGAGCCAACCCTGCCTTGCCTTGTCTCTCCCAAAACCATATCCTGGAGCTCCCAATTTGTTTGGGTAGAGATTATCCGCAGTAACCTCCTGTCACCCTCCATTGGTATGTCCCCCTTTGAATGCCGGAAGGGATTCCTGCCACCACTCTCCTCCGAGCAGGAGATAGATGTAGGAGTTCCTGTTGCTGAACAGCTGATCCAGCACTACAAACTCTCCTGGAGACGAGCCATAAGACCATAAGAAGATAAGACATAGGAACAGAATTAGGTCTGCTTCATCATCCAATCATGGCTAATCCTTTTTTTCAACTCAGCCCAACTTCTGGCTTTGTCCCCGTAATGTTTGATGCCATGTCCAATCAGGAACCTATCAAGCTCTGCCCTAAATGCACACAAAACCTGGCCTCCACGGCTACCCATGGCAAAAAATTCCACAAATTCACCACCCTCTGACAAAAGAAATTTCTCTGCATCTCTGTTTTAAATGGATGCCCCTTTATCCTGAGGCTGTGCCCTCTTGTCCTAGACTCCCACACCATGGGAAACATCCTTTCCACATCTACCATGTCTAAGCTTTTCAACATTTGAAAGGTTTCAATGAGATCACCCCCCCCCATCTCATCCTTCTAAATTTCAGTGAACACAGACGCAGAACCATCAAATGTTCCTCATATGATAACCCTTTCATTCCCAGAATCATCCTTGTGAACCTCCTCTGAACCCTCACCAATGCCAGCACATCTTTTCTTTGGTGTCAAAAAAAAACGACCTGTCCCTCAATGTCGCAAAAACAAAGGAGCTGGGCATTGAGGACGTCATGTGTTCCGTACGCATCCTTAACAATTGACTCCAACATCTTCCCAACCACTGAGGTCAGGCTAAACGGTCCATAATTTCCTTTCTGCCGCCTTCCTGCTTTCTTAAAGAGTGGAGTGACATTTGCAAAATGTTCCAGTCCTCTGACACCATGCCACCCTTTTAGCTCTTTGAATATCTTCTGTCTTGTAATAGTATCTGCACTCACTGCTAGTGTCTTCCACAGTGGAGACTGATGCAAAATACTCATTTACTTCGTCTGTCATCTCCTTGGCCCCCGTTATTATTTCTTCAGCCTCATTTTCTCGCGGTCCTATATCCACTCTCATCTCTCTTTTATTTTTTATGTACTTGAAAAAGCTTTTACTATCCATTTTGATAGTTTGCTAGCTTGCTTTCATATTTCATTTTTTCCTTCCTAATGATTCTTTTAGTTGCTGTCTGTAGGTTTTTAACAGGTTCCCAATCTACTTTCTTCGCACTAATTTTTGCTTTGTTGTATGCCTTCTCTTTTGAGTTTACATTAGCTTTGACTTTCCTTGTCAATCCCAGTTGAACTATTTTGCCACTTAAGTACTTAGAAACATAGAAACATAGAAAACGTACAGCACAATACAGGCCCTTCAGTCCACAAAGTTGTGCCGAACATGTCCCTACCTTAGAAATTACTAGTTTTACCCATAGCCCTCTATTTTTCTAAGCTCCATGTACCTATCCAAAAGTCTCTTCAAAGACCCTATTGTATCAGCCTCCACTACCAAGGCTGGCAGCCCATTCCACGCACTCACCACTCCCTGCGTAAAAAACTTACCCCTGACATCTCCTCTGTACTTACTCCCCAGCACCTTAAACCTGTGTCCTCTTGTGGCAACCATTTCAGCCCTGGGAAAAAGCCTCTGACTATCCATATGATCAATGGCTCTCATCATCTTACACACCTCTATCAGGTCACCTTTCATTCTCCGTCGCTCCAAGGAGAAAAGGCCCAGTTCACTCAACCTGTTTTCATAAGGTATGCTCCCCAATCCAGGCAACATCCTTGTAAATCTCCTCTGCACCCTTTCTATGGTTTCCCCATCCTTCCTGTAGTGAGGCAACCAGAACTGAGCACAGTACTCCAAGTGGGGTCCGACCAGGGTCCTATATAGCTGCAACTCTGACCAGGGTCCGATATAGCTGCTTTGGGCTTCTCTGCTATGTGCTCAGAAACAACATGCTCAGTAGGCTGATCAGCTCTGCCAACAGGTGAGGCCTTTCAAGCTGGGAGAGGAGGTTTGGTTAGCTTTCTCCGAAAGCTGAGAGCCACAAATTGGCCCCGTGCTACGTAGGACCATTTGTAGTGGAAAGGTCTATCAACAAGGTGTCGTATAGATTGCGCCTAACAGCATCAATGAAGATCCACTCAGTGTTCCATATTTCCCAGTTCAAGCTTGCTAGCTCTCCCCTAGCTCCAGTTACCCCACCCCCCTCCTTCCCACTTGGTGGTTTGCTGGTCTATACTATGCAGCACCTCCTGGCTATCTCTCCGGGGATGGGCAAAGTCCGGTACCTCATGAATTGGGAAGGGTATGGTCCTGAGGAATGCTCTTGGATCCCGGTGAGTGAAATCTTGGACTAGTCCCTCATCCAGGATTTCCAGTGGGCACAGGTCTGTGATGCCACAGGAGCTGTGCCTGGAGAGGGGTGCCCTGTAAAAACCATGCACTCGGCTGCAGGGTCGTTCCCCGCAGGCAGGCTGTGCAGCAGTTTCAGCAATTGTGCTGGTGAATATGCACATTCCAGTTATCACTGTTTCATTATGGTGTTATTTAACTCCCTTCTTTTCATTGTGGTCTTGTTGAGACATGAGCAAAGCACAGCAACATTGCTTTCAGCCGTGGTGTTGGCATATACTTTCAGTTCAAGAGTTTTAGTTACTGGACCTGCTGGTCTGGCATTTATTGTTTTCCTTTCCCTTAAAATCCAACAAAGTTCACATTAAACTCTGTGAACAGTCGACTTGCATCGATGTCTCTCCACACTTGGGCCATATCCCAGCACCTCGACATGCACATTGCATCGAAAGGACGGACAGGTAAGCAGAGAGGGTTGAATGACTCTATGTCAAAAGAAGTGACATAGAGTCGGAAGGTGTTGAATCATTGTGGACAGAGCTAAGGAACTGCAAGGGTAAAAAGACCCTGATGGGAGTTGTATATAGACCGCAAACAGTAGTAATGATGTGGCCTATAAATTTCAACAGGAAATAGAAAATGTATGCTAAAAGGGCAATGTTAAGATAGTCATGGCAGATTTCAATATGCAAGTAGATTGGGAAAATCAGGTTGGTGCTGAATCCCAGGAGAGGGAATTTGCAGAATTAGATTAGATTAGATTAGATACAACTTTATTGTCATTGTGCTGAGTACAGATACAAAGCCAATGAAATGCAATTAGCATCTGACCAGAAATGCAAAGAATAGTGTTATTTACAAAATAACTGCGAATAAAAAGAAAGTGCTACCGCACACAAATATAAAAGTACTGAGACAGTACAATATGGGTGCAATACTGCTTAGCGCTGTGATGTGAGTTTCAGCAGGGTCACAGCCTCAGGGAAGAAGCTCTTCCTGTGCCTGCTGGTGCGGGACTGGATGGGAGGAGAGTAAAAAGTCCATGGTTAGGGTGAGATGCATCCTTGATAATGGATTTCACCCTGCCCAGGCAGCGTTTATAGTAGATGTTCTCAATGGTGGGCAATTGGGTGCCGATCTGCTGGGCAGTTTTCACCACCCGCTGGAGTGCTCTGTGCTCCGATACAGGACAATTGCCATACCGCACTGAGATGCAGTTGGTGAGTATGCTCTCAATGGTACAGCAGAAAAAAATACCTATCAGATGACATTTTAGAGCAGCTTGAGTTTGAACCCACTAGGGCAATGGTATTTTTGGACTGGATGTAACAGTATGTAATGAACTGTATTTGATTAGTGAGCTTAAGGTAAAGAAATCCTGAGGAGACAATGATCATAATATGATAGAATTTACTTTGTGGATTAAAAATGAGAAGCTAAAATCGTATGTTTGAGTATTAAGGAGAAGTAAAAGGAATTACAGAGGCTAGAGAGATCAGCTGGCCAACATTGATTGGAAGGGGACACTAGCAGGAATGACAGCAGAATGGTAATGTCTGGTTTTTCAGGGGGACAATTGGAAGGTGCTGGAAAGATATGTCTCGAAGATTGAAGAAGTATTGTAAAGAGAGAATGAGACAACCATGGCTGACAAGGGAAGACAAAGACAGCATACAAGCAAAAGCGAGGGTGTATGATACAGCAAAAATTAATGGGAAGTTAGTAGGCTGAGAAGCATTTAAGAATAATAAAAGGCAACTAAAAATCTATAAGGAGAGAAAAGATGAAATATGAAGGCAAGCAGTCCAATAATATAAAAAATGATACAAAGGCTTTTCAGGTGTATAAAGATTAAAAGAGAGACAAGAGTGGATATCATACCACTGGAATATATTAATGGAGAGGTAGTAATGGGGAAAAAAAAATGGTGGACAAACTGAATAAGTATTTTGTGCCAGTCTTCACTGTTGAAGACACTAGCAGAATGCCAGAAATATGAGTGTCAGGGGCAGAAGTTAATGTTACTATTACTAAGGAGAACATGCTTGGGAAGCTGAAAGGTCTGAAGGTAGATGAGTCTAGATGGACTCCACCCCAGGGTTCTAAAGGAGGTAGCTGAAGACATTATGAAGGCATTAGGAAACATCTTTGAAGAATCACTAGATTCTGGAATTCTTCTTGAGAACTGGACTTAATTAGCAAATGTCACTCTGCTAATTAAGAAGGGAGGGAGGCTGAAGAAAGTAAATTATAAACCAGTTAGCCTGAGTTGAGTGGTTGGCAAAATATTGGACTGTAGTATTAAGAATGATTTTTGCAGTACTTAGAGGCACATGATAAAATGGGCCAAAGTCAGCATAGTTTTCTGAAGGGGAAATCTTGCCTGACAAATCTGTTAGAATTCTTTAAGGAAACAACAGGCAGGTAGACAAAGAAAAGTCAGTGGATGTTGTTTATTTGGGTTTCCAGATGGCCTTTGACAAAGTGCCACACATGAAGCTGTTTAACAAGATAAGAGCCCATGGTATTATGGGAAAGGTACTAGAATAGATAATGATTGACTGACAGGCAGGAGGCAAAGAGTGAGAATAAAAGAGGCCTTTTCTGGTTGGCTGCCAGTGTCTAGTATTGTGCCACAGGGGTTGGTGTTGGAACTGTTTTTTTCATGTTGTATGTCAATGATTTGGATGAAGAAATTGCTGGCATTGTGGCCAAGTTTGCAGATGATATGAAGGCAGGTGGAAGGGCAGGTAGTGTTGAGGAAGCAGGACTTAGACTGTTTGAGGGAATGGGCAAAGAGGCAGATAGAATATATTATAGTGATATATTATGAAGGCATGGACTATTTTGTAAAAGGGGAGAAAATTCTAAAAATAGTGGTGCAGAAGGAAGTTCTTGTGCAGGAACCCCTAAAGGTCAACTTGTAGGTTGAATTGGTGGTAAGTAAGGCAAGTGCAATCTTAGTATTCATTTTGAGAAGACTAGAACACGAAATGGTGAGGCTAGAAGGCAATGGTCAGACTGGAGTACTGTGAGAAGCTTTGGGCCCCTTATCTAAGAAAGGATATGCTGGTATTGGAAAGGATCCAGAAGAGATTCACAAGAATGATCTCAAGAATGGAGAGGTTAATATATGAGGAGTGTTTGATGACTCTGGGCCTGCACTCACCGGAGTTTAGAAGAATGAGTGGAATCTCATTGAAACTTATCAAATATTGAAAGTTCTGTATAGAGCGGAAGTGGAGAAGATGCTTCCTATCAGAACTGAGGGTCGTCCATTTAGAATAGAAAATGAGAAAAGATTTCCTTAGCCAGAGGGAGACGAATCTGTGGAATTATTTGCTGTAGATGGCTGTGCAGGCTAAGTCCTTGGATATATTTAAGATGAAGGTTGATAGGTTCTCGATTAATCAGGGTGTCAAAGGTTGCAGGGAGAGGGCAACCAAATGGGTTTGCAATAGAATCAGCCATGCTGAAATAGCAGAACAGACTCAATGGTCCAAATGGCCTTTGTTTTATCGCCTTATCTAAAGTGAGAAATAATCTTGACTTGTATTGCTAGGAAGTTTGCTTCTCTGTATCTGATTTCTAGTCAATCTTGAAGCTTTACAGGCTACAGCATCTCGTCTGCATATGCTACTCATTTATAGCCAATTTACTACATTATTATGTTAATTTCCCACCAGTTCAAGGCATAATCTCAAAAAATAAAGTCCCCAGTTACCAACTGATTTCATTATTTTTCCAGGCATCAAAAACGAAGCACAAAGTCTTCCATTCATTGGGTCTTCCCTCAATGCTATTGCAGGCATCTCTTAATTTATGAATGATTATATTTTTGAACTCAGCTCGATGTAATTAATAGAAGTGAAAAAGGGAAGCATTTGTTGTGCATTGACAGTTTGTTAAATCTTGTCATTTTGATAATGCAAAATAATCTTTAACAATCCATCGAGCTGAAATTTATCTCAACACCAATAGTATCGGAACATCAGTGACTATGCTTCTCACTTTTTCTGCTGTCAGCTCAGCTTGCAAACCTAGCACTACCAATTGCATATGATGTTACAAATTAGGAACAGAGTTTGACTGTCAGTCCTGAAGATTGTTCTGTCAGGTAATTAGATCTCAGTTAATCTGAGTGCACCTCAACACTGCATTCTCTTGCTCATCAACAACCTGCATCAAATAAGATTCTGTTCCCGTTATCCTTTGAGGAAGATGCTCATGGCTTATACATTGAGAAAAAAAATGACTTACCTCATCTCTGTCTTAAATAAGAATGCTTATTTAGGAACAGTGACCTCATTTTCCAAATTCTCCCCCTGAAGGAAACGTCCTCACAACACCCATTCCTTAGGACCCCTCAGGATCTTCTCTTTTAATCGATGAATGCTCAAAAAGGCTTCAATATGATTTTGATTTTTTTACTGTATGTTAATTTCTAATTGTCAATAAAACTATATTTTAACAATTTCAGATATATGTACTTCTTTTTGTTTTTGACTGAGGTTCCTTGAGCCTGGGAATATAGATTTTTCATAAATAATGCAATATCTGCATTCTCTTTTTTTAGGTTGTGATCTAAATCATTCATTCATTTATTTATTTATTTACCTTTAGAGGTTTTCCAGCGATGCCAGCAGTTATTTTTCACCACTGACAGCCACTGGTCATGGCGAGCTAGCTTTTCAACCCCTGCTTCCTTCTGGTGAAGATATTCCCACAGCACTGGGCAGTCAGTGAACTAACAGAGGGATAAAATCGACCTGACTTCATCCTCACCTGGCTATCTGTGGCAGATGCATCTGCCCATTAGTGCATTGGTAGATGTGACAACCACACAGTCTTGATGGTGACAAATTCCCATCTTCACAGTGAGGGCGCCATCTTATTGTGTGGTGCTACAATTATGCAAAATGGGATCAATTCAGACAAAATCTGGTAGTTCAAGACAAGATATCCATGAGGTATGATGGACCATCAACAGCAGCAGAAGCTTATGCCATTGCAATTTAAACCTCCTGAACCAATTTCCCATTCTACCATTTCTATCAAGTCGGGGATTAACATTTATTCAGTCAGAAGTGCAATGGGGCATGCAGTATCTGAGATATCTGAAAATGATAAGATGCCAGATACAGTGCATGTGCTAAACAGAAAACACAGCATGCCATAGACAGAGCTAAACAATCTCATTATTGTCAGGTCAGACCAAAGCTCTGTAGTCCTGCCACATCTATTTGTTAAACAGCTAACATCTCGATCCTCAACATATAAAACAAATACAAGATTTGCAGTCACATTCAGAATCAGAATCAGGTTTATTATCACTGGCACATGTTGCGAAATTTGTTGTCTTTGCAGCTGCAGTATGATGTAATACACAATAGTAGAAAAAAATTGTGAATTACTGTAAGTATATATATTTACTGTTTTAATTTAATTTAACTATTCATATATAGTTAAATTAAGTAAGTAGCGAATCACAAACATGAGAAAATCTAAAGAAGTTGAAAATCCAGACCAACACACACAAACTGCTGGAGGAACTCAACAGGTCAGGCAGCATCTGTGGAAAAGAGTAATCAGTCAACGTTTTGGGAAAGAGCCTTCCTCAGGATAGAAGTAGTGCAAAAATAGAAAAAGAAGATAGTGACGTACTGGTTATGGGTTCAATGTTCATTCCAAAATCTGATGGCAGAGGGGAAGAAGCAGTTCCTGGATCGCTGAGTGTGTATCTTTAGGTTCCTGTACCTCCTTTCTGATGGTAGCAATGACAACAAGGCATGACCAGAGTGACGGGGGTCCTTAATGATGGATGCCATCTTTTTGAGGTATCACTCTGTGAAAATGTCCTGAATGCTACATATTCAGTCAGAATATCCACATAGATGATTTATCTTGGCTTCCTCCTTCTTCAATATCACAGAAATGTTCTTCCAATTAAATTCATTAAACACAGAACATAGTACATTACAGCCCACTACTGGCCCTTCAAGCCCCATTGTTGTACTGACTTTTAGCCTACTCTAAGATCAATCTAACCATTCCCTCTGACATAACCCTCCATTTTTCTATCATCCATGTGCTTATCTAAAAGTTTCTTAAATGCGCCTACCACTATCTGCCCCTACCACTAACTCTGGCAGGGTGTTCCATGTACCCACCTCTCTGTGTGAAAAGAACTGACCTCTGCCATCCCCTTATACTTCCTTCCAATCACATTAAAATTATGACCCGACGTATTATCTATTTCCGCCCTGGGAAAAAAGTCTCTGATTTATTCCTTCTGATATTAAGAAACAGTTGAAAGCAGTGGATACTGTTACATACCACGTAACTGGGTTGACAACCCGGCAGAAATGGAACACTCGTTAGAGTCTGTATTACTAGGAACTAATAAAATTTTGTTAAAGAAATAAGTAATACAGTACACTAATCGTAAGAATATAAATGTAACAGGTTAGCAATGCTCTAGGGGTAAAATGATCAGTCTTAAGTGAAGCAGAGTTCAGTTCAGTCGAGTGCAGTTCGAAGTAGTCGCTGGTGTTGTACCGTTGGAGAGAGAGAGGGAGAGAGAGAGAGAGTGATGCAATTTGGTTTCAGGCAGACCTTTTGATGTCTTCTAATCCCGCTGTAGTCACCAACTGTGACCCCTCCGTTCCGGATACGATTGTTCTTCCACGGTGAACCTGGCACCCAGGCAAAGGCGGACACACACCCCAGGTTCCCACCAATCGTACCTTTACACCCTGTGAGCCTCTGGTTGGTTCCCACGAACCGGTCCACCAAACTCCCACCAATTTGTGGAGGCACACTGCTCTTTCCAGGGTCTCGTGGCGTGTCTCATGCCTTAGCAAACCTGCTCCTTTTATCCCTCTGCTGGGGTATCATCTGTCCATCAAACTTCAAACAGTTCAGGTTCAAAGCAACCAGTCTGTCGATATCTGAATTGTGTTTCTTTCCCGTTAATCCCTCTCTTCTCACTTATTAGTATTTTGAATGTTTCTCCATTGTCTTTCTTATCTCTCTCATTAGCATCATCTGTCCGGTACCTCTGCTTGGCATCACACATGACACCCCCACCCTTAAAAGGATTTTTACCAGGATAAAAATGATGGGCATGGATGCACATTATTAGATACACACTAATATACAGGTAGTCATCAGCTGTTCGGCTAATACAGAGAAATTTAAGTCTTAACACCTTGACAGACAGTCAGCAATCACATTGTCCGTTCCTTTTATATGTTTTATATTAATATCAAATTCCTGTAAGACCAGGCTCCAACTTAGTAAGCGTTTGTTTTTATCCTTCATTGTGGCCAAAAGCACTAATGGATTGTGATCAGTGTAAATTATCAGTGGTTTCCGTGCCGGACGAATATAAACCTCAAAATGTTGTAATGCTAGTATGATTGCCAGTAATTCCTTCTCCACAGTGGAGTAATTTCTCTGATAAACTTCTTAGAAAAATAAGCCACTGGGTGGTCAATCTCCTCTTTGTCTGTCTGCAACAGCCCTGCCCCGCCGCTTCGTCGCTAGCATCTGTTGCTAGGGAGAAGGGTTTTGAAGAGTCAGGCAGATTCAATACAGGGTGGTGACACAAAATCATCTTCAGACTCTCGAAGGTCTGTTGACAAAGGTCGTTCCACGCAAACTTCGCATTCTCCGGCAAGAGCTTAGTAAGAGGGAGGGTAATATCTGCAAAGTTTTTGCAAAACTTCCGATAGTACCCCACCATCCCCAAGAAACTTCTCAGGGCTCTCTTGTCCGTCGGGATGGGAACTTCAGAGATAGCCTGCACGTTAGCGTGCATCGGTGCCAGCTGCCCCTGTCCTACCACATATCCCAGATAAGTGACCTTAGCGTGGCCAAACTCACTTTTTGTGAGGTTCGCTGTCAGGTTGGCTTCAGACACCCGTTTAAACAGTTCCTCTACTGCCACAATGTGCTCCTCCCACGTGTCACTCCAGACCACTAAATTGTCAATATACGCTTCTGCGTTCTTTAATCCTTTTATCACTGAATTAATCATCCTTTGGAAGGTCCCTGGGGCGTTTTTCATGTCAAAAGGTAAAACATTATACTCGTATAACCCGGATAGAGTGACAAATGCTGAGATTTCTCTAGCCCGGTCGGTTAAAGGAACACACCAGTACCCTTTCAGCAAATCGATCTTTGTGATGTACTTAGCTCTCCCACTTTATCGATACAATCGTCTACCCTTGGGATGGGGTACGTGTCAGTTTTTGTGATGGTGTTCACTTTTCTGTAATCTGTACAGAATCCTATGCTCCCATCGACTTTCGGGACAACCACACAGGGAGATGCCCATTCCGATTTGGATGGCCTAATAATATCTGTGGCTAGCATGTGTTCAATTTCTTTCTCCACTAGCTTGCCCTTCTCCAAGTTCATCCTCTCGGGGTGTTGCTTAATAGGCTGGTCCGATGTGACAACAACATCATGTACCATCCCCTTGCATCGCCTCGGGACATCCGGACATACGTCTGCATGCCGGTTAATTAGCTTTATCAGCGGCTCGCTCTGTTCAGGGGTTAAGTTGGAGACCTTATCAGCAAAGTTGGCCAAAACAATAGAGTTCTCCAATCTGGTCGGCACCATATTTACCTTTTCAAGATGGGTTTTCCCCTTATCATTTGGCACCCCAACCTCATTAATTTTTGTGATAACACCGACTAGATCTGCTTTCTGATCATGGTAAGCTTTTAACATATTAATAGGCTCTAACTGTGTTGGCTCACATCTACAATACTCAATAATATCCTTCCTCATGTTCGGCCAGTAAAACTCTTTCATAATTCTATTGACTGTTTTCCTCACCCCAAAATGTCCACCGAGGGGTACCTTGTGGGCCAGGTTAAAAATCTCATCCCTATAAATTTTCGGCACTACCACCTGGTGTACCATCCCCCATTCCTCATCTGCGGGCACGGTTCTTGGTCTCCATTTCCTCATCAGTACTCCCTCCTTCACATAATAGCCCACTGGTTCACTTTTTATTTCTGCTTCGGAGAGAGCTGTCTCCGTCAAAACCATCAGCTCCTCGTCTCGTTCCTGTGCCTGTTTAAATTCCTTCCTCGCTAATGATATATCTACCTCAACTTCCTCACTTCCTTCTGTTCCACTATGCTCCTTCTTCTCACTTTGTAAACCCCTCCTGGTACAAGGCTGGTAAAAACGTCTCAGCTAAATCTACATTTGCTTCGGCAGCCTTTCTGGACATGCGCCGTGTCACTGCACAAATGGGATAGACCTGTGTGTCTATGGGCGGGTCTTCAATCCTGGCAGGTTTACTTGTCAGTTTTACTGCTGGGTACACCTCTCCGCCGGCGAGGTCATTACCGAGTAAGACCTCCACGTCTTCCATCGGTAATTCGGGCCTCACCCCTATCATGACCGATCCGGAGACCAAGTCGCTTTTTAGGTGTATCTGGTGCAAAGGTACTGCTTCAATCCCTTTCCCAATGCCTTTTATCACCCTGACCTTCCCAGTCTCGGTCTCTGAACTAAAGTCTAACAACCTCCTTAAGATCAATGACTGACAAGCCCCAGAGTCTCTCCAGATCCGTACTGGAACTGGGTTTGACCCCTCCTTCACCGACACCAATCCGGCCGAAATAAACTTCTCGCGCCCTTCCTGAACTCTATCAGACCTCTTCTCCCCTAGCGGTTTGTCTGCTAGCTCAATACAGCCAGTCGGAGTCGTCGTTTTTCCTTTCCCCGCCTCCTTCTTTGGGGTAAAACACCTGGACGCAATGTGACTGGCTTTCCCACAATTATAGCATACGACCCCAGGACACTTCCTACCAAACTGCTTCCCATCTTCCTTATCCTTCTCACTAGTCCCCGGCTTACTTTCTGGCTGTTCCGGCGGATTTTCTCCACCCTCTCGACTACCCTTCTGGTGGCTTTTACTCGGGGTAAACTTTGCTTTGTGTGTTAACGCGTGCTCATCCGCTAACTTCGCAGTTGCGGCTAAGGTTTCTGCCTCTCTCTCATCCAGATAAGGCCTCATACCTTCAGGGACACAACCTTTAAATTGCTCAATCATTATTAGCTGTAGCAGTCTGTCATAATCCCCAGTGATCCCTTTCAAAGCCCAGCAACGCTCACAATACATCTGCATCTCACGGGCAAACTCTAAATACGTGCTTCCTCACATTCCGGAACCTTTGCCGGTATGCCTCCGGGACCAACTCATAAATCCTGAGTATAGCCTCTTTCACCACATCATACCTCTGGGCATCTTCTGCGGACAATGCCGAGTAAGCTTGGTGAGCCTTCCCCTTAAGTACGCTCTGAAGCAAAACAGCCCACTTATCCCTCGGCCAGTCCTGACTTGCAGTGACTTTTCCAAAATGTAGAAAGTACCGATCAACATCTGCCTCCTCAAGTGGGGGAACCAACCTAACCTCCTGGGTCGCCCTGAACCCTCCACCTTGGTTCGGCATTTGGCCCCTCTCTAACGTCATCCTTAACTTCTCCAGCTTAAACTCCCTTTCCTTCTCTTTCTCTTCTTGTTCTAGCTGCTTTACTCGGAACTCGTGCTCGAGTCTTAATTTTTCCATCTGCAGCTGCACCGCCTCTCCACCAGGTTTGCTCATAGATACCACCTCCAGCTCCCCGTGGGAAAACACACCTTTAGATACATAATGCTCAACGATAGCTCCGTGCATCTCCGCTCTCCTCATTGTCAGCTTCCCCTTAAAAAGATTCAGCTGTTTGGCAACAGTCACCAATTCTGATTTCCTGGCATCCTCTAATGCCTCCAAGGTTGGCGCCTTTAGAAATTCCTCCATCTCCATTTCTACTGTTTGCCCTTTTTTTTTCTTTCGGGAATTTTAACCCAATCAATTTACCCAGTTCCAAAATTTGGCATTCAAAATCCCAGACGAGATCCCCACTTATGTAATGTACCCCATAACTGGGTTGCCAAACCAGCAGAAATGGAACACTCGTTGGAGTCTGGATTACTAGGAACTAATAAAGTTTTATTAAAGAAATAAATAATACAGTACACTAATCGTAAGGATATAAATGTAACAGGTTAGCAGTGATAATACGCACATATACACAGAACCAGGGTAATAGGAATCAACCAAGCTCTATTGCAGTCTAGGGGTAAAATGATCAGTCTTAAGTGAAGCAGAGTTCAGTTCAGTTTAGTGCGGTTCGAAGTAGTCGCTGGTGTTGTGCCGTTGGAGAGAGAGAGGGAGAGAGAGAGTGATGCAATTTGGTTTCAGGCAGACCTTTTGATGTCTACAACTCTGGATGCGATGTACCTTTCCTTTTTTTACCCAGGGACAGAGAAAGAATGAAAATTTATTTCCAAATCCAGCAGCTGCTTGCAGTTGTTGAAAACCAATCACCACAGCCTGCAAATATCCAGTTATAGTTTCTGAAGGTGGTTTCTTATGCTTGAGTATGTTTGGCCACTTCATCAGGGACCTTCGTTCCATCATGAGGACAGAAGTGCCGCTGTTCACAAATGATTGCATAGAGTTCTCCTCCATTCCCAATGCCTCAGCAAGTGAAGTAGCCCATGCCTGCACGGAACGAGGCATTCAAGCATGAGTTAATTTGTAGCAATTAACATCTGAGCTACAGAAGTGGTAGGTAATGCAAATATCCAACAATTGTATTGTCATCATTGAGTGCTCCACCATCAATATTCTGGGGATAAACTTTGATCAAAACCTCATCTGGACCAGCTTCATAAATATTGCGGTCACAATAGTTGAGAGGCTGGATATCCCTAAGTATTCACTCTTTGCATAAGGAACAAACCAGTAGTGTAATGGACTGCTTTCTACTTACCTAGATGAAGGCAAATCAAGAAATTTCAGGATGGTCAACACCATCCAGGATAGAATAATTCCGTTGACTGGTGCTATGTTTGTTCTTTAACAAAGACAAGCTTGCATGGGTAAAAATGCTAGAAATATTTTATTTACAGATTTACAGAATAGTTTCCGCTCAACCACATTTTACTCTAGACACTAACCGCCAAAACTGTGTGTGCTGCCCATTCATCAATGTCACTTCCAGTTCTGGGTGAACCGTCCACATTGTACACTGGGAACTGAAGTTCTTTATTATGTACACACATAAGAACACATCTTTTCCTTTTAATGAAAAAAACACAACACTCTATCCTCATAACAATAATGCTTTCCAACAAAGATATATACTTGAACTTCAGTTGTAATGAGCAAGTTCAGTCCCTTATTCATTCAACAACTCTCAATCAGTGTTGGAGATGGTTTAATGATTCCTTTTGGACTATTTCTTGTTTCCAGAGACGTCTTGCTTTCACTTGTTCCATTAATACCAGTGTCCTTTTGAGAACTCTGATTCACGTGTTCATTTCTTTTTCATCCTTCTGCCAAGATCTTATCTGTTCAAGTCTATTTTTGTTCTTGCTGTGTGACCGTAATTCACTCCATGTGCCTCATAATGGAACCTTGGACTACATCCATGTGATCAGTGAGTCTTTGCACAAGTTCCAGCTGATTCTGTCTCAGTTCACAGAGCTCCTTCTGTTGGCTGTGTATCATAGATAACAGCTCCTCCTGTTAGCTTGTGTTAAGCTGTTACTATTGTTCTGACCTTAGGAACATCGTGATCTCCTCATCTTTGTTTTTATTTTTCCATTTCAACTTCAGAGAGGATCAAGGAGATATTTTTGATTTCCCGTCATTAACTGGAAGTGGAGGAGAGACAGATTTTGAACCATAGCTGCATGATATGGAAGCAAGACCGACGACTTGTCTCAGAAAGGCAGTGTCCTTTATTAAGGACCTCCAGCACCCAGGGCATGCCTTTTTCTCACTGTTACCATCAGGTAGGAGGTACAGAACTCTGAAGGCACACACTTAGTGATTCAGGAACAGCTTCTTCCCCTCTGCCATCCGATTCCTAAATGGACATTGAATCCTCTACCTCACTTTTTTAATATATAGTATTCCTGGTTTTTGCACAATTTTTAATCTATTCAATATACATATACTGTAATTGATTGATTGATTGATTGATTGATTGATTTATTTATTTATTCCTCTTCTATATTATGTATTGCATTGTGTTGCTGCTGCTAAATTAATAAATTTCACGTCACATGCCGGTGCCTGAACCTGACTTCTTCATCATGATCGCTCTGATCGGCTCAGGCATCCTGACTGCCATGCTGGTGTAGCTGGTATGGATGTCTATGGAAGGTGGAGTTCATGTGCTTCTCTTGCATGACCCCTCTGGAGCTCTCATGTGTGTTACGAGTTTCTCGAGTTACACCGGATAAGCATCCAAGCCCCTCAAAGACATCTGTGCACTCTTTGAGAGTTTGCTGGTTACCTTTGGTCTGTGAAGCCATTACGAAAACTTTCCAGCTGGTTGAGATTTTCACATGCAGTCACTCCTAATATTGGCTGTACTTACTTCTCAACAATTAGTAGCTGTGCCTTTAGATGCTGTCTCAAGTGCCTGAAAGTTCCTTTTACTGGAACGCACTCTCCAGTATAGCCTGTCACTTTAAATTTTGCCAGATAAATCTTGCTCTTTACTTTGAGACTCTAGTAACGATCTACAGTGTCAAACTTGAATGGAATTACTGTCTCATTCACAGTCATTGGAACATACCAGCGTCAGCAGTCTGCAGGGAATCTACAAAAAAATCCCTTCATTTCCTTAGCAACCATGTGCACCTTTCTCTTGGTAGTCCCAAGTTTGCAGCACTTTGAGAAAAGATTCTTCTGCCTACCATTATTGCAGGATTTTCCATAAACAGGACACATCTTTGTGAAGTGTCAACCTCCATATTTGCTGCTTGAGCCTAGCTCTTTGCTTTGCTACATACACAAAATGCTGGAGGAACTCAGCAGGCCAGGCAGCATCTATGGAAAAGAATGCAGTTGACGTTTCGAGCCAAGGCCCTTCAGTGAGTCCTGCTGAAGGAACTCAGCCCGAAACGTCGACTACACTCTTTTCCATAGATGCTGCCTGGCCTGCTGGGTCCTCCAGCATTTGTGTGTTAATTGTATTTCCAGCATGTGCAGATTTTCTCTTGTTTGTGATCGTCTTTGCTTTTCTATTGCTTTGGGAAACACCTTGTGCTTTGTCCCTCTGTTTTCGCAGCATGCACTATTGTTTCTGCCCTGTGCGGCTCTTTAGCTTGTGGTTATGTGGTCTCCACTGCCCTACACATCTCCAGAGCCTTCTAGCGTCAAATCTTTTTCCCGGAGCAATCTTTCTTTGAGCTCATTATCCGGGATTCCACAAACTATTTTGTCTCTGACTAGTGAGTCTCTCAAATCTCCAAAGTCATAGGACTTGCACAGTGTGTGAAGCTCAACAAAATCTTGGTCAAAACTAACACCTTGTTTCTGTTCTCAGGGAAAGAATTTCTATCTCTCAAATGTGATGTTTTTATTTGGGACTCAGAGAGTCCAATGTCAAAGCTGCCTCATCAATTTGAAAGCTGTTGTAGATGTTCCAAAGCATCTTTGCCAATTACATGTGGAAAGATAGACGCTTTCAATTTTCACTCTGCCCCGCTTGCTCTGCTCACCGCTAAATATATATTGAATCACTGTTTGAAGCGTTTCCAGTTATCAGCTCGATTGTTGGTAAACTGCATACCTGGTGAGGACTTAGGCTATCCACTGAGGGGATTTTTAAGCTCTCACCTCAATTTCTTGATGAACTTTAAGACAGCGTGTTCTCTTGCCAGCAGCTTCTCAACATCAGGGCCTAGCGTCTCTTTCTTAGTCGCTCATGATATTCAGTTATGCTTCATACTTAGACCTCACGCCGACTTCTGGCACCATGTTATGTTTGTTTTTTAACACAGACGAACATGCTAGAACTATTTTATTTACAGAATGGCTTCAACTCGACCACATTTTAATCCAGACACTGTAGCTCACAGTAGCATGTGAGACCATTCATCAGGCCTGGCAAGGAAGGGAGAAGAAGCCAGAATTAAAAGGTGGAGGGGAAGGAGAGGAGGACAAGCTAGAAGGTAGCAGGTGAAGCCAGCCAGGTGGGTGGTGGAGGTGGGATGACTTAAGAAGCTGGGAGGTGATAAGTGAAAAAGACAAAGGGTTGGGGAAGAAGGAATCTGACAGGAGAGGAGAGTGGATCATGGAAGAAAGGTAAGAAGGAGGGGCACCATGGGAGGTGATAGGCAGGTGAGGAGAAACAGTAAGAAGCCACAGTGGGGAAATGAAGAAGAAGGAAGGGCGAGGGCAAGTCTAGATAACTTCCAACCTGGTGGCGTGAACATTGATCTCTCTAACCTCCGGTAATTTTTTTCCATTCTTCCATTTACTTACTAGCATTTTACTTACTAGTGAAGGCATTTTACTTACTTGGGGTAAAAGAGAGGCAAGACTGCGCAGGAGTGTGCATCAGCCAGTAGAGCGGGAAAAGTTTAAAAAGAAGACCGCCATATCCAACAGGCAGCATTCGGAGCTGGCAGCGGAGTGCGAGGGTAGCAGAGTGAGAGGGCCTTGGCTCAACGGGCTTAGGCGGTAACGGGACGAGGCGAGATAGATATACTTGTGTTAATTGCGGAAAGGAAGTATGTGTGTGAGGCCAGTTTTCTATGCTCAGTGTCAGTTGTAGGAAGTCCTGGAGTCTCCCAGCCTCCCGGACGGCCATATCTGCACCCGGTGTGTCGAGCTGCAGCTCCTAAGGGACCGCGTTAGGGAACTGGAGATGCAGCTCAATGACCTTCGTCTGGTCAGGGAGAGTGAGGAGGTGATAGAAAGGAGTTATAGGCAGGTGGTCACACCGGGGCCACGGGAGACAGACAAGTGGGTAACAGTCAGGAGAGGGAAGGGGAAGAGTCAGGTACTAGAGAGCACCCCTGTAGCTGTAAGTACTCCTGTCTGAGTACTGTTGGAGGGGACAGCCTACCTGGGGGAAGTAACAGTGGCCGTGCCTCTGGCACAGAGTCCGGCCCTGTGTCCCAGAAGGGTAGGGAAAGGAAGAGGAAGGCAGTAGTGATAGGGGACTCTATAGTTAGGGGGTCAGACAGGCGATTCTGTGGACACAGGAAAGAAACTCAGATGGTAGTTTGCCTCCCAGATGCCAGGGTCCGGGATGTTTCAGATTGCATCCACTATATCCTGCAGTGGAAAGGAGAACAGCCAGAGGTCATGGTACATGTTGGTACCCATGAAATAGGTAGGAAAAGGGAAGAGGTCCTGAAAACAGACTACAGGGAGTTAGGAAGGAAGTTGAGAAGCAGGACCGCAAAAGTAGTAATCTTGGAATTACTGCCTGTGCCACGTGACAGTGAGTATAGGAATAGAATGAGGTGAAGGATAAATGCCTGGCTGAGGGATTGGAGCAGGGGGCAGGGATTCAGATTTCTGAATCATTGGGATCTCCTTTGGGGCAGGTGTGACCTGTACAAAAAGGATGGGTTGCACTTGAATCCCAGGAGGACCAATATCTTGGCGGGGAGGTTTGCTAAGGATACTGGGGAGAATTTAAACTAGAATTGTTGAGTGGTGGGAACCGAACTGAAGAGACTGGGGAAGAAGCAAACACGAGGTAATCTGCAGATGCTGGAATTTCAAGTAACACATATAAAAGTTGCTGATGAACGCAACAGGCCAGGCAGCATCTGAAGGAAGAAGTACAGTCGACGTTTCGGGTCCAGACCCTTCGTCAGGACTAACTGAAAGAAGAGCTAGTAAAAGATTTGAAAGTGGGAGGGGGAGGGGAAGATCCAAAATGATAGGAGAAGATAGAAGGGGGAGGGATGGAGCCAAGAGCTGGACAGTTGATTGGCAAAAGGGATTTGAGAGGGCCGTGGGACAGGAGGCCCAGGGAGAAAGTAAAGGGGGGGTAACCCAAAAGATGGGCAAGAGGTATAGTGAGGGGGACAAAGGGAGAAAAAGAATGTGTGTGTATAAATAAATAACGGATGGGGTAAGAGGGGGAGGTGGGGCATTAGCGGAAGTTTGAGAAGTCGATGTTCATGCCATCAGGTTGGAGGCTACCCAGACGGAATATAAGGTGTTGTTCCTCCGACCTGAATGTGGCTTCATCTTTACAGTAGAGGAGGCCGTGGATAGACATATCAGAACGGGAATGGGACGTGGAATTAAAATGTTAGGCCACTGGGAGACGTGGAATTAAAATGTGTGGCTATCTGGACTATTCCTTTTCTCACCCAGTCTCTTGCAAAAATGCCATCCCCTTCTCGCAATTCCTCTGTCTCTGCCGCATCTGCTCTCAGGATAAGGCTTTTCATTCCACGATGAAGGAGATGTTCTCCTTTTTTAAAGAAAGGGGCTTCCCTTCCTCCACCATCAACTCTGCTCTCAAACGCATCTCCCCCATTTCCCGCACATCTGCTCTCACTCCATCCTCCCGCCATCCCACTAGGAATAGGGTTCCCCTTGTCTTCACCTACCACCCCACCAGCCTCTGGGTCCAACATATAATTCTCCATAACTTCTGCCGCCTCCAATGGGATCCCACCACCAAGCACATCTTTCCCTCCCCGCCCCCCCGCTTTCCACTGGGATCGCTCCCTACGCGACTCCCTTGTCCAGTCGTTCCCCCCCATCCCTCCCCACCGATCTCCCTCTTGGCACCTATCCTTGTAGCGGAACAAGTGCTACACATACTCTTATACTTCTTCCCTCACTCCCATTCAGGGCCCCAGACAGTCCATCCAGGTGAGGCGACACATCACCTGTGAGTCGGCTGGGGTGATATACTGATCCGGTGCTCCCGATGTGGCCTCCTATATGTTGGCGAGACTCGATGCAGACTGGGAGATCATTTCGCTGAACACCTACGCTCTGTCCGCCAGAGAAAGCAGGATCTCCCAGTGTCCACACATTTTAATTCCACGTCCCATTCCCAGTCTATCCACGGCCTCCTCTACTGTATAGATGAAGCCACACTCAGGTTGGAGGAACAACACCTTATATTCTGTCTGGGTAGCCTCCAACCTGATGGCATGAACATTGACTTCTCAAACTTCTGCTAATGCCCCACCTCTCCCTTGTACCCCATCCATTATTTATTTATATACACACATTCTTTTTCTCTCTCTCCTTTTTCTCCCTCTGTCCCCCTCACTATACCTCTTGCCCATTCTCTGGGTTACCCCCCCCCCCACTTTTCTTTCTCCCTAGGCCTCCTGTCCCATGATCCTCTCAAATCTCTTTGCCAATCACCTGTCCAGCTCTTGGCTCCATCCCTCCCCCTCCTGTCTTCTCCTATCATTTTGGATCTCCCCCTCCCCCTACCACTTTCAAATCTCTTACTAGCTCTTCCTTCAGTTAGTCCTGACGAAGGGTCTCGACCTGAAACGTTGACTGTACCTCTTCCTTCAGATGCTGCCTAGCCTGCTGCGTTCACCAGCAACTTTTATGTGTGAGACTGGGGAAGAGGCGGTTGGCTCACAAATAGAGAACGCTTGGAGACAGTGTGTGAGGGAGGATAGGCAGGTGATAGAAAAGGGACGTGCTCAGACCAACGGTTTGAGATGTGTCTATTTTAATGCAAGGAGCATTGTGAACAAAGCAGATGCTCTTAGAGCGTGGATCAGTACTTGGAGCTATGATGTGGTGGCCATTACAGAGACTTGGATCGCTCAGGGACAGGAATGGTTACTTCAAGTGCTGGGTTTTAGATGTTTCAGAAAGTACAGGGAGGGAGGCAAAAGAGGTGGGGGCGTGGCACTGTTGATCAGAGATAGTATCAGGGCTGCAGAAAAGGTGGACGTCATGGAGGGATTGTCTACGGAGTCTCTGTGGGTGGAGGTTAGGAACAGGAAGGGGTCAATAACTCTACTGTGTGTTTTTTATAGGCTGCCCAATAGTAACAGGGATATTAAGGAGCAGATAGGGAAACATATCCCGGAAAGGTGTAATAATAACAGAGTTGTCATGGTGGGAGATTTTAATTTCCCAAATATCGATTGGCATATCCCTAGGTCAAGGGATTTAAATGGGGTGGAGTTTGTTAGGTGTGCTCAGGGAGGTTTTTTGACACAATATGTAGATAAGCCTACAAGAGGAGAGGCTGTACTCGATTTGGTATTAGGAAATGAACCTGGTCAGGTGTCAAGATCTCTCAGTGGGAGAGCATTTTGGAGATAGTGATCATAATTCTATCTCCTTTACAAGAGCATTGGAGAGAGATAGAAGCAGACAAGTTAGAAAAACATTTAATTGGAGTGAGGGGAATTATGAGGCAGGAACTTGGAAGCTTAAACTGGGAACAGATGTTCTCAGGGAAAGGTACGGAAGAAATGTGGCGAATGTTCAGGAGATATTTGTGTGGAGTTTAGCATAGGTATGATCCAACAAGACAGGGAAGTTATGGTAGGGTACAGGAACCGTAGTGTACAAAAGCTGTAGTAAATCTAGTCAAGAAGAAAAGAAAAGCTTACGAAAGGCTTAGAGAGCTAGGTAATGTTAGAGATCTAGAAGATTTAAGGCTAACAGGAAGGAGCTTAAGAAGGAAATTAGGAGAGCCAGAAGGGGCCATGAGAAGGCCTTGGCAGACAAGATTAAGGAAACCCCAAGGCATTCTACGTGAAGAGCAAGAGGATAAGATGTGAAAGAACAGGACCTATCAAGTGTGATGGTGGGAAAATGTGTATGAAACCGGAGGAAATAGCTATGGAAAAGGATCTTGGTGATTGTAGTGATGACTTGCAGCGGACTGAAAAGCTTGAGCATGTAGATATTAAGAAAGAGGATGTGCTGGAGCTTTTGGAAAGCATCAAGTTAGATAAGTTGCCGGGACTGGATGAGATGTACTCCCGGTTACTGTGGGAGGCAAGGGAGGAGATCGCTGAGCCTCTGGCGATGATCTTTGCATCATCAATGAGGACAGGAGAGTTTCCGGAGGATTGGAGGGCTGCAGATGTTGTTCCCTTATTCAAGAAAGGGAGTAGAGATAGCCCAGGAAATTATAGGCCAGTGAGTCTTACTTCAGTTGTTGGTAAGTTGATGGAGAAGATCCTGAGAGGCAGGATTTATGAACATTTGGAGAGGTATAATATGATTACGAATAGTCAGCATGGCTTTGTCAAAGGCAGGTTGTTCCTTATGAGCCTGATTGAATTTCTTGAGGATGTGACTAAACATATTGATGAAGGAAAAGCAGTAGATGTAGTGTGCATGGATAGCAACAAAACATTTGATAAGGTACTCTATGCAAGGCTTATTGAGAAAGTAAGGAAGCATGGGATCCAAGGGGACATTGCTTTGTGGATCCAAAACTGGCTTGCCCACAGAAGGCAAAGAATGTTCGTAGACGGGTCATATTCTGCATGGGGGTCGATGACCAGTGGTGTGTCTCAGAGATCTGTTCTGGGACCCCTACTCTTCATGATTTTTATAAATGACCTGGATGAGGAAGTGGAGGGATGGGTTAGTAAATTTGTTGATGACACAAAAGGTGTTGTGGATAGTTTCGAGGGCAGAGGTTACAGCTGGACATTGATAGGATGCAAAACTGGACTGAGAGGTGGCAGATGGAGTTCAACCCAGATAACTGTGAGGTGGTTCATTTTGATAAGTCAAATATGATGGTGGAATATCGTATTAATGGTAAGATTCTTGGCAGTGTGGAGGATCAGAGGGATCTTGGGGTCCGAGTCCATAGGACGCTCAAAGCAGCTGCGCAGGTTGACTCTGCGGTTAAGAAGGCATATGGTAAATTGGCCTTCATCAATCGTGGAATTGAATTTAGGAACCGAGAGGTAATGTTGCAGCTATATAGGACCCTGGTCAGATCCCACTTGGAGTACTGTGCTCAGTTCTGGTCATCTCACTACAGGAAGGATGTGGAAACCATAGAAAGGGTGCAGAGGAGAATTAGAAGAATGTTTCCTGAGTTGGGGGGCATGCCTTATGAAGACAGGTTGAGTGAACTTGGCCTTTTCTCCTTGGAGCAACGGAGGACGAGAGGTGACCTGATAGAGGTGTATAAGATGATGAGAGGCATTGATCGTGTGGATAGTCAGAGGCTTTTTCCCATGGCTGAAATGGCTGCCACAAGAGGGCACAGGTTTATGGTTTATGTTACTTTGGAGTAGGTACATGAGGAGATATCAGGGGTAAGTTTTTTATGCAAAGAGTGGTGAGTGCATGGAATGGGCTGCTGGCAACTGTAGTGGAGGCGGATATGATAGGGCCTTTTAAGAGACTCCTGGCTAGGTACATGGAGCTTAGGAAAATGGAGGGCTATGTGTAACGTTAGTAATTTCTAAGGTAGGGACATGTTCGGCACAAGTTTGTGGACTGAAGGGCCTGTATTGTGCTGTAGGTTTTCTTTGTTTCTGTGTTTTTCCTCTTATCATTTCCCCTCTCTAGCCTCTTACCTCTTTTCCTCACCTTCCTATCACCTCCCTCCAGTGCCCCTCCTCCTTCCCCTTCTCCCATGATCCACTTCCCTCTCCTATCACGTTCCTTCTTCTCCACCAATCACCTTCCAGCTTCTTACTTCATCTCCCCTCCCCCACCACCTGGCTTCACCTATCGCTTTCTAGCTTGTCCTCCTCCCTCCCTCCACCTTCTTGTTCTGGCATCTTCTCCATTCCTTTCTACTCCTGATGAGGGGCCTCAGCCTGAAATGTTGACCATTTATTCATTTCCGTAGATGAGTTCAGACAGTGTTTTGTGTGTGTGTGTTACCGCGTGATTACGTCCACTTTAAGAACTCCAGTTGTTCAAGAATGTGGTTCATGGCACTTTCTCAAGGGCACTGAGGGGCAAGGAAGAAACACTGTGTGATGCATGGATGGCAAAAATGAGCATAAAATGTCATTGGATGAGAAATTCCAAGGATTTCACCCAATGATAGTGATGGAATAACAATATACTGTACATCCAAGTCATGACAGTGTTTGACTTGAGAGGAACTTTCAAATGCAATACTTTTCATTTTCCTGCGTGAATGAGGTGCTAACATCTCTCAGAATGCTCAACATCATCCAGGTCAAAGCAGTCTACTTGATTGGTTCCTCATCATCCATCCTAACACATTAGATTAGATAAACCTTATTTGTCATATATACATCGAGGCATACAGTGCAATACTCCATTTGCATCAAATCAAATCAGTGAAGATTGTGCTGGGTAGCTCTGAAGTGTCACTATACTTCCAGTGCCAACATAACATGCCTACAACTCTAACTCTAACCGTGTGCCTTTGGATTGTGAGAAGCAACTGAAGCATTCACAGGAAAGCAAGGTGGTCACGTGGAGAACATGCAAACCCTTTACAGACAGCGGCGGAACTGAACTTACATTGCTGGTAATAGCATTAAGCTAACCACCATACCACTGGGCCATCCCTTATACTACAGTGCAGTACCGGGTGTTGTTTTCTAACCTTTCATAGATTTGGGAGGTGATCCTGAAGACATTTTGGTCAATTATTGGCGTACATTTTGTAAAATGCTGCAGTTATGGTGTCCAATGCATATTTTTGAGGCCTGCTTTTCCTAGCTTTTGGTGAGCTTCTTAAGTACTGTTGCAGCAGTAAGGGAATCGTTCGAATTTCCTTTCATATAAACAGTGCAAAGGCTTTGCATAATAAGCAAATGAGACATTCAATACAGGATAGTGGCTCCTTATCTCCTCTGGTGGCCAGAGTACACGTGTGTCTGGACTGGTTACATCTAGGGTCAATGATAATCCTTGCCCTCAGTACACTGCTGGTGAGGCCTTGACTTTTGTACTGTCAAGTGGAGTGTTCAGTCTCCCTCATACAAGAAATGGTCATTGCCTGGCAGTTCTGTGTGACTTGCCATTTATCATGCCACATTTAAACAATGTCCTGGCCTTGCTGCAACTCTGAGGAGCAACAAATAAAATGAAACATTTTGCAGTTAACAGTGAATATCTCTGATTCTGACTATACGATGGATGGAGAATTCGTTGATGTTGCAACAGAAGCCGTTTGCAACTGTTCAGTGTAGTCCTGGTACTGAGATGATGGCACCTGCCTACACATAGCTTTGGATGCACCTGCCGAGAGATGAATGGACGTGGCTTTAGTCTATGGTAATCTTCCTTTTGATTTTCCCTTCTAGGAACTGAGTAACTACTCAGTGTTCAGCCTAAAAATATAGATAAGTCAGCAAAGTCACTAAATAAGGAGTTTCACGTGTTTATATGAGCTACACTAAACTTTGACTGTCAGCACATAAGCTCTCAAGGTGATGCATTATAAGGCTACCTTTTTTAATTGGGGAAGTGAATAATGACAACAAGAGCTAGAATCTGAACGTCTCATGGAATCACGAACATAGTTGAACTGGCGTCATGTATGCACCTTCAGTAAATATACAATGCAATAATCAGTGGTTGCAAAAGATTTTTTCCCTCTAATCTGCAGGATCTGTGAGCTAATAATAGCATAATGTTGGTAACAAAGAATTTCGAATTGTGGGACTAATATTGCACCTCCCTATACAATGAAGTTTGATAAGACCTTAACAGATGTGGAATTAAAATGGACAAAGAGTGAAATGACAGAAAAAGCATTAGGTTAACTGAAAGTTAAAAAAAAAACAAAGAATGGTAGAAAGTGTATATCTCACTCTCTTTAAAATGCTGTAAAGTAATCATTCAAACCCACAAAGAACAGGAGATGCTGAAAATCTGAAATAAAGTATTGTGGCAGTCTGACTGGTTGGGGTGTGGTCAACAGCCCGGCCCAGCATTCCTAATGACCAGCACTATTTATTGTTCTTGTGTTAAAGTGCTTTTGTGAGGTTATGGTGGGATGTTCAAATTCATTTATTGTTATATTTTAGTTTGGGTTATACAGTTATTCACGTGTGTGTTTGTAGGCCACCCTGACTGTAACTCGGGTGTGTAATAATCACCAGTGCCATGCCACCGCACAGCACAGCCAATGGGAAATGCCGAGCAGGCAGTGCTGCCTGAGACCTCCAGCAGAATCCTTCCATTGTGTCCTCTCCGGATGGGCCGTTTGGGTAAAGAGCAAGACTGATATGTGGACGGTGTGGTGGAGGGCAACATAAGCTGTGCATTGGTGGACACGGGGTCAGCCATCTCCATCGTCCTTCTGAGTGTCCTTCCCAACACGGACCAGCCAGACGTGGACAATGGTGGCGGTCCATCTGGCTCTGGTCACCGGCGAGTGTGCGGCGATGAGAGGGAAGAGGTGGCTACACACCACAGAGGAGCTTTAGGTGTGGCTGGCCAACGTCTGGGAGTCCTGTGTCATTGGCCTGGGCCTGCTGTCCCACTGGGGGGCCCGCGTGGATCTGTCAGGGCTTTACACCAGCTCAGGGCTGAAGCCGTGGCTCTCCGGTAGGGCAGCCTCAGAAAGTGGGCTCGGCGAGGGCAACCGCCACCAGCCTCACTGCGGCTCGGCGGCGTGCAGCACGCCTCACAGCGGCCAAACACAACGCAAGCGGCAATGGCGGCGCTTCAGGTGGCAGTCAGCGACAAGTTAGGCCATCTCACCATTGACCAGCAGCTGCTCAGAGAGCAAATGAGTGATCCCGTGCCAGCCCAGGAAAAGGGGATGGCGGCTGGAGTGGACAGAGGTGTCCTCCCTGGATCCAGAGACCACAACCCTATACGTGCAGTGGGGAACACTGCAGATGCGGGACGGGTTGCTGGTCCGGCAGTGGCCGCTTTCCAACAATGACAGACCTCTTATGCAACTGGTGGTGTCCCTGGGGCTCTGCGCCATGGTTCTGTGGTCGTGGACGGGCTGGTGGGGACCGGCCATTTCAAAGTCGCAAAGACATTGGGCAACTGCACCAGTGCTTCCATTGGCCTGGGTGCAGGCAGGATCTGATGCTCGCATGTCCCAGATGGGGCCAGACCATCGGACTAGGGCATCAATGGGGGCCCCAGTATGGGTCTACAGCCCCCACCCAGAAGAAGGGACTATTCCCCAAGCTTGGAAGCCGCTGGATGGATCCGGGACAGGTGTTCGACTGCATCTCTGATGGGTCCGGTTGCCTGAGTGGTGGAAGGTAGTCGTGCCGCACCAGGACCAGCTGGCACCGTATCGGCCCTCAGCCACCACTGGCACAGTGAGGCTGAAGGAAGGAAGTGGTACTCTGGATGCCCTGCCTCTTACCTCACCAAGCAACGCCTCCCACAGGGAGCTTCAGACACTCCGTGGTGCCCCAAGTGGCAGCGCTAACACTCCCGGGATTCCTGGACCTTGTTGTGGACTCTGGGTTTGCCGGAGGGTGGCCGACACCTCAGGTGGGGGCAGTGTGGCCTGCGCTATTTATTGCTCTCTTTTTAAAATGCTTTCGTAGGAATATGGTAGAATGTTCAAGTTCATTTATCGTTACATTTTACGGTTCTTTGCATGTGTGTTTTGTGGGTCACCCTGATTGTATCCGGGGTGTCTGATAATCACCTCCCTGTCCGTATGTGACTGAGTGGATGCTCTCCCTGGGTCATTGCGCACAGTCTGTTTTTGTGCTTGTAACAATAAAAACAGCTATTGAATTAAACAAGCTTTTCTTGTCTGTCCTCATGGACCAAATGCTTGCCACAGTATGAAGATGAATTGAATTGAATAGACTTTATCTTACGTCTTTCAAATACATGAGGAGTAAAAATCTTTCTGTTACATCTACGTCTCAATGTTCAATGTGCAATTTATAGTAATTTATAATAAATAGTATGTATAACAGGACAGTCAATATAATATAGATATACAGTTGTTGTCAGCATGAGTTAATCAGTCTGATGGCCTGGTGGAGGAAGCTGTTCCGGAGCCTGCTGGTCCGGCCTTTTATGCTGTGGTACCATTTCCCAGAAGGTAGCAGCTGGAACAGTTTGTGGTTGGAGTGACTTGGGTCCCCAATGATCCTTCGGGCCCTTTATACACACCTGTCTTTGTAAGTGTCCTGAATCGTGGGAAGTTCACATCTACAGATACGCTGGGCTGTCTGCACCACTATCTGCAGGGTCCTGAGATTGAGGGAAGTACAGTTCCATACCAGACAGTGATGCAGCCTTCATACCAAACTTCTTCAACTATCTGAGGAGAAAGAGGTGCTATTGTGCCTTTTTCACCACACAGCTGGTATGTATAGACCACATTAGATCCTCGGTGATGTTTATGCCGAGGAACTTACAGCTGTTCACCCTCTCAACCCCAGATCCATTGACATCAATAGAGGTTAGCCTGTCTCCATTCCTCCAGTAGTCCACAACCAGCTTTTTTGTTTTAGCGACATTGAGGGAGAGATTGTTTTCTCAACACCACTGTGTCAGGGTGATGACTTCTCCTCTGCAGGCTGACTCATTATTATTTGAGATTAGGCCAATCAGTGTAGTATTGTCAACAGATTTAATTAGCAGATTGGAGCTGTGGGTGGTGATACGCTCATGGGTATACAGAGAGTAAAGGAGGGGGTTTACGACACCACCCTGAGGGGTACCTGTGTTGAGGGTCGGAGGGGCAGGGTTGAGGGAGCCCACTCTTACCACCTGCTGGTGATCTGACAGGAAGTCCAGGATCCAACTACACAAGGCAGGGTGAAGGCTGAGATCTCTAAGCTTCTTGTCGAGCCTGGAGGGAATTATGGTGTTGAATGCTGAACTGTAGCCCAAGAACAGCATTCTCACATAAGCATCCCTCTTCTCCAGATATGTAAGAACAGTGAGTAGAGCAGTGGCTATTGCATCATCTGTCAATTGGTTGTGTCGGTAGGTGAATTGTAGGGGTCCAGTGTGGGTGGTAGCAAGCTACAGATGTAGTCCTTGACCAGCCTCTCAAAGCATTTGCTTATTATTGAGGTGAGTGTGACAGGACGCCAGTCATTCAGACATGTTACCTTGGTCTTTTTAGCTACAAAAACAACGCTGGATGCTTTGAAGCAGTAGGGTGCTCTACACTGGGAGAGGGAGAGATTAAAAATGTCTGTAGACACACCTGCCAGTTGTGCCACGCACATCCAGAGTACCCGCCCTGGGATGTCGCCTGGTCCTGCAGCCTTGCGACTGTCCACTCATTGGAAACACCTGCGTACTTCAGGTTCAGCAATGACCAAGCTGCAGGTCGCACCAGCTGCTCTCCTGAGGGGTTCAGTGTTGGCGACATCAAATCGAGCGTAAGAAAAGATTTAGCTCATCTGGGAGAGAGGCAGCAATGTTGGAAACTCCACTGCGTTTAGTTTTAAAGTCTGCGATGGTGTGCAGCCATAAGCTGCATGTGTTGGTGGAGAGCTGTGTCTGGATCTTGTCCCTGTATTGTCATTTCACTGCCTTGATGACTTTGCACAGTTTGTAGCTGCATCCCTTGAGTTCCTGTTGGTCACCGGCAACCTAAGTTCTGTGTCGTGCAGTAAGTGCTGCTCGCATGGAACTGTTGATTCAGGGTTTCTGGTTTGGATAGACCCTAACTGATTTCTGGGGGACAACATCCTCGATGCACTTCCAGATGAAACTTGTTCAGATGTGACCCCCTTCCATGAACTCGGAGACATCCTCATCATGGAAGACATTCCAGTTGACGTCATCAAAGCAGTCCTGTAGCACGGAGGCTGATTGGTTGGACCAACAGTGGATGGTTTAATTATGGCCTCCTCTTGTTTCAGTTTCTGCCTGCACCTCGGCAGCAGCAAGCTGGAGGAGTGATCAGACTTTCCAAATGGCTGGCAGAGGAGCGCTTTAAAAGCGTTGTGGAAGGGACAGCAGCAGTGATCGAGTATGCTATCTCCCCGTGTGCTCACCTGGACGTGTTCACAAAACTTCGGAGAGACTTGAAATACTCACCTATGGAAAAAGAAACTGAGTTAATTTTAGTTTAGAGAACCTCTGTCAGAGCAGACAGTTCTGATGAAGTGAACCAGGCCTGAATCATTCATTCTGCCTTTTTTCCACAGATACTGCCAGACCTGCTGAGAGTTCCCAGCATTTTCTGTTTAAGTGCTGTTTGACCAATGCCTTATAAAGCCTCAGCATTACATCCTTGCTTTTAAGTTCTAGTGCTCTCAAAATGAATGCTAACATTACATTTGCTCACTTTCCATTGATCAACCCTGCAGTTCAACCTTAAGGGAATCCTACACAGGGAATCCTAAGTCTCATTGCTCCACTGATTTCTGAACTTGCTCTCTGTTTAGAAAATGGTCTACACTATATTTTATCTGACATTTCTTTGTCCATTCTCCTAATCTGTCTAAGTCATTCTGCAGATTCTTTTGTTCTTCAACACTACCAGCCCCTCCACTTATCTTCATATTGTCTGCAAACCTGGCCACAAAGCCATCAATTCCATCATCCAAATCATTCATATATAATGTGATAAGAAGCATTCCCGACACTGACCCTTGCAGAACGCCAACCAGTCACTGGTAGGCAACCAGAAAAGACCATAAGACCATAAGACATAGGAGTAGAATTAGGCCATTTGGCCCATCGAGTCTGCTCCACCATTTCATCATGGCTGATCTATTTTCCTTCTCAGCTCCAGTCTCCTGCTTTCTTTCTGTATCCCCTCAATCCATCAACCTCTGTCTTAAGTATACATGAAGACTTGGCCTCCACAGCTGCCTGTGAAAAGGCCCCCTTTATTCCTGCTGTTTGCCTCCTGCCAGTCAGCCAATGTTTTATTGATGCCAGAGCTACTGATAGTGAAGGATTCATGCCATGCATTCCATGTGGCATGTTTTTTTTTGCAATACACACATGAGATCCATATTAACTTTTTATTTAAGATACATAGTAGGTGTAACATTTATTTGAAGAATTTTATTATTCTATTTTATTATCTGTGGGTGATTTCTTCAAAATGAATGCCACCTTTGAGCCCAAAGAAGCAGAATATTTAATCTTCAGGTTCCGTGAATTTTACATTAACATCATTCTATTGTTCTAAAGTGGATTGCCCTTACAAGTGTAGAAGAGTATAAAACTATATTATAAATCACATGAAATGATATCAAGCACAATGGTTATCAGAGTTAAAATGCATAACTTGTACTCAAGCTTTCTACAAAAAGGGCTATGTCATGTATGCTTGGCACTCCAGAATGAGATTTCGGTACTATTGAAGGTGCACTTTGCCAAGACAAATCACTTTCAATTATTAAAAATGCTAAATGCTCATTGTGGTTCACAGAATAAGTGGATTGCCTGCAGGTAAGCTTTTTAAATCAAAGTCAGTTTTAGGCCTCATTTAAACAGTGCAGCTCTTCAATAATACCAAATCCATTTAAATAGTCCAGGAAATTTCAGCAATGAAACACAGCGTGACAATGTAGGAATATATTATGATTGATGTAACAGCTGCTGCCACAGGAAGAAGATAGAGGAGGAGGCTATATCCTTTCCTGTCAGTTTATCTGTCCCTCTGGAGTTTCTTGACTTTTGCTGAAGATAAGTTGGACATAGATTTAGACTAAGTAGACAAATGACAGTTAATCTATGTTCTGACTTGTGGGAGAATTTAGAATAGTAGTCAGTAGTTAGTACAACCTTGCTTTAACTGTACATTTGACATCTGCCTTCATAGTTTTCACCATAAGCCATTTCTCACTCCATGTTTGGACATTCTCCTCCAGGTAATTCATTGCATGCGGTTATCTGCTGATTAACCTGGGGACATAAGATCAAAGTCTTTGTGTCATTGGGCCTTTCTGTTTATCGAAGGAGATTATAAGTTTACTGATCTTTTACTTAATATGCACTTGACATTTGGAATTACAAGATATGAGTTCCTTTGGAGTGGACCTTACAAGCCTTATCTTCAGACGAGGGAGCTGTAGAGAATTACTCCAATAAAAATACATTAAAATATTTCATGAAATATTGAAACAACTATGTTTTGGGAGAATAATTCAGCACAACAATTAATAGTCAGTGATTGCACCTTTTAAAATGTTAAGTGTGATTAGTTTGTTCATTCAAAACTCATCCATCATAGTAAAGTAAGATTGTTATTTCTGTACTCATAGACTAATCATTTTTGAGCTGCCAATTTTAATTTTATTTTTTCTCTGATGGATTTAAATAATACAATTGCTTCCAATCTCCCTTTGCCAGGATTCTGATCTTGGACGTAACCACCCCCAAGGGATTCTGCTCATTTGCCCTTTCCTAAATTCTATTTTAATGTCCCAAGCTTCTTTTCCTTTTTCGCTCTACCCTTATCCTGACCCTCACCATCTCTTTGGCGCCTGACATCTCTTATAGCTGAAGGTTGTCCTAGACTTTAAAATTTTACAAGTGTTCCTTTGGACAATGCACATGATAGCATTCCTAAGGGATTAGTATTCTCTCTGTTGTCAGGCAGCAGTTGTGAGCCTAATGTTGTTGCACTGAAAGATGAGGCCAGGAACTAAGTGGGAGAGAGGAGCTGAAATTTTGCTTAATTAAAACATGTTGTCAGTGCAACTGTTAATCAGATATTAACAAATCATTGAAATGGACCTTCACTCTCCAACTCTTGCACATTCTTGTGTGCTTTCTTTTCGAATCTGCATTGGTTATATTTTGCTGAACAGTATAACTAATGCAGTCTGCAAGATTTGAAATATCAAGTTATATGGGTATTATATGCTTTGTTTGAATGGGAGAACATGAGAAACTGCAATGATATTTCTTAAAGGAGAGGAAATAAAAAGAGAAATTCAACTATAGCAATCAAAATTATGAAGTTTTTTTTCCATCTAATTGATAAGAAGCTGCTTCCAATGATTGTTAGCCGGAGGACACATTTTTAAGATAACCAGTAACACATATCAGCAACAGGACAAGAAGACTTTTTTACCTGCAGGCAAATGGTGTTACTATGTTATCACATTATATTATTGTTGAGCTACATTAGTAACATCCCTTTTGGGAACAATGCGCACATTCTTTCGGATTGTGTATAGTTCTGAGCATGCCCAAAATGGCAATAAAAGAGCTGCAGCCATTGCTTATACAGTGTTCAAGAGTCAGTAAACTTCATTCCAAATTTAGTTTATAGATTGTAGTTATGACCTAGTTTGTAAGGGAATGGTGTGGGATTAAGAGGAAGTGAGTCAAAATACATTGCTCTCAGCGAGACTATTTAGACAAGATGAGCTAGGCATAGTAAAATTCCATGATCTAATCTGCAAGATACAATTAACAATGATTAAAACTAATTATAAAGTACAGAGGAGGTGGAGAGAATCCTTTTAGTACTTAAAACACACAAGAAACCACATTAACTATGTTAATATGTGGCCCTCTGGACCGCAGCCTGTGTGAGGCCAGTTAATTTTAACAACATTGCCAATCATTGGATAGGAGATATAGTAGCCTGAAGTCCCACACCACCAGGTTTAAGAACAACTTCTTCCATTTATTTATTCAGTTCTTGAACCAACCAGCAAAATCCTAATCACAGCAGTTTAAAATGAAAGTTGTTTTTTTTTGCTTTTCATTGTTTTTTGTAAATATCATATCTTGTTTTTGTTTATTTTATGTTTTTCTTATGAATGCTGTTTATAGAACACAAAACAGGACAACACAGGAACTATGTGATGTTATGAGCCTTTGATACTGCTGCAAGGAAGTATTTCATTACAACTGTGCATACTGAACATATACATGTGCATGTGACAATAAAACTTGACTTTGGCTTTGACTATATTGGATTGTAGCTAAGGCGAGATTCCACAAACTCTTACAGGATTTGCTGGTGTGGATGCGGGGAACTCCAGAACCAGTCACAAGCCATTCATGACTATGATCAGGATTACTTGCTTCACTCAGATAATGGTGAATTGTAGTATTTCAAAAGGCTGTTGAGGCCCAGTCATTAAGTTAATTCGATACAAAGTTCAATAAATTTCTGGATATTAAAGAACTCAAAGGAGACGGACATACTGCAGGAAAGTAGCAAAAGGTTGGGCACGATCTTGGTGAAATGCAAATAGTTTGCTCCCTGCACCCAATTCTTAACTAGGGCTTCTTGTGAACATGCATTCTCTATCACGTAAAATAGCATGGGAAATAGGTAGTTGGGAATCGCTGCCTCTCCAAGTTCCCTGACCATCCTGACTTTAAAAGATATGTCATGATACTTTATCATTGCAGCTCCCTTGTTTAACAGCACTGGTAACTATCAAACATACTGTCTGCAGAATATTGTGAAAATGGCTTATATCACCTTCTCAAGGACAATTAGTGATAGGCAATGAATTCTAACCTTACCATTGACTCTTACATCCTACGAATGAATAAAAATGAACAACTTAATCAAATTTCATGATCAGAATGACAAACCGCAAAGGTGTTCATTCCACTGCAACGTGGTTTAGCTCTCGCTTGGTTCTCACAATATATCTCCCATTGCTACTTTAAAGAAAAGTCTAATCTGCTGATATTTCTCAGAAAAGAAACATTTTCAACCACTAATTCAAAAGCACTAACAACAAGTACCTTGACAGAAAACAATCTTTTTATGTACTTCTAAATATCCCTGCATTTTGTCAACATTATGGTTCCTGGACCATTGTAACTGCTCTCGGCAGACAGAAACTTAAGGAGGATTGAATATCTCCAGAGTAAAGAAATGGGACAATCACACTGAATATGCGAATACAGTGACATCAACAAAACTCTCCCTGCAAAATCCTCAGAAGTAGTTTGACAAGATGTGAATATAAAATTAGTAATCCTAAGGGCATACACAATCTTCTGTACCTGTCAAATGGAATAGTAAATATACTGTAGTAGCACGGGAACATATTCTGCACCAGAATTCTGAAACACAAGTCTGGCAATTATTACCTAATAATAGACATGTCATAACCACTTTGGTACAGATTTTATTTTTGATAGTCTTGTTAATGAACACCAGACTTAAAACCAATTGATTACTAAAGCTCTCATTGTTAGTTAAGTCAGTCATTCAAATTCTTGACCTGACATTTTATTACAATTGGTTGTTTTCTAGATGGATAAATCACTGATTTCCTCTAAGGACTGTGATACTGCTGATATTTCCCCCCAAGGCATCCTGGTCCTAGAAAAAAATATTTGAAAACTCTTCTGTATTGATACAAGATGACTAGCTCCACAGTCTTACTTGTGGCTATGAAAAGGTTTGAGTTGTGTTAGCAAGTGTTTTTTTTAAACTGGACATTAACCAATGCAGTGTTTTTGCTCCAAGTCAGAGGTGTGCGATTGCCATTTATGATGATCACATGGCATTCAATAGGTTCACAAGTTCAGATCGCATTCTCAGTTATTTTGCTTTAGCTCATTCTACATCCCTTCAATTTAGAACTTCCCCTTGCCTTTCCAACTGTAATCATAGTCTATCAATAGTTCATATTTATTGGCTTGTTATTAAGCTAAAATTATTTTTAGGAATGGAGCAACATTACAAGGTTCACGTACTCTCCAAATGATAATAGTAGGTAACAATGAATTAACCTACTGTAAATGGGAAATGAATAGATTTAGCTGGGAAGACTCTTTTATACCCATCTGATTTTGTGGTCCATTAAATTCAGTAGAATTCTGAATTAAAAGATAAAGCTGACCTAAGTCTATACCTTTGCCACACAGCAACTTCGATTGTAATTAGTCCCAAGACTCATGAAATCTTCAGAGGTTGATCTATCTCATCATGGCAATATTGATCCAAACCTCAACCTCTCTTGGTCCTTTGTGAGGCAAAATAATTATGTTTCTGTCATGTTCTATCCTATAGACTCAATATGGAACATTTCCCTGTCTGAGCATTTCTGTTCAGAGCTATATAGTCAAATAAATGCAAATATTTATGTCATGGACCAAACAACTGGTGCAAACAGGGGCTTCTTGTTAAACTAAATTGCAGCTTCTTCTCTCGGCATAAATTATAAGAATTCTTTTATGATTGTCACATTTGCAGACTTTGTGAGGTCAGAGCCTATCTCCATTGGGCTTTCATAACCCCCAACATTTGTAGATTTTTCTTCCTCCCTCTCTTTCTTCCTCTACTTTCCCTCTCAGGTTGCAAGCACGGGCTACTCAGTTCTCCTATTTTTATAAGAGAACTGATAGGATGTGTTGTGTATTTGATACTTCAGAAATATTTGAGTCATTTTACTGATTTAAGACTATTTGCACTTCCATTGCAATCCATATGTCTCGAGAGACAATGGTGTGACACTTCTTCTGATGGTTCTAGAGGTTCTAGACTTAAGACTATTTGCACTTTCTAGACTGACAGTCTCTTTCACAGCAGCTGCAGGTGAAGGAGGAACCTGCTGTGGGTGATGCAGCTCTGGCTTTTTCTTCTGGCTCTCCTGTTGATGAGCATGTTGCTCCCTGCTATCTCAGCACATTGTACTTCACTTTTGACTGCGGCCCCCCATGCCGTCCGGCCTTCAAATGATTCCTCCCATGTGTTGAGGTCGATGGCTGGCAGCGCCATGTCACATTTTCAGACATCCCTGTAATGGAGGCAAGGTCTTCTTCGGCTCGCCATGCAGCATGCTGTTGGGAATGTGTCGCTGGTGCATCCGTTTGACCCAACCTTCTGAGGCGTCTGTGGCTGAGTAGCACGTAGAATCTTTAAGTAATCTTGTATATGTATGTTGATTAAGTATTCTTGTCTGTTTAAATAAGTAATTACAGGTTATACTGTAGGTAACGATACATTAATTGCTTATGTCATATGTATGCACCTCACTTAAAGTAAAAGACCTATATTCCATGGACTCCAGTGATTCCTTGCATTAATTTAATGTGTTGAAGTTACAAAACATGACATTGTCAATGAGGTATTTTAAAATGAACCCAAGGTGGCTGCTAACCTGCTAAAGCGGAGTGAGAATTTCAAAGTAAAAAAGACAGCTTAGCACAGCCCAGCACGTGAAGAGATGGTCTACAGAAGGGAAGATATGATTCAGTTTTTTCAAGTCATAAAATGGAAGACTTAAATGTTCATAAAGAGTGAGTACCGGGTGATGATAGTCATTGGAAAAAAAAATCAGAAATAGCTGGATATATTGGAAAGATTAATGAGTTTGATTACACAATGGGTAATTGGCTGATATGTACAGAGCTATTTTAAAGCAAATGAAATAACCAAAGAGAAGCAGGTGCCAATTTTGCCTTAGGGTTAAAGGCTTACAGTTTGCTTTGAAATTTGACTGCTCCAACTAAACCATCAGAAATTACCTGTGCTGCTGTTGTAAAAGTGATGCAGGAACCAAAGCTATTGTTGATTACGGAGTGCTTTAGGTTTCCTAAGTGTAATCAAAAAGAAGCTAAGACTATTTCAGTGTACATAGCTGAATTGAAGAGATTATCTGAGCATTGTCAGTTTGGTAATGGGCTTTTAATGATACATCAAGCGATCATTTAGCTTGTGGAATCTTCAAAGAAAACATTCAAAAATATCTCCTAACTGAAGCACAGTTTAAATTCAAATGAGCTGTGGAAATCACTGTTTCAATGGAAACTGTAGACAGAGTTGCAGTCAGGAACTGTGAGTGTGAGAAAAAAATTGCAGCATCAAAACAGAAACCAGCCAGGCCACACAATCTGTGTTACCATTGGGGAAGTTGCTCACATACACCAAACTAATGCAGGTTTAAAGGTGAAACTTGCAGAATTTACAACAAAGCAGGTCACATACAAACAGCATGTTGGGCAGACAAAAGTAAATGGACTACACAGAAAAGAGAAAAAGCTAAAAAGTCCAGTTGCATTTTCAAAAAGAGCACTAATCTGCATGGGGTGTCCAGAGAGTGGTAGCACCTCTGGTGGTGGGCTTGTCGTGCTCCACCCCGGGGCAGCTGATCCACCTTTGGACCCCATCTGATACTCAGCTCTCACCTGTGGCTTCGAGTAATTGTTTGCATGTGGCAGTGGCCACACCCTGGTACACCGCTTTGACAGGCGGGCTAAACCAGGTGAGGGTAGCCGGGCACCTTCAACCTCAGTGAGATAGGGGTATGCCTACTCCAACATATGAAGCCCATTCCAGCAGATTGGGCAGATGAGATCAACTACAAGATCCTACAGCCAAGAAGCTGGTGCTGCAATGCTTCGTGGAAAGTGAACAGCATGACAAGTCACAGAGGCCATCATGGCTAACACTGCAGCTGAGGAAAATCTCCAGTTGTGATGACTTGTTGTACTATTGGACCAAGATTTTTGAGGCTGAGGGAGTGGAACGACCTTTTCACGATAAAACTCTTCCCACACTGGTTATGTCATCATCGGAAATGACAGACAGCCAACACAACCAACACTAATCTGATGAAAAATGATGATGAGAGTGACACAGGATTGTGTGGCCTTGAGATTAACAGTGTAAAAGTTAAGAATAGACAAGCAAAATGGATTGCACCAGAAATAAATGGCAAATTAATTAGAAATTAATTGGACACTGGCTCAGCTGTTTCAGTCATTTCACAAAAATGAGTTTGAAAGGCACTTCAAAGATACTAAACTGAGGCCTGCAGATATCTGATTCAGAACTTATACTAGAGAAAAGATAACATCTGTAACAGGGAAGTACAACTACACTACCAACAATCCACAAACTGCTTATATGTGGTAAAAACAGAAAGACCAACATTGTGGCGGTGTGACTGGCTGAGACAAGTACAACTTGATTGGAGATCCATCCACGTTTGCATGCCACATCTCCTGCATTGAAGTCAACTGTGGTACTGGATGATGCCACAGCTTCCTCCATGCTGAACACCATGAATTGTTGCCCAACAGAGGACAAACAGGCATTGGTGCCAACCGCTGTGGCTCTAGTTGTAAATTATATTGGACCAAGGAAGGACCATGCTGCTTAGAGGAAGTGTGAACATGACGAGTGCAGTAGTCCGACTACAACAATAGTTTTTATAGGCAATGTATCTGAGAAAGCTTCTAGTATATTAATTAGGCAGTTAATTGCAAAATGTGGTTTGGTTTTAAGCTGGAAAAGAGTTTGAGGACCTTCAGGGATGTTGCAAACATTCAACTTTTATGATTATAAAGAACCGGAATCTAATCTGTGTGCATTAAGGTTATCGCATGAACTTCAAGTGGGAGTCAAAATGTTACTTTTAAAAGTAGATGCAAAGACCAAAGTCCAGCTGGATGAATGGAAGATAAAAAAGAAAGGAGTCAGTGGAGATATGAACACAGAGAATTTGTCAGATAATGTTGTGGGTGCAAAAACCAAAAGGAGAGAGCAAATCATAAAGGAAGCAAAAGAAGGATTAATAACATAATACTCCAGCGAACTAAGTGCAGCTTCGGAAGATCCCAAAGAGATGGTGTGAAAGAGAGAAGGAATGTGGGAAAGAAAAGGAAAGGGATCAAGGTAGATCCAGAGAGAGAAAAGGAGAAGGAAGGTGTCCAGAGCTGTCAGAACCACTTCCTGCAGTCTCAGGGTCAACTACTACAACCACCATGGAGGAGACCCCAGAACCTGAGACTGTTTCACAGCTGCAAGTCTTGCCTGCCAAGCAGAGTGATCCTCCCTGTCAGGAAATATGTTACCCACAAGAGTAAGAAATCCTCCACAGCAATTAAATCTTTAAGCCTGAATGGGACAATTAAAAATTTACTATGCTGTGGATGTCTATATATAGTAGTTGTATTATATAATATACTGTGTGTATAGCTCAGATACATGCTCTATTGAGTTGAAGTTTATAACTAAGCTATATATATACATTGATTAAGCATGCTTGTTATTTAAATAATTAATTACAAGTTATGTGTGAAAATACATTAACTGCAGACATCACACTACCACATGACATGTGTGTGCTTCGCTTAAAGTAAACTTGAACATACCCACGTTTACAGTCTCGGAAGAGTTTATTTGAATTAATTTATTGTTTTGCAGTTTCAAAACATAACAGGATAAAATAAAGACTGATCATTTCATCAGGTAAGGATGTGCCATGGGTTTATCTATTTTCTTTTCCTCATTCCTTGCCCTCACTACAGGCCAATCTTCCATGTCCTTTATCAAATCAATTTCTTCTCATAATAAACGAACAGCGGAATATGGAGATAATTGGAGACACAGTATCTCACTGGTTCAGTTCAGATGATAGAATTTCTTCCTTTAACTTTTCAAATTATGCTCTATCATAAAGCTGTTCTAGACCTTTCAGTGTAGTCTCAGCTGAAACCACAAAGCAATCCTGTGGGAGTTCACAGTCAGAGATACTGACATTTGAGCTGTTAAATTAATGCTTCTTTTGCCTATTTTGGTGCTTTAGGCAGATGTTGAAATATTCCATGGTGCTGTTCAAAGAACAGAAAATGTCACCCCTAGCAAAAATGCTCCTTCAGAAATAACAGCACACATTAAGGGCTAAAATGAGTAACTTTTGTGGATCTTTCCTATTACACAACAGCTGTTCTGCTCCTGCATCATTGTCACTGAAGCTCGCTTAGCGATTAACATGGAACATTTCTGAGCACTGAACAAAAAAGGGCAAAATTCACTCTAACTCAGGGTTACAGAAATCAGGATGAAGCCCATATTGAATTTAAACCTGAACCTGCCAGACTGGCTAAATCTTATTGAATATTCAGGATCATCCAGACTATTATGGTTTTACTGTAGGACAAAAAAGCCCCACTACTATCCACAAATTGTTATTCATGTTTTGTGGTGCTAAACTCAATGCCATTTAAATCCTTGGTTTAGAAGAGATTGACAATTTTAAAACAACTTTCTGGCAAGTGAATTGATCTCATTTTTTCTCAATTTTTAAACTGTCGGAGCACTCCATGGAGAATTTGGGACGGATACATTTCCAGAAGAGCACGGCACTCAGCAAGTAAACTTTCCCAACTGATAACAATTCTAAAGACAAACACTGACAGTCAAGGAAATAATACCAGATGGTAATATAACTCCAAAGCAACATTAGAAGTCTTCATTTATCTGTATGATCAACTAACAGAAAATAGCAGGGTGCCAATTCACTATCTATCCACAACTGCTTGCTTTGGCTATTTGTGGATTACATAAAAACTCAGCAAACAGAATTTGAATATGCACAGAGAGAATCACACTGGGGTACAACTGTAAGTACAGTGTTTGATGCTGATCATTTCAATTCAAATGACAGGAAAAATGAGTCTGTGGCAATAGTGCATTGACGTACCCACTGTGTTGTTACATGGACTGCTGCTTGAGGACTAGACTGTCCTGCTGCCTTACAGAACAAAACTCTGGAGCAAACTGAAGGAAAAGGGAGCCATGTGGAGAAAGTCAATTTTCCTTTGTGTTAAATGGGGGAAGTAAACTGAATGCATAATGATTGAAAAGCAGTCCTATAGCAGCTTCATATATGCAGCTAATCTTAAAATTACAGAGTTGTTTTTTGAGTGAAAATATTTCTATTAATAAATACTGGCTTCATAAAAAAAAACATTGCTGCAACCAGAATGGTAAAATTCCTGATGACTCAGTAGCAGCGATTGTAAAAATATAATTAACCATTGTGCAACAGGTTCCCCCAAACAGTGAACAATACTTTGTGCTTCAACTGGCTTAATTTTTCTTATGATGGTGGTCGTTTGAGAAATAAAATTCTAATAACATAGAAGCCAATTCATAAATTTCCTTGTATGATGATTATTGATATATCACAATTTCTCATCACCTTTTCAAATCTGCAAAATCTTATTTTCTCTGATGTTCAGGGAAGCTTCCTGAAATGTATTTGATCGCTCAGACTATGAACTTGTACTTTAGATTTTAAAAGCACACATAAATCTGAAAAGACTGGCAAACTTAGAAAGTGCATAGTCTTGCTTTAATCCAAATATTTAATGGTATTCCCCAAAGATAAATAAACATATAAGTACTTAGGCATTGGGTGTAATTTATAACTAGAATTGAACTTACTCATGTTCCCTTGTGAAAAATTCCATTTTACATTCGTTGTGGTAACGAGCGTTGACTGGGGTCAAGAGGAGTTAGCTTGTTCCCGACGCTGTTGATAGCATTGTTGCATTGAAGTGACCAGAATAGGTCATTGCCCCTGAGGATCAGAGGTCCAATGCATGAGTAATTTGCCATTGTTTTGGGACTGTAATCACCTCGAATTGAGCGTCATGTTTAAAGTAACCTGCTGCATCGGAGTGGCAAAGGAACGGAATTAAAACAATTCATTGGAGTGGCGTCTCCTTCTGTTCATTTCTGTACACTGAATGTGGGAACATATTCATTGCCAAAGGGACAGTCACAGAGCCTTCTGGGACTCCAACTGGTGCTGTGATAACACAATATGGAATATTAAATTTATTTATCTTTCAGCAGAGCTTACACTGTTTAACATTAACACCAATGATCTCCAGAATGATCACCCCTTTCTTTGCAGTCTATTTTAAATGCATTAATTTTCTTCCAGGCTTTTCTCATTATTTACACCAAGCAGCTAAAGCCAGCATGATGAAAAACTAAATGAACTTTCTCGGTGCTTGGTTTCAATGCTTTTTAAATTCATTAATAAACGTTCTGTGAACAAAAGGGCTCATGGAGAACAATTTAAACAAAGATGAAGAAAAACCATGCTTTACACAGTTGCCCAGAGCACACTTTTGATGAAACATTACTTAATCCAAAGTAGCCACTCTTCAGCTTCAAAGAAAGGAAATAAAGTTATTCCAAAGTTGCTATCTGGCCCTTTTATATATGATGGTTTCATTTGTTGTCAGTTTTTAGAAGCAGGGTGCAAACTTAACATTGCCCAGATTTCTATTTTTTTTTATATTCAATGTACTGTTATCCTCCCCTTAATCTAGGCTGAAGCTTCACTCTAGGGCTGAGAACATGATGATTGTCAAGGTATTATCTTTCAGAAGAAATTTCATTTCTCCTCCCTTGTGGGCTCAAGATTCCATAGGTTCCCACAACCTATGGACTCATTTTCAAGGACTCTTCATCTCATGTTCTTGATATTTATTTGTTTATCTATTATTAGCATTTCCTTTTTATTTGCAGTTTGTTGACTTTTGCATACTGGTTGTCCGCTCTTTTGGGTGCAGTCTTTCATTGATTCTGTTATGGTTATTGAGTATGCCTGCAAGAGAATGAATTTCAGGGCTGTGTATGGGGTGTCAGGGAGGGGTAGCACCTCTGGTGGGGGAACATGCCGTGTCCTTTTCAGGGTGGTTAGTCCACCTTTGGACCCCACCTGGCACTCAGCTCTCACCTGTGGCTCCCCGTAGCTGTTTGCATGCGACAGCGGCCACACCCTGGGCAACGGCTTCGACAAGCCGGCTAAACCAGGTGAGGGTAGCCGACGAGTCTCAAACCCTCGCTGAGATAGGGAGTTGTCTATCCCAGCATGTGAAGACAGACTCCGGCAGATTGAGTGGACGAGACCAATGGAAGGTCCAACGGTTAAGAAGGCGGTCTTTGCAAGCGTCGTGGAACGTGTAGAGCAGGACAAGACACAGAAGACGTCCTGGTCATCCACTGCGCCTAGTCCCATCTCCAGCCGTCTGGACTCTGTCTTGCCGCTGGATCCAGATGGGAATTGGGAAGAGAGAGTGAGGGTGACGCTGCGCAACTCTCCCTCACTTAAATCCAAATCACGCGCTAGTCTCGACACCATCATAATGGTGTCGAGGTCTTCATCGATGACAATGATGGACGAACAACCATGGTGACATGTACTGTAGATACTTCCACAATAAATTTACTTTGAACTTTGAAGAGATCTCACTTCAATAAGTACACAGTTTTGCCTGAAACCTGCACACATCTTGTTCATGGTGTTCTTAACTTGGTTACTATGTTTCCTGCATTGCAACAGATACTACACTTCATTGGTTGCCAAGTGTTGAGATACAATGAAATTGTGAAAGATGTTTTATAAATAAAGATTGGTCTCCTTGACAGTATAATTCACATCCCTCACTGTTACATTATCTCAAACTCCTTTCACCAGCAATGTCGGTTTCACTATATATCACTATATTTTTGGCAAAAAGAATTCCATACTATTTCCCATCATACTAGATAGTTATTTTATTGCCATCCTGTACTTTTTGACCAATGATGCCTATGAGGCACAAAAACACTGGCCACAATTATGGATATATTCATGTGCAAGTTAAGAACAATGATTTCGAGAAGGCAGGAAATACAGAGAACCTTTAACTGTGGGTAGCAAAGATTGTGTGTTGTTTGTTTGTAGAGTATAGACAATGTTTCTGCAATACAACAATTCCTCACTCAGGCACTGCAGTACTGTCACTGGCCAACGGCTTTAACAGGACACTTATAAAGACAAGTTAATTACATTGGAGTGATTTCATTTCCACTATAAATTACATTGTACCTAACTGCTACTTTTAAAACCTCAAAAGACAAATTATGGCACTGAAATCAGGTGACAATAGTAACAGATTCTTGTCTTCTTGAATGTGGGCATAAATGATTATGCTTTTATTTGAGTAAATGGTGCTCTGTCAATACAAATTGAATTTAATTGAAAGCCAAACTGCAAAAATTGACATTTCCTCCTCTAGCTCAATAGCAAAGAAAAAAATTGTCTCAGCTCCAAGTTTCCCTTTCTCTATTTCAAACAAAACAAAACTCAGAATGTATCAGAGCCCAAATCTAACAAGATTTGAATGCTATTTAATTCCCCCCATTTTCTATTCCCAGTGTATCTACACAAAACAAACTCTATTAATGTAATTGTGATTTGCAGAGAAACACATGATAAGAAAGAACTCATGAGCAAAGAAAACAAACCATAATTAAGAAAGGATCTGATTACTTCTTACTGGATTGCTGGCATAATTCGTGTATCTACATTATTCTCTTGATTCGTGTTGTTAATCTCATTTCTGTTGTGGTGCTAATGGGGAGCTCCATCCCAGGAACAAATCTGTCAAAGTCACGTTCCTGGTCAATGAAATCACTGCTTCCACAGAGCATGCATACATAATCTTGCCATCGCAGCCCTGATCATCTGCTTTCAACTGCTCCAGCAGCCTCCAGGGAAAGGCAACAGCCAGCATAGAAGAAGAAGGTGCCAGGACTGGTTTGCACTTTCAGCTGGCTTGGTTGGTGAAACTATTGGCCAAGGATACTGTAATTTTCACACATTGACTAACTTACTATTATGCATTTTACAACACAGAAGGAAGCTATTTGGACTCTCAGATCTATGCCAATCCCCAGCAGACCAATTTCATCGCTGCTATTGCTCCTCTTATTTCCTTGCAACTGTGTAAGCTGTTTTGTTTTCCTCTCACATGCCCAGCAACTCCTCTTTCACTTTTTTGCCACTTGGCTACTTGAGGGGTGACTTAAGGCCAATTAAGCTATCAGGAAGCAGAGGGAAACAGGAGCTTGCATGGAGGACCACACACACTCTGTACAAACTCCACTCAGAAAGCACCTGGGTTCAGGATAAAACCCAACTGCTGCTGCTATGAGGCAGCTGCTTTAACTGTGTGCCCATAGTCCAGGGGGTCCAAGGACCCCTTGCTTACTGATATTGGTTCATGGCATAAAAAAGTTGGGAACCACTGCCATAGACTACTTTGTGAGGTAATAATGGATAGGATCCTGCTTGATCCTACATCTCCATCCTATCCAATCACATCTGATACCTCCATTACATTCAGCCTCCCATGGCAATCCCACAGCTACACGGATGTTATCATGTGATGTCCTGGAATCCTCTTTCCCTAGAGTTTCTGAAATAAGTCACAAGTGACTAGAAAACAATTGCCTACAAAAAAAAAACACTAATTGCAGCCCATTGACTCTCAATCCTGAACTAAAATCAGAAATTGATGGATGTACTTACTGGTACTCAATATCTCAGTAATCTCACCCATCACCTCTGATAACTATCCTTTATTAAAGAATCAGAATCAGAATCAGATTTAATATCACTGACATATGTAGTGAAATTTGTTAACTTTGCAACAGCAATGCAATTGAATACATGATAAATATAGTGATGACATCCGTTAGTCTCGCGAGACCATGGATCTGCTCCTGGAAAGTCTTGTTTCAGTCTGTGTTAGAGCAGCGTCTGTCATGGCTGTAGAGGCCCACACAGGACTGACAGTCTCGGCTGCATCAACTGCACTTGAAGGCGCTGTCCTCCAGTGTCGTCTTGGTGCTGTTTTTCCGACAAGTGCACTTTTCTTCAACAGCAAGCCTCAGCTTCTCTTCTCCTCTTTTTAGACCTCTGCACAGTTCCAGCCTCCAGTGAGAGCGATCGTTTGCGATGTCCTCCCACCTCTCGATGTTCATTTTCAGTGACTTCATCTCTGTCTTGCAAACGTCTTTGAAATGAAGATGGGTCTGCCCTTGTGATCTCTTGCCGGAGTCCAGATCCCCGTACAGCAGGTCTTTGGGGATCCTCCTGTCTGACACGCGGTGTACGTGGCCCAGCCAGTGGAGATGGCATTGTTGGAGCAGGGTGAAGAGGCTGGGTATCTGGGTGTGGGCCAGGACCTCATTGTTGATGACTCGGTCAGTCCACGTGATGTCCAGGATGCATCTCATGCTGCGAAGGTGGAAGGCATTGAGACGCCGCTTTTGTCTGTAGTAGAGGTTCCAGGTCTCGCTGCCGTAAAGCAATGTGCTGAGGATGCAGGCCCTTTAGACTGCAACTTCGGTGTGCGTTGGCAGCTTTCTGTTCTCCCAGACTCTCTTTGTCAGCTTGGTGAATGTTGAGGCTGCTCGTCTGATCTGTCTGTTGATCTCGGGGTCTAGGGAGAGGTCTAGGCAACAACTCTATGTGGCTTTCATTGACCTTACGAAGGCCTTTGAACTTGTGGGCAGAGACAGCCTGTTCAAAATCCTCGCCAGGATTGGTTGTCCCCCGAGGCTCCTCAGGATAGTTCAGTCATTCCACACAGACATGAAGGGCGTCGGTCAGTTCGAAGGCTCTTCTTCGGAGGCCTTCAACATCTGCAGCGGTGTGAAGCAGGGCTGTGTGCTTGCCCCCAACCTGTTTATCAGCTTCTTCACAGTCACGCTGAAGCACGCCTTTGGAACATCAACTGATGGTGTCTACCTCCACACCAAGTCGGACGGGAGGCTGTTCAGTCTGTCCCGGCTGAGGGCAGAAACCAATGTTTGTGAAGTACTCATCAGGGACATGTTGTTTGCAGACGATGCGACACTGGCAACACACTCTGACGAACAACTGCAACGCCTCATGGACAGCTTCTCAAGAGCCTGCCAGGACTTCAGCTTGACCATCAGCCTGAAGAAAACCAATGTGTTGGGCCAAGGCGTTGAGCACACCCCTGCCATTATCATCAACAACTACGAGCTGGAGGTAGTTCATGAGTTTACATACCTTGGCTCCACCATCACGGACAGCCTCTCCCTAGACCCCAAGATCAACAGACGGATCTGATGATAAATACAATACAAGCAAACTACAGTAATTACTATATATCTGTATATTAAATAGTTCAGCTAAAATAAATCATGCAAAAAAACAGAAATAAATTTAAAAAATAGTGAGGTAGTGTTCATGGGTTTAGTGTCCATTTAGAAATCAGACAGCAGAGGGGAAAAAGCTGTTCCTGAATCACTGAGTGTGTGCCTTCAGGATTCTGTACCTCCTTCCTGATGGTAACGACGAGAAGAGGACATGTCCTCGGGTGGTGTGGGTCCTTAATGTTGGATGCCGCCTTCCCGAGGCACTGCTACCTGAAGATATCTTGGATACTATGGAAGCTAGTACTCCTGATGCAACTTTCTGTGGTTTACTTCGATCCTGTGCAGTAGACCCCCATACCAGATGCTGATGCAGCCAATAAGAATGCTCTCCATCTGTAAAGCAGAAAAATACTTCGGATGAACCACCATGAAGAAGCACCAGTATGATTCTTTTCCTTTCTTTTTCCTATGCCTGAGAATATTTTGCAGCCAATAATTGTCTGACATGAATAAACTAGATTGAGAATATGACGAGGCTACCCAACTATAGCGGCCAGAACAGAATTTATAACTACCAAAGAGGCTGAAGCAGGAGTTTCTCCATCTGCCTCGGTAAAATACAAACATTAGTTCTTGCTCTGGATCTTGGCCAACTTTAGATATAGGTCCACTGCAACATATTAGGAAAACATGAGGAAAATTTAAGGTGGCACAGTGTACAGATAAAACCTGCTTTAGACATGGGCCCTGCAGTAGCATAGCAGTCAGCATAACCCTATTATAACTCAGGGCCAGAGTTCGGAGTTTAATACCAGTGCCACTCTATAAGGAGTGTGTATGTCTTCCTTGTGGAGTGCGTGGGTTTTCCCCAGGTGCTCTGGTTTCCTCCAGTAGTTCAAACACATACTTGGTAGGTTAATTGGTCATGGTAAATTATCCCCTGATTAGGTTAGGGTTCATTGAATGATAATTTCAGAAAATTCAATTTCCTTAAAAATTTGTGCTTTATAGTAGAGCCAGCAGGAAATTCTGATTGATATACTGAAGTGTAAAACTCTTGAAAGGATTTGTTTATCTCATCATGGTCAACTGTCAAACTACCATCACTTTTACAAATTTTAAGAATCTGACGTTCAATTGGTTGGCCAATAATTTACTAGGTTTGTCACCATGTATATAGAACTGACTCCTAGTTTTAATTAATTGATTTTCAATCGAAGATGTTAATAATAAACCATGCTCCATTTGAAGCTCAACTCTCTTTTTATAAAGTTCCTTACTTGGAGCAATCATTCTGACATGTCATCTCCCAGTGGCCACACATTTTAATTCCACATCCCATTCCCATTCTGACATGTCTATCCTCAGCCTCCTCTACTGTGAAGATGAAGCCACACTCAGGTTGGAGGAACGACACCTTATATTCCGTCTGGGTAGCCTCCAACCTGATGGCATGAACATTGACTTCTCTAACTTCCGCTAATGCTCCACCTCCCCCTCGCACTCCATCCATTCTTTATTTATATACACACATTCTTTTTCTCTCTCTCTTTTTTCTCCCTCTGTCCCCCTCACTATACCCCTTGCCCATCCTCTGGGCTTCCCCCCCACTTTTCTTTCTCCCTAGGCCTCCTGTCCCATGCTTTTGCCAATCAACTGTCCAGCTCTTGGCTCCATCCCTCCCCCTCCTGTCTTCTCCTATCATTTTGGATCTCCCCCCTTCCCCTCCCACTTTCAGATCTCTTACTAGCTCTTCTTTCAGTTAGTCCTGACGATGGGTCTCAGCCCGAAACTTCGACTGTACCTCTTCCTAGAGATGCTGCCTGGCCTGCTGCATTCACCAGCAACTTCTAGTGTGTTGCTTAGTATTCCTTATCAATTTTTTTAATCTTTTCAACCAACATATGTATTTCATTATTAATTCACTTTTTCAGTCCAGCAGAGTATGAGATAATTTGAGCAAGTATATATGCTTTAAGAGTATCCCATAAAGACCCACTAGAAATGTTGAAAAGAAAAAACCGATCTGATCCTTAATAAAATTAACAACTTTCGAGTTAGGGTTAATCAGATTTGTCAGTGGAGTTGCTTGGGCAGCATGGTTCAAAGGGCCAGAAGGGTCTACCCCACACGGTATCATTAAATTATATATATATAGGCATCCGTTAATCTCGTGAGACCATGGATTTGCGCCTTGGAAGGTTTCCAGGGCATAGGCCTGAGCAAGGTTGTATGGAAGATCGGCAGTTGCCCATGCTGCAAGTCTCCCCTCTCCACGCCACCGATGTTGTCCAAGGGAAGGGCATTAGGACCCATAAAGCTTGGCACTGGTGTCATCACAGAGCAATGTGTGGTTAAGTGCCTTGCTCAAGGACGCAACACACTGCCTCAGCCAAGTCTCGAACTAGCGACCTTCAAATCACTAGGCAAACGCCTTAACCACCTGGCCAAAGGCCAACACTCAATTAAATTAATATATAAAATCAGAATCAGAATCAAAATTATTACTGCTAAATTATATATGTAAAATTTGTTGTTTTTGTAAAAAGGTGCATGAGAAAGGAATAACAGGAGGAATGTTCATGAACCATTAAGAAATCGGGTGGCTGAGGGGAAGAAGCTGGTTCTAAATTGTTGAGCGTGGGCCTTCAGGATCCTCCTCCCTAGCGTAGGGTAGAATTGGTTTCTCAGAGTGAAGCTAAAATTTAAGTAAAAGAAAGTAAGGTAAGCTAAACCTCTATAAATCTCTGCTATGGAGAAAATGTTTCCAGAGGAGGGAGATTTGTAATGAAAGCAAGAAATGCCGGAGATACTCAACAGGTTGCTGCTCAGAGCACCAATGCCCAAGTTCAATCCTGACCTCAGATTCTTTTGTAAGAAGTTCTGGCATTCTCCCTGTGGATTCTCCCAGTGTGTTCTGGCTTTATTCCATGTCTCAAAGATGCACTAGTTGTTAGGTTAATTGTATATTGTGTTGGAAAAAAAAATTATATGACATAAGGTAGCACATGTGCAAGAAAAACAGTCAATATTTTTTGTTAGTGACCCTTCATCTGAGATAATTTTTTTGATGGCAAAAAGAAGAGAAACTTGCCTACGAATGTCATTGTGACATGTGCTATTACAAAGAAAGCACAGTAGCCCCTCTACTTTCCTAAAAGTTTGTGAAAATTTGGCATGTCATCTAAAACTCTGACAAACTTCTACAGATGTATGATAGAGAGTAACATCGATTTTTTATGTCTGGGTAGCCTCCAACCTGATGGCATGAACATCGATTTCTTGAACTTCTGGTAATGCAACCCCTCCCCCACTCTTTCTCCATTCCCCATTCCCATTTCTCTCTCTCACCTTATCCCCTTATCTGCCTATCATCTCTCCCTGGAGCTCCTCCCACTTCCCATTCTTCCATGGCCTTCTGCCTCCCCTATCAGATTCCCCTTTCTTCTCCAGCCCCTTATCTCTTTCACCAATCAACCTCCCAGCTCTCTATTTCACCATCCCCCTCTGCCAGTTTCAACTATTACTTTTGATAATAAATTTACTTTGAACTTTGAAATGTTACCCAAAAAGAAGATTGAAATAAATTCTACAGAAGCTTTCAAAAAACAAATGTGAACGAGGAGGTCCTTGAAATTACTCAGAGATCTCTTTTCACTTGACAATAGAATGAGAAATGATCTAATGGATAGGTTCAAATTACTTATGTAATTTCAGCACTGAAGATGGCTCAGTTGACCATTATAGTCAATATCCAACTAATATCAGATAATCACTATGAAATCAAACCAGATATCATGTATTCTTTATCTAAAGATTGGTGAGAACATGAAACTTGCTGACATAGGGAGTGCAGAAGAAAATTGCATGACGTTAGTGAAAGTAGTATAAATTTAAAGGGAGATTAGACAAGCATGTAAAGGAGAAGGGAATAGAGGGTTAAGATGATACATACAGAGTCATAGAGTCTTAGAAAAGTACAGCATAGAAACAGGGCCTCCATGTCGAGCCATTTAAACAACCTACTCCCATCAACCTGCACCAGGACCATAGCCCTCCATACCCCGGCGATCCATGTACCTCTCCAAACTTCTCTTAAATGTTGAAATCGAACTTGCACACACCACTTGCTCTGGCAGCTCATTCCACACCCTCATGATGCTCTGAGCAAAGAAGTGTCCTCTCAAGTCCCCCTTAAACTTTTCACCTTTCACCCTTAACCCATGACCTCTAGTTGTAGTCCCATCCAACCTCAGTTGGAAAAGCCTGTTTGCATTTACTTGAGAGAAAGATGAGAGGAGGCTTGATAGAGGCATAAGCGGCAGCAAGAACTAGTTACACACGATGACAATGCAATGCTGGTGTGGTGAGCTGAATTGTCTCCTTTCATGTTAATCATTCAATGATGTTAAAAACTGCCAACTGGTTATTTTATGTAACTTAAAATTTACAATGATTTTCATGTCAACAATGCTTTTCAAGTAAAGCAGTGAATGCATCTATTGATCTGTAATTTATTTTGTAGGAGATTTCAGTACTCTTTAATATTCAGCTCCACTCTTCAGTGCCTAGTTTCTTTCACAGCTTTTTTTTTACTGTATTCTATTCCGATTTATTCCAGGGTGATGTACTTGATTGATCTCATCACTCTCTTACACATTTTTTTTCTTTCAGCACTTCGAACTGTGCATCAGCTGCCCGGCAATGCATTTAAACATTTCAGGTAACAGATTCAAACAGGCAAATGAGAAAGGAAGAGGGTGAAGGAAAAGGGCAGCTAGCAGACCTATTCTGAAGAAATTAAAACTACGTCTATACAAAATAAAACTCCTGTGGAACATTCATTAGAGAGAAAGGAACATATTCTGAGAGAACAGGTTATGAGAAAAAATGCATTAAGGGAAGGGGCTAAAGAATCACTGAAGTACACAAGACTAAATTGAAGGAGAAATGAAAAGCAAGTATTATGGAGCACCAACAGTGAAAGCACTACAGTCGAAGAAGATTCATAGAATATCTACACTTTGTCCTGATTAAATATATATATTTTACCTCCATTGTCCAAATTTTTCACATGGAAACTTACTGTAGAATGCAGAAGCAGACTTATGCCATTCAGCAAATCATAAGCACAAAAGATTCTGCAAATGCTGGGAATCCAGAGTAACACACACAAAATGCTGGAGGAACTCAGCAGGTCAGGATGAATCTATGGAGAGGAGTAAACTGTCGATGTTTCGGGCCATGACCCTCCATTAGCTTCTGACCTGCTGAGTTCCTTTAGTCAACACAAACAAAAAATGCTGGTGAATGCAGCAGGCCAGGCAGCATCTATAGGAAGAGGTTCAGGACTAACTGAAAGAAGAGATAGTAAGCGATTTGAAAGTGGGAGGGGGAGGGGAAGATACGAAATGATAGGAGAAGGCAGGAGGGGGAGGGATGGAGCCAAGAGCTGGAAAGTTGATCGGCAAAAGGGATACGAGGCTGGAGAAGGGAGAGGATCATGGGACGGGATGCCAAGGGAGAAAGAAAGGGGGAGAGAAGCCCAGAGAATGGGCAAGGAGTATAGTGAGAGGGACAGAGGGAGAAAACAAAAAGAGAGAAATAAATAAATAAATGAATGAATAAATAAATAAGGGATGGGGTACGAAGGGGAGGTGGGGCATTAACGGAAGTTAGAGAAGATAAATATTCATGCCCAGACAGAATATAAGGTGTTGTTCCTCCAACCTGAGTGTGGCTTCATCTTGACAGTAGAGGAGGCCATGGATAGACATATCAGAATGGGAATGGGACATGGAATTAAAATTTGTGGCCACTGGGAGATCCTTCAGTGCTTTGTGTGTGTGTGCGTTACACCAGGTCGTTCAGCCTTTTATTGTTTGGATGATCCTTTATTTCAATAAATTCTAGCAACATATCCACCCCCTTCTTAAAAACAACAGTGAACTGGCCTCAGTATAAGCGAGTTGCACAAGTATACTACCCTCTGAGTGCAGTAATTTCTCCTGATTTCAGTCCTAAGTCTTTGAATCTATACACTGACGAATGGTCTCGGCCCGAAACGTCGACTGTACCTCTTCCTACAGATGCTGCCTGGCCTGCTGCGTTCACCAGCAACTTTTACGTGTGTGCTCTAATTCTCTTCTAAGGTCGGTGTATCAGTTGCCTTCTTATTTACTTTACATCCACTTTTAAAGACTGGTCCTCTTTTCAGGTCAACATTTTCCATTCAACACAACTTAAACAATATGCCTTCATTAACAAAAGTTTACTTCCTACTTATCTGTGACTATTTGTCTGTTCACTCAATTGCCCTAAAGCTTTGAGGACTCTTTATATCCTCCACACAGTTTACGTTCTCGCCCACCCAGATCAATGTTCTCACCAAACTGCAAACTCTTACATTCAAAGGTTCAAAGTACATTTATTATCAAACAATGTATGTTATATAACCTTGAGATTTGGTTAGTTACAGGCAGCTACAAAGCAAGAAACCTGAAGAACCTATTGAAAAAAAGGAAGATCATAACCATTGTGCTGAGAAAGAGGAACACACACACACACACACACACACACACAAGGAGCAAACGACAGCAATCCAAACCAGATTGAATCCTTAGATCCTCTCCCCGGAGCAGCCAGACTAGTAGGTCCAAGCCTCAATCTCAGTTCATCGTGTTAGTGGGACAAAAATGCCATGAAACTCACAGATGCAAAAGCTGCTGCAGCGGTTCACAGCCCTGGTGGCGCAGAAAGAGGAATGAACATCATGAAAAAGTGAGTGAAATCAGCCCAACACTCAAGCTTTCTGTTATTGAATTAATCAACATATCTAATTAAACCTCATTGTAGTTGCCATTTATCTCCTTGTAAAAACTGCATTTGTTCCTACGTTCTATTTTCTTTTAGTCAGCTGATTTTTTGTTAAGAACTCTATTTATCAAGTTTACATTTAACAAGAATGGAAGACATTATGCAACGAAATCTTCAAGGCTTCAACATCTAATCAACAAAACTGGACTAGCTGAAGATTAATTTGGCTTGCTACACATGAAGGGGCAAATCCTACTACACATCCTGCTTGCTAGGAAGTATAGAAAGGAATTTAAAATAATGATAAAACAACAAGTAAGAATTATGTACAAAAGGAAATGTGAAAAAAATTATAAAATCAATAGAAAAAGCTTTTCCAATGTATTGGAGCAATTTGAAAGCAATACTGCCATTTCAAATGTAAAATAATAATTTTGCACAATACCACAGTGGCTAGTGCAACTCTACTGGAGTACCAGAGACGAAGGGTGCAATTCTGCCCTGTCTGTAAGGAGTTTGTACTTTCTCCCCATGACCCCGTGGGTTTTAATTTATCTATTTATTTATTGAGAGACAGTGTGGAATAGGCTCTTCTGGCTCTTTGAGTTGTGCTTCCCAGCAATCCACTAATCAAACCTGAGCCTATTCATGGGACAATTTACAATGACCAATTAACCTACCAACGGGTATGTCTTTAGACTGTGGGGGGAAACCAGAGCACCCAGAGGAAACCCACGTAGTCACAGAGCGAATGTACAAACTGCTCCATTTGCTGCAGTTTCCTCCCACTTGCAGAGATGTGTGGGTTAGTGGGTTGTTTGGTCAGATTGGTCTATTTGGACAGGGTGGGCTCGCTGGGCCAGAAGAGCCTGTCACAGCGATGTATCGCTAAATAAAATAAATACAATGTTGAAAATGGAGACAAAAAACAGCCAATGTTAAATAATTACTTGGCATCTAAATACTACAGAGAAAGAGGAGAACATCCTAAACACTTCAAGGAAATATTATTGGATCAAGGACCGTTCTTCCTCAATATTGATGGAAAATATTCGTAGTGAAGAATACAATGACTCAGGGCCAGATGGTTTCCCTAAAAGAGTGCAAAGGAAACAAGAATGTTGCCTGTGCCTCACTCTAATCTTATCAAGTCACCTTGCTTTGAGAGCCTTGCTTTGCATTGGAAAACCTCACATCTTTGCTATTTAAGAAAGGTTAACAAAAAAAAGGGCTACTATAATTAATTAGTCTAACATATGTTCTGAAGCAAATGTTAGAGTCCATAATTAATGATTGAAGCTCTTTTCTCTGTTTTAATTTTTAAATATTTACAGTTTATTGGAGAGATCCAGGAAATCACTAACAAACTTGATTTTAATTTATTTAGTGATACAGCTTGGAGTAGGCTCTTCCAGCCCTTCAAGCCACGTCACCCCGGTGACACCACAACCCTGACTTTACCCTAACTTAAACACAGGACAATTTATAATGACCAATTAACCTACCTGGTATGGTACGTCTTGGGCTTGAGGGGGAAAACCCAAGCATTCCACGAGAAAGATGTAAGAGACCCTTACAGAATGGCATTGGAATTGAATCTTATCAAGTATTATTAGAATTGCATTACTAATCTGGCTAAGAAATTAGCCAGCAGGAGATAGCCAACAGGGAAAATATCCAAGACTATTGATCTACGAACATGAGAAAATCTGCGGTGCTGGAAATCCAAGCAATGCACACAAAATGTTGGAGAAGCCCAGCAGTCCAGGCAGCATCTATGGAAAAGGATACAGTCGATGTTCCAGGCTGAGACCCTTCAACAGAACTGGAAAAAAATATGAGAAGTCAAAGCAAGAAGGAGTGGAGAGGGGAGGAAGAAGTACAGGGCATTAGGTGATAGGAGAAACCCGGGGGGGGGGTGGTGAGGGAGGTGTGAAATAAAGAGGTAGGAAATTGATTGGTGAAAGAGATGAAAGGCTGGAAAAGGGGAATCTGATAGGAGAGGGTAGAAAACCATGGAAGAAAAGGAAAGGGAGGAGCACCAGGGGAGGCGATGGGCAGGTAAGGAGTTAAGGTGAGAGAGGGAAACGGGAATGGGGGAATGGTGAAGGGTGTGTGCAGGTATTGGAAGTTTGAAAAATCGATGTTCGTGCCATCAGGTTGGAGGCTAGGCAGACAGAATATAATGTGTTGCTCCTCCAACCTGAACATGGTCTCATCACAGAGGTAGAGGAGGCCATGGACTATCATGTCAGAATGGGAATGAGAGGTAGAATTTTTTGTAGATATGTAGGTTATGGCTATGAAATCCTTCACAGAGCAGTAAGGATATGGAAAAATTCAATATGTTTACCAACAACAATGATAGGATAGAAAGCCATGTACTAAATTTTGTGAATGTCTTTAAACCAGGCAATAATATAAGTGCTGTAGATGAAAACATTAAATTACTGAGTGATATTGATAGATTAAGTGAATGGGAAATGCCGTAGTAAATGGATTTTACTGTAGGCAAATGGAAACTATCCATTTTACACCTAAAATGAGTAGACAGATGTACTTCCTCAATAGGGAAAAGCTAGATAGGATATCTAAATAGGGAAAACAGTAGAGATAGATAAAAGACTTGGTGGTCTGTATCAATATTAATCAAGCAATATGGATAGATTCAAGAAATTTAAAAAACTGAAATACTGGAGTTGGATATAGATGGATAGAAATTATGTCAAGCTACAGTATATAAAGCCTTTGTAAAAATATATTTGAGGCAATGACCAATGTCCCACAGGGAAAAATTTATCCTCACACCTTAGAAGGCTTTATTGGAAGGAATGTAGCGTAGATTGACCAGAGTGATAACTAGGTTTCCAAGGGTTGAATAATGAGGCAAAAAATAGTAGTCTTTTCTGCTGATTATTTAGTTGAAGTTTTCAGGTGTACAAATAGATTTAAACTTGAAAGAAATATGGGGAAAAAAGAAAATGTAATGCCAAATTATTGATAGTAAAAATATTTGCACACAGGTGATGATAGAAACTTGAAAATCTTTTCTTTAAAAGGCAGTTTATAGCTGATTTTAAATTTGATGTTGATAAATTTTATTAATAAGAAGTATAATGGGATATGGAGACAATCTGGAATGGAATCATGTATGGTGGAGTATATTTCAAGGGATGTGTGGCCTGCAGCTGTTCTTATTTCTCTTATGTTCTTATGTGGAGTTAGATCATAGACCAGCCGCGTCTCCAGGGGACAAATAGCCTACTCTTGTTCCTATGCTCCACATATTAGAATGTGGAAAAATTAGCACTTGATTGGACTGAGGAAGCCTGAGCAGTTGAACTAATGTATTTAATAGTTATTGTTCATATCAAATTAGTAAGAGGATAAGGGGCAATAAAAATAGAATTATTACCATGTAATTAGCTACAAACAAAAGCAATTATAAGTGTTATTCCCAATTTATTTCCTACTTAAAGCACATTTACTCCCTATCTCTTTTGACTTGAGAAAACTGTAGTAAATTTTTCCCTGTGGGATATGTGGAAGCATGGAATTGACAGTGAGAAATGGAACTTCCTTATGAATGTGTTTTGTCCTAGCCCTTTTTAATTGCTATTTGGACTTGTACTTTTCTTGACAATTTTTGTACAATAGATCCTCTAAACATCTACTCAGAAGCTAAAACTAAATCTACATTTGCTTCTGTGCTGTTTAAATCAAAATTTTTGTATCTATTTTGTGTCAAACAAAATGATCCTTTTCATTCCAAGAACATTACTTTAATACTTTGACAACATGATTTTTAAAAAATACAACATCTATTTGTTCAAAATTGAAAAACATTCAGAATAAACCAGGGGTAGAGATTACATTATAAAGGGAATATGAGGATCTGCCAGTTAGTATCTGGACCTAGATTTCAAAAGTGAAGTTATATGTTGAGAATGGCCACTTATCTGAAGACTGCAGGGTTATTTGGGTTTTTGGCAGACAGAAATACCATATGCTAGTTGAAGATCCTTTGGGACATGGAAGGTCTGATATTTCCTGATATTAATATTTAGACAAATGTGGAACAATAAATAGAGGAATGATAATGTTATTGATGCACACAAACTATGCCTTCACGAAGGTACACAAGCTAATCCATCAGTTCTGTCACTCAATGCCAATTCCTAATATTCCACCCTCACGCACATAACTCTACACCAACAAACTACCACGTAACCTCCAGTGCAACACAAAAAGAATGATATAAAATAACTCCTAGGCTAACTTAGAAGCAAATACGAGGGGTGATTGATAAGTTCGTGGCCTAAGGTAGAAGGAGTCAATTTTAGAAAACCTAGCACATTTATTTTTCAACGTAGTTCCCTCCTACATTTACACACTTAGTCCAGCGGTTGTGGAGCATATGGATCCCTTTGTAGAAGTGGTCCACAGCAGGGGTGATTGATAAGTTCATGGCCTAGGGTAGAAGGAGATGAGTTATTAACTTTAAACTTTCTGTATAATCACTCAAAGAGTTGAACTGCACGTGCATGTAACGAGAGTGTCTTGGACCTCCAGGTGGTCCACAGCAGGGGTGATTGAAAAGTTTGTGACCTTAGGTAGAAGGAGATGAGTTATACAGTATGAGTTGCGTCCTTGAGCAAGGCACTTAACCACACATTGCTCTGTGATGACACTGGTGCCAAGTTGTATGAGTCCTAATGCCCTTCCCTTAGACAACATCGGTGGCATGGAGAGGGGAGACTTGTTACATACAAGTGCAGTTCAACTCTTTGAGTGAAAATGCAGAAAGTTTGAAGTTAATAATTCATCTCCTTCTACCTTAGGCCACAAACTTATCAATCACCCCTGCTGAGGACCACTTCTGGAGGTCCAAGACACCAATTTCTACAAAGAAGGGATTCGTATGCTCCACGACCACTGGGCTAAGTGTGTAAATGTAGGAAAGATAAATGTGCTAGGTTTTCTAAAATTGACTCCTTCTACCTTAGGCCATGAACTTATCAATCACCCCTAATATTCTGGCAAGTCTCTGACCCACCTCATTGATGAAAACTACACTTGAACACATAGCATCAACCAACAGCACACTGACTATCAGCCCTGTCTGGGAACTTATCCAACTTACACTGAATCTGCCCCAACTCCTCTTGTGAATGGAAAGCTTTTCTTACCATTATTCTGTTTATATGCACATCTCCATGTCTTCCGCCCTGCTTCTGATTCAAGCGATTTGTTTGTGAATCTAGACCCTTCAACACAACATTTCAATGGAATGGGAGACTAAGCCTGGCATAACAGCTTCTTACCATTACTCTCATTCTATGACTTCCATTCCCAAATTCCCACTCACACCATTTTCAGATTCCTGTCTTTACTCCCAGTATCATTCTCCTACTTCCATCCTCTTTGACCCAATGCCAAACTCCTTTTATCCCCCCCAAATCCTGCACTCACTTCTAGAACTCTTCCGCAGAGATGCAAGACTCTTTCTCTCAGAGCCAGGCTCCTGCCCTTATTCCCAGAATCCTGAGCCAAATCCCATATTTCCACATAGAATTCCAGACTTTCACTCTCAGACTCCTAAACCTAGACTGGATGCCAGACACCATTCCCCTTGCATCCAGACTCAAATTCTTGCACTAACACAATTCTACTGGCATTCCCAGATCCTTCACCTACTCCAGATTCCTGAACCCACCTTGTACTATTGCACCCAATCACAGATTGGTGTCTTTGCTCTCATCCATTAAACTACTCAACTACATCCATTACATCCATTCAACTACTCAAACCCAGATTCCTGACCTTACTCTCGGAGGTCTGCCCCCAATCCTTCATCAAGTACTTACCTTCTTTAGCTACTTCCTGACATCTGTTTACAATCCCAGCCTTTTCCTTCAGCTCTATAAATTGTGTTATAGAGTCATAGAATATACAGCACAAATACAACCCCTTCTGCCCAACAATCTATAGCAACCATGGTGTCCACACAGCTAGTCCCAACTTCCCACCTTTGGCCCATATCCCTTCAAGCCCTGCCTCTTCATGTACCTAGCCAGACACAGTACTCCTACACCAAAGTCCTGGGCCTCGGATAAGATTTAATTGGTGCGATTTGTGGATTGGACTCTGTAGTTCATGCTATGATGTGCCCCTGGTTTCTTGTCACTCCTTTTTTTGCTGCTATTTTGTGTGATTTTGATCAGGGCAGACCGTCTCTATGGCCTGCAGATAATGAATGACACAGTACTAGACTGAACTGAACTGACTGTGCCTGGACTCTTTCAATTACTTTGCAGTTTGGTGTTTTATATTCTGTGTTTCTCACTCATTTTTTTTTCACGTGATTTGTTCTTTTTTTGTGCGTTGGTGCTTTGATATTTTTCTTTGAATGAGTCCCATGGTTTTCTTTGTTTCCTGGCTGTCTGTGGGAAGATAGAAACATAGAAACATAGAAAATAGGTGCAGGAGTAGGCCATTCGGCCCTTCGAGCCTGCACCGCCATTTATTATGATCATGGCTGATCATTCAACTCAGAACCCCGCCCCAGCCTTCCCTCCATACCCCCTGATCCCCGTAGCCACAAGGGCCATATCTAACTCCCTCTTAAATATAGCCAATGACCTGGCCTCAACTGTTTCCTGTGGCAGAGAATTCCACAGATTCACCACTCTCTGTGTGAAGAAGTTTCTCCTAATCTCGGTCCAAAAAGGCTTCCCCTTTATCCTCAAACTGTGACCCCTTGTTCTGGACTTCCCCAACATCGGAAACAACCTTCCTGCATCTAGCCTGTCCAATCCCTTTAGGATTTTATACATTTCAATCAGATCCCCCCTCAATCTTCTAAATTCCAACGAGTACAAGCCCAGTTCATCCAGTCTTTCTTCATATGAAAGTCCTGCCATCCCAGGAATCAATCTGGTGAACCTTCTTTGTACTCCCTCTATGGCAAAGATGTCTTTCCTCAGATTAGGGGACCAAAACTGCACACAATACTCCAGGTGTGGTCTCACCAAGGCCTTGTACAACTGCAGTAGTACCTCCCTGCTCCTGTACTCGAATCCTCTCGCTATAAATGCCAGCATACCATTTGCCTTTTTCACCGCCTGCTGTACCTGCATGCCCACTTTCAATGACTGGTGTATAATGACACCCAGGTCTCCTTGCACCTCCCCTTTTCCTAATCAGCCACCATTCAGATAATAATCTGTTTTCCTATTTTTGCCACCAAAGTGGATAACTTCACATTTATCCACATTAAATTGCATCTGCCATGAATTTGCCCACTCACCCAACCTATCCAAGTCACTCTGCATCCTCTTAGCATCCTCCTCACAGCTAACACTGCCACCCAGCTTCGTGTCATCCGCAAACTTGGAGATGCTGCATTTAATTCCCTCATCCAAGTCATTAATATATATTGTAAACAACTGGGGTCCCAGCACTGAGCCTTGCGGTACCCCACTAGTCACCGCCTGCCATTCTGAAAAGGTCCCGTTTATTCCCACTCTTTGCTTCCTGTCTGCTAACCAATTCTCCATCCACATCAATACCTTACCCCCAATACCGTGTGCTTTAAGTTTGCACACTAATCTCCTGTGTGGGACCTTGTCAAAAGCCTTTTGAAAATCCAAATATACAACATCCACTGGTTCTCCCCTATCCACTCTACTAGTTACATCCTCAAAAAATTCTATGAGATTCGTCAGACATGATTTTCCTTTCACAAATCCATGCTGACTTTGTCCGATGATTTCACCGCTTTCCAAATGTGCTGTTATCACATCCTTGATAACTGACTCCAGCAGTTTCCCCACCACCGACGTTAGGCTAACCGGTCTATAATTCCCCGGTTTCTCTCTCCCTCCTTTTTTAAAAAGTGGGGTTACATTAGCCACCCTCCCATCCTCAGAAACTAGTCCAGAATCTAGCGAGTTTTGAAAAATTATCAATAATGCATCCACTATTTCTTGGGCTACTTCCTTAAGCACTCTAGGATGCAGACCATCTGGCCCTGGGAATTTATCTGCCTTCAATCCCTTCAATTTACCTAACACCACTTCCTTACTAACATGTATTTCGCTCAGTTCCTCCATCTCACTGGACCCTCTGTCGCCTACTATTTCTGGAAGATTATTTATGTCCTCCTTAGTGAAGACAGAACCAAAGTAATTATTCAATTGGTCCGCCATGTCCTTGCTCCCCATAATCAATTCACCTGTTTCTGTCTGTAGGGGACCTACATTTGTCTTTACCAGTCTTTTCCTTTTTACATATCTATAAAAGCTTTTACAGTCAGTTTTTATGTTCCCTGCCAGTTTTCTCTCATAATATTTTTTCCCCTTCCTAATTAAGCCCTTTGTCATCCTCTGCTGAACTCTGAATTTCTCCCAGTCCTCAGGTGAGCCACTTTCTCTAGCTAATTTGTATGCTTCTTCTTTGGAATTGATACTATCCCTAATTTCCCTTGTCAGCCACGGGTGCACTACCTTCCTTGATTTATTCTTTTGCCAAACTGGGATGAACAATTGTTGTAGTTCATCCATGCAACCTTTAAATGCTTGCCATTGCATATCCACCGTCAATCCTTTGAGTGTCATTTGCCAGTCTATCTTAGCTAATTCACATCTCATACCTTCAAAGTTACCCCTCTTTAAGTTCAGAACCTTTGTTTCTGAATTAACTATGTCACTCTCCATCTTAATGAAGAATTCCACCATATTATGGTCACTCTTACCCAAGGGGCCTCTCAGGACAAGATTGCTGATTAACCCTTCCTCATTGCTCAAAACCCAGTCCAGAATAGCCTGCTCTCTAGTTGGTTCCTCGACATGTTGGTTCAAAAAACCATCCCTCATACATTCCAAGAAATCCTCTTCCTCAGCACCTTTACCAATTTGGTTCACCCAATCTACATGTAGATTGAAGTCACCCAGTATAACTGCTGTTCCTTTATTGCACACATTTCTAATTTCCTGTTTAATACCATCTCCGACCTCACTACTACAGTTAGGTGGCCTGTACACAACTCCCACCAGCGTCTTCTGCCCCTTAGTGTTACGCAGCTGTACCCATATCGATTCCACATCCTCCCGGCTTATGTCCTTCCTTTCTATTGCGTTAATCTCTTCTTTAACCAGCAACGCCACCCCACCTCCCCTTCCTTCATTTCTATCCCTCCTGAATATTGAATATCCCTGAACGTTGAGCTCCCATCCTTAGTCACCCTGTAGCCATGTCTCTGTGATCTCAACTATATCATAATCATTAATAACAATCTGCACTTTCTATTCATCCACCTTATTAAGAATGCTCCTTGCATTGACACACAAAGCCTTCAGGCGCTCTTTTACAACTCTCTTAGCCCTTATACAATTATGTTGAAAAGTGGCCCTTTTTAATGCTTGCCCTGGATTTGTCGGCCTGCCACTTTTACTTTTCTCCTTACTACTTTTTGCTTCTACCCCCACTTTACACCCCTCTGTCTCTCTACACTGGTTCCCATCCTCCTGTTGTGAACTAACCTCCTCATGCCTAGCCTCTTTAATTTGATTCCCACCCCCCAACCATTCTAGTTTAAAGTCACCTCAGTAGCCCTCGCTAATCTCCCTGCCAGGATATTGGTCCCCCTAGGATTCAAGTGTAACCTGTCCTTTTTGTACAGGTCACGCCTGCGCCAAAAGAGGTCCCAATGATCCAAGAACTTGAATCCCTGCCCCCTGCTCCAATCCCTCAGCCACGCATTTATCCTCCACCTCATCGCATTCCTACTCTCACTGTCGCGTGGCACAGGCAGTAATCCCGAGATTACTACCTTTGCGGTCCTTTTTCTCAACTCCCTTCCTAGCTCCCTATATTCTCCTTTCAGGACCTCATCCCTTTTCCTACCTATGTCATTGGTACCTATATGTACCACGACCTCTGGCTCCTCACCCTCCCACTTCAGGGTATCTTGGACACGATCAGAAATATCCTGGACCCTGGCACCAGGGAGGCAAACTACCATCTGGGTCTCTGGACTGCGTCCACAGAATCGCCTATCTGACCCCCTTACTATCGAGTCCCCTATCACAACTGCCCTCCTCTTCCTTGCCCTACCCTTCTGAGCTACAGGGCCAGACTCTGTGCCGGAGGCACGGCCACTGTCGCTTCCCCCAGGTAAGCTGAATCTCAGGGTCGTATACTGCATAAATACTTTGATAATAAATATACTTTGAATCTTTGAATCCAGTTGCTACATAATTGACACTATTGTACCTACTTCAACCACCTCCTTAGGAAGATCATTTCATATACTTCCACCATTGTGTGAAATAAGTTGCCCCTTAGTACTCTTTGAAACCTTTCCCATTTCACCCTATATACATGACCACCAGTTTTAGATTCACTTACCCTGGGGAAAGACCATTAACATCTAATCCCAGATTCCTGTATGAAATCCCAGACTCCTGCTCCGTGCCATTGATCCCTGCACTTACTCTCAGACATTAGTCCTTACTCCCAGATGTTACAATCGTGCCGGAAGCTTGGCAACTGTTGCAGGCTGCCCAGCACGATCCTCACTGATTTGATTTGACACAAATGACACATTTGACTGGATGTTTCAATGTTCCTGTGAAAAGTAAAGCTGATCTTTATCTTTAGATACTCGTCCTTATTTTCAGAATTATGGTCTTACTCCCAAATTCCTGTTCCCATTCCAGCTGTTGCCCTTCTCATAGGTGCCTTTTAACATTCCAGACTCCTGCCCAGTTCTCAGGCACCTTTAATTATTGTCAGATCCCACACTCATTCCTCACAAACTCTTGCTCATACTCTTAGACACGTTACCTCACTCCTAGTCTCCTTCATCCATTCCCAATCTCCTTCCTTCATTCCATCTTTTCTATTAACCTATTACTGCCCTTACACCCAGAACTCTGTGCTCATAAGTTGATACAGATCTCACTTCCAAACCTTTGCACCCATTCCCAGATGCCCACAACTTCTTCCAGGCTCCTGTACCCACTCTCAATCTCTAACACTCCCAGCCTACTCAATTCTGCTGTCCACTCCCTGACTCCTGCTCCCACTCCCACACCCCCGCCCTTACTCCTAGACACTTTCAACCACTCCCTGGCTTCCCAGATCCTGACACCTGAACTTACTCACTGAAGTCTGCTATCTTTCCAATGTGCCTGCATTCACCCATGAATTCTGTTCCCTCTCTAGACTCCTGCACCCTTTCCTGGTCTCTCATTCATTCCCAGACTTTTGCATCCACGCTCCTAGTATCCTATACTTACTCTGAACCTCTGTACCCTCTCCACCCTCTCCCAGATAGATGTCTTTACTCCACTCTTAAACCAGCTTCCAGGTTTCTGCCTGTTTCCAAACCTCTGACTTGAGTACAGACTGCGCAGAAAATTTTAATCGAGACAGTTAGATAAATGGGAGCACTGAGCAGGCTAATGCACTTACTGAATCAATAAGACCCCACGCTTGCAAACCCTCCTGTCTCAGCTGCTTCTGTGATCCTTTCCCACACACTGTTATTGTTCATTTCCAACTTTAAGAACTTTTCAGGTTATAAACAGTTCTCAGAAATGGAACATCGTTGAAATGCAGGAGACCTGTTCATTTCAGTGTAGGGAGGTTAATGAAAACTCAGTTCCTTGTCATTAAGTTCCATAGGTTTCTCTGTCAATGGAGTATTAAAGGCTGCTTTCTATTAAACTTTTGCACTCTGCTATACTTTTCTTCCAATATTTGAGAAGGTCTGTGGGAAGTGACTAATATCTATTCTTCTTAAGAAGATCGGTAAAACATTTCAAAGTGAGATAAGGGAAATTTTCCCTGAGTACTGAATTTTTAGAATTAGAGAATCATACAGTTATATAGCCTTTCAGAAACAGGCCCTTCAGCTCATCTGATCCCTTCCAAGATATGGATACGAACCAGTCCGATTTGTTTTCTTTAGGGCCATATCCCTCTAAAACTTTTCTATCCATGTACTGTACTTGTCCAAATATGTTTTAAACATTGTAATTATATCTGCCTTTACAGCCTCCTCTGGCAGCTCATTCGATATACCAATCAGCCTCTGTGTGAAAAAGTTGCCCCGGCCTTTAGTTTCAACTCGGCTTCCCTGGAAAAAAGATTGTAGCCATCCACCTCCAGGGAAAAATGTCTCAGACTTTCCTTATATCTCCAACCTTCCAGTCACAGTAGCATTCTCCTGAATCTTTGAGACCGTAAGACCTAGGAACAGAATTAGGCAATTCGGTCCATGGAGTCTGCTCTTCCATTCCATTGTGGCTGATTTATTCTCCCTCACAATCTCATTCTTTTGTCTTTTCTCTGTAACCTTTGGTGCCCTGATTAATCAAGAACCTATCAACCTCTGACTTAAATATACCCAAGGACTTGACCTGCACAACCATCTGTGATGAAGAGTTCCACAGATTCACCACCTTCTGGCTGAAGAAATTTTTCATCTCTGTTCTAAATGGATGAACATAAATTGTGAGGTAACACCTTCTGGTCCTAGGCTCATCCTCTATAGGAAACATCCTCTCCACATCCACTCCATTCAGTCCTTTCATTATTTGATGGGTTTCAATGAGATTCCCCTTCATTCTTCTAAACTCCAGCAACCGCAGGCCCAGCGCCATCAAACGGTTAACCCATTCATTCCTGGGATCATTCCTGTGAAACTTCCAATGCCAGAACATCCTTTCTTAGATAAGGTGCCCAAAACTGCTCACAATTTTCCAAGTGCAGTCTGACCAATGCCTTATAAAACCTCTGCAATACATTCTTGATTTTGTATTCTAGTCCACTCACAATGAAAGCTAACATCACATTTCTTTCCCTTACAACCGACTCAACCTACAAGTCAACCTTTAGGATATCCTGCTGGAGGACTCCCAAGTCCTTTTGCATCTCGAATTTTTGAGTTTTCTCTTCAATTCAATAATAATTTATGATTTTACTTCTTCTACCAAAGTGCATGATTATACACTTCTCTATATTACATTTCTTTGCCCATTCCCCCAATCTGTCTAAGTCCTTCTGCAGACACCCTGTTTCTGCAACACTACCTGTGCTTATCCCTCCCCCTTCATCCCTCCCCCTCCCACTTTCAAATCTCTTACTAGCTCTTCCTTCAGTTGGTCCTGACGAAGGGTCTCGGCCTGAAACGTCGACTGTACCTCTTCCTCGAGATGCTGCCTGGCCTGCTGTGTTCACTAGCAACTTTGATGTGTGTTGCTTGAATTTCCAGCATCTGCAGAACTCCCCGTGTTTACCTGTACTTATACCTATCTTCATATTGTGTGCAAATGTGGCCACAAAGCCATCAATTTCTTCCTCCAGATCGTTGACATACAACATGAAAGGAAGCGGTCCCAATACCTGCAGTCCACCACTAGTCAACAGCAGCCATACCTCTCTCATAATACTATGGGCTTTTATGTTGTTAAGCAGCCTCATGTGCGGCACATTGTCAAAGGCCTTCTGAAAATTCTAATAAACAACATCCACTGAATTTCCTTTGTCTATCCTGCCTGTTATTTTGCTCAAGGAATTCCAACAGATTTTTCAGTCAAGATTTCCCCTTTAGAAAACCATGCTGACTTTGGCCTGTTTTATCATGTGCCTCCAAGTACCCTGAAACCTAATCCTTAATAATAGACTCCAACATCTTTCCAACCACTGAAGTCAGACTAACTGGCCTATAATTTCCTTTCTACTGCCTCTCTCCCTTCTTAATGAGCAGCGAGACATCTGCAATTTTCCCATACTCAGGAACCATTCCAGAATCTAGTGATTCTTGAAAGGTCACTAGTAATGCTCCCACAATCTCTTCAACTCCCGCTTTCAGAGCCCTGGGGTGCAGTCCATCTGGTCTAGGAGACTTATCTGATTTCAGACTTTTCATCTTCCCAATCACCTCTCCTTAGTAATAGCAATGACTCACTTCTGCCCCCTGACACGCTCACATTTCTGTCATTCTGCTAGTGTCATCCACAGTGAATATTGACACGGAATTTGTCCACCATTTCTTTGTGCCCCATCACTACTTCTCCAGCATCATTTTCCAGTAGTTTGATATTCATTCTCATTTTTCTTTTACTCATATACCTGGAAAAATATTTTATATCTTCTATATTACTGGCTAACTTACCTTCATATTTCATATTTTCTCTCTTTATGGCTTTTTAGTGGCCTTTGTTGTTTTTTTTAAGAGCTTCTCAATCCTTATCTTTCCATTAATTTTTGCTATGTTATATGCCCTCTCTTTTCCTTTTATGCTTTCTTCGACATTCCTTGCGTCATCTTAACTTTAGAAGACTTCTTCCTCTTTGTGTCTTCCAAATTTCCCCCAGAAACACCAGCCATTGCTGTTCTGCTGTCATCCCTGTTAGTGTCCCCTTCCAGTCAACTTTGGACAGATGCTCTCTCATGCCTGTGCAATTCTCTTACACCACTGTAAAACTGTTGCATCTGATTTTAACTTCTCCTTCTCAAAATGCAGGATGAATTCTATCATATTATGATCACTGTCTCCTAATGTTTCCTTTACCTTAGGCTTCCTAATCGAATCTGGATTATTACATGACACCCAATCCAGAATTTCAGTTCCCCTCGTGGGTTCAACCACAAGCTGTTTTAAAAAGATGTCTCATAGATATTCTACAAACTTCCCCTCTTGTGATCCAGCACGAACCCAATTTTCCCAATCTACCTGCATATTGAAATTCCCCATGATAATACAACATTTCCCTTTTTACATACCTTTTCTGTCACCTGTTTTAATTTATAGCCCACATCCTAGCTACTGTTTTAAGTCCTGTATGTATATATTTCCAATCAGGGACTTTTACCCTTGCTGTTTCTTCACTCTCCCCAGAAAGATCCTGCATCTTCCAGTCCAATGTTACCTCTTTGTCGGGATTTGATTTTTTTTAACCAATAGGGTCACCACATCCCCTCTACCCACCTGCCTGACCTTTTGATACAATGTGTATCCCTGGATGTTGAACTCCCAACTATGATCTCATTTCAGCCATGACTAAGAAATACTTACAACATCATACTTTCCAATCTCTATCTGTGCTACAAGATCATCTACCTTATTCTGTATACAGCATGCATTTAAATATGTGTTTCCTTGGATGTTAAGTTCCCAACTATAATCTTCTTTCAGTCATGAATCACTGATGCGCACATCATACCTGCCAATCTCTAAATGTGCTAAAAGATCATCTACTTTATTCCATATACTGTGTGCAATCAAGTGTAAAACTTTCAATCCTGTATTCATCACCTTTTTTGATTTTGGCCCCTGTTACCCTTTCACTCACCCCATTAACTGCAATTTTGCCCTATCATCTGCTTGTCCTTCCTCAGAGTCTCACTACGCACAGCATCTACTTACATACCTACTGTCCCATCATCAGCCCTATCCTCCTGCTGAATTAGTTTAAATCCTCCCTTGCTGTACTCTTCCTACCCTTGTCATCTGGAATGCACTGTCTGAAAATTATGCCATAGCAGATTCAAACCAGTGTTAAAAGGGAAATTATGCACTTATTGGTATGAAAATATTTGAAGGGATCTAGGGAGTAAGCTCGGCAGTAGGCCTAATTGTATATCTCTTTCAAATCTATTGTTCATAGCCTGCAAAGGACTGCATTCCATCTATGCTTTCTGGTGATCTGGTCTGGAGCTGGTCCCTCGACAAAGTTTTAATCTGAACTTCAAGTCCTCTGATCGTAAGTGACAAGTTCCCCACCCACTGAATTACTTTTACAGCTGGTTGCTCCACCCACTCCCCCTCTCGACTTATCAGCTGTCAAAGTCATTAAAGCAATTGAATGTTTTTGAATGCGTTAAATACATTCAAAAGTCTATTAAAAATTAAATGTTCAATTATATTTTTAAATTTCAAAAATGCTAGAAGCAATAAAATTAAAACACTATAATTGACCAGAAAACGCCAAGTAATGGGTAAATAGATTTAGATTAAGAATTAAATTAAAATTATTGTAATTTTAAAGTAAGAATAACCTCTTTACTTACAATGAAATAAATAATGGGAAATCTGTATTTTTCCGTCCCTGTGTTATAGTACACACCACCTGGAAATCAGAAAAGGAGCAAGAATTTCCTTCTTAATTGAATTTCTATCAGTGGTGTCCTAGAGCCTCTGATCCCCTGATCCTTGCTGTGTTTAATTACTTGTGCAATGATAATGACATGTGTGTGTGTGCTGCCCCTCCTGCGTTGACAGGAGGACAACAAATGGTAGCTAAAATGCTCTTATCTCCCCCATGGGCTCCCCAGCACAGCTGCCCCTCTTCGGCTCCTTGCCTCTATGCATACATGCACAAACACAGATGGTGCGGCATGCAGAGGACACAGATTTCTATCATATTCTCTCCTGTATAAAAATAAGAGCTCACTGTAGCAAAGCATCTGTGCCTCTGCCAATACTTGCTTAGCAACACTGTTGGCTTGAACAGAAAAAGCCTGATGTGTTAATTTCCAGAACTGAAGGGGGAGGGAGCTTTCAAGCTTGGTCAGTACATCACTAGAATTTGTAACTTGCAATTGTAGCTACAATTTGCTAATCATGCATCATTCATTCGGCACTTTCCATTATCTGGTTTGAGTTTAATTTGACATTTTGTTAGTGGGTGTGCATGTGTATTTGTGTAAACAAATTAGTTAACCTACAGCATTTCTGCATAACGAGAGGCTGTGATAATTATATATTGTTACAGAACCTGTAATTCCAATAAGAACACAGTAACATAAAGAAATAGGAGTAGTAGTAGGTCACTAGGCCCCTCAAGCCTGCCCCACCATTCAGTAAGACCGTGGCTGATCTATGCTGGCCTCAGGGACACTTAAAATGTTGGTGGAAGTCAGCAAGATGGGCAGCATCTATGGAGAGTAATAAAAAGTTGCCGGTTTGGATCGAGATTCTTCATCAAGATTCTTCTATACCAGTTCCCAGAATGTTAAATTCGACAATCTTTCAAATAGTAAATTATCTCCATTTCACATATATCTAATGATCTGACTTCCACCATTCTCAGAGCAAAGAATTCCTAAAATCCACTACCCTCTGAGAGAAAGAATTCCTATGCACTTTGGTTCTTTTTTTTTGTAAGTTAATTTTTATTGAATTTCATCATCAAACAAACATTTCCATAAGATGTATTTCAGATACTGTACATATATATCATATAATCATATTTGTCACAAATCTCCACATAATATTTATCTGAGGTATACACTTATAGAAAGGAGAGGAAACAAAGAACAATCGAAAGAAGAAAACAATGTACAGAGTAGGGAGTGATCTTTTTTTACAACATATTCATTGACTTGTGAGAATAAAATCAGACCTATGAGGTGTTATGTAGTTAAACCATTTTTTCCAGTATGAATAAAATTGTTCCAACTTATGATTAACAGATGCTGTTATCTTCTCCATTTTGTAAATATCCATTGTAATTTCCATCCATACATTTAAAGTTGGGCTCTCCTGAGATAACCATTTCCTGGTAAGGGATCTTTTTACCAGCCACCAGTAGTACATTCATTAAATATTTATCTCTTTTCAACCATTCTTGAGGTATATACCCAAAATATATGGTCTTACTCTCTAAGGGTATTTCACATTTAAAGATGTCTTGTAGGGCATTATGTATCCCACTCCAATAGTTTTTGATAATGGGGCATTCCCAGAAAATATGCTAATGCACTTTGGTTCTAACTAACTAACTTGCAGCTATGTCCTCTTGCTTAAACCTCCCAACATTCACACTGCCAAGCAACACTCCCCACCCACACACCCCCACTGCACTTTCACCATTCCCCTCCCCCCAACACACACACCTCAACCATCTTAGGATCTTGCATACAATATCCTTTTTTTGGTAAGCGGTCCAAAATTGGGCCAATGTTTCAGGTATGGCATCATCAACAGCCTGTACAACAATAACAAAACCTTTGTATTCTTACCCCAACTCATGTTGTTTGCCTTCTTAACCTCTTGTTGAACCTCACTGCTTACTTACTTGTGATTCATGTACTAGGGTAACTAGACCCCTTTGAAGAGTCTCAGTCTGAAACATCAACTGTTCATTTCTGTCTATAGATGCCTCCTGACCCATTGAGTCCCATCAGCACGTTGCTCTAAATTTCTAGCAACTGCAGACTCTCTTGTGCCTCGCTCTAAACTCCACTCCTTTACAAGCTTTCTCCAGTCATAATAATCCACCTTTAGATTTCTCTTCTCAACATGCATGAGCTCACACTTCCCTACAATGAACTCTGTTTGCCGGGTTTTCACCCAGTCTCTCAACCTTCTTGCCGAATCACAAAGTCCTCATCTTGACATGCACTTCCACCATTTTTGTATCAACAACGGACTCAGAAACCTTACACTTTCAGGTCATTAACGTAATCCATGTTCTGTCTGAATAGTATGTGTCAAACTTTCCACTATATTTTGGCATATGCAACAATAAATAGCAAAAAATAACAACACATATTCAGATGAATTTCTCCTACTGGGATCCGGAAAAAGAGGTTTTTCTTGAAAATCTCAGTTCCGATTTCAGAGAAATTATATGTACAATTTAAAGCAATGCAGGGGCACAACATCTGCATTCTATACTAATGAATATTGTTTCTCAGATTATCTGAAAAGACACTTTCAATTACGTACCCTGCTTAGGCCACTCCAATGGAAGTACACCATAATTTTTCATCTCAGTTCTATGGAGGGCAATCAACTTTTCCACTTCTAACTTAAAAGCAGTTGTGAAGCTGCTAAACTACATGAAAGCAGAGCATCAGAAACAATTTGGTGATGAATGATTACTATAATAAGAGACTGCAAAAATAACAACTGTACATTGCTGAATCTCGTCTGCTGCCCTGCTTTGTGTCAAGCCTCCTCTACATCTCCTGACAGGCACTGCTTGTGTGTATTACCCTACTAAACATAAACTTTGAGAGGGTAGTGGAGATCAGCTACCTTGAATTACTGCAGCTCATGTGGTGAAGAAGATCCTCTCTGGGTCAGATAGCTTGGAGCTTCTTGTGACTTGAGGTACTAACTGTAGCTTAGAAGTTGAGATGTTTTTAAGTGGGGGAATCTCAAAGAAGAAGACATAGCTGCCAGTTAAGTGGTTAGTTAGTTACAACCAAAGTGCATAGAGATTCTTTCTCTCAGAGGGGTAGTGGATCTTTGGAATTCTTTGACCTAAATGGTGGAAGCCAGATCACTAAAGATATTTAAAATGGAGATAGTTTACTATTTGAAACATTGTGGAATTTAACATTATAATTAATTATACCATTATAATTATTAGAAGCACTGGTAAGGAAAGTGGCATTGTCAGAACAGATGCAATGGAAATTATGTAAATAGATGAAGTTAAGGTAATAATGTATTAAGGTTAAACGACACACACAAAATGCTGGAGGAGCTCAGCAGGTCAGGCAGCATCTACGGAAAAAGTACAGCCAACGTTTCGGGCCAAGACCCTTCATCAGGACTCTACAGAAGGGTCTCGACCCAAACATCAACTGTACTTTTTCCCATAGATGCTGCTTGGCCTGCTGAGTTCCTCCGGCATTTTGTGTGTGTTGCTTGGATTTCCAGCATCTGCAGATTCCCTCTAGTTTGTGATTGGATTACTACACTGCTAAGTCTCTTCCTAGTCCTGCTGAAGGGTCTCAGCCCGAAACCTCGACTGTACTCTTTTCCATAGATGTTGTCTGACCTGCTGCATTCCTCCCACATTTTATGTGTGTTGCTTGGATTTCCAGCATCTGCAGATTTTCTCTTGTTTGTGTACTAAGGTTAAAGTTGACATTGAAGAAATAAATGTTTATGATGGTAGATCATGTATAATATAAAATAGGCTATTTTGAGCTGGATAATCCCAAGATTCTTGATTGTTACTGAAGATGAGCTAATCCAGTTAGTGATGGATACTCCTGGCTTGCCTTACAGATGGTGGAAAGTCCTTTGGGTATCAGAAGGTGAATAATAGCTATAGGATACCCAGCCTCTTGCTTTCTATTGCAGAATGGTGGATCAAGTTCACCTTCTGGTGAATGGTATCTTTCAAGATGTTGGCAGTGATGTCTGAGCAATCTTAATACTGCTCAATGTGAAGCAGTGATAGGTACAATCTAACTCAATGCCTGGAACTCATGTAATGCAAATGTTTTTCTGCCAGTTTTTATCCTCTGTCTGAATCTGGATGTGTAATTGTGTACTCTAGAAGTGGGGACAAATGGTGAACTTAAAGTCAGTGCAGGAGACAGCCCAATGAGATTGCAGACAACTGTAGGAACAGAGTCTGCATGAGATAAAAACGGTATCAGAGACAGGTGGGGAACGAGCTTGCAGATTTAGGGTTTGTTCATGTGCTGAATGATGGCGCTAACTATATGATGTTCTTCCACTCCTGTAGGATAAATACACCTCAGTCAGAGAGGGACATACTGGCCTGTCCACAGATCACTTGGAGCTCATGTTGCTTCACTATCAGACAACATCAGGAAGGAAGAAGGAAAGGGAAGTCAGGTGCAGAGGTTTGCAGTCTAGGCTATAGGCCTTGAGAGATGGTCAGTGAGTAGCAGGAGGAGGCTGGGATAGAGTGGGGGATGGTCACTGGAAAGTGTGGGTATTGAGACAAAGAAGATAGGAGGTTAGAGAAGAGGAAGAAAGATAAGAGGGACAGGACTTAGAAATAAAATAAGAAAGACAGGGAATTAGGGCACCATGGGTATTTGAAGGCATGAGACTAAGTAAAAAGATGAAGAACAGGAATGTGTGTGTCTATGTCCTTTCATGTGTGTGTGTGTGTGTGTGAAAGAGAGAGAGAGGGAGAGAGAGAATGTGTGTGTGTGTTTGCATCTGTGCTTGTCTTCCACACACAGCAGTGCTTGACATCTGATTCCCTTGCACATCCTTCTCATTTGACCAATACCTCTTCCTTTAATGTCTATGTCAAAGCTGTTGAGTACAGCCACACCTTCACAACACTCCTTCAAGCACACATCCCGTCCTAATTTTCTTCCTCCTTTATTTCCCTGCCCCTCCCTTCCAGCTCTTCCCCTCTTCACTAACCGCACCCCCCCCCATGAACATCTTCCACTCTTCAGAACTCAGGAGAGGAGTGGGAGCTCGTCATTGTCCATAACGAGAGGCTGCTTAAGAAGAAAAAGGTGTTCATAGATTGCTCTGATCTTTACAAGCACTACACTCTTAGTAGAGCTGCTGACAATATTCCTTTAATTATGATTTCAAAAATTACCTTGGGCCAAGTGCTACTTTTGCTTTGATGTCACTGAGGAAAGAAAAGAAGAAACTAATGCACCCGTTGTTTAAGAGACAGAGTTAATATGATTTTCATAGCAGGAGATGAGAAGACAATGAACTGCAAAGACAAAAAAGAACTGGCTAGTGGGTTATATTTCACAGGACTGGCACCATGTCCAGGGAATCGTGGTTATAGTGTGTGGTGACTGAATTCATTGTCTTCGTTCAGCTGCAGGAGTCTGATGGTGGGTTTGTTAAGAAAAGGTTGCAGCTGCTATTTTTTTTAATGGCAGTTATCCATCGTTCCAATTTATGTATGAGAATTTTTTTTATACAAGCAAAATGAGGAAGTGTTATTGCTCAGTAGGCTTCTGAAAAATCTTTTCCAGGGTTGAGTGTTAATGGCTTGAATTTCTCACATGAAACTTATAGGCCCTGTGGGAATGGAGTGTGGTTGGCGATATTTATTAATGATCTCTCAAATAATAGAAGCAATTCTACAGGTATTGTGAACTGACTGCTTAAAATTCATTGCATGCAATGACTTTCCATAATTACATGTAATTAAACTTGTTACTAATGTTGAAAAACTTTGATGAGCACCTCTATGTGATTGAAAATGAATGTGTTTTAATTAGAAAGTACAATCAGTAACAAATAGGAAACTCAAATTACTTACTTATGGGTAAGTGACAAATGAGGGAGGTAAATTATCAGTGAATAGAACTTGTCAGAATTAATTTATCACTAGGTGAAACATCTTTTGTTTTTCTTTTGAATACTACCATGAAGATAGATTAACCTATTCAGTAGTCAGCTGAAAAATTGCAGAAACTGGATGTGGCAGTGAACTTCTGTTATAGCAGTCCTCAAATGTGACCAGTTGTCTATTAATTACTTATATAAATGTCTTAACTCGTTGGAATTTAGAAGATTGAGGGGGGATCTGATTGAAACGTATAAGATCCTAAAGGGATTGGACAGGCTAGATGCGGGAAGATTGTTCCCGATGTTGGGGAGGTCCAGAACGAGGGGTCACAGTTTGAGGATAGAGGGGAAGCCTTTTAGGACCGAGATTAGGAAAAACTTCTTCACACAGAGAGTGGTGAATCTGTGGAATTCTCTGCCACAGCAAACTGTTGAGGCCGGTTCATTGGCTGTGTTTAAGAGGAAGTTAGATATGGCCCTTGTGGCTACAGGGGTCAGGGGGTATGGAGGGAAGGCTGGGTTCTGAGTTGGATGATCAGCCATGATCATAATAAATGGCGGTGCAGGCTCGAAGGGCCGAATGGCCTACTCCTGCACCTATTTTCTATGTTTCTATGTTTCTAATACTTTTTGACTTTATTGGCAACCACAAAGGATTTATAAAATGAGGCTGTTTAAAAATGTTTTCTGACACTGCAAATATCATAGATTAGCTTGGATATGAGAAATGAACTTCTTTAAATGATCTCAAATACTTTCAAAAGACAGCGGACAGACACCTGAAGCTAAATGGAGAACACTTCCAAAATTGACGTAGGTTAAATGATGTCCTTCAATGCTATAAAATCCTCCTACCTTAAATATCAAACACGATTGGGAACATCAAACAGAACGCACTTAACAATGTCCAATAGTAAGGAGCCAATTTCAGTAACAATATCCGTTTTTAATCGCACTTGCTCCTCTTTAGCACACTACAAACCTTCCATGCTTTGTCTCACATAACAAATTTTCATTTTCCTTCCCAAAGATTTGAGAAAGCAAAACACTATCAAAAACACAAGCTTGAACTTATGTAGCATCTGTAACATGGCAAATCATTGCAAGGAACATTGTTCACTAAAATTTTGATACTCGATTATATCTCAGGATATGGCAAAAGCTTGGTGAAAGACATATGTTTTAAGAAGTATCCTTAAGGGGTAGAGAGAAAGGCAGAGAATTTTACAGAGGGAACTCCATTGCTCAAAGTCTGCACAAGTAAAAACTGGAACAGTAATAAGGGACTATAGAATACTGAGAAAGCATAAGAGGTGACACAAGATCATTACACACTTTAGTGGTCCCTCCTTGCATTCCTTGGCCTTTCAAAAGCACTTTTACATTCACATGTATAAGTGATAAGCCCAAATCTAGTCAGACAAACTATTTGACAGACATTCTCAGTGTTTCCTCACTAAGGCATTCACATTTTAATGTACATGTTGTTTACTCTCCAGACCTATAAATCCTGCATGCTAAAAGTTCAGAAAGTTTTAAATTGACATTCAACCTGATGGACATTCATTAATTACGTTACAAAATCTAATACACCACAAATGCTTGTCCTCACAAGCACAAGGGGCTAAAATAAATAGCCAATAAAAGCAAGTGCAAGAATCACAATGTTTGATTAACCCACATCTCTTGCATACACCTCAGAATTCTTACCTGTCATACATGTGCTCTACCACATGCTCAGCGCATTCACAGCTTACCTGCACTACCGGCTATTCATGCACTAACTATGCAAGTGCCTATGCTTTTACCAACATGATGATTCACAATGCAACTACATGCATGCACGGTAGTTTCCATACTAAAACCCTGTTGCCATCCTTATTTGCTCTATAGCCTGCCAGATCATTTATACAATCAGTGATATCAACAGCTCATTGACATAATCTTAGCAAGTCTCAATGGTGTAAGAAGCTAGCATGATGTGAAGCTATTGAACTAGTGATAGCTTCAGGCTGTGATAGGGACTGGAGACATTCTATACCATATGCTAAGGTGGGTAACTTTCAAGATTTGTATATTACAGGATAAAGTAGGCTATATTAACTACCAGGCAGCAGTTAAAGTCAATAGCAGAAGTCAAACCTTGAGCAGTGGATGTAGTGACATTGAAAATGTAGTAACCATGCAAGATCAGTGAATACGTCTTCAAGAGCTCGATCCTCCAGTGACACATTTGTCATACATTTCACTCGACATACCAGATCGCCATTACTCATCCACCAGTAATCTATGTCAGTCAGAACATGCACCTACAATTCATTTACTCCATTACAGACTCGCATGTTTAGCACGGCCACAGGCACCATATCCATATCTCATAGCTTATACACACTGCCAGCTATTTGTGCGTTAATTGTGCATGCACTAATGCATTTACCAAATCTCGTAACAGTGTGACTCACACTATAATTGAGTACTGCTTAGCATATTGAAGCTCATTTGTCACCCCTTTCCTCTGGGCTCAATTAAACCTTTTTTTAAATACACATTTTCAATATGATTTTAAATTGGATCTGCTTAGGTTTTGGATCATTTTATTGCTTAAGTGCAGTTTTAATTGTTACATTGTAAGTGCAGCAATATGTGATACAGCTGGAAATTTCTTATGAAACTCACTGCACCACTGATAAATTAAACTCTCAATTTATGCTTCTGATTTTGGTACTTAGCACGCAGCTCAGGCCTCACAAGGCAGTATGCCATCCTAAATTTGATTTATTAACATTAAGTAGCAGATAACCAGGAGAATTACTCAAAGTAAAAGAGTACACTAGATAAAGACAAAGATATTGAAGTGTGCATTAAATCAAAAATGCATTATTCACCATTCCCTTGATATGTGGATGTAAATTGGCCTGCTGCTTTAACGGCTTAATGTTTACAAGTTGCAAAAGCAAGAGTAAAAATTTTTCTTTTGATGTTTCTCAGTGTTCAGAATTCAGGTAAAATTTCTCTGTAGTTACTTTCTTTTACTTTTTCTGAGTTTATTTTGACATCTGGATTTTGAGATGTGTGAAGAAACCTGTTCATAAACTGCAAACTGTGAGTTTCAGAAAACTTTTGAAAATTGGAGTTATGTGTTTACTGCAAAAGGTCGATGAAGTTCAAAGAGTCCATTAGATGTTTGTGTCTGTGATCACATCATAACAGCACCATGTATTAAACACATGGCAGTCTCATTCCAGATTTGGAAATGCATTTTGCGAAACAATTCATGACATTTCTTTTGTTCTTAAGGTTATGTGAATAAATAGAAAATGTGAAATGAATTGAAAGATTTATGTTGGAGTTTTTGAAGATTTCCTTACTTTCATTAATGGAGAAGTTCAGGAGCTCATATACAAAGCATTGCAGCTTGAAGCCAAAATGTTGTCATGGGCCAGATCATCAGACTGAACGTCCACCTATGACTCACAGATGGCCTGCAGCCAAAAGTTGGGCTGCTGGCTGTTTACTGATGAGCTTGCTAAAGTTCAACAGACTGGGCCTTCAGCAAGCTCTGTGTCGTTTGTCATTCAACATTTTTGATTGATCTTTGTTTCTAATAGGAATATGACTGGACCTCTGGAGTCCCTCAGCGATCCGCCACTTATGGAACCTTGGACACCCCAAACCACTGTTACACCAAGTCCCTTGACAAGTGACTGGCTGCCAAATCACTGCTGTATCGGTGGTCTCTTCTTTTAGCAGTCAAGGGTCCAGAAAGAGTTTTCAGTGCATCAGCATCACTGTATACCAAGAGGGCTTTGACCCTCTGGGTGCTCAAATAGGGCAAACCATGTAACTGACTTCCACTTGCACTAATCACATGCACAGCTTAGTTATCCCAGGTGGTGACAGGGAAACCATAAAGCTGCATTTCGTTTTCGTATGTGGAGTGGCCTCAAAACAAATCCCTACCCCAATTAAGATCAAATCTGAGAAACCAAGGCTGTCTATGTGAAAACGCGTGGAGGAAGGGTGCACTTAACACTTTTTTGAAGATTTAACTTTACAGTTGGTTTTAGCCTTTCAGAAAATGCAAAAAATATTTCTCCTGCCACCACTGCCAAAGCTCAGCATTATGATCCTTCTTTGACCAGTCCCAAAGACCATCCCCTCAACCACACTCCATTTCAGTCCCCCATCCTCTAGTCATTGACCCCCCCCCACCCCACCTCACCAGGTCCCAGACTGAGCCCGAGACCCACTCACAGCTGAGGAACAGGTCAGGCACAGAACAATCCATTCATTCACTGAAATTCTCAAGAAAGTCTGAATTGCTTTCAGGAGAAGTTGTTTGCTGACACAAGGGCCAGGACACTTGTGTTCCATCAGCTTGATGAAGGACCGATGAATGAGAGCACAGAATTTCATGAGTTTGGCTATTACTGAGTGACTCCACTATTCCAGCAGCTTCTCACTGGAAATTAAGTGCTGTCATTTGGATTGTATCTACTGGTGGGCAGTTAGACTATCTGGTCCTGTATAGTTTTGCTTATGTAGTATCAATTTTACTCTCAATTTGCCTAGTCTTATCAACTGAACATAGTAATAGAAACAGTTCAAAGTAATTTCAATAGACAAGTTCAAAGCATCCTATGAATTCCTAATAAATTGTCAATAAAGGAATTACAAACACAAAAAAATCTGCAGATGCTGGAAATCTAAAGCAACACGCTCAAAATTCTGGAAGAACTCAGCAGGCCTGGTAGCATCAATGGAAAAGAATAAACAGTAGACCTTTTGGATCAAGACCCTTCATCAGGACAAAAAGAAAGATGAGGTTAGTATAAAAAGTCATAGTCATAGTCATACTTTATTGATCCCGGGGGAAATTGGTTTTCGTTACAGTTGCACCATAAATAATTAAACAATAATTAGGTGGGAGAGAGGAGGAAGAAGTACAAAGCGGTAGGTGATAGGTGAAATTGAGAGGGGGGTGAAGTAAAGACCTGGGAAGTTGCTTGGTAAAAGAGATAAAGGGCTGGAGGAGGGGGAATCTGATCGGCGAGTATAGAAGGCTATGGAAGAAAGGAAAGGAGTAAGAGCACCAGAAGTGATGGAAAGGTAAGGAGATAAGAAGAAAGAGGGGAAACAGGAATGGAGAATGGTGAAGGAGGGTGGGGAGACAATTACCAGAAGTTCAGGTAATTGATGTTCATGCCATTAGTTTCAAAGCTACCCTCAATAAAGGATATTGTTACAGCTTATGACGCCAAAGAAAATATACGAATTAATGAAAGTAGGATCATCTCAATAAATTCCGTGCCTATTCTGGTATCTGTCCCCCACTTTTCCTTCGCTACATCGACGACTGCATTGGCGCTGCTTCCTGCACGCATGCAGAACTCGTTGACTTTATTAACTTTGCCTCCAACTTTCACCCTGCCCTCAAGTTTACCTGGTCCATTTCCGACACCTCCCTCCCCTTTCTAGATCTTTCTGTCTCTGTCTCTGGAGACAGCTTATCCACTGATGTCTACTATAAGCCTACTGACTCTCACAGCTATCTGGACTATTCCTCTTCTCACCCTGTCTCTTGCAAAAACGCCATCCCCTTCTCGCAATTCCTCCGTCTCCGCCGCATCTGCTCTCAGGATGAGGCTTTTCATTCTAGGACGAGGGAGATGTCTTCATTTTTTAAAGAAAGGGGCTTCCCTTCCTCCACTATCAACTCTGCTCTTAAATGCATCTCCCCCATTTCGCGTACATCTGCTCTCACTCCATCCTCCTGCCACCCCACTAGGAATAGGGTTCCCCTGGTCCTCACCTACCACCCCACCAGCCTCCGGGTCCAACATATTATTCTCCGTAACTTCCGCCACCTCCAACGGGATCCCACCACTAAGCACATCTTTCCCTCCCCCCCTCTCTCTGCATTCCGCAGGGATCGCTCCCTACACAACTCCCTTGTCCATTCGTCCCCCCCATCCCTCCCCACTGATCTCCCTCCTGGCACTTATCCGTGTAAGCGGAACAAGTGCTACACATGCCCTTACACTTCCTCCCTTACCACCATTCAGGGCCCCAAGCAGTCCTTCCAGGTGAGGCAACACTTCACCTGTGAGTCGACTGGGGTGATATACTGCGTCCGGTGCTCCCGATGTGGCCTTTTATATATTGGTGAGACCCGATGCAGACTGGGAGACCATTTTGCTGAACATCTATGCTCTGTCCGCCAGAGAAAGCAGGATCTCCCAGTGGCCACACATTTTAATTCCACATCCCATTCCCATTCTGACATGTCTATCCATGGCCTCCTCTACTGTAAAGATGAAGCCACACTCAGGTTGGAGGAGCAACACCTTATATTCCGTCTGGGTAGCCTCCAACCTGATGGCATGAACATCGACTTCTCTAACTTCCGCTAGGCCCCACCTCCCCCTCGTACCCCATCTGTTACTCATTTTTATGCACACATTCTTTCTCTCATTCTCCTTTTTCTCCCTCTGTCCCTCTGAATATACCTCTTGCCCATCCTCTGGGTCCCCCCCTCCTTGTCTTTCTTCCCGGACCTCCTGTCCCATGATCCTCTCATATCCCTTTTGCCAATCACCTGTCCAGCTCTTGGCTCCATCCCTCCCCCTCCTGTCTTCTCCTATCATTTTGGATCTCCCCCTCCCCCTCCAGCTTTCAAATCCCTTACTCACTCTTCCTTCAGTTAGTCCTGACGAAGGGTCTCGGCCTGAAACGTCGACTGCACCTCTTCCTAGGGATGCTGCTTGGTCTGCTGCGTTCACCAGCAACTTTGATGTGTGTTGCTCAGCTCAATAAATGACTTCTTGTAAGATTCTGCAGACTCTTCAGAAGAAACTTCTATTGAAAGAAACAATTCTTGGGTCATTACATTCATGTTGGACTGCCAGACAAATAATAAAAACTTAACTGAAATATATAAGTTTTGTTTATTTTAGAACAATTTGTTTTGATGTCGAAGAAGCTTGATATCAAGCTTTAAATCTAAGTTAACAAAGATGTCATTCATTAATTCTGCACAGCTTGGAGAGAGGTAAAATATTACTTAGAAACTGTGCCTGGTGACAAACAAGGACACCTAAATGCTTGGGATCAAGAATGATGAGCAAGTCCAATTAACTGAAGCAATCTAGTATTATTTCTCAGATCAGTGAACACTGAATGGAGGGCAGAACAAATCTCAACAATTCCTCCCTCTACAGAAATGTGGGACTTGAGCGTTTATTCCATGCAGAATGCAACATTTACACTTCAGGTCTGAAGAAAGAGTGATGCAATTTTTTTTTCCTTTTCACGTATATGTGTAATCAAAAGTTGATTGATACATTTTTTTAAATATCACAAATCTATCAGTGCTGCATTAGTCAGTTTACATTGCCTTTAGCAAAATCTACTTGGCTGTGGCAGGAATTATAAAATTTTAAATATGTGCAGTGAATTTTCACACTTATCATGCAGCACGATGTCAATGTATTACAGGGAATTCAACAGTTTTCTGTGTCTTGTTATTCCCTCAGGTTTAATAAAGCACAGGCCAAACTGAAGATGGCCATCCAAAGAATGTAGATCTCCTTTTTCACTTCCCCGTTCTTAAATAACCACAATCTTAATCAACCTCTTTACAATATTTCATAGACGTTGCTTTTATCTCCATGAAATCTCAATCCATTATTCCAACATTGTCAGCTTCAAACAAAGGGGTAAGATGAATAACATCTGCTCTTTCACCTCCTTCCAATTCATCATCAAATGTCTCAAACACTTCCTCCCAGGGAAATACCTATTTGCTTGGTCATCTTTACATCTGCTATATAGAAATCCCAGCTCACAGCACAATCTCATCTGCTCTGCAGAGACAGGCTGCTTGGCTGAACATTCCTGTTCTGTTCGTAAGCATAGCCCTGAACATCTGGTCATTTGCTACTTTTATTCCCCATCCCAGTTCATTCTGACCTCAGCTTGTGATAATCTTATGAAAAAGCACAATTTATAGTATATTTCTTGTTTTAACATGGACTTCAGATTTTAGCTACTTTCTATTATTTCCTGAGTATTCTGAGCCCGATATTGAGTGAAAAATGGGAAGACTGTGGGAGCGTGTGGGGAATATGTCAAGCCTGGTAATACAGATGGCCAAATAAAATTAACAATAGGACATTCATATCACCCTTTTCTTCTCCCAGGCACTATTCCAAATTGACAGCCTAGCTAGCTGCTGGGATTTAAATCACTGCCACAAGACTATAGATGGAGAGCTTTGATGAGGGAGATGGAGGTCAGAACTAGGGCTGAGAAGAAGGTGGCTCAGTAGCAAAGCTAATAGAGCACTTAGCTCACAACTCTGTCAACCCAGATTCAATCATCACATACAAACTGCTGGAGGAACTCAGCAGCCCAGGCAATATCTATGCAGAGGCCAAGACCTTTCTGGAAAGGAAGGGGAAAGAAGTCAGAATAAGAATGTTGGGGGGAGGTGAAGCTGGCACATGATATGTGACAGGTGAGGGGGAAGGTGGATGGGTGGGCGTGGGGGAATGAAGTGAGAAGATGGGAGATGATAGCAAGAAGAGATAAAGGGTTGAAGAATGATTCAGGTAAGTGAGGACTGTGGACTATGGAAGAAAGGGAGGAGGAGGGGCACTAGAAGGAGGTGATGGGATGGTGAGGAGAAGATGTAAGAGGAGAGCCAGAATGTGGAATGGAAAAAGAGAAAAGGAGGAAGGGGTGAGAAGTTACCAGAAGTTACCAGAAAACAATATTCATGCCATCACATTGGGGGCTACCCAGGAAGAATATGAGGTGTTGGTCCTCCAACCTGAGAGTGGCCTCATTGTGACATCAGAGGAGCCCATGAACTGACATGTTGGAACACAAATGGGAAGTCGAATTGAAATTGGTAGCCTCCGAGAGATTTGGCTTTTTGTGATGGATGGAGCGAAGGTGCTTGACAAAGTGGTCCCCCAATCTAAGTCAGGTCTCACCAATGTAGAGGAGGTCACACCAGGAGCACCGGGTACAGTAGGTTATTCCAACAGACCCACAATTGAAGTGTTCACCTCAGCTGGAAGGACCGTTTGGAGCTCTGTGTGGTGGTGACGGAGAAGGTAAATCTGAATGCCAAATTTTGTCAGCATTGTCACTTTCAGATGCAGCTGCCTTACTGCGAAGGACTCACAGATCTCTTCAGTCTGTGTTTTCACCTGGATTGTCACTTAATCAATGGGTAAGCCCATGTAATGTTCCAAGAAAAAAAGGCACCCATTTAACTCATGGTGTACTTGGCCTAATCTGGCAGGGTTGGCATCAGATCAGCTTTCCAAGAAGTTGCATGTCAAAATCTTTGTTCAGCTTCAGTTTTCGCAGTATGGTATTTCAAAGTGCATGTTCGTTGTACAAGCAGCTATGTCACAATTTGCCAGAACTCCCAAGTTGCACTACGAATATTCTGTTGAAATTTTCCTGTAAATTAGAATAATTTTGCTGCTTGTGGTATTGTGAAATCCAGAAGAATCCAGTTTTGGCTCCTACTGTCTGTATTTCATGTTTCTTTAAAGATCTATCCAAATTCTTACACTTCTCTATATTTTCTCCCTGGATAGTCCATTCCTCATCATTCACCTTATGAAACGTCTTCAGATCACCTCTACTTTGAGCACTAGTCTATGGTGCTGATTTATAACAGTTCAAACAAAGCAAACATCCAAACATTGAATGCGGCGTTCCCATGTACACCTTCCTGCCGGTACAGATCTTTGCACAAAAGTGTTAAAGCCTGTCTGCTCAAGGATGTTGCTAGGATACCTATTTGAGCCCTCAGATTTCGGGACTTCAGACATGTATCCAGTGAAAAGTCAATTATTCAGTATGTTATATTTAACCTCAACAATGTATCTAGCAAAATGCATCGTGATTTTTCCCTTCTTAATATCTGTTGAGGTGTCGGTCACATGGTTAGTTCCTCCTTGACACTACTTCACTTGTATCACTTTACTGACAACGTACCCACTATACTTACAATTCCAAATGTCTTGTCAAAATGCCTAAGGGATTATAACATACCACAACTCTCGCCTGGTAAGGCACTATTCCTTTCTGGAATGACAGGATGATGATTCAATTTTATATCTCAATCCTCTTAACACATTGAAAATTAGTCGAGGAATTTAGAAGCAGTTCATTCTGTGGCCTCATTCTCATTGGAGACTCAGGCTAAAATTCCCTGCAGTCTACTCACTTGTAACCCTATTCCACTGAACCATTTGCAAACCCTGGGTCCCAGAGGTAAAACAATGAATGAGGTTAACATTTTAGCCAGATGAATCATTTTAGTTCCCCAATGAATTTTTTTTGTCCTAGCTTATTTTGTTCTCTACTAATGGCAGAAACATGGATTTTTTTTTTCTCTTTTAATGGATGTCAGATTCAAATACTGTTGAACATATTGTGCTCAGAATCAGTCATCAGTTACACTTTTGGAAGACACTTGAATGAAATATGTAATTGAGTTATCACTCTATTGTGTATCAATGAAAAGCAACAGAGATAATTTGCATAATATTGTATTGTCAGCAGCATCCTCGGGCATAAGTAAATATCAAAACAAATAAAATGAAGGGTACACAACTGAGAGAACACAATCTATATATTTTTTAAATTTGCAAATCTTCTTGTACTTTTATGTCTGGATGCAATTTTGGATGGCTGCTAAAACACAAATCTGAGTTAAGAGAAATGGATTCAAAACATATTCGGAGTCTTTATTCCATGCAGGAAGGACTCTTTCCTACCTGCGTACAGGCAGAGGCTAAAGAGCACAGGTCCAGAGATTAGGAAAGCAAGGAGGTGGTTGTAGGCAGCAGTGAAGCAACTACAGGATTGCTTCGAGTCAATGGTCTGGGCTGTGTTCAACGTCTCATCTGTGGACCTGAATGAGTACACCATGGTTGTAATGGACTTTATTGAAACAGCTGTAGACGAGTGTGTCTTCAAATCATTCAGAGTCTTCCCCAAGCAGAGGCCCTGATGAACCATAAGATCTGCAACCTGCTGAGAGCCAGATCAGTGGCATTCAAGTCTGGCGACCAAGAAAGTTACAAGAGGTCCGCTTACAATCACTGGAAATCCAGCTCACGGGCGAAGCAGCAACTCCAGATTAAATTTCACTCAAAGAAGGATCCTGGACAGTTGCGGCAAGGCTTGAGTACTATCGCCTCTTATGAAGTTAAATCAAGCGACAGAGGTGTCAGCAGGGTTTTACTTCCAGATGAGCTCAATATCTTCTATGTTTGCTTTGATTGCCAGATCATGGAGGAACCATTATAAACTTCCACAGCCCCCGATGATCTTTTGATTTCAGTCTCTGAGGCCGACACAAAAGCAGATTTCAGGAGGATGAACCAATGAAAAGCATCCAGCCCAGGTGTAGTACCTGGCCAGGTACTAACGACCTATACTGATCAACTTGCTAGAATATTCACTGAGATCTTTAACCTCTCGCTTCAGCAGCCTGAAGTACTCACTTGCTTCAAGCAGGTTTCAATTATACTGGTGCCCAAGAAGAGCATGGTGATCAGCCTCAGTGAATCACCCAGTAGAATTTACATCCACAATGATGAAGTGTTTTGAGAGGTTGTTGACGAAATATATCAACTCCTGTCTGAGAAATGACTTAGACCCACTTCAATTTGCCTACCAGTGCAACAGGTCCATAACAGATGCCATTTCACTGGCTCTTCACTCAAACCTAGAATGTCTGGACAGCAAAGGTGCATACATTAGGATGCTTGTTATTGACTACAGTTCAGCATTCAGTTCCACCAACCCCTTAAAATAAATCCATAAGGTCCAGGTCCATGGTCTCAAAACCTCCTTGTGCAATCGGATCCTCGATTTCCTCACTTGCAGATCCCAGTGAAGTTGGATTGGCAACAACATCTCCTCCACTATCTACATCAGCACAGGTGCACCACAGGGCCGTGTGCTTAGTCTCCTGCTCTACTCACTTTACAATAACACAGGAAAAAGAAATAATCAAGGAAACATCGAAACCAAGAGAAAAAGAAACATACTGAGACTCTGCAAAGCAGAATGCAGTGGCTTTGGAAATCTGAAATACAGAAGTGTGCTGAGGAAACCCAGCAGGTTGGTCAGCATCTGTAGAGAGAGAAGAAATAATTTACATCAGAACAGTCAGGGTGGACAATAAGTACAACTACTGCCAGTGATGCACACGAGTAACTTGTTTATAAAAAAAACACATGTACTGAAACTAGAAAAGAAATTGCTAGAAACACATACATCCTAACCTCCTTATCTCACAGACTGTTACAATAAAGGTCAACAGTGAATATCAATAGAAGACTCAAACATATACATTTTTAAAAGTGTTAAGTAAAACATGTGGAATTGGACTTTTAGTCCTTCATTTAATAGCTGAAAGTAGAAACATCAATGATATCAAAGAAGCAGTTTGTTACCGCATTGCTATGTAAATTGAAAAGCATAATTCATCTATTTCTCAAGACCAGTTAAAAAAAAGAAATGGAGCTCCCCTCTTCACAGCACCCTCAAGTTACTCAGTTATATACTGTTCCTTAATGATATCATCTTAAAATATAACAGTTTCCACATTAAACCAGACAGCAACCAGCTCTCACCTACTCTTAACCTCTTCACTTTCTATCATTGGTCACAAACTTTGTTTTGCTAAGATCACCTCCATTTAAAAATTTGAATGAACAAAGCCAACTTTTCTGTCAGAATAAAGGTGAAAGTAATGGTTCATATATCACAAATACTGCAGCAGTTTTGTAGAGGGCACATATTCAGTGAGATATGAAAATCCAGAAAATGCAAAGTAATTTGTAACTTCCACCTTCAGCTTCATGAAAAAAAATCTGACTGGCTTCCTTATCATTGAATGGTGAATGTTCCTGAATTTCCCCAGTACTTGAGAATGAATGTCTCGAGAGGTTAAATTCTGTAATTTCGAGCCCAGAAGGGAGAAATTTATGTCTAGTTAATGTTTTGGCCACAGGCTGCATACATCACAACATAATTAGTTACGCTCCCTTCAGTATTCCTTTAATGTCAAATTTTACTTGCTAATGTTCCTGGGAAATGTTTCCAGTAAAGGTGGAGACACAAGTGATTACAGATCCTCGTACCTGGAGCAAAAATCAAACTGCTCAGTGGGTCAAGCAGAATCTGTGGAGGCAGAGGGATGGCCAAAATGTTTAGAGACCCTGCATCAGAACTTGGAAGCAGTGTTTCAACCAGAAAAAGCAACCACAAATGCTGCTTCACTCACCAGTCCCTCCAGCTGTCTGTATTTTCCCTTCCATCAGGGAGTTTGCTTAGTGATAAACTAGACTAAGTAAATTCCCAACTTAACTGTTACATTGTAGAAAGAATCATCTTTGTGTATAAAGATCTATGAAAACTATCGCTCAACATTTATCATTCAAAAATATATAGATTTTATTCCTAGAGATATGGAAGGAAGCAAACAACTTGTTGTTCCCATTTGGCACTGGTGTGTTAGTGCAACAGAATTGCCACACAAGCACACCATGGTACAGAAAGAAATCCGGATAGAAAATGCGATTTTACATTTGCAATAACAGCACCACATAGGAGCTTCTCTTTCTCATACAGATTTTTGAGAAATTTCCATTATTCTGAGTAAGGGTTCAAAGGCATTTGAAGCCTTTCAGTGGGAAACGGTTGAAGAATTTAATAGTGGGACTCTAAAATCAGGTAGTTCATGAATAATGAAGAAATAAATTGACTTGCTACATGAATGAGTACATTGGAAAGTGGGTGAAATACCACTAATCTGCTGTTTATATGTGTGCAGTACAAATTTCTGCATTTTGTTACAATGACCCACTGTCATATTTTAGTAGACATAAAAGTAAAGTAAACTAATGACATTACACAACAAATTGTTTTGAGATCAGTCAAATCAGTTGGCAGTTAGTGCCATAAAATTGTACTCTGTGATTTAATACTAACACATATTGTTTTTGGATTATAATTTAAGTGCTAACTTAAGCAAACTTCCACAATTTTACATTAAATCAATATTACAAATTATTTTTTCTGCAACATCCATCAAATTTCGTTGAGACTCTTCCATCAAATTGAGATAGGATTTTTTGAACATCCCAACCAATAAATCAATTCAAAGCTCCCACTTTAAGTATGAAATGTTTTCATAAAATATGCCTTAGTGAAAGAGAAGGATCACACTCTCTTACGTGTGTTTAGAAGTTAATATTTTAAACTGTGGCATCAAAACGTGCATATTCCATGAAAACAAAGAACTATAAAACAGAAAACTCAAGAGCTATTACTTAAAAAAAGGAAATTAATTGGTTCATTCCAAATTAATTCTCAATCAATCCAAGCTATATATTTGTGCCCATTCTCCACCCCCCCCCCCACAAATTCAATTTCTCTAAACGGACGAACCTCAATTAAAAAAAAGATTATTTTTGGAATTATACCAAAAAGCATACTTAAAGATAAAAGTCAGTCACCTTTACCTTGTATTGCCTCACACTTTCCATGAAAAAAAGCTATGCTAAGTAAGATCAACTAATTAAGTAATCAAATCTATTAATAAACGTCTCTCCTATAGTAATAGAGCCAAGTTGAAGGTATTCACTATTGCAGTGACAATGACTGGATGAACCAAATGTAAAAACTGCAATGTTATGTGTACTCTACTTACTGCAAAGGTGAAAACATTGAAACACTTCAAACTCTTGCTTACACACCTTTCTTAATTTTGCTTGTTATATGAATTAATAGTTATATTTACTTCGGTCTTTAAATATGCAACCTTCAAACAGCATCTGAAGCATAAATAGTCATACCTCTCCTATTTATGTACTTATCCAAACTTCTCTTAAATGCTGAAATTGAACCTACATCCACCACTTCCACTGGCCACTCATTCCACCATTTCACCTCCTTCAAAGTGAAGATGTTCCCCCTCATGTTCCCCTTTAATGTTTCGCTTTTCATCCTTAACCTATGACCTCTTGTTCTAGTCTTATCCAGCGTTGGTGGAAAAAGCCTACATTTATTACCCCTATTTATACCTCTCATAATTTTGTATACCTCTATCAAATCTATCCTCAAACTCTTATGCTTCAGGAAATAAAGTCCTACCGTATTCAACCTTTCCCTCTAACTCAGGTCCTCAGTCCTGGCAACATCCTTCTAAATTTACTCTGTACTCTTTCAATCTTATTGACATCTTTCCTGTGATAGGTGAATAAAATTTCACATAATTCTCCCAATTAGGCCTCAGTAATGTCTTAAATTTCAGCTCCTTGACTCAATACTTTGATCTATGAAGGCCAATGTGCCATAAGCTCCCTTTACGACCCCTATCTTCCTGTGATGCCCCTTTCAAGGAATTAAAAGACCAAGAAACGAGAAAATACAGGAACAGAATTAGTCCATGACTGATCCATTTTTCCTGCCAGCCCCATTCTACTGTTTTCTTCCTATATCCCTTCATATCCAAACTCTGCCTTAAATATACCCAGTCTCTTAGCCTCCATAGCTACTTGTGGCAATGAATTCCAAAGATTCACCCCTCTCTGGCTAAAGGAATTCCTCCTCATTTCTGTTCTAAATGGACATCCCTATATCTGAGGCTTTGACCTCTGATCTTAGACCCCCCAATAGGAAATATCCTCTCCATATTCACTCTATCAAGGCCTTTCAATATTTGATAAATTTCAATGAGTTACCCCTCATTCTTCTGAATTTCAGTGAGTACAGACTCAGATTGATTAAACACTCTTCATATGATATGCCTTTCAATTTCAGAATCGTTTTCGTGAACCTCATTTGAACCCTCTCCAAAGTCAGTGCATCCTTTCTAAAAAAAGTGGTCCAAAACTGCTTGTAATACTCCAAGTGAGGCCTCACCAGTGCTTTATAAAGCCTTAACATTACATGCTTGCTTTTATATTTTAATAGTCTTGAAATGAGTGCTAACATCACATTTACCCTCCTTACCACCAACCCAATCTGCAAGTGAACCTTAAGGGAATCCTGCACAAGGACACCCAAATCCCTTTATACCTCAGATTTTGAATTTTTTTTCTCTATTCAGAAAATAGTCTACCCTTTTATTTTTCTACCAAAGTACATGACCATTCACTTCCTGACACTGTATTCCATCTGCCACTACTTTGCTCATTCTCCTAATCGTTTAAGTCCTTCTGTAGCCTACGTACTTTCTCCAAACTGCATGCCCCTCCACCTATTTTTGTATCATCCACAAACTTTACAAAAAAGCTATCAATTCTGTCATCCAAGTCAGTGAAATATAATGTAAAAAGCTGTCCCAACGCAGAGCCTTGTGGAGCACTAGTTGCCAGCAGCCAACCAGAAAAGGCTCCCTTTATTCCCATTCTTTGCCTCCTGCCTATCAGCCAATGGTCTATCCATGCTAGTATCTTTCTTGTAATACCACATGCCCTTAACTTGTTAAGCAGCCTCGTGTGTAACACCCTGCCAAAGGCCTTCAGAAAATCCTAGTACACAACATCCACCGATACTCCTTGTCTATCTTGCTTGTTACTTCTGTCAGGGAAGATTTTTCATTTAGAAAACCATGGTGACTATGGCCTATTGTATTCGATTCGAAGAAGGAGTCTGAGAGTCTGAGTGGGAGTGCCGAGAAAGAGATTTTTGAAATTTTCGTTATTTTTTTTCTCCAACGGCTTTCTGAGAGGCGGGACTGCGCAGGCGTGTGACGTCGGGCAGTGCAGCGCGGCAGATTTAAAAGGGCAGACATCCTGCTTCGGATTTGATTCGAAGAAGGAGTCTGAGAGTCTGAGTGGGAGTGCCGAGAAAGAGATTTTTGAAATTTTCGTTATTTTTTTTCTCCAACGGCTTTCTGAGAGGCGGGACTGCGCAGGCGTGTGACGTCGGGCAGTGCAGCGCGGCAGATTTAAAAGGGCAGACATCCTGCTTCGGATTTGATTCGAAGAAGGAGTCTAAGAGTCTGAGTGGGAGTGCCGAGAAAGAGATTTTTGAAATTTTCGTTATTTTTTTTCTCCAACGGCTTTCTGAGAGGCGGGACTGCGCAGGCGTGTGACGTCGGGCAGTGCAGCGCGGCAGATTTAAAAGGGCAGACATCCTGCTTCGGATTTGATTCGAAGAAGGAGTCTGAGAGTCTGAGTGGGAGTGCCGAGAAAGAGATTTTTGAAATTTTCGTTATTTTTTTTCTCCAACGGCTTTCCGAGAGGCGGGACTGCGCAGGCGTGTGACGTCGGGCAGTGCAGCGCGGCAGATTTAAAAGGAACAGAGCCTCAGAGAGCGGGCAGCGTAGTTTGCGGGCGGCGGAGTGAGCCGGGAGCAGAGTGAAGACTTAAGGGCTTCAGCTCAACGGGCTTAGGCGGAAGCGGGCGAGGCGAGGAAGGTTTGACATTCATTTTCTGTTGCTATTTGAGGAGAGGGGCATTATGACTGTGAGGGCAGTTTGCTGTTCTCGATGTCGGATGTGGGAGGCCCTGGAGTCTCCAAGCCTCCCGGACGTCTACATCTGCGCCAAGTGCATCGAGATGCAGCTCCTAAGGGACCGCGTTACGGAACTGGAGCTGCAGCTCGATGACCTTCGTCTGGTCAGGGAGAGCGAGGAGGTGATAGAGAGGAGTGGAAGGCAGGTGGTCACGCCGGGGCCACGGGAGGCAGACAAGTGGGTCACGGTTAGGAGGAGGAAGGGGAAAAGGCAGGTGATGGGGAGTACCCCGGCGGCTGTGCCCCATAACAACAGGTACTCCTGTTTGAGTACTGTTGGAGGGGACAGCTTACCCGGGGGAAGCGACAGTGGCCCTGCCTCCGGCACAGAGTCTGGCCCTGTAGCTCAGAAGGGTAGGGCAAGGAAGAGGAGGGCAGTTGTGATAGGGGACTCGATAGTAAGGGGGTCAGATAGGCGATTCTGTGGACGCAGTCCAGAGACTCGGATGGTAGTTTGCCTCCCTGGTGCCAGGGTCCGGGATATTTCTGATCGTGTCCAAGATATCCTGAAGTGGGAGGGTGAAGAGCCAGAGGTCCTGGTACATATAGGTACCAATGACATAGGTAGGAAAAGGGATGAGGTCCTGAAAGAAGAATATAGGGAGCTAGGAAGGGAGTTGAGAAAAAGGACCGCAAAGGTAGTAATCTCGGGATTACTGCCTGTGCCACGCGACAGTGAGAGTAGGAATGCGATGAGGTGGAGGATAAATGCGTGGCTGAGGGATTGGAGCAGGGGGCAGGGATTCAAGTTTTTGGATCATTGGGACCTCTCTTGGCGCAGGTGTGACCTGTACAAAAAGGACGGGTTACACTTAAATCCTAGGGGGACCAATATCCTGGCAGGGAGATTAGCGGGGGCTACTGAGGTGACTTTAAACTAGAATGGTTGGGGGGTGGGAATCAAATTAAAGAGGCTAGGTGTGAGGAGGTTAGTTCACAACAGAGGGATGGGAACCAGTGCAGAGAGACAGAGGGGTGTAAAGTGAGCGTAGAAGCAAAAAGTACAAAGGGGAAAAGTAAAAGTGGCAGGCCGACAAATCCAGGGCAAGCATTAAAAAGGGCTAAGAGAGTTGCAAGCATTAAAAAGGGCTAAGAGAGTTGTAAAAGAGCGCCTGAAGGCTTTATGTGTCAATGCAAGGAGCATTCGTAATAAGGTGGATGAATTGAAAGTGCAGATTGTTATTAATGATTATGATATAGTTGGGATCACAGAGACATGGCTCCAGGGTGACCAGGGATGGGAGTTCAACGTTCAGGGATATTCAATATTCAGGAGGGATAGACATGAAGGAAGGGGAGGTGGGGTGGCATTGCTGGTTAAAAAAGAGATTAACGCAATAGAAAGGAAGGACATAAGCCGGGAAGATGTGGAATCGATATGGGTAGAGCTGCGTAACACTAAGGGGCAGAAGACGCTGGTGGGAGTTGTGTACAGGCCACCTAACAGTAGTAGTGAGGTCGGAGATGGTATTAAACAGGAAATTAGAAATGTGTGCAATAAAGGAACAGCAGTTATAATGGGTGACTTCAATCTACATGTAGACTGGGTGAACCAAATTGATAAAGGTGCTGAGGAAGAGGATTTCTTGGAATGTATGAGGGATGGTTTTTTGAACCAACATGTCGAGGAACCAACTAGAGAGCAGGCTATTCTGGACTGGGTTTTGAGCAATGAGGAAGGGTTAATTAGCGATCTTGTCGTGAGAGGCCCCTTGGGTAAGAGTGACCATAATATGGTGGAATTCTTCATTAACATGGAGAGTGACGTAGTTAATTCAGAAACAAAGGTTCTGAACTTAAAGAGGGGTAACTTTGAAGGTATGAGTCGTGAATTAGCTAAGATAGACTGGCAAATGACACTTAAAGGATTGACGGTGGATATGCAATGGCAAGCATTTAAAGGTTGCATGGATGAACTACAACAATTGTTCATCCCAGTTTGGCAAAAGAATAAATCAAGGAAGGTAGTGCACCCGTGGCTGACAAGAGAAATTAGGGATAGTATCAATTCCAAAGAAGTAGCATACAAATTAGCCAGAGAAAGTGGCTCACCTGAGGACTGGGAGAAATTCAGAGTTCAGCAGAGGAGGACAAAGGGCTTAATTAGGAAGGGGAAAAAAGATTATGAGAGAAAACTGGCAGAGAACATAAAAACGGACTGTAAAAGCTTTTATAGATATGTAAAAAGGAAAAGACTGATAAAGACAAATGTAGGTCCCTTGCAAACAGAAACAGGTGAATTGATTATGGGGAGCAAGGACATGGCAGACCAATTGAATAATTACTTTGGTTCTGTCTTCACTAAGGAGGACATAAATAATCTTCCAGAAATAGTAAGGGACAGAGGGTCCAGTGAGATGGAGGAACTGAGCGAAATACATGTTAGTAGGGAAGTGGTGTTAGGTAAATTGAAGGGATTGAAGGCAGATAAATCCCCAGGGCCAGATGGTCTGCATCCCAGAGTGCTTAAGGAAGTAGCCCAAGAAATAGTGGATGCATTAGTGATAATTTTTCAAAACTCGTTAGATTCTGGACTAGTTCCTGAGGATTGGAGGGTGGCTAATGTAACCCCACTTTTTAAAAAAGGAGGGAGAGAGAAACCGGGGAATTATAGGCCGGTTAGCCTAACGTCGGTGGTGGGGAAACTGCTGGAGTCAGTTATCAAGGATGTGATAACAGCACATTTGGAAAGCGGTGAAATGATTGGACAAAGTCAGCATGGATTTGTGAAAGGAAAATCATGTCTGACGAATCTCATAGAATTTTTTGAGGATGTAACTAGTAGAGTGGATAGGGGAGAACCAGTGGATGTGGTATATTTGGATTTTCAAAAGGCTTTTGACAAGGTCCCACACAGGAGATTAGTGTGCAAACTTAAAGCACACGGTATTGGGGGTAAGGTATTGGTGTGGGTGGAGAATTGGTTAGCAGACAGGAAGCAAAAAGTGGGAATAAACGGGACTTTTTCAGAATGGCAGGCGGTGACTAGTGGGGTACCGCAAGGCTCAGTGCTGGGACCCCAGTTGTTTACAATATATATTAATGACTTGGATGAGGGAATTAAATGCAGCATCTCCAAGTTTGCGGATGACATGAAGCTGGGTGGCAGTGTTAGCAGTGAGGAGGATGCTAAGAGGATGCAGGGTGACTTGGATAGGTTGGGTGAGTGGGCAAACTCATGGCAGATGCAATTTAATGTGGATAAATGTGAAGTTATCCACTTTGGTGGCAAAAATAGGAAAACAGATTATTATCTGAATGGTGGCCGATTAGGAAAAGGGGAGGTGCAACGAGACCTGGGTGTCATTATACACCAGTCATTGAAAGTGGGCATGCAGGTACAGCAGGCGGTGAAAAAGGCGAACGGTATGCTGGCATTTATAGCGAGAGGATTCGAGTACAGGAGCAGGGAGGTACTACTGCAGTTGTACAAGGCCTTGGTGAGACCACACCTGGAGTATTGTGTGCAGTTTTGGTCCCCTAATCTGAGGAAAGACATCTTTGCCATAGAGGGAGTACAAAGAAGGTTCACCAGATTGATTCCTGGGATGGCAGGTCTTTCATATGAAGAAAGACTGGATGAACTGGGCTTGTACTCGTTGGAATTAAGAAGATTGAGGGGGGATCTGATTGAAACGTATAAGATCCTAAAGGGATTGGACAGGCTAGATGCGGGAAGATTGTTCCCGATGTTGGGGAGGTCCAGAACGAGGGGTCACAGTTTGAGGATAGAGGGGAAGCCTTTTAGGACCGAGATTAGGAAAAACTTCTTCACACAGAGAGTGGTGAATCTGTGGAATTCTCTGCCACAGCAAACTGTTGAGGCCAGTTCATTAGCTATGTTTAAAAGGAAGTTAGATATGGCCCTTGTGGCTACAGGGGTCAGGGGGTATGGAGGGAAGGCTGGGTTCTGAGTTGGATGATCAGCCATGATCATAATAAATGGCGGTGCAGGCTCGAAGGGCCGAATGGCCTACTCCTGCACCTATTTTCTATGTTTCTATGTTTCTATGTATCATGTGCCTCCAAGTACGCCAAAGCCACATCCTTAACAATCAACTCCAACATCTTCCCAGCCTTAGAGGCAGACCAACAGACCTATAATTTCCTTTCTCCTGCCTCTCTCCCTTCTTGAAGAGTGGAATGATAATGCAATTTTCCATTCCTCTGGAACCATGCCAGAATCTAGTGATTCTTGAAATAATTATTGATGCCTCTACAATCTCTTCGGCCATCTCTTTCAGGACCCTGAGGTGTATACCATCTGATCCAGGTGACTTATCTACCTTTAAACCTTTCAGTTTCCTAAGAACCATGGCTCTAGTAATGGCAACTTCACACACTTCTGCCCCCTGACACTCTAGAACTTTCAGCATACCGCTCGTGTCTTCCACAGTGAAGACTGATGCCAAATACTTATTCAGTTCATATGCAATTTTCTTGCCCCCCCTTTACTACCACTCCAGCATCATTTTCCAGTGGTCTGATATCTACTCTTGCCTCTCTTTTACACTTCATGTATCTGAAGAAACTTTTGGTATCCTCTTTAATATTACAGGCTAACATAACTTTGTATTCTATTTTTTCCTCCTTTATGACTTTCTTAGTTGCTTTCTGTTGGATTTTAAAAGCTTGCCAAACCACTAACTTCCCATTAATTTTTGGTGTCTATTATATGCCTTCTCTTTTGCTCGTATTTTAGCTTTGATTTCTCTTGTTAGCTAAGGTTGTGTTATCTTGCCTTTAGAATACTTCTTCCTCTTTGGGATGTATATATACTGCACCTTCCGAATTGCTTCCAGAATCTCCAGGCATTGCTGCTCTGCCATCGTCCCTGCTGGTTTTCTTTTCCAATCAATTTTGGCCCACTCCTCTCTCATACCTTAGTAAATCCTTTTACTCTACTGTAATAATGATATATCTGACTTTCGCTTCTCCTTCTCAAATTACAGGGTGAATTCTAACATATTATGATCATTTACCCCTAAGGGTTCTTTTACCTTAAGTTCTTCAATCAATTCCAATTCATTTCACAACATCCACTCGAGAGCAGCTGATCCCCTAATGGGCTTAACCATAAGCTGCTCTAAAAAAGCCATGGAGTCATAAAGTCATAGAGAAGCACAGCACTGAAAATGGCCCTTTGGTCCATCTAGTCCATTCTTAAACCATTTACACTGCCTACTCCCATTGACCTGCATCGGGTCAATAGTCTTCCATAGCCCTACTGTCCATGTGTCTATCCAAACTTCTGCTGAAAGTTGAAATCGAGTTTGCATGCACCATTTGCACTGGTAGCTCATTCCACATTCTCAGGACCCTCTGAGTGAAGAAGTTTCCCTTCGTGTTCCTCTTAAACTTTTCACCTTTCACCCTTCACCATGACCTCTAGTTGAAGTCCTCCCATCCTCAGTCGACAAAAGCATGCTTGCATTTACCCTATCTACACTGTTCATAGTTTTGTATACCTCTATCAAATCTATACCAATCTTCTACGTTCTAAGAAACACAGTCCTAACCTATTCAATATTCCCCTATAACTTAGGTCTCCCAGACCTGACAACATCCTTGTAAATTTTCCTTGTACTCTTTCATTCTTATTTACATCTTTCCTGTAGGTAGATGACCAAAACTGCACACAATACTCTAAATTGGGCTTCACCAACAGATTATACAACTTCAACATAACATTTCCTGTACTCAGCACATTGATTTATGAAGGTCAATGTGCTGAAAGCTTTCTTTACAACCCTGTCTACCTGTGATGTCACTTACAATGAATTATGGATCTGTATTCCCAGATCCCTTTGTTCTATCAGGCTCCTCGGTGCCTTACCGCTCACTGTGTAAGACCTACCCTGGTTCGTCCTACCGAAATGCAATACCTCACATTTGCCTGCAGTAAATTCCATCTGCCATTTTTCAGCCCATATTTCCAGCTAATGCAGATCTACCTGCAAGCCATGAAAGCCTTCCTTCCTGTCCCCTATACCCTCAATGTTGCTGATCCAGTTAACCACATTATCATCCAGATCATTGAATGTCGAGCGACTGAACCTTCTTGACCAACCTCCCATGCAGGACCTTGTCAAACGCCTTGCTAAAGTCCATGTAGACAACATCCTCTGCTTTGCCTTCATCCACTTTCCTGGTAACTTCTTCAAAAAACTCTATAAGATTGGTTGACTTTCCTGAACATATTTGACAAACTCTATCCCATCTAGTCCTTTCACAGTAGAGGATTCTCAGTCAATATGTGGTAAGTTAAAGTCACCTACTATAACAACCTGATGTATCTTGCAATAGTCTACGATCTGTCTACAAATTTGTCCCTCTAAACCCCAAGGACTGTTGGGTGGTCTGTAATATAGCCCCATTAACATGACAATACCTTCCTTATTCCTCATTTCCACCCATAACACCTCACTAGACAAGATCTCCAGTCTGTGTTGACTGAGCACTGCCATGACATCTTCCCTGACTACTAACGCCACCCCTCCTCCTTTAATCCTCCCCGCTTTGTCACGCCTAAAACAACAGAACCCTGGGATATTGAGCTGCCAGTTCTGACCCTCCTGCAACCAAGTCTCACCAATGGCTAAAAAGTCATAATTCCAGTTGTTGATCCATCCACTCTTCCTATGATTCTTCTTACATTGAAATATATACAGCTCAGGACTCTAGTCGCAGCATGCTCGACCTTTTGATTCCTGACTTTGTCTGAGGTCTTACCAATATCTATCTCCACAACCTCTCTACTAACTGTTCTAGCACTCTGGCTCCCACACCCCTGCAACTCTAGGTTAAACCCTACTGTGGAACATCAGCAAATCTTCCCCCTAGGATATTAGACCCCTCCGGTTCTGGTGCAAGCCATCTCTTCTGTACAGGTCCCAATGACCCAAAAATCTTATGCCCTCTTTCCTACACCAACTCCTTAGCCACATATAAAAGTGTATAATCTTTCTACTTCTGGCCCAACTACACATGACACAGGTAGCAATCCTGAGATCACAACCCTGGAGGTCCTGCCCTTTAACATAGCACCTAACTCCCTAAACTCCCTCTGCAGAACCTCATCACTCATCTTACCTATGTCATTGGCACCCACATGGATTATGACTCTGGTGGTTCATACTCCCACTTAAGAATGCTGAGGACTTGATCCAAGATGTCCTGAAGCCTGGCACCCAGGAGTCAACATACCATCAAAGAATCTTGTTCTCACCCACAGAACCTCCTATCCATTCCCCTAACTAATGAATCCCCTATCACCAAGTGTGCCTCTTTCCCCCTTCCCTTCTGAGTCACAGAACCAGACAGAGTGCAAGAGACCATACCTCTGTAACTTTCCTCTGCAAGGCTATGGCCACAACAGTATCCAAAGTGTTACAAAGTGTTCTTGAAGTGGATGGTTACAGGGGTACTCTGCACAGGCTCCTTAACCCCTTTCCCCACTGACTGTCACCTAGTTTGCTGTGTCCTGCACCTTGGATGTAACTACCTCTCTATACGTCCTATCTATCACCTCTTCAGCCTGCCGAATGAACTGGAGTTCATCCAGTTCCAGTTCCAACTCCTTAATGTGGATTGTTAGAAACTGCCGCTGGATGTATTTCTCGCAGTTGCAGTCGTCCGGGACACTGGATGTCTCCCTGCCTTCCCATATCCTGCAAGAGGAGCATTCCACTATCCTGCCTGGCATCTCTACTGTTCAAACTGAGCAAATGTAAAGAAGGGGGAAAAAAATCAACCTGCAGCTTTTCTTTTTTGCCTTCTCTGACTGAAGCCTCTTCTTGCTGAAACCTTGAAGAGCTAAAGTCTCAAAATCTCCACTCTGACTCTGTCCCCTCCACTGATGGCCACTGCAATGATGGCATCTTGTAGACATTCTACCCGCATATTGAAATCCCACCTGACTATCATAATTTTGCCTTTTTGGCATGTGTTTTCTATCTTCCATTATAATTTATAGACCACTCACAACACGCTGGAGGAACTCAGCAGGTCGGGCAGCACCCATGGAAACGATGAGTCGACGTTTTGGGCCGGAACCCTTCGTCAGGACTGTAGGGGGAGGGGGCAGAGGCCCTATAAAGAAGGTGAGGGGAGGGTGGGAAGGAGAAGGCTGGTAGGTTCCAGGGGAAAAACCAGTAAGGAGAAAGATAAAGGGGTGGGGGAAGGGAGGCAGGGAGGTGATAGGCAGGAAAGGTGAAGAAAGAATAGGGGAAAACACAATGGGTAGTAGAAGGAAGCAGAACCATGAGGGAGGTGGTAGGCAGCTGGGGGAGGGGGCAGAGTGACATAGGGATAGGGGAAGGGACGGGGAGGGAATTACCAGAAGTTGGAGAATTCTATGTTCATACCAAGGGGCTGGAGACTACCTAGACGCTATATGAGGTGTTGCTCCTCCAACCTGAGTTTAGCCTCATCATGGCAGTAGAGGAGGCCATGTATGGACATATCTGAATGCAAGTGGGAAGCAGAGTTGAAGTGGGTGGCTACTGGGAGATCCTGTCTGTTTTGGTGGACGGAGTGGAGGTGCTCGATGAAGCTGTCCCCCAGTCTGCGTCGGGTTTCACCGATGTAGAGGAGGCCGCACCGGGAGCACCGGATGCAATAGATGACCCCAACAGACTCACAAGTGAAGTATTGCCTCACTTGGAAGGACTGTTTGGGGCCCTGAATGGTGGCAAGAGAGGAGGTGTAGGGATGGGTGTAGCACTTGCGCTTACAGGGATAAGTGCCAGGTGGGAGATCCGTGGGGAGGGAACATGTGGACCAGAGAGTCCGATCCCTGCGGAAGGCGGAGAGGGGTGGAGAGGGAAAGATGTGCTTAGTGATAGGGTCCTGTTGAAGGTGGCGGAAGTTGCGGAGGATAATGTGCTGGATCCAGAGGCTGGTTGGGTGGTAGGTGAGGACAAGGGGAACTCTGTCCCTGTTGCGGTGGTGGGAGGATGGGGTGAGAGCCGAAGTGTGGGAAATGGAGGAGATGCGGGTGAGGGCATCATTGATGACAACAGAAGGGAAACCACGATCCTTAAAGAAAGAAGGCATTTGAGATGTCCTGGAACGGAAAGCCTCATCCTCGGAGCAGATGCGGCGGAGACGGAGGAACTGGGAATAGGGAATGGCATTTTTGCATGTGGTGTGGTGGGAAGAATTTACAGACCACATCTTTACTACTGCTTGGGGGTCTGTATATTATTCCCATCAGGGCCTTTTTTTTTTACCTTTGCAGTTCCCTAGGTCTACCCACAACAACTCAACACCTTCCAACCCTATTTCACCTCTTACTAATGATTTGATTTCATTTTTTTACCAAAAGAGCCATGCCACCCCTTCTGTCTACCTGCCTGTCCTTTCAAAACAATATGTATCCTTTGACTTTAAACTCTCAGCTATAATTTTCTTTGGCATGTTGGCATGTATGAGATTGAGACGCCCACAACATTATACATGACAATCTGTAATTATGCTACAATTTCGTCTATCTTATTCTGTACACTGTGCGCATTCAGATATAGCACTTTCTGTCTTCTATTCACCCTTTTCAATTTTGACTGCATTTTACATTGCAGCTCATCCTGTTGACTGCAGTTTTGCCGTATCAACAATGTCTCCTTGCTGGCTCTCACTACATGCTGCCTCTGTTTGTAAACCAACTACCTCATCCTCAGCACTATCATTCCGGTTCCCATCCCTCTGCCAAATTAGTTTAAACACTCCCAAACAGCTCTAGGAAAACTGCCCACAAGAATATTTGTCCCCCTGGGATTGGGGTGTAATCCATCTCATTTGTACAGGTTATCCCTTCCCCAGAAAAGATCCCAATGAGCGTAGGTGCTCAGCGAAACAGTCTCCCAGTCTCCGTCGGGTCTCACCAATATACTGATGGCCACACTGGGAGACAGATGTGGCCTTCTGTATACTGGTGAGACCCGACTCAGACTTGGAGACTGTTTCGCTGAACACCAACGCTCCGTCTGCCAGAGGAAGCAGGATCTCCCAGTGGCTACACATTTTAATTCCACGTCCCATTCCCAATTCTGATACATCAATCCATGGCCTCCTCTACTGTCGAGACGAAGCCACACTCAGGTTGGAGGAACAACACCTTATATTCCGTCTAGGTAGCCTCCAACCTAATGGCATGAACATTCATTTCTCTAACTTCTGCTAATGCCCCTCTTCCCCTTCTTACCCTATCTCTTATTTTATTTATTTATTCATTTATTATTCCACCCCCCTTTTTTCTGTCTCTCTTTCCCTCTCACAATCACTTCTTGCCTGCTCTCCATCTTCTTCTGGTCCTCCACTTCCTCTTCCTTTCTCCCATGTCTCCAGCTTTGTTTCCCTTTTGCCAATCAACTTCCCAGCTCTTGGCTACATCCCTCCCCCTCCTGTCTTCTCCTATCATTTTGGATTTCTCTCCCTCCCCCTCCCTCTTTCAAATCTCTTACCACTTCTTCTTTCAGTTAGTCCTGACAAAGGGTCTCGGCTCGAAACGTCGACTGTATCTCTTCCTATATATGCTGCCTGGCCTGCTGCGTTCTACCAGCATTTTGTGTGTGCCATTTGTATAGGTTGTCCCTTGCCCAGAAAAGATCCCTATGATCCGTGAATTTGAACCCCTGCCCCTGCACCAGTTTCTCAGCCATGCATTCACCTGCCAAATGATCCTATTCTTACCCTCACTGGCAGGTGGCATGGGCAGCAATCCAGGGATTACCAGCCTGGAGTTCCTGCATTTCAGCTTTCTACCTAACTCCCTAAAAACTCTCTTCAGGACATCCTCACCTTTTCTACCTATGTCATTGGTGCCAATATGTACCAAAGCTTCCTCCTCTTTTAAGAATGCCGCGGACCCAAACGTCCTGAAAATGAACCTGAAAACCAGGAAATGAACCTGCTCAGGTGTCAGATCTCTCAGTGGGAGAACATGTTGGAGAAAGTGATCACAATTCTATCTCCTTTACCACAGCATTGGAGAGGGATAGGAACAGACAAATTAGGAAAGCATTTAATTGAAAAATATGAATCTATCAGGCAGGAACTTGGAAGCATAAATTGGGAACAGATGTTCTCAGGGAAATGTACAGCAGAAATGTGGCAAATGTTCAGGAGATATTTGCCTGGTCTTCTGTATGGGTATGTTCAAATGAGACAGGGAAAGGATGGTAGGGTACAGGAACCGTGGTGCACAAAGGCTGTTGAAAATCTAGTCAAGAAGAAAAGAAAAACTTACGAAAGATTTAAAGTACTAGGTAATGATAGAGATCTAGAAGATTATGAGGCGAGCAGGAAGGAGCATAGGAATGAAATTAGGAGAGCTAGAAGGGGTCATGAGATGGCCTTGGAGAGCAGGATTAAGGAAAACCCCAAGGTATCCTACAAGTATGTGAAGAGCAAGAGGATAAGAACTGAGAGAATAGGACCAATTCAGTGTGACAGTGCAAAAGTGTGTATGGAACCAGAGGACATAGCTAAATACTTAATGAATATTTTGCTTCAATATTCACTATGGAAAAGGAACTTGGCAATTGCAGGGATGATTTCCAGTGGACTTAAAAGCTTGACCATATAGACAGTAAGAAAGAGGTTGTGCTGGAGCTTTTGGAAAGCATCAAGTTGGATAAGACACCGGGACTGGGCAAGATATACCCCAGGCTACTGTGGGAGGTGAGGGATAAGATTACAGAGCCTCTGGCAATGATCTTTCCTTCATTAATGAGGATGGGAGATGTTCTGGAGAATTGGAGGATTGCAGATATTGTTCCCTTATTCAAGAAAGGGAGTAGTGATAGCTCAGGAAATTATAGACCAGTGAGACTTACTGCGGTCATTAGTAAGTTGATGGAAATGATCCTGAGAGGCAGGATTTATGAGCATTTGGAGGGGGATAATATGATTAAGAATAGTCAGCATGGCTTTGTTAAAGGGAGGGCGTGCTTTATGAGCCTGAATGAATTTTCTGGGGATCTGACTAAACATATTGATGAAGGTAGAGCAGTAGATATAGTGTATATGGATTTCAGCAAGGTATTTGATAAGGTACCCCATGCAAGCCTTATTGAGAAAGTAAGGAGGCATGGGATCCATGGGGACATTGCTTTGAGGGTACAGAAATGGCTTGCCCACAGAAGGCAAAGAGTGGTTGTAGACAGGTCATGATCTGTATGGAGGTCCGTGACCAGTGGTGTGCCTCAGGGATCTGTTCTGGGTCCCCTTCTCTTCGTGATTTTTTATAAATGACCTGGATGAGGAAGTGGAGCGATGGGTTAGTAAATTTGCTGATGACACAAAAGTTGGGGGGGTGTGTTGTGGATAGTGAGGAGGGCTACAGTGGTTACAGCGGGACATTGATAGGATGCAAAACTGGGCTGAGAAGTGGCAGATGGAGTTCAACCCAGATAAGTGTGAAGTGGTTCATTTTGGTAGGTCAAATATGATGGCAGAATATCGTATTAATGATAAGACTCTTGGCAGTGTGGAGGATCAGAAGGATCTTGGGATCCGAGTCCATGGGACACTCAAAGCTGTTGCGCAGGTTGACTCTGTGGTTAAGAAGGCATACAATGTATTGGCCTTTATCAAGGGATTGAGTTTAAGAGCCGAGAAGTAATGTTACAGCTATATAGGACCCTGATCAGACCCCACTTGGAGTACTGTGCTCAATTCTGGTCACCTGACTGCAGGAAGGATGTGGAAACTATAGAAATGGTGCAGAGGAGATTTACAAGGATGTTGCCTGGATTGGGGAGCATGCCTTATAAGAATAGGTTGAGTGTACTTGGCCTTTTCTCCTTGGAGTGACGGAGGATGAGATGTGACCTGATAGAGGTGTATAAGATGAGAGGTATTGATCCTGTGGATAGTCAGCAGCTTTTTCCCAGGGCTGAGATGGCTAGCACAAGAGGACACAGTTTTAAGGTACGGAGAAGATGTCCGGGGTCAGTTCTTTTATGCAGAGAGTGATGAGTCCATGGAGTGGGCTGCCGGAGATGGTGGTGGAGGCCGACATGATAGAGTCTTTTAAGAGACTCCTCTTAAACAGCATCTCATCTCTTTTCTTTTGGCTATGGAATCTCCTATCACTACAGCAATTCTCTTCACCTTTCTCCTCTTCTGAGCCACAGCACCAGACTCAGTGTCAGAGATCCAGTCATTGCAGCTCCCCCTCAGTAATATCTAAAGAGGTTTACTTATTATTGAGGGGAATGGCCGCAGACCGACTCTGCACTGGCTGTGTATTTCCCTTCCTTCTCCTGAAAGTCTTGCAGTTACCTGTCACTTTTAACCTAGGGATGACTACCTCGCTGTAGCTCCTATCTATCACCTCCTCATTCTTCCATCTGAGCTAAATGACATCGAGCTGCAGATCCAGTTCCTTAATACATCCTCTGAGGAGCTGCAGCTTGGTGCAGCTGGTGCAGATGATGTGGTTACCTGGGAGGCTGGAGGTCTCTCAGAATTCCTAAATCTCACACACAGTACAAAACACTGCCTCTGGAGCCATTCTCATGGCACTACTATGCCCTAACATATGAGGAATGAACAACTAAAAACCAAAAGAGAAACTTAATGGATACTTTAAAAAAAATTTTTATTTTTAAATTTTTTATATACTTTACCTCACCCAAGCCTGATCTTGCCTAAGCCTGATGAGCTAAATCCACTCCAAACACTGACTCACTCTTAACAAAGGCCATTCCACTTGTGGTATTTTTATTTACCCTTTCTAATGAATCGCGCTCAGTGATCTGTATTCCTAGATATCTCTTTTCCACCACATTCCTCAGAGATCTGCTGTTCACTGTGTAAAGACTACCCTTGCTTGTCCTCCCAACATGCAAAATGGTGTCGTATTTCTTGAGCATTGTTAGCCCTGCACTCATCTAGAGAGTAGAGGATGTTCCTGATCTATGTTTAACTGATGTTGGAAAAGGCTTTTGACTGTTCAGAAGGCAAATCTGAGACAGCTTCTGATCTGCATTGGTGGCTATTTTACTTCTGTGGCTGGTTAATGGTGACAAAGATGGAGGGCTATAGAAATGCTATTCATTATCAAGTGTAAGTAATAAGACTTTTCCGTATTTTCAGACGGCCACTTCATTGGAGCAAATACTGATTTATCTATCTGTGGCACAATGCTCTCAACTTCCTGCTTCATGCAGGCATGAATTGTTCCATTTCCTGATGAACTGTGAATGAAATTGAACATTGTGCAATCATCAATGAATATCCCCAGTTTGAGATAGAAAGAATATAATTGATGAAGCATCTGAAGGTGATTGGAAATAGGATAGAACTTCTGTAATAATGTTCTCAGGTTGATTGATATGGAGCATTTTTCTCTTGGTCTCTGGCACCGAGCCTGATTCCGTGGTGCAGAAGGGAAAGAGGAAGATGAGGAATGCGGTAGCCATAAGGGGATTCCACAGTAAAGGGAACAGACAGGAGGCTTTGTCAGCCTGATTGAGATAGCCACATGGTGTGTTGCCTCCCAGGTACCAGGGTACGGGATGTCTCGGATTGGGTGCAGAGTATTCTGAAGAGAGAGGGTGAACAGCCAGAGGTCTTGGTGCACATTGGTAGAAAAAGGGAGGAGGTCCTGAAGACAGAATTCAGGGAATTAGGTAGGAAGCTGAAAAGCAGGACCTTGAGGTAGTAATCTCAGGATTGCTGCCTGTGCCACGTGCTAGCGAGTGCAAGAATAGCATGATCAGGCATATTAATGTGTGGCCAAGAGACTGGTGTAGGGGGCAGGGATTCAGATTCCTGGATCATTGGGGTCTCTTCTGGGGGAGGTACGACCTGTACAAAAAGGACGGCTTATACCTGAACCCAAAGGGGTCCAATATCCTAGCGGGTACATTCAATAGAGCTGTTAGGGAGGGATTAAATTAATTTGGCAGGGGAATGGGAACCAGAGTGATAGGGTTGAGGAAGGGGAAAACAGAAATACATCAAAGAAAGTGTGCAACAGAGATTATAGAAAGAAGAGGCAGGAGATGAGGCTTAATCAAAGCAATTGGTATAAGTTACAGGGCAACAGAGGTATGCTGCAGTTAAAACAGAAAGCAACAAATACTGGACTGAGAGTGTTGTATTTGAATGCACACAGCATTAGGAATAACATGGACGATCTTGAAATTCAGCTACAGATTGGCAAATAATGATGTTGTGACCATCTCTGAAACTTGGCTAAAGGATGGCTACCATTGGGAGCTGAATGTCCAAGGATATACGATATATGGGAAAGATAGGTTAGTAGGAAGAGGTGGTGGTGTGGCTCTGTGTGTAAGAAATAATATTAAATCATTGGAAGAGATGACATAGCATTGGAAGGTGTAGAGTCTCTATGGGTTGAGTTAAGAATGGCAAGGGTTAAAAGAACTCTAATCGCAGTTGTATACAGGCCTCCAAACAGCAGCCAGGATGTGGATTACAAATTACAGTAGGAGATAGAAAAGGCGTGTCAGAAAGGTATGTCATGATAATCGTTAGGTATTTTAACATGAAAGTGGATTGGGAAAACCAGGTCAGTACTGAACCTCAGGAGAGAGAATTTGTAGAATGTCTAAGGGATGGCTTTTTAGAACAGCTTATTGTTGAGCCCACTAGGGGATTGGCTGTGCTGGATTGGGTGTTGTGTAATGATCTGGAGGTGATAAGAGAGTTTAAGGTTAAGGAACCCTTAGGGAACAGTGATCACAATATGATTGAGTTCACGCTGAAATTTGAGGGGGAAAAATATCCAATGTGTCAGTATTTTAGTGGAATAAAGGAAATTACAATGGCATGAGAGGGGAACTGGCTGAAGTTGACTGGAAGGGACATTTGCAGGAAGGACAGCAGAACAGCAATGGCTGGAGTTTCTGTGAAAAATGAGGGAAGTGCGAGACAGATATAGTCCAAATAAGAAGAAATTTTCAAACGGAAGAAGGACACGACCATGGCTGACAGGTGAAGTCAGAGCCAAAGTAAGAGCAAAAAAGAGGGCATACGAAGAAGCCAGAGCTAGTGGGAAGATAGAGGATGGGGGAGCTTTTAAAAACTTGCAGAAGGAAACTTAGAAAGTAATTTGGAAGGAAAAGATGAATTATAAGAGGAAGCTGGCGACTAATATCAAAGAAGATACTAAAAGCTTTTTTAAGTACGTAAAGGGTAAAAGAGAGTCGAGGGTAGATATAGGACCAATACAAAATGGCGCTGGAGATATTGTAATGAGAGATGCAGAGATGGCAGAGGAACAGAATGTGTATTTTGCATCAATCTTCACAGTGGAAGACGTCTGCAGTATACCGGACATTCAAGAGTGTCAGGGAAGTGAAGTTTGTGCAGTGAAAATTATGACTGAGAAGATGCTCAGGAAGTTTAATGGTCTGAGGGTGGATAAATTTCCTGGACCTGATGGAATGCACCCTTGGGTTCTGAAGGAAGTAGCTGGCGAAATTGCAGAGGCATTAACGATGATCTTTCAAGAATCGATAGATTCTGGCATTGTACCGGATGACTGGAAAATTCCAAATGTTACTCAGCTATTAAGAAGGGTGGGAAGCAGCAGAAAGGAAACTATAGACCTGTTAGCCTGACATCAGTGGTTGGGAGTTGTTGGAATTGATTATTAGGGATGAGATTCCGGAGTACATGACAAGATAGGCCAAAGCCAGCATGGTTTCCTGAAAGGAAAATCCTCCCTGACAAACTTACTGCAATTCTTTTAGGAAATGACAAGCAAGTTAGACAAAGGAGATGCAGTAGACATGGTGCACTTAGATTTTCTGAAGGCCTTTGACAAGGTGCTGCACAGGAGGCTGTTGAGCATGATAAAAGCCCATGGAATTACAGGGAAGTTACTAGCGTGGGTGGAGCATTAACCATTACCTCAAAGGTTAACCTCCAATTTGAGTCAGTTGTGAAGAAGGCGAATGCAATGTTGACAGTTCATTTCTTGAGGTATAGAATATAAGAGCATGGATGTGATGTTGAGGCTCTATAAGGCACTCATGAGACCACATGGAGTATTGTGTGCAGTTTTGGGCTCCTTATTTAGAAAGGATATACTGACATTGGAGAAGGTTCAGAGAAGATGCACGAGAATGATTCCAGGAATTAAACGGTTACCCTATGAGGAATGTCTGGCAGCTCTTGGGCTGTACTGTATTGCCTGGAGTTCAGGAGAATGAGGGGGGATCTCATAGAAACATTCCGAATGTTAAGAGGCCTGAATAGATTAGATATGTGTGGGCACGTGGCCAAGTGGTTAAGGCATTCAACTAGCGATCTGAAGGTCGTGAGTTCGAGCCCCAGCCAAGGCACTGTGTTGTGTCTTTGAACAAGGCACTTAATCACACAGTGCACTGCGACAACACTGGTGCCAAGCTGTATGGGTCCTAATGCCCCTCCCTTGGACAACATCAGTGCCGTGGAGAGGGGGACTTGCAGCATGGGCAACTGCCGGTCTTCCATACAACCTTGCCCGGGCCTGCACCCTGGAGAGTGAAGACTTTCCAGGTGCAGATCCATGGTCTTGCAAGGCTAACGGATGCATTTATTTAGATTAGTTATGGGAAAGTTATTTCCCATGGTAGGAGATTCTAGAACAAGAGGGCATGACTTCAGGGTTGAAGGACATTCTTTTAGAAGTGAGATGCAGCGAAATTACTTTAGTCAGAGTGTGGTAAATCTGTGGAATTTGTTGCTATGAACGGCTGTGGAGGCCAAGTCATTGGATGTATTTAAGGCAGAGATAGATAGGTTCTTGATTAGCCTGGGCATCAAAGGGTATGGGGTAAAAGCAGGGGAGTGGGGATGACTGGAAGAATTGGACCAGCCCGGGATTGAATGGTGGAGCAGACTTGATGGGCTGAATGACCTACTTCTGCTCCTATATCTTATGGTCTTATGGTTTTGTATAACCAGGACTCCCTGATGCGATGCTCACTCAAATGCTGGCTTTGAGAGTAGTGACACTCAGCTCATTTCCGGATTTCAGCCTCTTAAAGCTCATCTTTGGACCAAGGTTATGCTGATGCTTGGAAAAAAGTGGTACCAGTAAAACTTAAGTTGGGCATATCCTTTGCTCTGCTTGACAAAATTATTGAAGACTGCTCCCGTCACCTTGCCGACAACTGGGAGCAGATTCATAGTTGGAAATATTAGTTGGATTGGATTTGTCCTGCTACTTCTGAACAAAATATAGCTGCAGAATTTTCATATTATCGATTAGATGCCAGTGCTTTAATCATACTATAATGGTTCGAGACCATATTGGTTGCAGTGTAGATTTTCCAATAGAGCAGTTGGGATTTTGTCTGGTTCTAAAAAGATGAAGACTCATAGAGCATTGAAACAGATCATTTGTCTGCTTCATCCATATTAAAAACAAAATTACCATATTTATCCATATTAGCCATCCATATTAATCAGATCTTCTAGTTCTTGCCACATGGTCTTTTATGCCACGACAACTGAAGTGCTAATCTAGACACTTCTTTAAGTGGAAAGTGGCCAGTGAGTGAGTGGGCCAGTGAAGGAGTGGAGTTTGAGGCTTTGACTCGAGAGGCTACCACAAGAAGAGGCAGAGGACAAGCTTGCTCGCAGTTAGTCTTTACAATGTCTCCTCAGATGGTGATGTGCCTCTCATGTGAGATGTGGCAGTCTTGGGGGAACGCCCCTCTCCCGCAGAGTCACATCTGCCAGAAGTGCATACGGCTGGGCGATCTGGAAGACCATGTAAGGAATCTGGAGCAGCAGCTGGATGACCTTCGACTCATAAGGGAGAATGAGGCAGTCATAGATGAGAACTACAGGGAGGTAGTCACACCTAAGCTGTCGGACACAGGTCATTGGGTGACAGTCAGAGGGAGGAAGCGAAGGTGAGCAGACAGGTAGTGCAGAGCACCCCGTAGCCATTCCCCTGAATAATAAGTTTACCGTCCTGGATACTGTTGGCGGGGATGACCGACCAGGTGTGAGCCACGGTGGCAGGGCCTCCGGCACTGAGTCTGACCCTGTGGTGCAGAAGGGTGGGACGGAGAAGAGGAGAGCTGTCGTCATTGGAGACTCTATAGTCAGGGGAGCAGACAGGAGATTTTGTGGATGTGAGAAGGACACCCGTATGGTTTGTTGCCTCCCGGGTGCCAGGGTCCGGTACGTCTCTGACCGGGTGCACGACATCCTGGTACGAGAGGGAAAGCAACCAGAAGTTGTGATACATATTGGGACCAACGACAGGAAGAGGGATGAGGTCCTGAAGTGTGAGTTTCGGGAACTAGGCAGAATGCTGAAGAACAGGACCTCAAGGGTGGCATTCTCAGGATTGTTGCCAGTGCTACGTGACAGTGATGGTAAGAATTGGAGGAGATGGCAGTTGAATGCATGGCTGAGGAGTTGGTGCAGGGAGCAGGGTTTTAGATTTTTGGATCATTGGGATCTCTTCTGGGGAAGGTGGGACCTGTACAGATTGGATGGGTTGCACCTGAACTCGAGGGGGAGCAATATCCTTGCAGGTAGGTTTGCTAGCATGGTTCAAGAGGGTTTAAACTAATTTGTGAGGGGGATGGGACCCAGAGCAATAGAGCAGTGAAAGAAGTGCATGGATTAAAGCCAGATCTAACATATAGAGAGGCTTTGAGGAAAGAGAAGCAGAATAAACGGTGTAAAGACAGTAAGGTAGAAGGGCTGAAATGTGTGTACCTCAATGCAAGAAGCATCAGGAACAAAGGTGATGAACTGACAGCTTGGATACAGTATCTTAAAACCAATTCCTCTGAGTAGGCTTGCTGGACAGCACGGCCTTAAGGACCTATTCTACGCTGTATCTCAATCAATCAGTCAATAAATCAAGAAATAAATAAATAAATATACTGGGGCCACCAGGGACTCAGGAGGAAGGCAAGATAGATCATCCACTTGAAAATTTTTGTTGAATGGAGTTGTGAGTGCTTTAGACATATCTTTGGCAGTTAAATGCTGGGAATCACCATCATAGAGTTTGAGAATAGTGTTGAAGCCCTTTGTTTCTGTTAGCTGTTTAATTTACATGACTAGATATGGATGTACTGCAGTGTTTTGATCCGAGCTGTTGGTTGTGAGATCATTTAGCTCCATCAGTTTAACACATGCCATCTTGTTTTGCAGGTTCACCAAATTGGATCTTCAGCCTGAAATGAGAAAAAAACTGAACCAAGACTCCAGTGACATGACTTGAAATGCACTCAGCTATTTTCACTGACAAATACAGTATTCAAATCTTGGGCTGATTGAAAATTTGCTGCCAGTTTTTCCAAATTCAAAACACATGTTTTCTCCCTGATTGACCGACTCGAGGAATTTGAGCAAAAAATTTCCTTCACAAAATTAGAGCCTACAAGTTGGAATGAGACAACTTAAGGAGGGGAGTGTTCTTGTCATCACAGGAAGAGCGTTTCACTTAAGGGAAACATTCCAGATCTCTGTGTGATTTGTGGATTATGGGGAAGCATGAAGTTCCCATTGTGCAGAATGGTTGGCAAAGTAGGAGTATAAGGCCTATTGCAGTAGCCCAGGTGGATTGCTGGAAAGTCATTGAATGGTCCCATTTGTTGACTGTTTCCAGTGATGTTCAAGGACTCCAATCTGCCGTGGCGCCAAAGGCGAATACGGACATAAATAATGGAGGAAAGAATCAGATGGATGGTGGAGTAGAGAGGTATTGAGAGGTTTGTTGAACCTGGAGGAAGAAATTCTGTTCCACATGGTTAATAAACCAGTGCTAGAAAAAAATCAGATCATCTTCCCTCTCACAGTTACAAAGTTTCCTGAGGCAAGGGAAGCCCAAACCACCTGAGAGCATTAAAATAGAATAGAAAATTAGGAGTGCTCCCAGCATTCCTGCTTCCATTTCAGATTTCCAGCATAAGTTCCAGCTTTGCCTCAAGTGGGTTTGCCAACTGCCATTTTATTTTGCAGGAATTACATCCAAACTAAAAGGTGACTGAGATTTGTTCAGTTCTTTAACATCTGATCTGATCTGAAACAAAGCTATTGTGAGAAGAGTCAGCCACAAAATGCCATTAAGCTACAATACACAACATGATAACGACACAAAGCTGCTGTTTAAAGTCCAACAGAAAATGACAAGACAGCCTTTGAGGTTTGCACCATTGATAAATAGGTCTTTGTAGTGGACTTGCCAATGTTGTAGATACTGGCCAAACAACCCTTAGGTGGTCTATTTTCCACCTACTACCTGACATATTGCTCAGGTTATGAGAACAAAATGTTGTAAATACTCATTAGGTCAGGCAGCATTCATGGAGATAGAAACAGGACATGATTCAGTTTGCTGATCCTTTGTAATAGAGCTAAAGAAAGCTACAGCATTAGATTAGATTAGATTATGAGGACACGCATGGAAGAAGACCAACATGTCTATTGTGGCTATCAACTACTTTTCACTTTGTTAGACAAAAGTTCATCAAACTGAAACATTAACTTTGTTTCTTCATCTGTTCATTGCTTTCTGACTTGCTGGGTGTTTCCAACATCTTCTGTTTGTACTCCATAATACTTAAATTTTTGGTTATTACATAGTACTGATATAATAACCATCAATTTAAATGCAATAAAGCAAACTGAATTTCAGAAAGAATGTAATTATTGTCACATTAATTTTATGATATCATGATCAACATTTGATCCGCACAAAAATGTAAAACTAATGCAGACTAATTCAACTCATTTAGTCGTAATTTTCCTTCCCTTTTTATTCCACTGTTTCTATTCTTCTCCCTTGAAGAGATGGATTTCTGCTTCAGTTATTATTTCATGGATGGCAAACTCGTTTTATTTTCTAAACATAGTTGAAAATGCTTAAAGACCCTTGACAGCTTTAAACATTTCTCCCTCTTTCTCCCACTTTGAAGATGAATGCAAGTGTGTAAGTACTCTATCATCCAATTTGTGCAAGTTAAACTTTTTGTCAGGCAATGCTCCACAGGGGTGCAGTGCTAATTTTTTAGGTGCTGGAGCTGAGAAAATGTTTGCCATTTCCTATATCCTCTCTATATACAGTGGCATGCAAAAGCTCTGGTCAAAATTTCTGTAACTGTGAATAGCTAAGCGAGTAGAAGCTGAAACTGATTCCCAAAAGGCATGGGGTTAAAGATGACACATTTCTTTAATATTTTAAGCAAGAAAACTTTTTTATTTACATCTTTTACAGTTTCAAAATAACAAAAGAGGACAAGGGCCCAAAGCAAAAGTTTGGGCACCCTGCATGGCAGTACTTAGTAACACCCCCTTTGGCAAGTATCACAGCTCGTAAACACATTTTGTAGCTAGCTAAGAGTCTTCCAATTCCTGCTTGGGGGATTTTCGCCTATTCTTCCTTGCAAAAGGCTTCTAGTTCTGTGAGGTTCTTGGGCCGTCTTGCATACACTGCTCTTTCAATGTCTATCCAAAGATTCTTGATGATGTTTAGGTCAGGAGATTGTGAGGGCCATGGCAAAACCTTCAGCTTGCACCTCTTGAGGTAGTCCATTGTGGGTTTTGAGGTGTGTTTAGGTTCATTATCCTGTTGTAGAAGCCATCCTCTTTTCATCTTCAGCTTTTTTACAGACAGTGTGATGTTTGCTTCCAGAATTTGCTGGTATTTAATTGAATTCATTCTTCCCTCTACCGGTGAAATGTTCCCTGTGCCATTGGCTGCAACACAAGCCCAAAACATGATCGATCCACCCCCGTGCCTAACAGTTGGAGAGGGTTATTTTCATGAAATTCTGCACCCTTTTTGCTCCAAACATTCCTTAAACCTCTTACAGAGAGATGATATTGCAGCTTTTCCATAATTAGGTGGTATTTCAGCAGGCCAGTTATCTTTATCAAGTACACACATTTCATTTAGCAGGGATTTATACATACTTTGTGGTTTAGAAGTTTGAGAACCTTTCAAGGATGTTGCCATGAACATATGGGTGCTGCAAATTGTTTATAAGACTAGGAAGAAACTGTAGATAATTAATGGAGACAATTTTGTTGTTGCTTGTTAAGGTAATTTCTCCAAACTTCCCCTTTTCAACTGCCTCTTGAACTTCTAGAGTTTTTGTACCAGGTTGCTCTTTCAGTCCATGCAGTGATCTTATGCTCCTTTTTATCAGTTTGTCTGCATAAACAATCATAGTAGTGCGTTTCTGTAAACACTCTGACAGTAAACCAAGTTCATGCAACGTGTTATACATTAGAGCCAAGTCCAATAGAAACTGTTCTGAAGGGAGGCTTTTCAACAGACATTCACAGGATTTTCTGTCACTCCCAGATCTTGTTTCATCCTTCATTGCTTTTTCAGATTGAAAATGATTTATTCCATGAACTTCTCTCACCGAATCACCCACTGCAAATTCTAATCTGTGATTAAGGCAGTACCAAATTATCACATCAGGGTAATGTTCCTTGAGAATTGTAGCAACACCAGATTTGACACAAGCATTACGCTCACCCCATCACTAGCAAATGTTACAAGGTTCTGTTTCAAGTAAGAGTCATCAAAGCATGGTTATTGAGACAGTTCAATAGATGCTTAGCAATAGTTGCAGCTTTCTGATCAGGCAGTTCAATTAGATCTAAAAATGTAAAATGGGGATCACCTTCCTTATCACTTCCACATTTCAAATAAACTATTAGGGCCGTCTTAATGCTCAGACTTGTTGATTCATCAATGAGAACAGAAACTTTGCCATTTATCTGCTTGATATGCTGGCAAATTTTCTTTTTCATATTAATGGCTATGTGGTTAATTATCTCTGTAGCACTAGTACAGGAATGCAGTTCAATTCAAATGTCAATACCATTTTTTTTTTGAAGTTCCAATAAGTCAAAGTGATCAGAGTATGGTCTGTCATTCTGAGCGAAATAATATGCAGAACAAAAAATTGAACAAGTTGCTTTTAGATGCGAAGCATTCATGGTGTCACATAATTTTCCAAGAGCATCATCACAAGCTACATTTTCAACAGTTAGAGCAGCAGTGTGAGCTTTTGATAGTCTGTGATCAACAATTTTTTTTCTGAGAGACTTCAAGCGTATACTTCGATCGGCTCCATAATAGGATACTTGGTACATCTGCCACGCCGAATCTCCTGTGATCTTTAAGTTTTTCAGGCTGTAGCGCTTTACATAGCTAGCCAACCATCCCTTACAAGCCTTAAACTCCTTCCTTTTGGTCTCCTCAACCCCCTCACAGTAGTGCTCATTGAGGCTAAGTGCTTTTTCACGCATAATTTTGCCATCAACAGGGATATGCTTCTGTGACATGTGCTCTCGCCACACACTTAATGCTTTCTCAGTCTTTGCAAGCACTTTATCACGAACCAGAGAGAGCATTTTTGCTATTGTAGGGGTAGCACTAACACTTCCATGAATTTCAGCTTCTTTCTGCTTTATTGTGCGAATGCTCGATTCGTTCTTACTGACCTTATGGCCCACCTTGGCGAGCGACATGCCACTTTTCAAAAGATCTAAGATTTTTATTTTCTCAGCGAGCAATGCTCAAACAATGAGTGCTGGAGAGAGACTGAGGTTCTCTGAAATGGCAGGAGGCTACAGCAGGGTATGTTCGGACAACGGGTCGAGCGATGAGGAATTTCACAAAACAGTCACAGCTCCAGGATTTTACCAAAAATGATCAAATATCATAATATTATTAGTGGTGTTACATACCTCAAGGAGATCTTGTGAGAATGGTGTAATGTTCTTTTGGAGGTCACCTGATGTAGTTTTCCCGCCGATGTGAGGTCACGTGATGACATTTTCACCATGGGTATATAAGGGAAGACCTCAGATGACGCAGTTAGTTTTTAGTTTTTAGTTTTCCAGCTAGAACGTTAGTCTGTCTCCGTTTCTGTTGCATATTTACTTTATGACGCAGTTTCATTTTTAAAATGGAGTGTTATGTTCTGTTGCAAGGTACAATAGTTCTGGACTGGCAAATTCTGCTGGATTTGTTGATGTACCTTTGTTCGGTAATATTGGAGAGTGAAGACTTTATCAAAGTACAGGATATGAAGGATTAAAATAAGTCGGGAATGTTCGGCAGTTTGATAAAGGATCAACCTTACTGAGTCTTCGTTGAAGAAGTAGCGACCTGCATCGAAGATAACTCCTGCCGAAGGAGCAAGGTAGTTCATGCAAGGTTCTCTCTAGAAATTAAGGTCAGTTGTTTTAAGCCATTTATTTCCTGCATCGTGAATCCTTTGGACAGAACCAGCAGGAAAGTCACGTCCATGAAGAAATCCATCTCCAGAGAAGTCTCTCCCAATTGAAGGTATAAATCTGTTGGACTTTGGAATTTACCATTTTAAGAACTGTATTTGACTTTACTGCTTTAAGAACTGTTTTCGCATTTGTCGCTTTAAGAATCAGTACCGAGTGACAACTTGTTGAACAGCCACATAGCGGTTAACTACTGGTTAAGGTTTTCGTTGGTTTTTTTATTATTTATCCATGTTTAATAAATGTTTGGTTGTTTTTATATAACCTGACTCGATTGATATTCATTGTTGCTGGTTACGTAACAATGGTATTTTCCCCACAAGCCACGACCCCCTCTCCCCAACCCCCACTTCTGTAAAATTCCTTCTATTTAATTTGCGGCCGCTGTTAAGCTCCCCGCTTATTTATTTTGACTTTTTTTATTGAGGTGCTGAAGCAGCACTCCGGTGAGCACTGGCAGCACTACACCCTTGGTGTTCCAAAGCAATGTAAGCCAAGGCCAACCAAACTAATGCAAAGCGAATCTTGTTTTAAATATAGAATTCAAATACGGATCAACCATCTCCTATTGAATTATGGAATATGTTCCAGAGTCTGAATGGGTTACTTCTGTATCTATCATCTTAAAAGATTTTCATAGTTACAATAAAGAAAAGATTATTCAATCAGAGGCCCAAAAATGTAATGTTTGAAGAACTCCCTTAGAGATACAAGAATAAGGTTTAGTGGTCAAACTAATAGAACAAATTTGTGATTCATTGTTAGCCTTTGCTGTAGGGGCTTGAAGTTCCAGTCCTCTGAGCCAGGCTCATCTGCTGAAATTACACAATTCACTTCTCCCTCATGGTTTCAATTCAGTAGTGTTGGAGCTAATAATCTACTATATGTATACCCAATGGAGATCTAATGTTCCAAATGGTTGTGTCAGAACAATGTAGCCCAGTCGGATTTAATGGACATCTCAATAATTAACTTAAAATTATGTCAGTATTTATTAATTGTCATTTGTACACCTTGAAAAGACCTACATCATACCAAATTTATAAAACAAGTTATATCTATCTAGTGGCAAGAATCTAACAGCAACAATAATCTGCAATGATTGTAAAAGGCATCTGTGCGAGAACAGAATTTAGAGCTGGCAATTCAAGACTGAATAAACACAAAAATTAACTAATATGCAAGGTTAATACTTGCTGTATTTAGCACAATAGCAAATCCTGTTTGAATAAACATGGTATCTCCCTGCATTTCCCCTCATAAGTCACTTTAGAATCCACAGAACGAAAGGAGAGGTACCATATTCTCGACCACAAGAGACAGTTTAAGAAGAAAAAAAAGATTATTACTTCGAGCCAGAAGTACATATTAATGAGATGTATGGTATTGAATATACAATGGAATATTTATGAACAAAAATTATGGCTTCTGATCTTGATTTTTACAGTACATGTTTGAACTCTCAACTTGCGATTGCGTTGGAAATCGGTTTTATTCTGAAATGTTATTTCACATGCAACTCAGAGCAAAGGTGAAAGACCTGTGACATTCTGGACTGTAATTACAAAAGATAGGAAGACCAGGTAAATTTTGACCAGCTCTAATAATATTTTTTTATGTAGCTTATTGTCAAATACTACAACGTACTGCTTCCATAACAAGATGGCGCCAGTGACCAACGTGACCAATGACAGTGTCCTGCAGACAGTTCACGAAATTACTTCTTCACTCTTTTAAATATGCTTCTGCTACTAAACTGCATGCAATTTGCACCTGTAGTTTACTTTTTGATTATGTGTTTTTGGGCTGACTGCGTGATCTAGCACTTTTGCTGTCTCTAGGTGAACTCAGCGAAGTTGAGAGCGGCGTTTGCAGCCTAAAGATGCAGCACAAACCTATGATTGGGTCCATTACTCCTCACTGATTAAAGCGTCAAGAAAAATTGATATCAACAAGGATGAGTGCGGAAGGCGAGCAGATGTTCTACACCATCTGCCTGCGTTTGACTGATCTCCTTCCTCCTTGTGCTACGAAGTTTGATCAATGAGCCCCGTGGCTGTGGACTCAATTTGGAGGACACTGCAGTCTATGTTACATGTTTTTTTCTGGTTTCTGGTTACCCTTTTTTCCCCTTTGCATGATTTAGTAAGAGCGCTTCAGGCAGATTGACTCTACGGTCTGCAGTCAACAAATGACACAACATTAAACTGAACTGAACAGAAGTAAACTAAACAATTCGAGACCGTTTCAAAGGCATTGGTGTTTAATATTCTGTGTGTTAAAAATAAAGGCTCCGGGGTTTTCCTGCCGTATATGTTGAATAAACTCTTCTTGGGCTTCCAACTGGGTACAGGTACTGACTTTAACTAACATTTCAATGAGTTTGTCATTGAAACATCAGTTAAAATCAATACCTGTACCTGGCTGGAAGCCTGAGAAGAGTTTATTCATCTTGTGTGTTATTCGCTTGCTTTTTGCCATTTCTGCGATTTGTTCTTTTTTTTGCACATTTGGTGTTTGATATTTTCTATGAAATAACTTCATGTTTTGTGGCTGCCTGCAGGAGGACAAACCTCAGTGTTGTATACTGTATGTATACATTGGTAATAAATGTATTTTGAATTGTTCAACCTTTCTATGAAAGCATTGGACATGATCAGAATTTCTGCCTAAGGTACTTAGGAAGGCAGCGTTTGATCCCCTGGTAATAAATTATATGCAAAGTTTTCTGTAATCCCAAATTGAAAATGCTTAAATTCATTGCATAAGGATGGAGGACGGAATGAAGTGGGTACAATTGAATATAATTGAATATTAATCCCAGGGTAGCTTGTTGTTCTAACAAAAAGGTAATAAATCTTTTGCCCTGCAACTGATCAAGAATGCAATTTGTCACAGAGTAATAAAACACAGAAACCTGCCCTTCTGCCCATCTGGACCATGCCAACCAGAGCATCCTCCCTATAGTAAAAATTGCCAGCATTCAACCCACAAGCATCCAAGCCCTTTCCCTTCATGTACCTAACCAAATGCCTCTTAAGCACTTCAATTGTACCCACTTCAGCTTCTGGCACTTCATTCTAGATACTCACTACCCTCTGTAAAAAAGTTGCCTCTCGAGTCCCTTTTAAATCTTTCCCCTCATGTCTTGTTATCTGTGCCCTCTAGTTGTGGGCTTCCAATCCCTGAGGAAAAGACTATGACTGTCCACCCTAATTACACCCCTCATGATCTACTAAACTTCCATGGGGTCATTTGTCATTGTCCTGTGCCCCAGTGACGAAAGATCCAGTTAGCTAGCAGTATCTCCTCAAAACTGCTCAAGTAGTGGGTACAGGCAGCTAAACTTGCCATGGAAGATAAACAGGGAAGTGATCTAGCCTTTGAAGAATAGATAATTATAGTATAGCCTCCCTTTAGTAAGTGTACCTGTAGCTATCTATATCGGATAGGGTTTAAGATCTTTGTTTGAATTCAGAACTTTGTGGACAACAAACCCAATAACTGCAGTATATTGTGTCTCTAATCCTAAACTTGAAGCTTGGACTGATGAAGGCCAGCATGCTAAGTGCCTTCTTCACCACCCTGTTTACTTGCATAGACACTTTGAATGAAGTATGCACTTGTTCTCCCAGATCCTCCTGTGCCACAACATTCATTGCATGCATTGCATATATCCTACCCTGGCTTGAATGCCCAAAATATAGCACTTCACATTTATACAAGTTTAAATTCATTGCATTCATATCCAAATCATTTACGTAAATAATGAATACCAGAGGTCCCAACACAGACCCCTGGGACCCCACAGTAATAAAAGCCAGGACCAACAGGCTCCAGGACAGCTTTCACCAAGCCATCAGACTGATTAATTCATGCTGATACAGTTCTACTTTTTATGGCATATTGACTGTCCTGTTGTACATACTATTTATTACAAGTTACTATAAATTGCACATTGCACATTTAGACAGAGACATAAAGATTTTTACGCCTCATGTATGTGAAGGATGTGAAGCGGCCAGGGAGTGAGTGGGCCAGTGAAGGAGTGGAGCTTTGAGGCTTTGACTCAGGAGGCTTCGACGAGAAGAGGCGGAGGACAAGCTTGCTCGCAGTTAGTCTTTACAATGCCTCCTGAGAAGGTGAGCAGACAGGTAGTGCAGAGCACCCCTGTTGCCATTCCCCTGAATAATAAGTTTATCGTCCTGGATACTGTTGGCAGGGACGACCGACCAGGTGTGAGCCACGTTGGCAGGGCCTCCAGTACTGAGTCTGACCCGGTGGTGCAGAAGGGTGGGATGGAGAAGGGGAGAGCTGTCGTCATTGGAGACTCTATAGTTAGGGGAGCAGACAGGAGATTTTGTGGATGTGAGAAGGACACCCGTATGGTTTGTTGCCTCCCGGGTGCCAGGGTCCGAGACGTCTCTGACCGGGTACGCGACATCCTGGTACGAAAGGGAAAGCAACCAGAAGTCGTGATATATGTAGGCAGGAAGAGGGATGAGGTCTTGAAGTGTGAGTTTCGGGAACTAGGCAGAAGGCTGAAGGATAGGACCTCAAGGGTGGCATTCTCAGGATTGCTGCCAATACTACGTGACAATGATGGTAAGAATTGGAGGAGATGGCAGTTGAATGCGTGGCTGAGGAGTTGGTGCAGGGAGCAGGGTTTTAGATTTTTGGATCATTGGGATCTCTTCTGGGGAAGGTGGGACCTGTACAGATTGGATGGGTTGCACATGAACCCGAGAGGGAACAATATCCTTGCAGGTAGGTTTGTTGGCATGGTTTGGGAGGGTTTAAACTAATTTGCAAGGGGGATGGGACCTGGAGCAATAGAGCAGTGAAAGAAGTGCATGGAGTAAAGTCAGATCTAACATATAGAGAGGCTTTGAGGAAAGAGAAGCAGAATAAACGGTGTAAAGGTAGTAAGGCAGAAGGGTTGAAGTGTGTGTACCTCAATGCAAGAAGCATCAGGAACAAAGGTGATGAACTGACAGCTTGGATACATACATGGAATTATGATGTAGTGGCCATTACAGAGACTTGGCTGGCACCAGGGCAGGAATGGATTCTCAAATTTCCTAGATTTCAGTGCTTTAAAAGGGATGGGGGGGGGAGGGGAGGAGGGGTGGCATTACTGGTCAGGGATACTGTTACAGCTACAGAAAGGGTGGGTAATGTAGCAGGATCCTCTTTTGAGTCAGGAACAGGAGGGGAGCAGTTACTCTATGGGGGTATTCTATAGGCCCCCTGGTAGCAGCAGAGATACCGAGGAGCAGATTGAGAGGCAGATTTTCGAAAGGTGCAAAAATAACAGGGATGTTATCATGGGTGACTTTAACTTCCCTAATATTGATTGGCACCTGATTAGTTCCAATGGTTTAGACGGGGCAGAGTTTGTTAAGTGTGTCCAGGACGGATTCCTGTCACAGTATGTGGACAGTCCGACTAGGGGGAATGCCATACTAGATCTAGAACTAGGTAATGAACCGAGTCTGGTCACAGATCTCTCAGTGGGTGAACATCTGGGGGACAGTGCCCACCGCTCCCTGGCCTTTAGCATTATCATGGAAAAGGATAGAATCAGAGGGGACAGGAAAATTTTTAATTGGGGAAGAGCAAATTATGAGGCTATAAGGCTAGAACTTGCGGGTGTGAATTGGGATGATGTTTTTGCAGGGAAATGTACTATGGACATGTGGTCGATGTTTAGAGATCTCTTGCAGGACGTTAGGGATAAATTTGTCCTGGTGAGGAAGATAAAGAATGGTAGGGTAAAGGAACCATGGGTGACAAGAGAGGTGGAGAATCTAGTCAGGTGGAAGAAGGCAGCATACATGAGGTTTAGGAAGCAAGGATCAGATGGGTCTATTGAGAAATATAGGGAAGCAAGAAAGGAGCTTAAGAAGGGGCTGAGAAGAGCAAGAAGGGGGCATGAGAAGGGTTTGGCGAGTAGGGTAAAGGAAAACCCCAAGGCATTCTTCAATTATGTAAAGAACAAAAGGATGACAGGAGTGAAGGTAGGACCGATTAGAGATAAAGATTGGAAGATGTGCCTGGGAGGTGTGGAAGTGAGCGAGGTCCTCAATGAATACTTTTCTTTGGTATTCACCAATGAGAGGGAACTTGATGATGGTGAGGACAATATGAGTGAGGTTGATGTTCTGGAGCATGTTGATATCAAGGGAGAGGAGGTGTTGGAGTTGTTAAAATACATTAGGATGGGTAAGTCCCCGGGGCCTGACGGAATATTCCCCAGGCTGCTCCATGAGATGAGGAAAGAGATTGCTGAGCCTCTGGCTAGGATCTTTATGTCCTCGTTATCCACGAGAATGGTACCGGAGGATTGGAGGGAGGCAAATGTTGTCCCCTTGATCAGAAAAGGTATTAGGGATAGTCCGGGTAATTATAGACCAGTAAGCCTTCCATCTGTGGTGGGAAAGTTGTTGGAAAAGATTCTTAGAGATCGGATCTATGGGCATTTAGAGAATCATGGTCTGATCAGGGACAGTCAGCATGGCTTTGTGAAGGGCAGATCGTGTCTAACAAGCCTGACTGAGTTCTTTGAGGAGGTGACCAGCAATATAGATAAGGGTAAGTGCAGTGGATGTGATCTATATGGATTTTAGTAAGGCATTTGACAAGGTCCCACATGGTAGGCTTATTCAGAAAGTTAGAAGGCATGGGATCCAGGGAAGTTTGGCCACGTGGATTCAGAATTGGCTTGCATGCAGAAGGCAGAGGGTGGTGATGGAGGGAGTACATTCATATTGGAGGATTGTGACTGGTGGTGTCCCCCAAGTATCTGTTCTGGGACCTCTACTTTTCATGATTTTTATTAACGACCTGGATATGGGGGTAGAACGGTGGGTTGGAAAGTTTGCAGATGACACAAAGGTTGGTGGTGTTATAGATAGTATAGAGGATTGTCAAAGATTGCAGAGAGACATTGATAGGATGCAGAAGTGGGCTGAGAAGTGGCAGATGGAGTTCAACCCGGAGAAGTGTGAGGTGGTACACTTTGCAAGGACAAACTCCAAGGCAGAGTACAAGGTAAATGGCAGGATACTTGGTAGTGTGGAGGAGCAGAGGGATCTGGGGGTACATGTCCATAGATCCCTGAAAGTTGCCTCACAGGCGGATAGGGTAGTTAAGAAACCTTATGGGGTGTTAGCTTTCATAAGTCAAGGGATAGAGTTTAAGAGTTGCGATGTAATGATGCAGCTCTATAAAACTTTGGTTAGGCCACGCTTGGAGAAGCATCGGAAAGGGTACACAGGAGATTTACCAGGATGCTGCCTGGTTTAGAGAGTATGGATTATGATCAGAGATTAAGGGAGCTGGGACTTTATGCTTTGGAGAGAAGGAGAATGAGAGGAGACATGATAGAGGTGTACAAGATAATAAGAGGAATAGATAGAGTGGATATCCAGCGCCTCTTCCCCAGGGCACCACTGCTCAATACAAGAGAACATGGCTGGTAAGGGGTGGGAAGTTCAAGGGGGATATTAGAGGAAGGTTTATTTACTCAGAGAGTTGTTGGTGCATGGAATGCACTGCTTGAGTCAGTGGCGGAGACAGATACACTCGTGAAGTTTAAGAGACTACTAGACAGGTATATGGAGGAATTTAAGGTGGGGGGGTTATATGGGAGGCAGGGTTTGAGGGTCAGCACAACATTGTGGGCCGAAGGGCCTGTAATGTGCTGTACTATTCTATGCTCTATGTTCTATGTAATAAAGTCAATTCAATTCATTCATGTAGGCAGCCCTGATGGTCTTTAAGAGGACCTAGTCATTCACTAGTCACCCTTTCACTGTTAATATACCCAAAGAAACTCTTGAGATTATCTTTAACAGTACCTATCTCATCTCATACCCTCCTTTTGCATCCTGATGTTCCTCTTAAGCCTGGTCACAATTTTTTTTTATATTCATGGAGGAGTTTGTTTGTACTCAGCTACTTAAACACAATATATACTTCCTTCTCTTTCCTTACATAAGCAAACCCTTCATTCGCAAGTTTTCCCTGAAATTGGTATGTTTACCCTATACCAAGACCATGGCAACTCTGGATTCCTCTTATTACCCTTTTAAAAGCCTCCCACTTACCAACTGTTCTTTTCCTTTTAGATAGAGTCACTCAGTCGACCCCAGCTAGATACTGTCTAATGCCCTTAAAGCTGGCCCTGATCCAGCTGAGGACTGTAACCTGTGGAACTGTTCTAGCTTTTTGCATAATAATTTAAAATCTAAAAGAACTGTAGTCATTCGACTCAAAGTGCTGTCACTTCGGTTACCTTACACATCTTGTTCCCTAAGGGGAGATCCAGTTTTGCTCCTTCCTGACTAGGTTCCTCTGTGTACTGTGTGAAGAATCTGTCTTGGATGGACCACACAAATTCCACCACAACTAGGCCCTTTGCACTTTGGTTGGCTCTGCCGATATCAGGAAAATTGAAATCACTCAATCGTACTACCCTACTATTCTCACTGTATGGGTCCTAATGCCCTTCCCTTGGACAACATTGGTATCGTGGAGAGGGGAGACTTGCAGCATGGGCAATTGCCGGTCTTCCATACAACCTAGCCCAGGCCTGCGCCCTGGAGAGTGAAGACTTTCCAGGCGCAGATCCATGCTCTCGCAAGACTAATGGATGCCTTTACTATTCTCACAGCTATGTGCAAGTTCTTAACACATCTACTCCACATGTTCCTACTGAATATTGGGGTGTCTATAATATGGCTCGATCAAGGTGATTGTCCCCTTCTTATTTCTAAGTACAAGCCCAATCGCCTCAATAGATGATCGCTCAAGAATATCCCTTCTAAACACTGTTGTTATGCCCTCCCTTATCAAAAAGGCAGAATTCCCTTCAATATTCCTGTCACTCAGTATTGGCTAAAGCATCAGAATTGAGCTGTCAGCCCTACCTTCCACTTAGCCATGTCTCAGTTATGGCCACAATGTGCCCGTCCCTAGAGTTCATCTGCGTTATCTGTTAAGATACGATCATTGAAAAAGGTACAATTTAAAGCCGTGGTCCTATCAGGCCTGTTACTGTAAACACGGCTATCCCAAATGCTGGGCTTACACTCCTGGTTACTGTACTCCTTTGCTGATTTTTGACACTTACAACTTGGTAACTTCAGCTAAGCAGATTAGAAGCAGAGTCAGGTTTAATATCACCAGCATGAAATTTGTTGACTTTGCAGCAGCAATACAATGCAATTCATAATAATGGAGAAAAAACTGTGAATTAAAGTAAATATATATATATCTATATATAGATATAGATATATATATAAAATAGTCAAATTAAATAAGTAGTGCAAAAATAGAAATAAAAAAGTAGTGAGCTAGTGAGCCACACACAAAATGATGGAGGAACTCACTCAGCAGGCCAGGCTGCATCTATGGAAAAGAGTAAAAAATCCCAATGAAAGGCCTCAGTCCAAAACGTCGACTGCTTACACTTTTCCACAGATGCTGTCTGGCCTGCTGAGTTCCTCTAGTGTGTTGTGTGTGCTGCTTTGGATTTTCTAGCATCCGTAGATTTTCTCATGTTTATGACTTACTGTGAAGTCTCTTTGAGGGATGCCTATCCTGAAGAAGCTTAAATCTTCCTTTTAGTCTTAATGAAGGGTCTCGGCCCGAAACATCAACTGTTTACTCTTTTCCATAGATGCTGCTTGGCCTGCTGAATTCCTCCAGCATTTTGTGTGTGTTGCTTTGGATTTCCAGCATCTGCAGATTTTCTCCTGTTAGAGAGGTAGCGTTCATGGGTTCAATGTCCACTCAGAAATCAAATGGCAAAGGGGAAGAAGCTGTTCCTGAATCATTGAGTGTGTGCCTTCAGGCTTCTGTATCTTCTTCCTACTGAGAACAAGGCATGACCTGGCTGATGGGGGTCCTTAAAGATCGATGCCACCTTCCTGAGGCATCGCTCCTTGAAGACATCCTGGATAATCTGGGGAAGAATTGTGGAGTAATTGAAGAATTGTGGTGCTGCTAGCAGAGCTGATGCCTCACAGTAACACGGGCTCCATCCCGTGCTGTCTGTGTGAAGTTTGCTTGTTGTTCCTCTAACCATGTGGGTTCTCGGGTTTCCTCCTACATCCCAAGAATGTGTGGCTTGGTAACCTAACTAACTGCTGAAAACTGCTCCCAGTATGTGGATGAGTGATAGAATCTGGAGGGAGCTGATGGGAATAAGTTCAGTGTAGATTAGCATAATGGTTGGTGCAAACTCAGTGGGCCAAAGGACTAATTTTCATGCTGTCCAACTCTATGACTCTGTTACAGTGTGTGAATAGACCATAACTGGAAGCACGTTTAACGGAGCAGTGCACTGAACTACCACTTCCACATTACAAGGACTGTGCTGATTGTTGGAGGGTAGATTGTGTGAAATGCAGTCACCATTTCTGCTCTTCGCAACATACCACCAAATATTGCCATGGTGAGTATGGCCTGCTGTTGCTGTTTGTCTGTTCTTATTGAATGCTGGGGAGTTAAGGATATTGTAAATTATGTCCAAGGTGGGCGAAAAAAAGCTGAAACTGGGGAAAAGCTGCCTTCCTTTGCTTCCATCTCCTTCCTCCTCAAATCCAGGGCTGCTGTTGTTGCATCTTCTCCAGTCTCTCTGCACAACAGTATCAGCTTTACTTACCATTACATAGCACAATGCTCTACAGTCCCAGAGACTCATTTCCTGTGGAAATGTTTGTACGTTCTCCCTGTGACCTTGAGGGTTTCCTCCGGGTGTTCCAATTCCTTCCACAGTCCAAAACCATACCGGTTAGTAGGTTAATTGGTCATTGTAAATATTCCCATGATTAGACTAGGAGTAAATTGGGGGTTTGCTGGATGGCGCTGTGTGACGAGCCGGAAGGGCCTATTCCACACTGTGTCTCAATAAAAATAATTAAATTTAAAAGCCCACAGATTCCGGAAATGGTCTTGTGATGCAGGCTATGCTCTCTTACAGCAGAAGTAGTTTGTGATTTTTAAGAGATATCTGGGAACACAATTCATAATGTCATAATTGGTTCCCAGCAGAGACAGCTTGGCATACACAGTGGATTCTGGTTCATTGGGCCATCAGTTAATTGGAGCAGCTGCTTATTTGGGGCACACGCCTCTTAAAGAACACAAACTAATCAAGAAAATTGCCAAGATTCCTCTTGTTTACGAGGAGGAATTTCTTTAGCCAGGGAGTGGTTAATCTGTGGAATTCTTTGCCTCAGGCAGCTATGCAGGGCAGGTCTTAATGTATATTTAAGGTTGAGGTTGATAGATTCTTGATTGGTCAGGGCATGAAGGGGTACAGGAAGAAGCCTGGAGAATGGGCTGAGAGGAAAATTGGATCAGCCAAGATGAAATGGCAGAGTAGACTAGATGGGCCAAATGGCCTAATTCTGCTCCGAAATCTTATGGTCTTTTGGATTATCTGGAACACAATGCTGCTTAATTGGGGAAGGAACGCACATCAAAGTTGCTGGTGAACGCAACAGGTCAGGAAGGGTCTCGGCCTGAAACGTCGACTGCACCTCTTCCTAGAGATGCTGCCTGGCCTGCTGCGTTCACCAGCAACTTTGATGTGTGTTGCTTGAATTTCCAGCATCTGCAGAATTCCTGTTAATTGGGGAAGGAGACTGTTGTCAAACAGGTCCTAACTTGCATCAGTTGTGCACATTTGTGTGGCCATTAGAGCACACAGTTTTTAAATAGCATTCGTTGTAGGTGTTTAAGTTCAAAAACCAGTAATTTTTGTTACTGATATTTGGTGAGAAATAGGCAGTAAGACAATTCAGAATTTTTTTGCTCACTGCTGTTCCAAGCATTCAAGCTCGGGGATACCAGAAATGGCCAGGAGTGAAAATGAAACAATTTCACTACTTTAGCAAGGTAAAGAATTTGAAGGTATTGACAATCATCTTGAATGCTGAAATTGAAAGTGAAGATTTTAAGATGCAATCATCGATAGCATTGTATGAAAGCATTCCATTATCTGTATTAAGTGCCTGCACTGATTTTGTTCATTAAGTACACTGAATAAATTTTCCATCGATAACTCTTAGGAACTAATACACAATTTTACAGTACTGATGTCCTATTGGTAGTGCTTTAATTTGTTCTGTACTTCATTTAAATACCTACATAATTTGTTACTTAGTTTATCTTTTTTATACCTTTTTAACTGTTTATATGAAAATCTGGCTAATCGGAGCAGCCGTTAAATTGGACTAAAACGTACTGGTCTTGATGTGTCCCAATTAATCAGAATCCACCGTATTGCAGTTCTGGTAAAAGAACATTTTTCCTCATTGCGTCCTATGTCACAATAGAAATTATGCAAATGTTTTTGTCTCTGTTTTATATTAAAACATTAATACACATATGTAGGAAATTTCTTATTTTTTCAGATTTCCTTACATTTATAATCCTCAACCACGTATCTTTGCAAATGAAGGAAACCCACTCCAAGAACACAAAGATCTTCTTGCAATCTGCGAAAAATTGCTGGAACATTTGCGAAGTATAAAGAAGAGATGTACAGTATCCTCTTCACCTTACTAATGAGAGGATGCAGGTGGCATTTTTTTTGGAAGATGGTCAAACATTGCACAACTGGGATTGGAATTAAAGATAGAGGGATTAACTTCCATGGAGGCAGTGCATATGGAATTGTGAATCTTGGTTTGAGCATGCTCCAAAAAGGATTTCAAATTGCAAAGTTTTGTACATATCAATAAGGCCATGGTATTAATGTCAACAGTTCTCATTACTGCAAAAAATATTTTTGACTTATGAGATTCATTCTTGCTTTGACACTTGTTAAACAGTTCTCTGTCACTGGGCACCAATTACACAATTGTGCACATCCTGAAAGGTATTGGACAAAGGTTAACAGGCTCAGATCTAAACTACTTCCCTCATCCCACCTACAAAGATCTCTCTTGCTCTGTGTTGATTGGTCTCCATTCACTCTATATTAAAAAAAATGAAAGTCATCTTCAGATTGTTTGTGATGCTATTATGAGTGCACTTAAACCTTGGGCTCTTCAGGTTAACTTTACTGTGGATTTGAATAACTAACAGAAGAAAAGTAGATATGTTATATTTTATATCTATATCTATATATTAGTTCCACTGTTAAGAATGAAATACAAGAATTGCTCATGTCAGTTCCACTCTTCTGCTATTCATTTAATTCATTCAATTTATGTGTTTGTTCCTGTTGTTTTGAAGCCTCTTTGACGAACTGTATGGCAATGAATTATTTTTGTGTCTCCTCAAGATATTGATAAACATTCAACAAAACTAGAAGCCAGTATTTCTTTCTGCTCATTGTGTTCATGTGCCTACTCACAAGCATTAGGTGATGACTGACTACATCTCACAGAGTCATAGAATAATAGAATCATCCGTGGCACAGTCTTAAAATAAGATTGCAGGCAGAGGTCATTCAGCCCTAAGTGGTTGAAAAGGCAATTCAATTCACTCTGCTTTTTTGCTCTGTCAATTTCTCCTTTTAAAGGTAAATTTAACGTTTTATACTGTTTGCAAAACAACTGTAGATGATAGAATTTTGAAAATAAAACAGAAAATGCTTGAGATACTTAGCAGGTCATATATGTCAATTTCTTAACCCTTACATACTGTTCGGGTCAAATTTGACCCATTTTGACATTTGACAGCAGTAAAAACACCCTAAATGCCATTTTTTAGCCGAAATTTAATGACTTTTCCTACAGTGACCCAAAATGCGCAAAAATGAAAACATTTAAAAATTTTATACTTTTGTACAGGTGCTACAAATTTTTGTACATTGAGGCTGTTCTGGATTTGACCCATATCTGTTAAAATGGATATTAAATCTCTGAAACATTAATTAAGGATTGATGTACATTGATGCTGTTCCAGGTTAAATTTGACCCATATCTATTGAAATGGACTTTACATCGCTGAAACATTAATTAAGGATTAATCACCCACTTATTAATGTCAGATAGGCTATTTATACATTCTAAATAGATCTGTGGTTCAAAATTTGGCATAGACACTTGTTATGAGGGGATTCTTGGGCCAGACCATACTGTGAAGGTATAGAATATGAACTGTATGTAAGGGTTAATAGAAATTTGAGCAAGCAGAATCTTGGTTGTAACCTTCACATCTGAATAGTCCATGACCTGCTTCTTAGAATCAGCTTCACAGTTTTGCAATGCACAAGGACTACCTTTCCATACAAAAAAAAACATCCCTTGACCCTAGTTTGACTTATTACTTTGACTTTGTCCATCTCAAGAAATGCAATAGTCTCACCTTTAAAATATTCCAATGGGTATTCAATTTTTGGTTGTTTCAAGACAGGTTTCAGAGCCACTCCTTATTTAATAATATTTATTTATCTCTCCTTAAGTACAGAATGCTTGGCAGATGAAGTTTCACATGAAGGAATGGGTGTTGGTGACTCTTTTTGTTTTTGATGACATCTTTTCATATTTTTTTACTTCGCTGTTGGCATGAGTGTCTGGATACTGAATTGTGTTATAACACCATGGTTGGTGCATTTGACCTGAATGACAAGTTGAAATGAATTAACTTCTCCAGTTGTGGTCTCTGTTAGAGAGAAGCAGTTAAGGATCCGGGTTGATGACCTTCCATCAGAACTCTGCTGAGTATCACAAGCATTATCTATTTTTATTACAGTATTCTATTACCCTTCTATACTTATTACTAAATTCCCTTCCATTGTCCTTTCAGGCCATGCATCCTGGATCTGGAAGTAACTTCTCCTCTTGTGCTCCTAAAGTTTTTGCCAATTATCTTAAACCTGCGCCTCCTGATGACTGAAATTTGATCCAATGGAAAATCCAATGGAAAATAATCTTAAAAAAAATTTCCTTCTTTCCACTCCACCAAAACTCAAAAAGTGCAAAAGAGATATATGGGTGAAGAAAATGGTCAAGAATTCTGGAAAACGTGGTTTGTCCAAACACTGTAGGCATAACTTTGTGGCTATAGAGTCAGTAGTTAATTGTGGATTGAATAACCTTGATATCCCGCAAGCTGATTCCTGCTCCATCGTTCTCTCTGTTCTGCCTCCTACACATGTTCTCAGTATCTCACCATTTCCTGATCCCAATTCCCTCTAAGCCTCCAATGCAAGCATCAAGTCAGCATGTTACACAATGATTGAGAGCAGAAAGTCACTGTAAATTTATTGTTGCTGACTTTTGTCTCTTCATTCACTGATGAGAGGAATTCCATTTTTTGAGGATCTAGAATAAGATGGGGTGAAGGGAGGGTACAAAATAGGAGGGGATTCTACATGAAGGGAAGTGGAATAAGAGGAAAGTTCAGCCACAACATGACATGAAGTATGTTTGTGCTTTATGAATGGTATGATCAAATAGCTGCCAACTTTTGAAAGGTGCAATTTTTATATGTGAATCTTATAGTGCAAAGAGTTGAATGCTGATTAATATCGATTGTTGGTGACTGCAAGCAGTATATTGTGGAGAGTGGTTAAACTGGTAGGATATGGCATTTGAACATGAGTTCACTTACTTTGAAAATTCCTGTTAAATTGCTAAACTTGAACTGCAGCATGTTCTTCAAGCAATAATCCAGGATTTGCCCTTAAGCAACACCTGCTTCCAAGCGTGTCTGGAGGGTCTCCTGTCTTCATTCAAGCCTGTAATTCTTCCACCCTCCTTCATGTTAAATATGCTAGATAATGTCTTGTATGTGCCTTCAAAATTCATTCTATTGCATTCAGCAGGAAGAGTACACAGTGCTGATGTTACTGTCATGTGCACTTAAAGCAACCTCAGTAAATTCATAAGCAAGAGAAAATCTGCAGATGCTGGAAATCCAAGCAACACACACAAAATGCTGGAGAAACTCAGCAGGCCAGGCAGCATCTATGGAAATGAGTACAATTGACAAGACTGTCCTGATGAACGGTCTCAGTCCGAAACGTCGACTGTACTCTTTTCCATAGATGCTGACTGGCCTGCTGAGTTCCTCCGACATTTTGTGTGTGTTGCTCAGTAAATTCAGCCAGCTCCAGCATAGGTACTAGCTTTCTCAGCACTCTGGAGATCTTCAAAGTGCGACGCCTCAAAAAAAGGGGCATCCATCATTAAGGACCGCCATCACCCAGGACATACCCTCTTCTCACTGCTACCATCCGGAAGGAGCTACAGGAGCCCAAGGAACACGTTCAGTGATTCAAGAACAGCTTCTTTCCCTCTACCATCAGATATCTGAATAGACAATAAACCTATGAATATTTCCTCACTACTCTTTTGCACTACTATTTTAACTTAACATTTGAAGTATATATACATATACCATAATTCACAGGTTTTATTATTATGTATTGCAATATACTGCTGCCGCATAACAACAAATTTTTGAGGACATATGCCGGTGATATTAAACCCGATTCTGATTCTGACTCAGAACGATCTAAGGATATACAGTATATCCAATGCCTCTCTTTTCCACACCTAGCGCTAGCATCTACTCTATATCCAAAGAGAAAACCTAGCAATTACTCTCGCCCACATACAGCCATTCTCCAAAGTAGCAAAGCTCAGATTCATTTACCTAAAATAAAACTATACTAACCCTTTCTGAGCTGGCAAGCTGTCTTTCAGTTGCTCTATTTATGTGCACCATTAAGTCTCCTGCTGGTACCTGCAGACAGTAAACACCATAGGAAGCAGTGACTGCACACAGCAATCTTGTAAAACAGCTGGTACCATCACTTTAATGCCCCTTTTCGAAAGTTATCCATTTTAACCCTTGTGGGGGTACACAGCATCCAGTGCTGCCAGTAGTTACTGTTCTTGTTATCACACCAAAGAGCTGAGAAATGATTTCTGTCCTCAGCTGGGCTACCTGGCTGCTTTATTTAAGCTGCTGAGCCTTTGTCAGAACAAATCCCTGCTGACAGTACTCTGCAATAAATACAGATAAGATAATGGGAGATTCATACAGTACACGGTTCACTATGCTGAGCAAATTAAGTTGCTATTGTTCTGTGAGAGCAAATTCTTCCAGTAATTGACCTCACCAGAAATCATTGAGGCAATATCATGCATTTTTGTCTTTACACAGTAAGCAACCGAACCTTAGAGGAGAGATTCAGTTGAATCCATGCTGATCTCAGCTGGGGTATCAGTAGGGACAATGAAATTGATCTTAGAAGCGTACGGTTAGACAGTGTCCAATGGATATTGTTACTTCCGTATGATCCAAATCAGCTGTAATGTCGCCTGGAGGGAAACGCCCAGAGGATGCAAACCATCAATGTAACACACAATACCAGCATTTTAATGCTAAAAATGTAACTATTTATATCAAATTGAGAGTAATGTTGAAAACAGCTTTTATTGTACATCTATTTACTTTCACTTCTTAGAACAGCACATGTAGCCCCCTGGTAAGCTTCAGGCTCATTAAGCTCGCTTCTGTCTAGGGGGAGCAGCCTTCGGCCCCGCCAAACTGGGTAATCAAGTTTGTGTGGATGCTGTGTGATGCACACACCCCGCCAAATAACAGACAATACACCATATGCGATTAAATGATTACACTTCATAGATCTTACTGGAACTATGTAATTAATAACGATAAAATATAAAGGGAAAGTGAAAGGTGCCAAACTTATCAAAGTTCAACTACTTCGTGCACAACAGTTGGAGCTCAATTAACGGAGTCTTCTTTCCACCATTCAATCCCCTCTGACCATCTCGACCCGCTGCCTGGGACCAACCACGGTGGTCGACCAGACGCTCCACACGAGTCTGTCTTCGTCTCCTGTCCTCGCCGAAGTTCCTGGGCCTCGTACTCCTGCTCGGGGTCTGTTCCGCTGCCCAGCTTACAGCATCGCGTCTCCTCTCCCTGACCTCATCGCGCCTTCTGCCTCAAAGCCCGCGAAACAATAGTTTACAGACACACAAGAAAGAATAACATCTATCCCAATTGGTTAGCAAATGAATACAATTCTCTTTATAACCCAAACAAGCTGTGAGAGAGAGAAGCACTTTCTCAGCAGTTAACATAACAAAGAAGCCATTTTAATCCAACATAACAAAGAAGCCATTTTTATTAGCCTAAACAGTAGCATAAAAGAAGAAACCCCTTATATCCATGTCAAAACAAATAAACGCAGAGGAGGATTTTTGAGTGATATCTGAGAATGATGGTCCTATAAATTAAATTAAAGGAGATATAACTTCACACAAGTTAAAACCTGTTAAGAAAAACTGAATGAACTGTTCTACTCAGCAGGTCAGGTAGCATCGCCTCACGACAGGAAGGATGTGGAAACCATAGAAAGGGTGCAGAGGACATTTGCAAGAATGTTGCCTGGATTGGGGAGCATGCCTTACGAGAATAGGTTGAGTGAACTCGGCCTTTTCTCCTTGGATCGACGGAGGATGAGAGGTGACCTGATAGAGGTGTATAAGATGATGAAAGGCATTGATTATGTGGATAGTCAGTGACTTTTTCCCGGGACTGAGATGGCTAGCACGAGACGGCACAGTTTTAAGGTGCTTGGAAGAAGGTACAGAGGAGATGTTAGGGGTAAATATTGTTGTTTTTTTTTACGCAGAGGGTGGTGAGTGTGTGGAATGGGATCTGCCGGTGACGGTGGTGGAGGTGGATACGATAGGGTCTTTTAAGAGACTCCTGGATAATTACATGGAGCTTAGAAAAATAGAGGGATATGGGTAACCCTAGGTAATTTCTAAGGTAAGGACATTTTCCGCACAGCTTTGGGGGTCGAAGGGCCTGTATTGTGCTGTAGGTTTTCTATGTTTCTATGAAAGTGAATAAACAGTCAACGTTTTGGGCTGAAACCATCCTGATGAAGGGTTTCAGCCCAAAACGTCAACTGTTTATTCATTTCCATAGATGTTGCCTGACTGATGAGTTCCTTCAGCATTTTGTGCGTGTTGGTCTGGATTTCCAACATCTGCAGAACCTCTTGTGTTTAACCATTCTACTTCTATTACAGTCTCACACATATTTGATGAATCATAATTCCACATTTAGAGATAATTTTCTGCCTGTTTTCTTGCTTTTTACCAGAGTTTATGAATTTTAGATTCTAATCCGGTATTAAAAAATCATAAAAGTTAGAATTGTAAATAGCCTGAAAAACAAGAAGGATATGATAAACTGCTAGATAATTATTAGAAAATCTTATTAGACTTTGAACAGGAAAGTCCAAAGTCCTTCCAGGTGAGGCAACACCACCTGCGAATCTGTTGGAGTTTCTACTGCATCCAGTGCTCCCGTTACAGCCTCCTCTGCATGGGTGAAACCAGATGTAAATTTGGGGACTGTTTATTCAAGCATCACCACTCCATCTGCAAAAAGGGGAACTTCCTGTTGACCAAACATTTTAATTCCTATCCACATTCTTGTTCCAACATGTTGGTCCATGTCCTCGCCTGTGCCATGGTGAGGCCACTCTCCGGGTGGAGGAGCAACACCTCATATTCCGTCTAGGTAGTCTCTGACCTGATGGCATGAACATTGATTTCTCTTTCCAGTGATATTTTTCCCTCTCCCTTCCCTCTTCTTCGACTACCCACTCTGGCCTCTTACCTCTTCTCCTCACCTGCCTATCACCTTCCTCTGATACTCCTTCTCCTTTCACCCATGGCCCACTCTCCTCTCCTATCAGATTCCTTCTTCTCCAGGCCTTTGCCTTTTCCACCTATCACCTCCTGGCTTTTTTACTTCATATGCCCTCCGCACCCACCTGGTTTCACCTGTCACCTTCTAGCTTGCCCTCCCTCCCTCCCTTCCCCCCCATCTTTTTATTGTAGCTTCTTCCCCCTTCTTTTCTAGTCCTGAAGAAAGGTCTCAGCCTGAAATATTGACTGTTTATTCACTTCCATAGATGCCGCCTGACCTGTTGAGTCCCTCCAGCATTTTGTGTGAGTTGCTCCAGGATACTCCAGTCTTTGCTCAATTTCTCTCAAAACTGGAATTCTAAAGGACTAAATTATAGCAGTGCTTGAATATTATATAAACCTCTATGTTACTTTGAGATGAATCACTTTTGCATTTATTTGGATATTATAATGAAAGAAATGACAATAAAAATAATCGCGTACAATTAGTAAAGAATCCAACAAGCAAAAAGCGGCTTCTAAACACTCAGTTACGATACACAAGCATATCTAACACTATCTTATGGTTGGTTAAGCAAGTGATTTTCAGTACTCAGTGAGCACTGTAGGCTTGTATATTTTGCTGCCACTGCTGCTTTTGTCAAGGGGAGGAAATAAAGAACAGTGAAAGTAATGAAATTGTTTTAAGGATCATGATTGTGTGTCCAGATTTTCTCACTTTATAGTTACATAGGTATTATTGGAGAGGCAACTGGCAAAAAATTGGAGCTGATTGTTGTACCCTAAATGCAAAATTACATTTTATTCACATTTCAAAATCTACCAATTAGCTGAGGATGCGTAAGTACTTATCCAACAATGGTTCTGTACGGGAAGAAAGTGGGGATAAGCTCCCACTACCTATTAAATGCTTTCAATGGCGTGTGCTTCAAATAGCCTCTGACAACCAAGTCCAGCTCCTGGTCTTCATATGTGGCTTAGCTATTAAACTTGGAAAAACTGTTTCTACAGATAGAAGGGTCAAAGGTGAATTACTGCCACCTTAAAACCAGTCGCTTCAGGCAGTTGGGGCTCATCAACCATAGCTGGCAGCTCTTCTAAGAGAAGGAAAACGCTGAACTCAAACCTCCGCTGCTTTGCGGCTGTACCCGCTTATGGGGAAGGCTTCAGGAGTAAACCCCAAGGAAAAATCTAGCGGTGGAGTCTCTAAGGCAGTCCTACATTGTGTTCAACACTGACGGGCAACTCCTGCAGTGCCACTAGTGCCAAGCTGTATCAGTCTCTGTCGTTCCTTTGGATTCATCAGCTGCGTGGAGAGGGGTAGCCTGCTACATGGGCGACGGCTTGCTCTGGCTTGGGCATCACATATATGGCTTGGATGCAACAGCCATGGTTGACCCCAACTAACAGAGAGCCGAATGACACAACACTACTGTGAAAGAATTACAGATTCTGAAGTATAGAATTAATTTGATTAAAAAAATCATCTATAAATGAATAACTGTCTTCACACTGGTATAAACATAATAAGATTGTAACCAGGTGACTGTTGAATATCATTTTTTATTGTTAGCTGCCTGTGCCTTTAAGAGAAGACTGTAACATCATTATGCGCGTATGGAGTAGAAAGAAGAGTTACAATGTTCTAGAAAGACAAACATCAAGTACTGGGAGCTGCTTTTTTCCCTGGAGGAGGAGTACTGGTCGCATGGTGAGGAAAGGTGACAATATTTAATAATATCCATGTAAATTCATTTATACTTGTTTGTAAATCTAGAGTATCAGTCATTTGACATGTTTTACCTGTGGATGCTTTAAATTTTCGCAAGCAAGATATCAGCGCTGGATGGCGTTGTTGTGTATTTGCAACCTATCTTCGTAATTAATTAAATAGTGCATATATATCATGACACAGCGCTTCATGCTCTGAACGTGTCTTTATTTCTCATTCTCACTTTATGCTGCCCTCACATCATGTGTTGATCTTTCCTGGACTGATGATACCATCACTTTACATGACAAGTGTAAAACTACATTAAATGATCTTACCATTTCAATACATGAATTCCCTCCTTTCCTAAGAAATTAACTTCAATGTTTTAGACAACACACATCAAAGTTGCTGGTGAACGCAGCAGGCCAGGCAGCATCTGTAGGAAGAGGTGCAGTTGACGTTTCAGGCCGAGACCCTTCGTCAGGACTAACTGAAGGAAGAGTGAGTAAGGGATTTGAAAGCTGGAGGGGGAGGGGGAGATGCAAAATGATAGGAGAAGACAGGAGGGGGAGGGATAGAGCCAAGAGCTGGACAGGTGATAGGCAAAAGGGGATACGAGAGGATCATGGGACAGGAGGTCCGGGAAGAAAGACAAGGGGGGGTACCCAGAGGATGGGCAAGAGGTATATTCAGAGGGATAGAGGGAGAAAAAGGAGAGTGAGAGAAAGAATGTGTGCAAAAAAATAAGTAACAGATGGGGTACGAGGGGGAGGTGGGGCCTTAGCGGAAGTTAGAGAAGTCGATGTTCATGCCATCAGGTTGGAGGCTACCCAGACGGAATATAAGGTGTTGTTCCTCCAACCTGAGTGTGGCTTCATCTTTACAGTAGAGGAGGCCATGGATAGACATGTCAGAATGGGAATGGGATGTGGAATTAAAATGTGTGGCCACTGGGAGATCCTGCTTTCTCTGGCGGACAGAGCGTAGATGTTCAGCAAAGCGGTCTCCCAGTCTGCGTCGGGTCTCGCCAATATATAAAAGGCCACATCGGGAGCACCGGACGCAGTATATCACCCCAGTCGACTCACAGGTGAAGTGTTGCCTCACCTGGAAGGACTGCTTGGGGCCCTGAATGGTGGTAAGGGAGGAAGTGTAAGGGCATGTGTAGCACTTGTTCCGCTTACACGGATAAGTGCCAGGAGGGAGATCAGTGGGGAGGGATGGGGGAACGAATGGACAAGGGAGTTGCGTAGGGAGCGATCCCTGCGGAATGCAGAGAGAGGGGGGGAGGGAAAGATGTGCTTAGTGGTGGGATCCCGTTGGAGGTGGCGGAAGTTACGGAGCATAATATGTTGGACCCGGAGGCTGGTGGGGTGGTAGGTGAGGACCAGGGGAACCCTATTCCTAGTGGGGTGGCGGGAGGATGGAGTGAGAGCAGATGTACGTGAAATGGGGGAGATGCGTTTAAGAGCAGAGTTGATAGTGGAGGAAGGGAAGCCCCTTTCTTTAAAAAATGAAGACATCTCCCTCGTCCTAGAATGAAAAGCCTCATCCTGAGAGCAGATGCGGCGGAGACGGAGGAATTGCGAGAAGGGGATGGCGTTTTTGCAAGAGACAGGGTGAGAAGAGGCATAGTCCAGATAGCTGTGAGAGTCAGTAGGCTTATAGTAGACATCAGTGGCTAAGCTGTCTCCAGAGACAGAGACAGAAAGATCTAGAAAGGGGAAGGAGGTGTCAGAAATGGACCAGGTAAACTTGAGGGCAGGGTGAAAGTTGGAGGCAATAAAGTCAACGAGTTCTGCATGCGTGCAGGAAGCACCTCTTCCTACAGATGCTGCCTGGCCTGCTGCGTTCACCAGCAACTTTGATGTGTGTTGCTTGAATTTCCAGCATCTGCAGAATTCCTGTTGTTTGCGTTCAATGTTTTAGAACACATTTAACATACAGATTTAACCATTTTAATTCAATAGAATTTCTCTGATATGCATGACTATAATCAACACATTTACTGTTTTAATTTAACGATAACTCTGAAACTGAAAACTTCATTTTCAACTTACAACAGCTTTCATTATTTCCAAACCCACAACTTAATGCTCTACTTCAATACAAAATTGTTAAACTTCAGAGGTTGCTTTCGAACCCTTTGAGGTTTCTCTACGGTTTCTCTTTGCTTTCAATGTCTGGTAATGGCTTTTGCTTACTGTGAACCTGAGCTTGTCCGTAACCGTTTTACTTGAATTTCCAGAGGCATTCGATAAGGTGCTACAAAAAGACTTATCCATAAGATAAGGATTTATAGAGTTACAAGTGATATATTAGCATGGACAGAGGATTGGTTAACTAATTTGGAGAAGAGAGTTGGGATACATGAGTGTTACTCTGGTTGGCAATAAGTGGTGTGTGGTGTGCCACAGGGGTCAGTGCTGGGCCTGCAACTGTCCACAATATACATTAACGATCTAGAAGAGGGGACCAAGTGTCGTGTATCTAAGTTTGCTGATGATACTAAATTGAGTGGAAAAGCAAGTTGTGCAGAAGATACAGAGAGTCTGCAGAGAGATATAGATAGGTTAAATGAGTGGACAAGGATCTGGCAGATGGAGTACAATGTTGGTAAATGTGAGGTTATCCACTTTGGAAGGAAACTGAAAGGGCAGATTATTATTTAAATCGTAAAAAATTGCAGCATGTTGCTGTGCAGAGGGACTTGGGGTTGCTTATGCATGAATCACAGAAGGTTGGTTTGCAGCTGCAGCAGGCTATCAAGAAGCCAAATGGAATGTTGGCCTTCATTGCAAGAGGAATTGAATTTAAGAGCAGGGAGACTATGCTGCAACTATACAGAGTACCGGTGAGGCCGTACCTGGAGTACTGCGTGCAGTTCTGGTCTTCTTACTTGAGGAAGGATATACAGGCTTTGGAGACGGTGCAGAGGAGGTTCACCAGGTTGATTCCAGAGATGAGGGGGTTAGACTATGAGGAGATGTTGAGTCGCCTGGGACTGTACTCACTGGAATTCAGAAGAATGAGAGGAGATCTTATAGAAACATAAAATTATGAAAAGGATAGGTAAGTTAGAGGCTGGAAAGTTGTTTCCACTGGTAGGTGTGACTAGAACTAGGGGACAAGATTTGGGGGAGTAGATTTAAGACAGAGATGAGGAGGAACTGCTTTTCCCAGAGAGTGGTGAATCTGTGGAATTCTTTGCCCAATGAAGCAGTGGAGACTACCTCAGTAAAGATATTGAAGACAAGGTTGGATACCATTTTGCATAGTAGGGGAATTACGGGTTATGAGGAAAAGGCAGGTAGGTGGAGATGAGTACATGATGGCCCGATGGCATGATGGTATGATCTTATTGAATGGCAGAGCAGGCTTGACAAGCCAGATGGCCTACTCCTGCTCCAGTTTCTTATGTTCTTATGTAACTGTCCATCATATTGCCACCTGTTCAGGTACCTTATTGTGAAGTCCTTGAATTCCCTCCTGTTTGTCAAAAGTTTTTCTTGTGATGATTTTTTTTTACATGTGTGGTGGTCCTTGCATACTGTACTCCAATTAGAGATTCAGCTACCACTTGATTTCCTGTTTTCCTCACCACCCTGTGTATTGTGGTGTTGGGTTGAAAGGTGTGGTGAATTTGTCCACTTTTCCTTGCTGGATAAGCATAGTAGACTTTTACAGTAGACTCTTGTGTTCCTCTGTGATCATCTGCATCGAGCTTATACTTTTGTTTTTGTTCTGCATCCCAATCTCGTACTTCTGGTTTTGCTGTGTGTACCTCCTTGATGTCTGGTAACTTCCCCCTCATTTTGCAGTTGTAGAGAAGTTTGGCAGGACTTTTCCCTGTAGCGACACATCTGTAAACAGATACATACTTTCTTATTTCACGTTTCCAGTCAAGTCCTTCTGCTTGAGCAATCCTAATCCTTTTCATCAGTGACGCATTTTGGCGTTTCACTTCACCATTTGCCTGAGCCCACTTTGGCGTTGTTTTCTGCTGTTTGATTCGATTACTCTCACAATATTCCTTGAACTGCTCAGACTGAAATTGTGATCCATTATCTGATTTGATAGATACAGGCAGTCCATGTCCACTGAAAATTTTCTCCTGTCTGTCAATAACTCTCTCTGCAGTTGTAGAGGTCAAAATGTCATATTATAAAATCATCTGTAGTAATCAACTACTACTAGAATGGAAACAACAGGAATTCTGCAGATGCTGGAAATTCAAGCAACACACATCAAAGTTGCTGGTGAACGCAACAGGCCAGGCAGCAACCATAGGAAGATGTACAGTCAACGCAGCAGGCCAGGCAGCATCTCTAGGAAGAGCTACAGTCAACACAGAATGGAATGGCCCTCCTGCCAAAGACCATCCACTAACGGTGTCAGTTTTAGTGGTTCAGGAGGGCCGGGTCTGTATACTGTTTGACAGTTGTGACAAGTTTTGCGGTGTTTCTCAGCGACTTTATCCAATCCAGGCCACCAAACGTTGGTTCTGAGATGTTGGTTTCTACCAACTATTCCCAAGTATCCTTCATGAGCTATTGCTGGCTATGAGCTATAGTGGCATCAGCGCCGGACTTTGGAGCATTGACTCCCGAGTTCGAATCCAGCCTGCTCCCTGGCACACTTTCCATCCATGCTGGGTTGAGCGTCGAGCTAGTAACTCGGCCTCGTAAAAATAAGAAAACCTGCTAAAAAAAAATCGCCATCATGACGACATCCCAATGACTCCACTCAGAGTTAAGGGCTTTCTTTTTCATGAGCTAGGGCAAGTGCCTGTGTGTGCAAGGCTCTAGGCAGCACAATCTGTGTCCTTCTGAGAATAAGATTACTCAGTACACACCGCTCATTTGCAATGGGTGCCTATGTCTTACAGTTTTCAAAGTGTCTATTCGTGATGGCTTTATGCACCTCCTGCAGCTCTGGATCTGTGGCTGGTGCTCTCCCCACCTCTTGTGTTGTCAGGGCTTAAGACATAGCACTCACAGCTATGAAGCTGACATGTTCCTCTGAATCATGCTTGTGTTTCTGTTTTGAGAAGTCTCCCCTAGAAGCTCGACATTGGGTCTGCAACGTTCCGTTTTCCTGGCATGTGTATGACTCTGTAGTCATACGGTTGCAATCTCAAGACCCACCACTCTGTGTGTACACATGGTTTAGCTCTTGGGCTGTAAATCATCTCCAAAGGTTTGTGATCTGTCATCAGGTCAAATTTTCTCCCACACAAATAAGGATAAAGTCTTTCACAGACCCATACTAGTGCTAATCCTTCTCGCTCTGTTTGTGAGTATTCTTGTTCACAGTTTGTGAGACTACGGCTCACATAGCAGATAGGTACTATCTCTTCATTTTGTTTTTGTATGAGTACTGCCCCCAGTCTGACTGGGCTGACACCTGCTATTACTTTAGTTGGTGCATCTTTATTAAAATAGGCCAATGTACCTGCTCTTGCAAGCTCCTCTTTTAGGGCTTTGGATGCTTGTCTCTGTTCTTCTCCGAACTTGAACTGGGTGTCCTTCCTGGTTAATCGTCTCGGTGGTTCTGACAAAGTTGCAAACTGTGGTATGAACCTGCTGCTGTAGCCAACAAGACCTAGGAAACTCCTCACTTCTGTGGCACTTTGTGGTCAAAGAACCTCCGTTACTGCTTGCACTCTCTCCTCAGTTGGTTGGATGCCTTTCCGTGACAAAAGAATTCCCATGAAAACTAGTCTGTACATGTTGAACTGACATTTCTCTGGGTTCAGAGTCAGTCCACACTCTGTGAGTCTCTTTAAGGCAGCATGCAGTCTCTCATCATGTAGCTTTTGGTTAGGCACTTGTACAATCACATCACCTGAGATGCTCTCAGCTTCTTCAGTTCCAGCGAAAGCATTTGCTATCTCATGCTGGTACTGCTCACTAGCTGATGACACACCAAATATCAGACTCTTGTACCTATACACCACATTATGCACAGCAAATATGGTTATAGAAACATAGAAAATAGGTGCAGGAGTAGGCCATTCGGCCCTTCGAGCCTGCACCGCCATTTATTATGATCATGGCTGATCATCCAACTCAGAACCCCGCCCCAGCCTTCCCTCCATACCCCCTGACCCCTGTAGCCACAAGGGCCATATCTAACTCCCTCTTAAATATAGCCAATGAACTGGCCTCAACAGCTTCCTGTGGCAGAGAATTCCACAGATTCACCACTCTCTGTGTGAAGAAGTTTTTCCTAATCTCGGTCCTAAAAGGCTTCCCCTCTATCCTCAAATGGTGGCCCCTCGTTCTGGACTTCCCCAACATCGGGAACAATCTTCCTGCATCTAGCCTGTCCAATCCCTTTAGGATCTTATACGTTTCAATCAGATACCCCCTCAATCTTCTAAATTCCAACGAGTACAAGCCCAGTTCATCCAGTCTTTCTTCATATGAAAGTCCTGCCATCCCAGGGATCAATCTGGTGAACCTTCTTTGTACTCCCTCTATGGCAAAGATGTCTTTCCTCAGATTAGGGGACCAAAACTGCACACAATACTCCAGGTGTGGTCTCACCAAGGCCTTGTATAACTGCAGTAGTACCTCCCTGCTCCTGTACTTGAATCCTCTCGCTATAAATGCCAGCATACCATTCGCCTTTTTCACCGCCTGCTGTACCTGCATGCCCACTTTCAATGACTGGTGTATAATGACACCCAGGTCTCGTTGCACCTCCCCTTTTCCTAATCGGCCACCATTCAGATAATAATCTGTTTTCCTATTTTTGCCACCAAAGTGGATAACTTCACATTTATCCACATTAAATTGCATCTGCCATGAATTTGCCCACTCACCCAACCTATCCAAGTCACCCTGCATCCTCTTAGCATTCTCCTCACTGCTAACACTGCCACCCAGCTTCGTGTCATCCGCAAACTTGGAGATGCTGCATTTAATTCCCTCATCCAAGTCATTAATATATATTGTAAACAACTGGGGTCCCAGCACTGAGCCTTGCAGTACCCCACTAGTCACCGCCTGCCATTCTGAAAAGGTCCCGTTTATTCCCACTCTCGATTCTGGAGTTAGTTCTAGCTGGTGTTAGCCCCATTTCAAGTCTAGTTTGCTAAACACCACAGCTCCATTCACACCCTTTAGTATCTCATCTACAGTTGGAATGGGATATCTCTCCCTCACAAACGCTTAATTTGCCCTTCTCATGTCTGGGCCCATTCTAATGTCCTTGTCAAGTTCTGGAAAAATTAATAATAATAGGCATCCGTTAATCTCATAAGACCATGGATTTGCACCTTGGAAGGTTTCCAGGGCGCAGGCCTGGGCAAGGTTGTATGGAAGACGGGCAGCTGCCCATGCTGCAAGTCTCCCCTCTCCATGACACTGATGTTGTCCAAGGGAAGGGCATTAGGACCCATACAGATTGGCACCAGTGTTGTCGCAGAGCAATGTGTGATTAAGTACCTTGCTCAAGGGCACACACGCTGCCTCAGCCAAGGCTCGAACTAGTGACCTTCGAATCACTAGATGAATGCCTTAACCACTTGGCCACGCGCCAACGTCTGGTAAAATTACTACTGGGCTAACCCAAGGAGATGGGCCTTTAACTTTCTCGGTAATGTCCATTTTCATGAGCTGCTCAATTTTTTTTCTCAATAGCCTCCATAAAATTGTACGGTATACATCTGAGTGGCTGAGCGACAGGCTCTACCTTCCAGGGTGGTTATCTCCGGTTTGCTTCCAGTTTCCCGTGCTGGAGTGGTCAAGAACAGGGAAATAATGGATCTGAATGTGTGGCTGAGGAACTGGTGCAGGAAGCAAGGATTTACATTCTTGGACCACTGGGGTATGTTTCGGGGTAAGGATAAATTGTACAAAAGGGACGGGTTGCACCTTAATGAGCGGGGCACCAGCATTCTGGCAGGCAGGTTTGCCTCTGCAACACGGGTGTGTTTAAACTAAGTAGTGGGGGGGAGGAGGGGACGAACTGGAAACATAAGGATGGAGATAAAGGGAAAGTGAGAATAAGAAAAGTTAAGAATGACAGCAGAATCAACAGAGCAGAAAGCTCAAGAAGGGATCGTACAGTATGGCCAAGTGAAATAGGAACTGATATGGGAGGTGAGGTGAGTAATGAATTAAAAGTATTGTATATGAATGCACGGAGTATAAGAAATAAAGTGGATGAGCCTGAGGCACAGTTGGAAATTGGTAAGTATGATGTTGTGGGAATAACAGAGACATGGCTTCAAGTGGGCAGGGCCTGGGAAATGAATATTCAAGGGTACACGTCCTGTCAAAAGGACAGACTGATGGGCAGAGAGGATGGGGTGGCTCTGTTGGTGAGGAATGATATTCAGTCCCTTGCGAGGGAGGACATAGAATCAGGAGACGTAGAGTCAGTATGGATAGAACTGAGAAATTCTAAGGGTAGAAAGACCCTAATGGGAGTTACCTACAGGCCCCCAAACAGTAGTCTGGATGTAGGGTGTAAGTTGAATCAAGAGTTAAAATTTGCACGTCACAAAGGTAATGCTACAGTTGTTATGGGGGACTTCAACATGCAGGTAGACTGGAAGAATCAGGTTGGTACTGGACCCAAAGAAAGAGAGTTTGTGGCGTCCTTCCGAGATGGATTCTTAGAACAGCTTGTACTGGAGCCTACCAGAGAGAACACAGTTCTAGATTTAGTGTTGTGCAATGAACCGGATTTGATCAGGGACCTCGAGGTAAAGGAGCCATTAGGAGGTAGCGACCATTAGTTTTAATCTACAATTTGAGAGGGAGAAGGGAAACTCGGAAGTGTCAGTATTACAGTTGAACCAAGGGAACTATGGTGCTATGAAGGAGGAGCTGGCCATAGTTCAATGGAACAATACCCTAGCAGGGATGACAGTGGAACAGCAATGGCAAGTGTTTCTGGGAATAATGCGGAAGGTGCAGGAGCAGTTCGTTCCAAAGAGGAAGAAAGATCCTAAGGGGAGTAAAGGGAAGCCATGGCTGACAAGGGAAGTAATGGACAGTATAAAAATAAAAGAGAAGAAGTATAACACAGCAAAGATGAGTGGGAAGCCGGAGGACTGGGAAACTTTTAAAGAGCAACAGAAGGTAACTAAAAAGGCAATACGTGGAGAAAAAATTGAGGTACGAAGGTAAACTAGCCAAGAATATAAAGGAGGATAGTAAAAGCTCCTTTAGGTATGTGAAAAGGAGAAAAATATTTAAGACCAAAATTGGGCCCTTGAAGACAGAAGCGGGTGAATTTATTATGGGGAACAAGGAAATGGCAGACGAGTTGAACAGGTATTTTGGATCTGTCTTCACTAGGGAAGACACAAACAATCTCCCAGATATAATAGCGGCCAAAGGACCTAGAGTAATGGATGAATTGAAGGAAATTTATATTAGGCAGGAAATGGTGTTGGATAGGCTGTTGGGTCTGAAGGCTAATAAGTCCCCAGGACCTGATGGTCTGCATCCCAGGGTACTTAAGGAGATGGCTTTAGAAATTGTGGACGCATTGGTAATCATTTTCCAATGTTCTATAGATTCAGGATCAGTTCCTGTGGATTGGAGGGTGGCTAATGTTGTCCCTCTCTTCAAGAAGGGAGGAAGAGAGAAAACAGGGAATTATAGACCGGTTAGCCTGACGTCAGTGGTGGGAAAGATGCTGGAGTCAATTATAAAAGATGAAATTACGACACATCTGGATAGCAGTAATAGGATTGGTCCGAGTCAGCATGGATTTTCAAAGGCGAAATCATGCTTGACTAATCTTGTGGAATTTTTTGAGGATGTAACTATGAAAATGGACAAGGGAGAGCCAGTGGATGTAGTGTACCTGGACTTTCAGAAAGCCTTTGATAAAGTCCCACATAGGAGATTAGTGGGCAAAATTAGGGCACATGGTATTGGGGGCAGAGTATTGACATGGATTGAAAATTGGCTGGCTGACAGAAAACAAAGAGTAGCGATTAACGGGTCCTTTTCGGAATGGCAGGCGGTGAGCAGTGGGGTACCGCAGGGTTCAGTGCTGGGACTGCAGCTGTTTACAATATATATTAATGATTTAGATGAGGGAATTAAAAGTAACATTAGCAAATTTGCCGATGACACAAAGCTGGGTGGCAGTGTGAAATGTGAGGAGGATGTTATGAGAGTGCAGGGTGACTTGGACAGGTTGGGTGAGTGGGCAGATGCATGGCAGATGCAGTTTATTGTGGATAAATGTGAGGTTATCCACTTTGGTGGTAAGAACGGGAAGGCAAATTATTATCTAGATGGAGTCAAGTTAGGAAAAGTGGAAGCACAATGAGATCTAGGTGTTCTTTTACATCAGTCACTGAAAGCAAGCATGCAAGTACAGCAGGCAGTGAAGAAAGCTAATGGCATGCTGGCCTTCATAACAAGGGGAATTGAGTATGAGAGCAAAGAGGCCCTTCTGCAGCTGTACAGGGCCCTGGTGAGACCACACCTGGAGTACTATGTGCAGTTTTGGTCTCCAAATTTGAGGAAGGACATTCTTGCTATTGAGGGAGTGCAGTGTAGGTTCACAAGGTTAATTCCCGGGATGGTGGGACTGTCATATGTCGAAAGATTGGAGCGACTGTGCTTGTATACTCTGGAATTTAGAAGGCTGAAAGGGGACCTTATTGAAACATAAAAGATTATTAAGGGATTGGACACGCTGCAGGCAGGAAGCACGTTCCCGCTGATGGGTGAGTCCAGAACCAGAGGCCACAGTTTAAGAATTAGGGGTAGGCCATTTAGAACGGAGTTGAGGAAAAACTTTTTCACCCAGAGAGTGGTGGATATATGGAATGCTCTGTCCCAGAAGGCTGTGGAGGCCAAGTCTCTGGATGCCTTCAAAAAAGAGATGGATACAGCTCTTAAAGATAGTGGAATCAAAGGTTATGGGGATAAGGCAGGAACTGGATACTGATAGTGGATGATCAGCCATGATCACAGTGAATGGCGGTGCTGGCTCGAAGGGCCAAATGGCCTACTCCTGCACCTATTGTCTATTTTCTATTGTCTATTGGATCAATGTACAGGCTGATCTGCTTAGTGTTCAGCTTTCCTACCCCTTCAAACACATTGGGTACTGCAGCTTAAGTGACACTTTAACATCTGTCACACATTTTCTCCAGTCTGTAACACACCCAATTTTGTAGCTGTTTCTCTACCGAGGAGTGGTTCACCAAGGCCTTTTATCATGATGAACTCTGCCTGGTCTGTTCTGTTTCTAATATTTTCTTCACATTCAAACACCCTCTCAATCTCCAGTGATGTGCTGGATGAATATGTATACAGCTTTCTCTTTTGCTTAGGAATATATGGAATTGCACTTTATCTTCTCTGATAAAGCTTTTCCCACACATTTTCACCCAGTATATTACTTCTGGCTCTTGAATCTACTAATGTGCACAGATTTACACTCCCTACACAAAAAGTAATTTTTTCAAAATACTCTGTCTCATTAATAACAAATGCAAATTCCTTCTGTTCATCCTCAACATTGTTCACTGTTTGTATCTTTAATCCTTTTGTTGGGAACGTTTTTGCAAATTGGTCCTTTCCAGTGCATTTTCTGCACATCTGTCCACTTTGGATCTCCACCCAGGTGATCTGTGTTTCCACATTTGTAGCATTTCCTTTCATTTGTATTAGTAGACTTTCTTTTCCTCTCTGTCTTTTTGCCATGTGTTGTGTCCTCACGATGTGAAACATGGCACACAGTCTCTGGCTGGTTCATTTGGACTGACATGGCTGACGACTGTTCCTCTACTTTTTCACATTGTGCCGCTATTTCCAGTGTGTGAGTAAGCGTTAGATTCTGTATATTCTCCAATAGTTTTCTCTGCACATAGACTGAGTTACATTTTATCAGTAAGGCATCCCTGATTTGGTTGTCTGTGTCAATTCAAAATTCACAGCCTTTTGCTGCCTGTAGAAGGTGAGTAAAGAACTTTTAGACCGTCTCATCTTCATTTTGGACAAGATGATGAAAATGTAGTGTTGACTTGTGGAACAAAGTAGGCATTCAGGCATCTACTGCTGCTGTGTAGTCTGTGACTTCTCCCATGTCTGGTAATTTTGAGAATATATCCTGCACACGTGGTCCTGCAAGGTGCAAAAGTAGTGCTCTCCTACTTTGCTTCCAGTTGTCTGTTGTGTTATCGTCCACTATCAGTCATTCACCAATGGCATAAAATTCAAATGAGTTGAGCCACTGTGTCCATCTTTGACCTAGCATAGCTGGATCCATAAAACATTGAATTTGTTGGATCCTGGAATTCGCCATTCCCATCAACTAACATAAAACTTACTTTCAAAATCTGTATCCTCGTCGACACTGTTGTGTATTTGCAACCTACCTTGGTACTTAATTAGATAGTGTATATATCATGACACAATGCTTCATTCTCTGAATATGTCTTTATTTCCCCTTCTCACTTCCACACTCCCTCACATCACATGTTGTTCTGTCCCTGACTGATGACATCATCACTGTACTTCACAAGTGTCAAACTACGTTAAATGACCTTACCATTTCAGTACATATCAGGCGTGGTCATGCAAAGTTCCTTATTGGCCTAGTAGGTAGTATTTTAGCAACAAGACAATATAATGTAAAAGGTTTATTTTTGTCTTACTTTATTGTTTCATGACTGAATATGTATGTAATGGAGTAAAGTGAATGTGTTAATCTCTGCTTATGTAACGTGAGCAAGGAGAATTTATTTCAGGGTCTAGCCTATATGTATTTGGAAGTTAAGCACGTGTGTGCCAAAGAGAGTATACCATTTAGTTAAGATGAGATGTATTTATTTATATCTTTGATGTGTATAAGTTACAGTGATGGTGGGTTCTAATGTTGTTTGTATCGTTTCTTTAGATTTGCCACTACCATATTGATTTTGTATATGTTATTTCATTTATTTTCATACTGCATACGTAACTACTTGATACTCAAGTGTGTGGACCAAAATTGTAACAGCAGGAACTGTTTTTTTTAAATTGATTATGTTGTTTTTATTTTGATAACCTTCTTTCTGCATTAAAACATCTAAAACAAATGAAGGTATTAAAGACCCGAAAAAGTATTTGTTGTCCTGAGTATATTTTTTCCCAGGCTACAAAATTTGGTACCAGGAGTGGGGTAATTCCAAACTAAATTAGAAGGTTATTGATTTTTGTATGTAGTACAATATACAATACATAATATGGTAGTGGTGAAGAACAGGACAGCCATTCCTGTGGGACAGAAGGAGAGCCTGTTGTCACATGAACGGTAGAGCCTGGAGACTGGGATGGAACATCCAGGACTGACGCCAAGACATGTAATGGTGATCCAGAGCAACTGCAGCCTTGAAGTCATCTTTTTTTCTGCAGGAGACGTCAGCAGCCTTGTTGTAAAGACTTTACAGAATTGAGTTTTCATAACGCTGCATTCAGAGGTTGAGCAAACTGAACCTGATTTGAATGAGCAAATTAGAGAGTTGCATAGTAGGCATGAGGAAGCCATGGCAACTATACATAAATTAAGCAAAAGTTCCTTTGTATTTGTAGTTGTTCCAAGGGAAAGACACATTGCTCCATTTACGGGGGATGTTGAAAAAGATGGAGGTCTGTTGATGACTTTATTGAAGAAGTCAAATGAGTGCTTTGTGCTAGAAATCAGCCTGACCAGGATTAGTATGGTTTTATTATGTCACAACTCAGGGGTGCAGCCCCAGAAGAGGCACATGTGCACAGTGATGCTGAGGAAGACCAGGCTGATGACTTGTTCACCCATCTCAGGGAAGCATTTAGAGACAATCGTAGTGCACCCCAGCTGATATACAGCTTCTGTAATTACAGACAATGTGAGAGTGAAGACATAAGGGGATAGCACTGATCCCGAGAAGGGTTCAGCTGTTCAACAATGGCCAGTACCATCTACAGTCAAAGACTTAAAATCATTTCTCGGCTTCTGTAGTTATCTTAGATGGTTCATTCAGGTGTTTTCAAAGATTGCAGGCCCACTGCGTGATGTAGTGAATTTGTGTCTTTCTTTCTTTTTAAATCTTTTTATTGAGTAAGTATACAAAAAAGGTAAGCCATATAAACATTAATACAATGTTAAAGTATAATAAAATTCCAAAAGATAACAATACCAAAAAGAAAATACTACAAACAATGTAATTTAAGCATAAGAAACCAAGATAACATAATAGTATACTAGATTTTATATATATCAATGGAAAAAAAGAAAAAAAAACCCCAAAAAAAAACCCACCGTGCAACTAACTAAAAGCAAAGCAAAGCAATGGGCTAACTTGAAACCAAACAGAGTTAAACTTAAAATCACGTCCTCAATCCCGACCTCCATTAAAACAGTGAAAAAAAAACAAGAAGGGTAAATATTACATTAAATGAAAATATCGAATAAAAGGTCCCCAAATCTGTTCAAATTTAAATGAAGAATCATAAAGGTTACTTCTAATTTTCTCCAGATTCAAACATAAAATCGTCTGAGAAAACCAAAAAAAGGTAGTTGGAGCATTAAGCTCTTTCCAATGTTGTAAAATACATCTTTTCGCCATTAAAGTAAGAAATGCAATCATTCTACGGGCTGAAGGGGAAAGATTACTAGAAATTTTAGGTAGTCCAAAGATAGCAGTAATAGGGTGCGTGAATTTGTGTCTTAATGCAAGGAGTCTCAGTAAAACAAACCAGTTGTTAAAACAGTCTTGGATAAAAGAATGCCCAACCTCCTTTGACTTGTTCTAAGAGAAACTGACCTGTTCATCCATTCTCTTCTTTGCCAATTTCACAGTCTTTCGTAGTGGAGACTGATGCAAGCAGTCACGGACTAGGAGCCGTTTTATTCCAGCAACAGGGAGAGGCAAAGAAGTTTATTGCATATGCAAGCTGACGATTGAGAAATGCTGAAAAGAATGACAGGAATTATAGCAGCATAAAATTAGAGCTGCTTGCACTTTAGTGAGTATAATAGAGAAGTTTTGTGGTTATTTATCAGGTTCCAAATTCACTGTAACTACTGACAATAATCCATTACCCCAAGTTGGGAGCAATTGAGCAGAGATGGATCCCACAGCTGTCAGTGTTTGACTCTGATGTTCAGTATCATCCAGGTCAGAGCAATACCCTGGCTGGTTCACTCTCAAGGCAGCCATTTGCAGGGGAGCCTGAGCCTATCTCAGAGGATGCTGAGTTCGATGGGTCTGTGGCAATCTGTAGTCTGATCAATCACGGGACTGCTCTTGACCTGGCACTGGTTACAGCTGGTCTTAAAAGCTGTGAGGTTAAGCAAATTCGAGCTCTTGAAGATGGTACTAGTGATGTAAGCGGTCTGATACAATGAAACACCCCAATTGTCCCAGATTGTTCTGATGGAGACTTGCACACTTTTCAGCAGCAAGACCTTGTGTTAAGTGCCTTCAGAAACTAATGGAATAAAAAAAGAAAGCTGAATGGCAAGGAACGTAGACCTCTGCCTGAACCAGTTTTGTCTCTGTTAAAGCACTGGGGCAGTATCAGGGAGCTTATGGGTTACTGTATCGTGTAGGTGAGGATGAGAATCACGGGAACTGTTATCAGCTTGTGCTACCTACCAACTTGAGGATTAAGGTGTTAGGGTATGTGCATGACACTGTGGGCCATCAAGGCATACACCATGCTCTCCACTTGTTGAGAAGCAGATGCTTTTGGGTGGGCATGCATGAGGATGTGGCACAGTGGATCAAAAATTGTCCACGTTGTGCTTTAACCCTTACATACTGATCGGGTCAAATTTGACACGTTTTGACATTTAACAGCAGTAAAAACACCCTAAATGCCATATTTTTAGCTGAACTTTTATGACTTTTCCTAAAGTGGCCCAAAATGTGCAAAAATAAAAATATTTTAAAATTTTATACTTCTGTACAGGTGCTACAAATTTTTGTACATTGAAGCTTTTCCGGGTCAAATTTGACCCGTATCTATTGAAGATTTTAGATCTCTGAAACATTAATTAAGGATTAATCACCCATTTATTAATGTCAGATAGGCTATTTTTACATTCCAAATAGATCTGTGGTTCAAAATTTGGTATAGACACTTGTTATGAGGGGATTCTTGGGCTGGGTCAAAATCGACCTGGACCATACTGTGAAGGTGTAGAATATGAACAGGTTGCATGGGTTAACTAAAGTGCTGCACCATAAGATCCATTCCCCCATGAAATCATTTCTTGCTTCTAGGCTGCTCAATGTTACTGTTGTGTTTATCCAACAACGAATGGGCATGAGAATGTCACAGACGTTTTTACAAAATTCACCCAAGCATTCCCAATTGAGGATCAAAAGGAAGACAGTACATCAAAGGTGTTCTTGAGGGAATTGTTTATGAAGTATGGTGTTCCTGAGAGGCTGCATTCTGACCAAAGCTGTAACTTTGAAAGTGAGGTCATAGCTGAGCTCAGAAAACTGTATGGGTTAAAGAAAAGCCATACTACACCCCATTATCCTACTGACAATGCTCAGTGCAGGACGATGACGATTTGTTGCGTACTTTGCCTCCAGAAAGAAACGCAGGTGGCCAGAGCATCTACCCGAGTTAGTGTACATGTGACGTGTTAGTGTGATGCCCTGCACAACCACCAGATATTCCTCTAATTACCTACAGTTCGGTGTTGACCCCACTTTCCAGTGGATGCTCTGCTGGGGCAAGAACAGTCTGTAGGCGGGAAATATGACTGGTTAGCCACACACCAGAAACGACTGAGCGATGCTCATGCCAGAGCAAATGACTACTCCGAGCAGAAGGCTGCGGAACGCATTGCCTTACAGGAGGATAAAATTAATTATCCTAAGATTGATATAAATGCACTGGTTTACCTCAAGAACAGGCCATTAGGCTGTAATAAGATCCAGGATGCTTGGAAATCAATTGTCTACAGCACGGTAGAGGTACTAGACAACACATACCCCTGTGGATCCTTTGGAGGGAGGGCCTATCAAGAGGGTAAACAGGAGAAAAATCAGGCCCTGTGAGAGCCTTCCCATCCGAGCTCTGCAAAGGAGACTGCAAACTCCTGTAATTCAGACTAGGCCTCCCCTGGGACATGAATCAGATTCATGTGTGATATTTGTAGGAGATGTGTCAGAACCTGGTGTACAGGACCTTGACCTCAGCCTTGACAACATATCTTCTGGAACTGAAAGACTTCTGGAACGGAGACAGTTGCACCTGTGGCTGCTGATACAGAGTCAGATGACAGTAGTCCTCCTATTCCAGTACCCTGCAGGAGTAAAAGAGTTAACGCTGGACAGCATTCTAACCCATTTCCGGAGGGAGGAGAGGCTGGCGGCGCGACGCAGCATGTGCAGCCGTTCCAAATTGATATTGATATGTGTTAACTAGGGGGCCGTGCATAATCCAGATTTGATGGAGACAATCGTGAGAACCACAGAGGAACACCTGGAATAACTTCTGAAATGCCTGCTTCGCTGCTGCTGCTACTGTGCGATCGAGAATCTCCTGAGGGGAAGGCCCCAAGTCCTCGGCTTTGCCTATTGCCTGTTGCCTGGGTCGGGGTTGAAGCACTCAGCAGAGATGGTGCTCGGTGTCGGAGAGCTGGTCGGAGGCTCAGAGTTTTCGGACGGACTCGGAGTCAGACTGTGGTCGGATGCTTCCAGTATGCTGCATCAGCAAGTTGGCGGCGCTGGAGGTTCACCGTGTGTGTGAGATGATGGGACTTCGAGAGACTTTGAGACTTTTACCGTACCATGGTCTGTTCTTATCAAATTACCGTATTGCTTTGCACTGTTGTAACTATATGTTATAATTACGTGGTTTTTGTTAGTTTTTAAGTCGGTTTGTCATGTGTTTCTGTGATATCATTCTGGAAAAACATTGTATCATTTCTTAATGCATGCCTTACTGAATGACAATAAAAGAGGACTGTGTGTCCTCATAATCTAATCTAATCACGAACCAAGGTCAGTCCTAGATGTAACCTCCAAGTCCTTCAGCAGTGTCACAGATACTGGCTAATCTAAGTTCAGTTCTCTTCAGAGAGGCAGTTAGAGAGGTTAAAAGTACCTTTGCAGTGAGCGAGTAATTAAGGATGCTTACCTGTGTGCAGGGGAGAATGTAACCAGATAACTATTGAATATTATTTTTTATTGTTAAAGAACACTTCGATATTCACCCTGGTAATGCTAAAATAGCTGCTTGTGCCTTTAAGGGAAAACTGTGATTCTAATACCGTTTGCATTTTTTTCCAGAATTACCACACCATTTTGGTTTTCTATATATGTTTTATTTATTGTCAAATTGCATACGTAACTAGTTGATACACAAGTCTGTGGACCAAAATTAAGCTGAAATTGTAACAGCAGGAATTTTATTTTAAAAATTCATTTTGTTGTTTTTACTTTGATACCCTTTTTTTGCATTAAACCATCTAAAACAGATAAAGGGATTGAAGGCCAAAAAAAAGTACTTGATGTCCTGCGTATGCATTATTCCCAGGCTAAAAAATGTTCATTATATTACAGTATTAAATTTGGTCCTTTCTTTAAATGTTTTTTAGAAATAGTTGCCATGTAGCAGAATACTAGCATATATATAGAAAGGGGTCCATGTAACCTTCATCAGAGGCATCCAACAGTATTGTTGGCTGAGAATAACTTGGCCGACTATTTTCATCTGAGAAATATATTTTTCCTTCTGTATTGGTTTTGCAACCATTTTAAGTGTCTCATTGCCATATTTGTAACTTCAATGTGATGTCTGACAGGGTTAAGAATTTAAATGATTTCAGGATTCAAAACAACAAAAACAAAATGGCTTCATACAATTTCTATTAATGCTCTAACACCGACTGAAGCAACAAGCCCTTATTCTTATATGTTGATATTCATCGACTATAGGTTAGTATATTTCTGCTGGTGGTTTAATTGCTTTTAAAAATTAATCCGGTGTGCAGTCCCAATTCCTGTGGATCAGGATTTTATTTTACTTTGATTTAACAGAGCCTCTACATATTTTTTCCCTGATTCAAGGTTTCAGATCTTTGATATTCCCCAGGTTTAGGGAAAAACAGACATAAATAACAATGAAAAGGATACTCAAAAGTATAACCTGCTTTAAACATTGAAATAATTATTGTTGATCTTTTTTTAAACTATCAGATAAAGACTTATGCATGTGATTATTATAATATTACCATCATTAAATCACTATTTATATGCACTTTAAAAATACGATATTTTTACAATGTTTTGAAACAAATGCATTATATGGAACTCTTGTATTCAAGGATGCCATATAATTGGACAAAGAAATACATAAAACATCTTTGTATTTTTATCATTTCATCAATTTTAATGGTGATTTTCAGGAAGAGAAGCTACTTAAATTGCTCTCTTGGTGATAGTTTGGTAAAACAATAGAGTCATAAAAATATTTTCCAATGCCTTAAACACTAGCCAATAGAAAAACAGTATTTTGAGGTCATTATCCTCTCTAATATATTCTCATGTTGCCTTTGAAAAGGGAAAGATCCAAACATTTTAATGACCAAGAAATTTAAACAGGACACATGACTTCTTTACACTAAAAAATACATAGGAATATTAATTCTCAGCTCAGAAAATCAACTAATCATTTGCTGAAAATTTCTGTTCAGCAGTTTTCAAAGCAAAAATCCAAGAGTACTTGGATTTATAATCATAATTAGATATTTCAGCCCACCTTAGTCTGTAAACAAATATGAAATAAATACCGGTACATCCGAGAGACCGCCTCAAAAGAAAAGAAGATATCTTAGTACCATACGTAAACTTTGTAGCTAAGCAGTCAAAAATACTATAAGATTCAGTACTTATTGCTTAGAAATGATCAAATGTGTTGATATCTAAAGAATGAATAATAAATGAATCTGATGAAAGATAATTGAACTGTGAAATTCACCCGGTTTTTCCTCTCTCACGGATGCTGCTTGATCTGTTATATATTTCCACCATTGACAGTTATTTCAGATTTCCAGTAACTGCATTGCAACTATAGTAATTGGATCTCACAATTCCAGCATTTCCTTATTTATTCTTTCCTTTGTCCTTATTCATCTCCCTCCAGTTACAACTTGTCCAGACAGAGCAGCTGCAATTAATGTGTTTTTCATCCTCTCTTGGACAGCTCCATCTCACTTGTATTATTCCGTTTTTCTTGGTGTCCACCCTATAAAGTATACTTCCTTTGCCTCCTTGTGTCCTTCCCTTAAAACATACTTTTTGTCTAACCTTTCCTGGTTCTGATAAAAGGTCATTAACCTGCAACATGATGTTCAGTTTCCTCTCCACAGATGCTGCCTGGCCTGCTGACATTTTTTGTCTTTTCTATGTTTATTTCAGATTTCCAACATCTCAAATATTTTGCTTTTCTATTAACACAATATTGGTTACATTGATTATCAATGTATCATTAAAGAGTAGTACCAAATTTTATCTATAATGCCACACATCAGTTTAATATTTCTCTTAATTAATTATCTTACTGCCCATTACACCGCTGGCATTTAGGGCAACAAGGAAGGTCTCTGTATAGAAGGAGTCTTCATTGCTGTTTTTGTAACAATTTTTTAGCCCTGAATGGAACCTTCAGACCCTGAATGAAACCCTCAAACCTGGAGAAGTGGAAACGCTACCAAGAGTCAAAGCACAAAGCCCTGACTCTAGCCAACATAGCCCTCTGGGTCATTTAGGCACGAAACACTCCAAACCGGGTGACAAGTTTGTGATCCTCTTGGTGGAATTAAATATCATGTACTCCAAAAAAAAGTTATGCTTCTCACATGTTCTTAGCCTTCTTTAGCCCAGCACTAGATCACATTGTATTCTATCTTTGACTTCATTGCTACCCACCCAATCTCCATGGCCAATCATGATTTTCCCACACATGTCCTCACCCCAATCATGACTTTCCCACACATTGCTAGCACTGAACCTACAACTTTCTGGTTTTATCTACAGTTTAGTTAATGTGCCTAACCTCTCTTTTCCTTTACTTGCTGTAGCACCTACCAAATTTTTTCAATCAGCTACACACTGATGAAACTTACAGAGGAAATTTCCATACAATGTCTAATTAATTGTCCATTTAACCTGGCTTTATGCTGATCAGAATATTACAAAAAGGTTACAACACTTCAAAGTATCTGTTTAAAATGCCTTCTGAGGCCTGGGCAAGTTTATAGCTCAAGGACAAGGAAATATGCAATTGCTGGAAATCCAAGCAATACTGGAAGAACTCAGCAGCTCAGGCATCTATGGAAAAGAGTAAACAATTGATATTTCAGGCTCGAAACGTCGACTGTCAAGCTAAGTTGCTCCAGCATTTTGTGTGTGAAGTCTATAGCTCTGGCAGCATTGATTCAGTCTGATATGATTCAGATTCTGGGATTAGATCTTTTAACGCTGGGAAAAATATACTGTCTGTCTCCTCTATCTATGCCTCTCCTAATCTTATGAACCTCTGTCAAATCTCTACTCAGCCTCTGCCTCTCCAGAGAAAACAACGAAGTTTATCAAATCCAAACATGAGGAAATCTGCAGATGCTGGAATTTCAAACAGCACACATGAAAATTACTGATGAACGCAGCAGGCCAGGCAGCATCTCTAGGAAGAGGTACAGTTGACTTTTCGGGCCGAGACACTTCGTCAGGACTAACCGAAAGAAGAGCTGGTAAGAGATTTGAAAGTGGGAGGGGGAGGGGGAGATCCAAAATGATAGGAGAAGACAGGAGGGGGAGGGATGGAGCCAAGAGCTGGACAGGTGATAGGCAAAAGGGATATGAGAGGATTATGGGATGGGAGGCCGAGGGAGAAAGAAAGGGGGAGGGGGGAAGCCCAGAGGATGGGCAAGGGGTATAGTGAGAGGGACAGAGGGAGAAAATAGAGAGAGAGAGAGAAAAAAATTAATAGTAATAATAATAAATGAATAAATAACGGATGGGGTACGAGGGGGAAGTGGGGCATTTACGGAAGTTAGAGAAGTCAATGTTCATGCCGTCAGGTTGGAGGCTACCCAGACGGAATATAAGGTGTTGTTCCTCCAACCTGAGTGTGGCTTCATCTTGACAGTAGAGGAGGCCGTGGAGAGACATATCAGAATGGGAATTGGACGTGGAATTAAACCTTTTGTTATATAGTACATACCCTCTAATCTATCTCTGGTCTGAGAATAATCCTGACCATTTGGCCGTCCTCTGGCTAAACTTTGCTCCTATCCCTGTCCACCCCATTGATATCATTGGAGGCTGATTTGCATTTAACATGAAGGATCCAATCAGGGGTTTCCTTTCTGTCCACTTTAAAAGCTATGGGAAGTATGTGAGCACCAGTGGATAGGGTCACAGAAGTAAATTATTCACCATTTTTCACACGTTGGTGCACTTAATGTTGTTCTAAATATAAGCGGAAGGGCTTTTTTTTAATGAAGGGATGGACGATTAAACCTGTCACTTTCCAAGCTTGGGTATTACTTCACTTTGCATGTGTGTGCTTTACTAATCAATCACAATGCCACATATGGCCTCCAAATATATCAGTGTAATAGTATCTGGTCACATACAACAGTGTTCAATTTAAAAGAAAAACATACTCACTATGACAGAAATTAGAAGATTGTAGGAGGTCGGCAGGTCTGAGTAATGAAATTCAAATATGCATGGAAGCTGTTCATTTTTATATTCCCATAACTGGAAATGCATTCTTAAATGAATATACAAGTCCTTTATAATGTACTCTGAGATTTGGTTTCATAGATCTTAATTCCTTATTATTTGGTCAGTTTCAGTTTGCCATAAGAAGGCACTGAACTTTCATGTGTTCAAATGACCTCTTGGGTCTAATTATCTGCACTAAGATTAACATTATTGCCTGAGGTAATGCAGCCAAACAGCATTAATGAGGACAAGATCTCACCTGGTGGAAAATTACTGTAAGTAGTTAATACAAAGTAAATAATCTTGCTTTTGTCTAAGTGTAACCAATATTTTTAAAGGACAGCCTCAGCGCTGAACACAATACCCCCCATGAAAATCAGAAAGTACCCACTTGAAGCTATAGAGTTACATACTAGCCAATATTCATTCAATATTCAGTACTTCTGGTAACAACAAGTTGATGAATATCATCTTTTGTCAAGAATATACATCAAGGCCAGCTTGTTTCAGATTGGATAATTGAGTTACCAGATAAATGCCATTTCTGACTTCTTGCTAAGACTTTGTGTTTATCTGAGGTCGAGGAGAATGCCAATAATTAAAAATTATCATAAGACCATAAGACATAGCAGCAGAATTAGGCCATTTGGCCCATCGAATCTGCTCTGCAATTCATTCAAAACTGATCCTTTTTCCCCTCAGCTCCATTCCTTGGCCTTCTCCCCATAACCTTTCTGCCATGTGCAATCAAGAACATATCAATCTCTGCCTTAAATACAACCTGGCCTCCACAGCTGCCTGTGGTAACAAATTCCACAAATTCACCACCCTCTGGCTGAATAAATGTCTCTGTTTTTAGTGGATGCCCCTCTATCCTGAGGCTGTGCCCGCTTGTCCTAGACTCCCTCACCATGGGCAACAACCTTTCCAGATCTACTCTACCTAGGCCTTTCAATATTTGTAAGGTTTCAATGAGATCGCCCCTGATCCTTCTAAATTCCAGCGAGTACAGACTCAGAGCCTTCAAATTTTCCTCATATGACAACCCTCATCCTTAATAATCAACTCCAAAATCTTCCCAAGCCCTTGAGGTCAGACTAACTGGCCTATAATTTCCTTTCTTCTGCCTTTCTCCCTTATCGAAGAGTGCAGTGATGTTTTCAATTTTCCAGTCTTCTGGAACCATTTGGAAAGTTCATTACAAATCCTCCACAATTTCTTCAGCCATCTCTTTCAGAACTCCAGAGTGTACACCATCTGGTCCAAGTGACTTATCTACCGTCAGACCTTTCAGTTTCCCAAGAACCTTCTCCCTAGTAATGATAACACAAACTTCATGTCAACTGACAACTGGAACTTCCATCATACCACTAGTGTCTTCCATGGTGAAGTCTGACACAAAATATTTACTCAGTTCATCCACTATTTCCTTGTCCCCCATTACTACCTTTCCAGCATCGTTTTCCAGTGGTCCAACAGTCACTCTCGCCTCTCTTTTACACTTCATGTATCTGAAGAAACTTGTGATATCCTCTTTAATATTATTAGCTAGCTTATTTTTGTATTCAATCTTTTCCTGCTTCATGACTATTTTAGTTGTTTTCTGTTGGTACTTAAAAGCTTCCCAATAGTCTAACTTCCTACTAATTTTTACTCAATAATACGCCTTCTCTTTGGCTTGTATATTTGCTTCGACTTCTCTTATTAGCTATGGTTGTGTCATCTTGCCTTTAGAATACTTCTTCCTCTTTGGGATGTATATATCCTGTGCTTTCCGAGCTGCTACCAGAAATTCCAGCCATTGCTGCTCTGCCGTCATCCCTGCCAGCATTCTTTTCCAATCAATTCTGGCCAACTCCTCTCTCATGGCTCTGTAATTTCCTTTACTCCACAGTAATGCTGATACATCTGACTTTAGCCTCTCCTACTCAAATTTCAGGGCAAAGTTGATCATGTTGTGATCGCTTGCCCTTACAGGTTCTTTATTCTAAAGCTCTCTGATCAATTCATTGCACAACACCCAAAACAGAATAACTGATCCCCTAGTGTGCTGAACCACGTGCTGCTCTAAAAAGCAATCCTGAGACATAGTGGAAATTCCGCCTGCTTGGAATCCCATACCAACCTAATTTTCCAAATCTACTTACATATTGAAATCCCCCATGACTATTGTAACAGTGCCCTTTTGGCTTGCATCTTCTATCTCCTGTTGACAGAGGGAGGAGAAGATGGTGGCGCGACGCAGCACGCACGGCCGTTCCGAATGATATCGATATGTGTAACTAGGGGTGCTGTGCACAATCTGGATTTGATGGGGACAGCCGTGAGAAGCGCAGAGGAACATCTGGAGTAACTTCTGAAATGCCCGCTTCGCTGCCACTGCTACTGTGCGATCAAGAATCTCCGGAGAAAAAGGTCCCAAATCCTTGGCTTTGTGTATCGCCTGTTGCCGGGGCCGGGGTCGAAACGCTCGGCAGAAATGGTGCTCGGTGTCGGGAGGTGGCCGGAGGCTCGGAGTTTTTCGGACGGACTCGGAGTCGGACTGCGGTCGGATGCTTCCGGGGTGCTGCATCGGCAAGTTGGCGGTGCTGGAGGGTTACCGTCTGCGTGAGATGATGGGACTTTGAGAGACTTTGAGACTTTTACTGTGCCATGGTCTGTTCTTATCAAATTATGGTATTGCTGTGCACTGTTGTAACTATATGTAATAATTATGCGGTTTTTGTTAGTTTTTAAGTCGGTTTGTCTTGTGTTTTCGTGATATCATTCTGGAAAAACATCGATATCATTTCTCAATGCATGCATTACTAAATGACAATAAAAGGGGACTGCATGTCCTTATAATCATAAAATCATATAAATCATAATTTGTAGACCACATCCTTACTACAGTTTGGGGGTCTGTATAAAAGGTAGTTTTACCCTTGTATTCCCTTAGCTCTATCCACTATGATTCAACATCTTCCAACCATATGTCACTTCTGTCTGATGACTTAATTTAATGTTTTACCAACAAAAGACATGCCATCCCCTCTGTCTTCTTGCCTATCCTTTCGATACAATGTATACCCTTGGACATTAAGTTCCCAGTTATAATCTTCTTTCAGCATGATTCGTTAATGCCTACAACATCTGTAACTGTGCTACAAGTTCAACGACTTTATTCTGTATACTGCACCCATTTAAATATAACAGATGGAGTCCTGCATTCCCCCCTTTTTGATTTTGTCTGCCTCTTACATTGCAGCTCATTCTGTTGACTGCAATTTTGCCTTATCAGCCTTTACTTGCTAGGAATCTCACTACACATTGCCTCTGTTTGTATCCGAACTACCTCATCTTCAGCACTACCACTCCGGTTCCCATCCCTCTGTCAAATTAGTTTAAACCTCCCCAAACAACTCTCGCCAACCTGCCTGCAGGGATATTGAACCCCCTTCTGTTCAGGTGTATAGGTCTTTGTATAGGTCTTTCATTCCCAAGAAGTGATCCTAATGATTCATAAATCTATACCCCTGCCCCCGGCACCAGTTCCTCAGCCATTCATTCACATGTCAAATCATCCTATTCTTACCCTCATTGGAACATGACACATCTAAGTGAACCACTGCCATGCCTTCTTTGTAATGGCATTTACATGTTGGACCAAGGACAGGTTCTAAAAAATGTTAGCGGCGAGGAATTCAAAGTTGCTCACCCTCTACATCTCTGATCCCCTGATGATGACTGGCTCATAAATCTCCAGCTACCCCCTCCATATTGAGACATTGAGTAAGAGGCTGTTATGGCACCACACAGCCAGATTTTCAATCCCTCCTATATGCTGATTAGTCACCACCCTTGATTCAGCCATCAACAGTGCTGTCGTCAGCAAACTTAAATATGGCATTGAAACACAAGGGATACCTTCTGCTCATTTCCTGTCTTACATTCAAAACTAAGCACATTAAATTATTTTAAGCATTCTAATTTTATCTCAAAAGTATAGTTCCTGCACAATGTATTTTATTAAAATTCTAGATTTTGTAAGTTTGCTCCTGAATAGTGAATGAGGACGAGAGAGTTAAAAAGGATCACTTCGTGATACTGGCTGAAAAAGCAATGCTTTAGATGAGGTTAAGTTTGCATTGTATGGTTCCCATGCCCTTCAATCATGCAAGTGTGCAGCTCTAAGTGGTATTTGAGTAGTTTTAGGATAAAGGAAGCGCAAGTCATACATTGAACATAAATAGCCATTTGTAAAATATGGTTAATATCACTGGATGACAATTTTTTTTCAGAAGTGTTGTTTCCTCTGAAATAGTTTTGTTTATGATAGATTACTTGAAGCCGGACACAAATATAATTTCAAACTACTTGTATCATGCAGGAATTTGGAGAAACAAAAAATTAACTTTTATGGAATATGCATTTAATTGCATAATGGTGCGGATGCTTTGTAATAGTTCAACTAAGCTAAGAGTATTTTCGTGATGATTTCCATTTGTATTCAATGTCTGAGGTTTCTTGCTTACAAGAATAATCAGCTAGCATTAATGGATTCCAGTAGCCCTGATACCATTTCTCCATTTCCACAATGTCCTGGTGAAATCTTTCACCATGCTTGTCACCGACAGCAACAAGATTTGTAGGGATGAAGTCTAAATGGGAATACAGAAAATGAATCTTTAGTGACATGTTGTACTTCATGGTTGCCCACCAACTGTGCATAGTTTGGTGTTCTGCGGTTGCCAGGAATATTTTCAACAACATCCTTGAATGCCTTCCATGCAGTTTTCTCTGGTCCCACTAGAACAACTTCGAATTGCCTATCACTGATGCCCTGTTTGATTTATGGACCAACAAAAACGCCTTCCTTAATCTTGGCATCAGTTAATCTGACTTCCATTATGAATTGAAATAACAAATGTTGGCAATTTTTAAAAAAGTGCATGATAGATAAATTCCATGGTGACTTTCATGATCAAAAATCCATAACTTACACCCAAGAGTATTGAGGAAGCAAAATCTTTGTTGTCCAGGGTTTAGTTGTTATCAGCCAGGAAGAAAGACCTGGCTAAAATGTAAGCTTAGTAACCTCTGAGACATAAAGTAACTGGCATTTTACATGCAGAGCATCCACCTAGCTGAAATATTATTGAAGATAAACCAAGACTACTTGACATTTATGTAGTCTCTTTCCTTACTACCCTTAAGGCCATGCATATGAAATGGAAGTGCTCGGAAAATGTGAACTGAACTGACAATATTTTTGTCATATCATTGCCCATTAATAACTGGAAAAGCTTTAAACCAGTCTCCAATGTCTTCATATCCTGGTTTCAATCATTTTGTTTGCAACTATGTCAATCCTTCTTCTTAATATAATGCTATATATGAAAATTATATCAGGTTTTTTGGCTGTTTCTTAATTAACTTAATTTGTATATGCAATTAAAGTATATTTATGATCACCATGATATTACTCAGCATCAAGCTTCATCTAATTTGGATATCCAAATAAGATCAAATTAGTGCAAATTATTATTATTATCCTTCTATAATGAAGGCCATTTAATCTTATAAAGTCACATAAATAAAAATGTGGATATGTTTATATCATTATTGCTATTTCATTCCTTGTCTTGCTCCTAGACTTTGCCCTGGACCAATATTTCATTACAAACTGAAACATCACATCCTTAGAAATAGAAATTCTACTCACATTAAATCTTTCATTCTATTCAAGACGTTAAAACAGTAATTAAAAGGTGAAAACCACAAGGTTTTAATCAATATCACAATGAAGTTAAGGGGAGAAGTTCAATAAGACCATGAAAATGGGCAGAGAGATCAGGATTTCTATTAACCTATTGGTATTGATGTAGATTTAGGCTGCTGCCAAATGGTACTGCCTGTTTATTACCATGACTAAAGTACTGTAGCCAGTGCATGCTTTAAAGAGGAACTAATATTATGACTAGTAGTACTATGTAAAGCTAACCCGTACTCTGTAATGGCAGACTGCATTTCTGTAAGCGGAGGTGCATTTAGCTAGAACTTGCTCCCAGTGCGAGGCTGCATTCCTATAGTCCTTGGCAGGCTTCAAAATACAGTGCAGCTGACTGGGGAAGGAAGCAATGGTAGCTGAGGAGCAGAACATAGGATATTACAATGCAGTACAGGCCCTTCCGCCCATGATGCTGTGTCAACGTTTAAACTTACACGAAGATCATTCTAAGCTTTCCCTCCATTTTTCTTTCATCCATGTGCCAATCTCAGAGTCTTGTAAATGTTCCTAACTGCACATTCCACGCACCCATTCTCTGTGTACAAAGCCTACCTCTGACATCCTCCCCATACTTTCCCCCAATCAGTTTAAAATTATGCCCCCTCATATTAGCCATTTCCACCCTGGGGAAAAGCCTCTGACTGTCCACTCTATCTGTGCATCTTGTACAATCAAGTCACTTCTCATTCTCCTTTGTTCCAAAGAGAAAAGCTTTAGCTCATTCAACCTTTCCGCTTAAGACATGCTCTCTAATCCTGGCAGCATCCTGGTAAATCTCCAATGCACCCTCTTTAAAGCTTCTATATCCTTCTTATAATGAGGCAACCAAAACTGGACATGGTTCTCCAAGTAGAGCTGCTAGAAAATAGAACGCTTTGAAAATTGTGATTCTTGTCATTGCTTCAAAAGCAGCATACGAAAGTCAAATTCTACTGCTGCTTGTCCAAATGAATGTCACACGTCAATAATGCACCCAACACTCCAGAACTCTGACAAGTCCAGCAAAGCTGCCAAGTCACACTCTGACACTTAGTAAATTTGGCAGACTTGCAAATTGCACAGAATGATCACAGTTGCATGATTTGGGCACAAAAGTAGTAACATTCTCTTTCATCTTACATGAAAATGAGAGCAGCTTGTGAATTTCTGGCCCCGGAAATGTTAGGTTTTCTTTACACCAAAATTAGCCAAATTGAATGGATGGAATAATACTTGCAATGAATTGAGTAGAATTGGGCTCACTTTACACTGAGATTCAGGAGTTATTTACTTCCATGAGCTGCACATTTCTGATTGATGTGACTCCAGCAATTGGCAAATTGGCAAAATCCATTGGTTTATGGCTCTTGGTGTGGGCCGCAGCATTCATTTACAACCTGGAAGTATGTGCAAACAGTCAGTAAGAGAGCGAATATAGGATAGACCATAGAAATAAAGTCAATGGGGAAGAGAGAAGTGATCAAGAGGGAGGTATATAGAGCAGGAACAAGGTGATCAGGAAGACTGTGTATCATAAGAAAGGCAATCAAACAGAAATATGGAGGACCAAAGAAGTGGTTAGTGGTTGTGAGAGAGATGGTAACTGATGAAGTGGCGGGTCGCGGGGGGGCGGGGGGTGGTTGGAGTAACAATAAGAACTGTAAGAAAGAATGATTGCCCAATAGTTTTGTTTTCCACCATATTTTTCAATTTTTATTTGAGCCCAAATCTGTGGCTTACGTTCTATTTGTTTTCTCTAGGCCAATCTCCTGCCGAGAAATATAATTCTTTTTATATAGAATATTGTGCACGACACTATGAAGTATAAACTTGCCCCATAATGTTAGCGTTCCCTTTTTATTTTCTTAAAAATAGAGCATGTCTTTTGCTTTTAAAAATATCACATTTTTGTCTGTTTTCTCATATTTTTCAATTTGAAAAGAAGTTAATCTGATTATAAGTTCAAAGTTCAAATTTATTACCAAAGTATATAGATGTCACCATATAGAACCCAGAGATTTATTTTCTTGTAGGCATTTACAGTAGGTGTAGAGAAAGACAATGGAATCAATGAAAAGCTACATACAAAGATGGTCAAACAAAAACCAATGTGCAAAAGAACACAAACTGTGCAAATAGAAAAAAACTAATACTAGTAATAATAATAAAAATAATAATAATAATAATATAAATAAGTACAGAAGACCAGGAAGGATGCCATAAGGGTAAGAAAGGATGTATAGAATAGATTCCATAATTCTAAATGAAGCCTGAGGGAAAACCAGAAATCTTTCATGTTGTTACATTGACTTCCAAAAGGCATTGACTCTGTCCCACACTCATGGTTAATAGAAGTTCTTAATATATGTAAACTACACCCAATACTTTGAAATTCTTGCAACATCTGATGAAGCGCTGGTATACTATAATCATCCTGTCTATTAACAACCAAAAAAGACCGACCATCATTATCAAAATGAATCGAGGTATTTTCCAAGGCAAATCTCTAAGTCTATTGTGGTTCTATCCAACTTTAAACCTACTTTCTAATTTATCGAATTGGACAAAAATTGGATATCAAATCAGGAACAACGAAATGAGCTCTACTTTAATACATCTTTTAAACATGGATGATTTGCAATGAATTCAAATAGTAGAACTATTTTCAAAAGATGGAGCTAATAGAAAACAAAACAGAACAGCAGGATACGATACAACCAATGGATGAAAATGAAACATATGGTTCCGGTGACGTCATCGTTCAGAATGGCAGCTTAAATCAATAGCTCCTCTGGAAAAATGCATATTTTGCACCGTTAATCTATCAAATATAAGATCTATTGAAAATATCTGAATTGATAAGGGGGGCAAGAATGGGGAAAACGAATGGAAATTAAAAAAGCATCACTGTGGAGCCTATGGAAGAGAGAGGTGCAATGCGCGGCTCTCCTACACATGTGCGTGGTGGCAAGGCTGACGCGGGGCCTCGTTCAGGCGAAGCAGCAAATATGATCAAGATTCTGGAAGAGATAAGCACAAAAAGAAATAAAACAGCAACTCAATAATATAAAGTCAGAGCTCGCCAACGTCAGTTAGAAAATAGCGATGGCAGAGACTCGAATTGAGAAGGTGGAAGATCGCGCGCAAAAAATGGAACAGATACTAAGTAAGATGACAAAAATATTAACTCAACAGGAAAGTATATTGCTTGACCAGGAGGGAAGATTGTGACAGAAAAATATCAGGATTTATAACGTTCCCGAAGGAGCGGAGGGATTGTCAATGACGGAGTTTGTAGAAAAGTTGTTGCGGGAAGTGCTGGAGATTCCCCCGACTATGAAGATTGAAATTGAGAGGGCGCATTGTGCATTCGTCCCGCGGCCCTCTGGAGACAGGGAAAGTAAGCCGCGCTCAATAGTACTTAGATTCCTTCGATTCAAGAGCAAGGCGGAGATTCTACGAAGGGCCTGGGGTAAGAAGAGGGTGTTTTGGAACGGGAAGTTAACGTATTTTGATCATGATTATCTCCTGGCGGTCCTACAGAAACTGAAGGAATATTCCAAAGCGAAACGAATATTAAAACAACAGAAGATTAAATTCCAAACCCCGTACCCTGCTAAACTGAGGGTATTTTACCAAGGAGGGATACGACTATGTCAGACGGTGGAAGAGGCGACTACAGACATGAAGAACAGAGGGCTAAAGCAACACTCACAACAAGCTGGAGGAACTCAGCAGGTCAGGCAGCATCCGTGGGAACGATCAGTCGACATTTCGGGCCGGAACCCTTCATCAGGACTGTGTCACATCTGCAGATTGTTTTGCGTTTAAGAACAGAGTGCTGCCCTTAAGTGTGGTCAAACCAAGGGAAAGTCAGGCTGAGCAGTTATCCCGATCTGCTTGGGAAATAGTAAGAGAACCAAGAAGGCAGGGGACGGGAGCAGGACAAGAGAAAGATATTAGCAAGAGACTATGAGTTCTCCGAGAGCAGCCCTCACCTCCTCCAGAAGAGCCATAAGGTTTGGCTAACTTTAAAAGTGCTGACAAACTAAACGGAAGCAAAAATAGATGGTGATATACCTATCCCGAGAAATACATTTTATAATGCAGATTCTTTAAATTCTTTAAATTCATTCATTCACTCCTTTTCCCCCACCTAAATGAGAATATATACATGGCAGGAATACACAGCGAAATCATTTCTGTGCAATGTTCATAGATTTTTTTACTTACTTTTATAGGTACTGCAGTGGGGGCCCTCAACTCACAGGTAGGAGGGACTATTCCCCACGGCTAAACATTTCTTCTAGCTCAACCCAGGTTCAGCTAGAGACCCCAGCCTTGAAATCACACCTTCGTTACCTTTTTTTTATCATTCGCATTTCTTGGCTCTTATTTGTTCAGGGAGTAGATCAATTAAGTTATATTCCGCAAATTTCGATGACATACTAACAGATAAATACACATGGCTAAGGACAAAGTAAAATTCATTTCTTTTAATGTCAATGGGCTGTTGAATCCAGTCAAGCGCAGTAAAATTCTATCAAAAATGAAAAAAGAACAAGCCCATATAGTATATTTACAGGAAACTCACTTAAGTGATAATGAGCATGGAAAATTAAAGAGAATGGGCTTCACTAGTTTGTTTTTCTCCTCATATAAATCAGGACATAGAAGAGGAGCTGCTATTCTCATCTCAAGCAAGCTAAATTTTGAAAAAATATTCAAAATTGGAGATAAGGAGGGCAGATATATTCAGGTAAGAGGGAATATAGATGGAAATCCAGTTACTTTATTGAATATATACACACCCTCAGGAAGTGATATTAGTTTCTTCCAGAAAATTACTAATATTATGGTAACGGAAACAGAAGGTTTCTTGATATGTGGGGGACACTTAAATTTAAAATTACAACCAAAGTTAGACTCTTCCAATAGAAAAACTCATGAAACAAAGTCCTTACATAAGAAAGTTAACACTCTTTTTAAGGATGTTGGTCTAATTGATATATAGAAACATAGAAACATAGAAAATAGGTGCAGGAGTAGGCCATTCGGCCCTTCGAGCCTGCACCGCCATTTATTATGATCATGGCTGATCATCCAACTCAGAACCCTGCCCCAGCCTTCCCTCCATACCCCCTGATCCCCGTAGCCACAAGGGCCATATCTAACTCCCTCTTAAATATAGCCAATGAACTGGCCTCAACTGTTTCCTGTGGCAGAGAATTCTACAGATTCACCACTCTCTGTGTGAAGAAGTTTTTCCTAATCTCGGTCCTAAAAGGCTTCCCCTTTATCCTCAAACTGTGACCCCTTGTTCTGGACTTCCCCAACATCGGGAACAATCTTCCTGCATCTAGCCTGACCAATCCCTTTAGGATTTTATACGTTTCAATCAGATCCCCCCTCAATCTTCTAAATTCCAACGAGTACAAGCCCAGTTCATCCAGTCTTTCTTCACATGAAAGTCCTGCCATCCCAGGAATCAATCTGGTGAACTTTCTTTGTACTCCCTCTATGGCAAGGATATCTTTCCTCAGATTAGGGGACCAAAACTGCACACAATACTCCAGGTGTGGTCTCACCAAGGCCTTGTACAACTGCAGTAGTACCTCCCTGCTCCTGTACTCAAATCCTCTCGCTATAAATGCCAGCATACCATTCGCCTTTTTCACCCCCTGCTGTACCTGCATGCCCACTTTCAATGACTGGTGTACAGTGACACCCAGGTCTTGTTGCACCTCCCCTTTTCCTAATCGGCCACCATTCAGATAATAATCTGTTTTCCTATTTTTGCCACCAAAGTGGATAACTTCACATTTATCCACATTAAATTGCATCTGCCATGAATTTGCCCACTCACCCAACCTATCCAAGTCACCCTGCATCCTCTTAGCATCCTCCTCACAGCTAACACTGCCACCCAGCTTCGTGTCATCCGCAAACTTGGAGATGCTGCATTTAATTCCCTCATCCAAGTCATTAATATATATTGTCATTAATATATATCTGCAGGGACCTTTTCCCCGACAGAATGAATTACACTCATTATTCTGCCCCCAATTCCATATATACAAGAATAGACTATTGCATAACATTTGGAAAAGACAGAGACAAAATAATCACCTGTGGAACTGGGATAATAGATGTAAGTGACCATGCACCTATATATTTATCTGTTGATTTTGACCTTCAGCCAAAGAATACTATTTGGAAACTAAATTCAAGTCTACTCAATGATCCCTATTTTAAGGAAAAAATTAAAGATAGAAATTGGTCTTTACTTAGAATTCAATGATAATTGAGAGGTTTCACCCCCCCCCACCCCCACCATTCTATGGGATACTCTGAAGGCTGTCTTAAGAGGGAAAATTATAGCGATATCTTCATATAAGAAAAAAATAAGGAATAAAACATTACAGGAATTACTAAATAAGCTGAAGGAACTAGAAAAAAACACAAATTAAGTTTGGCACAGGATACACTAGAGGAAATTTTCAAAAAATAGGAATGAAATTAATAGATTGGCGACACAAGAAATTAGAAAAAAATTAATGTTACTGAAACAGAGACATTATGAAAATAGATCTAAATCAATGAAAATACTGGCGTGGAAACTGAAAAAAAAAGATAGCAGAAAATACAATTCATAGAATAAGGGATCCTAGAAAAAAAGTGATAAAAAATAAGCTAAGTGAAATTCAAGAAGCTTTTGAAATGTTTTACAAAACTCTCTATTCCTAAGTTCCAGGGGGAAGCATAACCCAAATTGACACCTTCCTGAATTCTTTAGAATTACCCACTTTTACCAAAGAACAAAATAGAAAGATGACTGCTGACGTAACTGCAGCTGAACTAAAAACTGCAATTAGTGGGCTTAAATTAAGCAAGTCACCAGGATCAGATAGATATATGGCAGAGTGGTATAAAGAGTTTAGAAGTGAGTTAATTCCTGTTTTACTCCCAACACTGAACTGGGCTCTAAGAAAGGCACAAATGCCACCCAGCTGGAAGGAGGCGATAATCTCAGCTATACCGAAAGAAGGCAAGGATAAAATGGAATGTGGGTCATTTAGACCAATATCTGTTCTTAATGTGGATTATAGAATATTTACCTCCATCATGGCCAAACGATTAGTAGAGTTTCTACCCACACTGATACATAATGATCAGACAGGTTTTATACAACAACGCCAAACACAAGACAATACACGAAGGACACTTCACATTATGGATCATATAAAAAAATGAAATTGAAGCAATAGTGACAAGTGTGGACACTGAAGGGCATTTGATTTGCTTAACTGGAATTTTCTACACAGAGTTTTACATAGATTTGGTCTACATGACACAATTATTTACACTATACAGGCACTATACGACAATCCTACTGCCAGGATTAAAATCAATGGATATTTATCTAATAGTTTTGCCCTAGAAAGGGGCACAAGACAGGGTTGTGCATGGTCACCACTACTCTTCGCATTATATTTGGAACCATTAGCTCAATGTATTAGACAAAATGAAGATATCAGGGGAATTACTATTAAAGGGACAGAGCATGAATTGGCCTGTTATGCAGATGACATTTTGATCTGTCCAGGGCAACCAACATATTCTTTACCTAAATTGATGCAGTCCTTTGAACAATATGGCCAATTATCAGGATACATGTGCTGTTGTGACTCCCGTCTCCCCTTCCCCCACCACCACCCTGCAACCCCGTCTCCCTCAGATCTCACCGTCTGCTCCTGGGCCCTCAGAGGCTCCACCTTCCTCTCACCCCAACCCTCCCCTCTCCATTGACACCCCCAGCCTCCCCCCTCCCCCCTCTGATCCCAGCTCTCATCCGTGCCGGGTCTTTACCATCCCCTCCGACCTTCAACTGTCTGAGGCAGAGCACTCTGTCCTCAGTAAGGGCCTCACCTTTGTCCCCCTTCACCCACACCTCAGCGAGTTCCGTGTTCGCCATGATGCGGAACTTTTCTTCCGCTGTCTCCGTCTCCGAGCCTACTTCTTCGGCAAGGACTCTTCCACCCCCACCGATGACCCCTTCTCCTGTCTTCAACCCTCCTCTTCTTCATGGACACCCCGCTCTGGTCTTCTGCCTGCTCTGGATCTCTTTATTGCTAACTGCCGACGGGACATCAACCGTCTCGACTTCACCGCACCTTGTCCCCATTCCAACCTCACTCCTTCGGAACGCCCTGCTCTCCACTCCCGCCGCACTAATCCTAACCTTATTATTAAACCCGCCGATAAGGGGGGTGCTGTTGTAGTCTGGCGTACTGACCTCTACCTTGCCGAGGAACAGCGACAACTCGCGGATACCTCCTCTTATTTACCCCTCGATCGTGACCCCACTAAGGAGCACCAGGCCATTGTCTCCTACACCATCACCGACCTTATCCGCTCAGGGGATCTCCCATCCGTTGCTACCAACTGCTACCAACCTTATAGTTCCCACACCTCGCACTTCCCGTTTCTACCTCCTACCGAAGATCCACAAACCTGCTTGTCCTGGCCGACCTATTGTCTCAGCTTGCTCCTGCCCCACTGAACTCGTTTCTGCATACCTCGACATGGTTTTATCCCCCCTTGTTCAATCCCTTCCGACCTATGTTCGTGACACTTCTCACGCTCTTAAACTTTTCGATGATTTTAAGTTCCCTGGCCCCCACCGCTTTATCTTCACCATGGATGTCCAGTCCCTATATACTTCCATCCCCCATCAGGAAGGTCTCAAAGCTCTACGCTTCTTTTTGGATTCCAGACCTAATCAGTTCCCCTCTACCACCACTCTGCTCCGTCTAGCAGAATTAGTCCTTACTCTTAATAATTTCTCCTTTGGCTCCTCCCACTTCCTCCAAACTAAAGGTGTAGCTCTGGGCACCTGTATGGGTCCTAGCTATGCCTGCCTTTTTGTTGGCTTTGTGGAACAATCTATGTTCCGTGCCTATTCTGGTATCTGTCCCCCACTTTTCCTTCGCTACATCGACGACTGCATTGGTGCTGCTTCCTGCACGTATGCAGAGCTCGTTGACTTTATTAACTTTGCCTCCAACTTTCACCCTGCCCTCAAGTTTACCTGGTCCATTTCCAACACCTCCCTCCCCTTTCTAGATCTTTCTGTCTCTGTCTCAGGAGACAGCTTATCCACTGGTGTCTACTATAAGCCTATTGACTCTCACAGCTATCTGGACTATTCCTCTTCTCACCCTGTCTCTTGCAAAAACGCCATCCCCTTCTCGCAATTCCTCCGTCTCCGCCGCATCTGCTCTCAGGATGAGGCTTTTCATTCTAGGACGAGGGAGATGTCTTCCTTTTTTAAAGAAAGGGGCTTCCCCTCCTCCACTATCAACTCTGCTCTTAAACGCATCTCCCCCATTTCACGTACATCTGCTCTCACTCCATCCTCCCACCACCCCACTAGGAATAGGGTTCCCCTGGTCCTCACCTACCACCACACCAGCCTCCGGGTCCAACATATTATTCTCCGTAACTTCCGCCACCTCCAACGGGATCCCACCACTAAGCACATCTTTCCCTCCCCCCTCTCTCTGCATTCCGCAGGGATCGCTCCCTACGCAACTCCCTTGTCCATTCGTCCCCCCCATCCCTCCCCACTGATCTCCCTCCTGGCACTTATCCGTATAAGCGGAACAAGTGCTACACATGCCCTTACACTTCCTCCCTTACCACCATTCAGGGCCCCAAACAGTCCTTCAAGGTGAGGCAACACTTCACCTGTGAGTCGGCTGGGGTGATATACTGTGTCCGGTGCTCCCGATGTGGCCTTTTATATATTGGCGAGACCCGACGCAGACTGGGAGACCGCTTTGCTGAACATCTACGCTCTGTCCGCCAGAGAAGGCAGGATCTCCCAGTGGCCACACATTTTAATTCCACATCCCATTCCCATTCTGACATGTCTATCCACGGCCTCCTCTACTGTAAAGATGAAGCCACACTCAGGTTGGAGGAGCAACACCTTATATTCCGTCTACCTGATGGCATGAACATCGACTTCTCTAACTTCCGCTAATGCCCCACCTCCCCCTCGTACCCCATCTGTTACTTATTTTTATACACACATTCTTTCTCTCACTCTCCTTTTTCTCCCTCTGTCCCTCTGAATATACCCCTTGCCCATCCTCTGGGTCCCCCCACCCTTGTCTTTCTTCCCGGACCTCCTATCCCATGATCCTCTCGTATCCCTTTTGCCAATCACCTGTCCAGCTCTTGGCTCCATCCCTCCCCCTCCTGTCTTCTCCTATCATTTTGGATCTCCCCCTCCCCCTCCAGCTTTCAAATCCCTTACTCACTCTTCCTTCAGTTAGTCCTGACGTAGGGTCTCGGCCTGAAACGTCGACTGCACCTATTCCTACAGATGCTGCCTGGCCTGCTGCGTTCACCAGCAACTTTCATGTGTGTTGCTTGAATTTCCAGCATCTGCAGAATTCCTGTTGTTTACTTTCATATAACTATAGCCCGCCAAGAGAAATTGAAAGTAGATATCCTTGGGCATGGCAAACAGAGTCTGTCAAATATTTGGGCATCATTATGCCAAAAGATTTGGCAAAATTATCAGAATACAATTATCAGCCTATATATAAAAAAATTAAGGAAGATATAACAAGATGGACCCTAATTCCTTTTCTTGGTCTCAGTTCAAGGATCGAATCTATTAAAATGAATGTATTACCCAGACTACTATATCTTTTTCAGACCCTACCATAGAGATTAACCAAAATCAATTCAATGAATGGAACAAGATGCTATCAATATATATATATGGCAAGATAAAAGGCCTAGGGTACGTCTCAAAACTTTGCAATTAGCCAAGGAAAAGGGGGATGGGGCCTACCTTCTCTTAGAGATTATTATTTTGCAGCACAGTTGAGAGCTGTGATATGCTGGTGCAACCCATCATCTGATGCTCAATGGAAAAACATTGAGGAGAGGATACTTTCCATCCCAAACAGGCAATTTTGGCTGATAACAACCTACAGAGTTACATAAATAATATTGACAACCCGTGGGTGAAATGGACTCTGAAAATATGGAAAACTATTATAAAAGAATATAAACTAGAGAGAGACATTGTAATTCTTAAATGGTGTGCATATGACTCGGATTTTATGCCGAATAAACTGGATGCTAGATTTCAGGACTGGACAGCTAAAGGAATAACAGCTATTTGCAATATAATGAAAGAAGGAACACTGTTCAGTTTTGAAATGCTCAAAAAGAAACACTTATTAGAAAAACAAGACTTTTACCAGTATTTACAGATACAACAGTATGTTAATAGGATGGTTAAAAATGTAACCAAGGCAAGTACATGTCTGATAGAGCTACTTAGAAAAGCATATAATTCAGACAATGGTAGTAAAGTCATTTCAAGCGTGTATAAGGGTTTGTCAAATCATAAAACACATTCGACTTCATACATTAAAACAAAATGGGAGAAGGAAGGAGGGATAATAATATCTGAGGAAGACTGGACAGTAATATGGAGGTATCAATGGAAGTGTACCAGTTCACTGAAATGGAGGGAGTTCAGGTGGAAAAACTTGATAAGATATTTTATTACGCCCTGTCAGAAATCCCATTATGATAGTGACCCCACTGTTCGCTGGAGAAATTGTGGAAATCAAAATGCAAACCATTATCATATTTTCTGGGAATGCCCCATTATCAAAGACTATTGGAGTGGGATACATAATGCCCTACAAGACATCTTTAAATGTGAAATACCCTTAGAGAGTAAGATCATATAGTTTGGGTATATACCTCAAGAATGTTTGAAAAGAGATAAATATTTAATGAATGTACTGCTGGTGGCTGGTAAAAAGACCCTTACCAGGAAATGGTTATCACAGGAAAGCCCAACTTTAAATGTATGGATGGAAATTACAATGGACATTTACAAAATGGAGAAGATAACAGCATCTGTTAATCATAAGTTGGAACAATTTTATTCATACTGGAAAAAATGGTTTAACTACATAACACCTTATAGGCCAGATTTTATTCTCACAAGTCAATGAATATGTTGTAAAAAAAGATCACTCCCTACTCTGTACATAGTTTTCTTCTTTCAATTGTTCTTTCTTTCCTCTCCTTTCTATAAATGTATACCTCAGATAAATATTATGTGGAGATTTGTGACAAATATGACTATATGATATATGTGCAGTATCTGAAATACATCTTATGGAAATGCCTGTTTGATGATGAAATTCAATGAAAAATAAATTACAAAAAAGAAAATGAAACATATATCTGGAATATTAACAAGGAAAGAAAAAGGAAAAACTTTTGACAGAATTTTTTTCAAGGCTTAAGAAAATCTGCCAAACAGAGCTCAACAGTAAAAATACAACAAAGGCAATAAACACTTTCACCATACCTATAAGAATGTGTCCTTTTGGCATAATATCTTGGTCCAAAACTGATCTGTAATATTTACTTATTATTATATAATATTCACTTAGGGCAGAAGGGGGAAGAGGAATAGCAGACATTAAAAATCTACACAACAGTCAGATGAAACTTCCAAGGATAAACTTTCATCGATGAAAACAAGAATCAGCAATCCACGCAAGCATATGCAATTCCGATGAGAAGTATACACTACTAAACTTAAATGAGACCACACCCTAGAAAAATGAAGGCATTATCACTATTGAAGAAAAAGTTAACCAATGGATGAGTATGGCCCTCTATGAAAGTCATCCCCACAATCTGAGCAGACTAGATGTTGACAAGGAAGCATTGAACACCTGGTCAGAGTTGGAGACCTCTTCCCAGAAACAGAAGAGTTCCTTGTGGCAATACAAGACCAGGAGGATAGGAGAGAAAATTATCAAAAATACATAATAAAAGACAAATGAATTCAAGACGATAAATGTAGAAAATACCAAGAAAAAAACAGAAACAATCCAGCACATCACAGGATCCTGTAGCAGCTTAACTCAATCTCATTACTAACATTAGCACAATCAAGTGCCAAACATCATCCAAAATTTTGCTTTAAAATATAAACTCATAAATGAAATCACACCTTACTATAAATACACGCCTGATCCAGTTTTAGAGTCTGAACACCATAAATTATATTATGTCATAAGTTATATTATGTTATATTATGTCAGTTATTACAGATAGGACAATCCATAACAACCGTCAAATATACAAACCTTTCTAATACAGGATAAACAAGCAAGGCCAACTTATTGCATAGATATAGCCATTCTTAACTCACGTATAGAAATCAATAAGTGAAAAACACCACTGAATTAAGAGGAAATTGAAAGACTTAGGAACATGAACAAGGTATACATTGTTCCAATAGTAATATCTACAATAGTGTCATCCCAAAGTCACTACACAATAGCAGTAAGCAATTAGGGCTACATAGGAATATGTATATAAATCTTCAGAAAACCACAGTACTTAACACCACTGGAATAGTCCGAAAGTTCCTAGCAATTGACAAATCAGTGTGCTTGGCTATGCCTGTACCTTAGGTTTTACCAGCTTGAGTTGTGAAAAAATAGATAATAGTAATAAATAAGTAATAAATAATATTGAAAACATGAGTTGTAGAATCCTTGAAAGTAAAAATGGAATGTACTTCAAAGCTACTCCAAACAGACAGGAAGCAACATTCATATTTTTCATTCTAATAATGCAACATTGGAAAAGGAGAATACAGTATAAGAGAACTCATTATACCTACTGTTTCTCAAAGTCATTGTCAAGGGAGCACCAGATCAGTTCACTACTCATAGAATTGTAAAGTTAACTTTAAGAAAGGGAGCTCCAGAAATTCTGTGCAGGAAATTTTATAAATGTGCACTGAATAATTCATAGATCTCAGATTATTAAAACTTAACTGCAAAGCTAAAAAGGCTACTGCAGAAATGCTAAATTGCCTTCATAGAAGATGCCCAAATAACATTCAATGTAAAGAGGAATTAGCAAGTCAGGGTCTTGCATTTCTGCTGTGTTAATGTGTTGTCAGTAGCAAGTCATTAAAAAAAGATTCTCCTACATACAGGCAGGCTAAATAACTACAGTTCAATTCTAAACAAAGCATGGTGATAACTAAGTATAAAAATGGTTACAAAAATCCTTACTTTCTTTCTCATGCCATATTTACAGAATTAATTAAATGAAGGATCAGTAGAGTGACTTACTTTAAAGGGAAAAGTATTGAGCGCCTCTGTGAACAGTGGGGAACCTTGCTGGAGATTAATTTTATTTATTTTTATTTTATTTAGAGATACAGTGCAGAATAGGCTCTTCCAGCTCCTCAAGCTGCACCAACCAGCAACTCCTGAAATATCACTAGCCTAATCACAGGACAATTTACAATGAACATTATCCTACTAACTGGTGTGTCTTTGGTAAACACAAAATAATACATGGCTAAACTCAGGTTGGAGGAGCAACACCTCACATACTGTCTAGGTAGCCTCCAGCCCCTTGGTGTGAACATAGAATTCTCCAACTTCTGGTAATTCCCTTCCCCTCCCTCCCTTCCTCTATCCCTATGTCACTCTGCCCCCTCCCCCAGCTGCCTATCGCCTCCCTCATGGTTCCGCCTCCTTCTACTACCCATTGTGTTTTCCCCTATTCTTTCTTCACCTTTCCTGCCTATCACCTCCCTGCTTCCCATACCCCGCCCCTTTATCTTTCCCCTTACTAGTTTTTCACCTGGAACCTACCAGCCTTCTCCTTCCCACCCTCCCCCCCCATCTTCTTTATAGGGCCTCTGCCCCTTCCCTCTTCAGTCCTGACGAAGGGTTCCGGCCCGAAACGTGGACTGATTTTTCCACGGATGCTGCCCGACCTGCTGAGTTTCTCCAGCGTGTTGTGAGTGTTGTGAGTGGTGTGTCTTTGGACTGTGGGAGGAGCAGAGAAAATGCAGGCATTCCACGGGGTGGACATACAGACTTCTTACAGATAACAGAATTGAACTCTGAACTCTGCCACCCCAAGCTGTAATGGCACCGCGCTAACTGCAACACTACCGTATGACAAAGGAATGTGCAGGTATTGATGCATAAGTAGTAGTTACTAAGGTTTCTATTAGGAAAAGTTTGGTTTCCAATACAAATAATATATGATAGTGAATGTGTTGTGCTGCTGCATTGCAAGATAAGTGAGACAAATTCAGCAGTGTGTGCTTGGAGGGGATAAAAAACAGTAAATATCGGGAAGAAGGAACAATCTCTAAGCATGGCTTATGTTGGCTCTATATGCAAACAGAAAGATGCTTGTGATTGCAGGGAAGTCTTGGGAGGCAAACATTGACAGTATTGGAGTAGAAGTCTGTTGCCCCCAGGGCAAGAAGGGAGAAGTTTTACCTCAACGTATCTTCAATGATCACTTATTTCTTCCCACACTGGAGGCAAATTCAAGACAGCATGCTGGTCCATCTCCTTTCTCCATTGGCTGTTAATGTCTGGGGACATCATCAGTAGAAGGGAGGGTTCCTACCCATTCCTCACAAGATCCATGAGGAGATGACCTGCATTGTTCCAATGTTTTGATTGAGATACCGCTGCCTCTAACCATCTTCAAGTACCACAAAGCTCCTGGATTGCCTTTTCAATTGACACATGCATCTGATTTTAATTAGAACAGTAGAACATGGGAACAGGCCCTTCAACCCACAATGTTGTGCCAAATTAATTAAACTAATGACACCTAATTAAACTAATCCCTTCGGTCTGCACATGGACTGAACTCCTCCATTCTCTGCATACTGATGGGCCTCTTAAAAATGACACATTTAACCTGTATCTGACTTAAATGTGCTCAGCCGCCAAACTCAGCTAAGCTTCCAGACAAAGCTAAAGATGGCTGGGGGTAAACAGCATACAAAATTTAAGTCCAAGTGACCAAACCTCAAAACTTCAAAACAGATGCAGATATTCATTTAAAAATTCCTACTCATTTTGCGTTGGTATGCAACAACCAGTTCCGTACACAAACCCATCCCTCACCGCTTGTGGTATTAGTTATGAATGTTTTGTTTCTAATCTCTTTTACCATGCTATCTAATTTTTTTTTTTGACATTTCTGATTGCTCACTCTGTGCAGTCTGCTAAAACAGTTCTGACCACCTTACTGCAGTAACGTGACTTGGGAGGACAGCTAGCTCCCAGCTGATCAAAAAGTCCAAAGTGTGAGTTTCTGGTCCATCACTAATAAGCCTATACTCTTTGTGCTTGGAGGTAAGTGAACTTATCTCCCCTTGCATCCAACATGTGCAATCCACACATGCTTTAGTTTTATCATTATCTTTTGAATATTGTATTTACAGCTACTTTGTTTTATTTCATCTCATTCCCAATCGATAAAGGAGCTTTGCTTCTACTTGAGGTCTAAATTCAGTAGTTTCTGAATATAGATATAGGGATCATGATAAACAGTTGACTTATGTTATTCAGTGAAATAATACACCACCTTCAGTTGACAGGGAGAAAAATTTGTCTACAATGGAAATTTAGAAATAGAAGCCATGCTACAGTAAAACCTTTGTTATATGGTATTTTGTTAACCAAATCTGTTGGTTATCATTCCCTCAGGGCTGACTGTATGTCAACTCAGGTGCTCCCATGATGCTGGCCTGCTCACCTGCTTTGTGTCAGGTAGAGAAGTATCATATCACTGAGATTTTTCTGTAACTTTTAATGTTTGCCATTGTTATATTTTCTTGTCTGCTATAGACTGCTTAGGAAGTATGTAAATTATCTTAAAGTAATCTTATAGAAAACACAGGCTTCCACCATACATCTGTATACAGTGTTAACTCTTTCCTTTGCAGCTATTCTGAGAATCACAGCCTGTTATTATTTCAATTCTGAAACATTTATTTTATTGGTTAACTTTTGTGGGTTTTAATTTTGGTTGATACTTTGGCCATTTGCAAGCAATTCAACCTGGCTCATATTGTCCTTGAAACAGAAGGCTGGCGAGGAGGGCAGAATCTGAAGGATATTCAATGTAAAGAGGATTGGAATTAAAATTGTTTTACTGTAGTCAAGTGTACTGAGATACAGTGAAAAGTTTTTCTTGCATACTGTTCATACAGATCAAATCATTATACAGTGCACAATGTTTGAAGCAGAACAAGTTAAAGCAATAGCAAAGTGCAGAATAAAGTGTTACAGCTACAGAGAAAGGGCAGTGCAGGTAAATAATAAGGTGTAAGATCATAACAAGATATATTGTGAGGTCAAGAGTCGATCTTATCGTACTAGGGTACCATCAATAGTCACATAAGAGTGAGTTAGAAACCACCTTGGGATTGGTGGTACAGTATGTGATTTCAGGTTTTTTTCATGTTTTGTGTTTTCTACCTGATGAGAGAGGAAAATGTGCAGAGAGGCTTCACTCTCTGGAAGACTGACCTTATATCCACAATGGTGACTGAGGGTTTAGGTGCGTCAAGGTGAGTGGTCCCCTTCTGCTCAATAAGTGCATAGAATGCATCTGGCTCATTGGGAAGAAACATAGTGTTGTCAATGATGCTGCCTGAATTGGTTTTGTAGTCCATTATAGCATTTAAGCCTTGCCACAACTGCCAGGTGTCTCAGACTCAGTTGTGGACTGGCACTGTCTCTTGGCATCACTGATAGCTTTACAGAGATTATTTGGTACTTTAGATTTACTTGAATGTGTTACAGGAAGTGTAAAGAAAAGTAAGAATTAAAGGCATAAATTTTGAATCAGAATGTGGGAGCTTGAGCCTGACTTACTTAATATTTTCAATAACAGTTTTGTGAGCTAGCACACGAAATCCATATCAATTATCCTTCAAAGTGAAACTTTTGTTGTAATCTGATGTATATGTCACATGATTAAGTGGCTATTTGCAACATACAAAAATGTTGTGGTGAATATATCCAAAATAATCATAATCTTTATTATGCCAGATTTCAGAAATAATTCATTTTGTCATTTTTAGCTCAGCTGCTCAATTGAGTGGGGTCTACTCTAAATAATGAATCCCACCAGGCATTCTGACTTAGCAGTCAAGAGACCAAAAATATCCCCCTTTCTTTTAAATAAATTTTGTTCCTAAAGCATTATCTGATTATAAAATGGTTGTATTTTTAAAAACTTTTGCTTGAAGAACTGAAATATTGCTGATTTAACAAGTGTTTCTTTTTAAATTCTTACACCTAATTTCACCTTCTTATTTGTTAATTTAGTTAATGCAATGACTGATATTGTCCAGACTTGCAAGGATGAGTCAGACTCCAGATTGGATCTTTGCTGAAATAGCTAATGTGAACTGTGGTGATTCTATAATTATCCACTCTCCACAGAAGTAGAAATGGGTGTGAGGGGAAGATGGTGAAATTAATTAAACCATTGTGTTACTGGATGCACATTCTATTCTCTGATGCTAACTTTTAATACCATCCATCAACACCATTTGATACCACTCATGTTTGGTGGTTTGCTTAAAAGTATGGGTGTGTGGACAGAATTTTTGTTATCTTTATAATCCTCATTTAAATAGATCACTATTAATTTTTATTCAGGTTTATTACATGGAGGACAGCCATTTTGGGCAAGACCTCAGAAGACTATCAGTGCCCACTTAACATGGTATGAGTCAGAATCTTTAGACAAGAGATACATGAAAAAAAATATTATGTTATTCAAGAGTACAATACAGTGACAGATTTCCAATACCTGCATTTTTTTTGGTATTTCGGATACCATAAGTTAGTAAAGAAAGAAAAAAAATCAACAGCTACAAAATATGCAATTTCTTTAGTATGAATCATTCAAACAAGAAAGATTTACCTCGAGATGTGTGAAAATAAGTATCAGTTTCCTGATTGCCTCATTAAGTCAAGCAGAATTTTCTTTGCTTAAGATTGTACTGCACTTAACTTGTCTAGATTGAGTAATCCATCAAATGAAAAGGCAAAAGATGAAGATTACACCTGCAACAATCAAATGATACTGGAGCTTCCCCGATCCTACAAAAAAACAAAAGACTTAACAAGGATTTGTTTGTATCCAGCCTCGTTATGAAATACACTTTTCAAGTCACTCCAAATCATTTTGAAAGCGATGAAAAGAAAATGAAACATTGTTTAAGGGATAAACACCAGACATGGATGGCTACCCATCAAAATTATACGAGCAGTTCTAAAGTAAAATTGATCCTGTGCTTCTAGATGTTCTGAATTGTGTCTTATAGAGCAGGATTATATTTGAATCAATGAGACCTGTGTTAATACTAGTGTCATTGAAAAAGGGTCAAGATTCAATAACAAGTCATAGTTTTTCCCATCTCTGTCAGTCAACTGTGCAACTGGCTGTTCATAGAAATTGTCTATGGATATTGTAGAAAGTACTTTGAAAATCAAAGTGCCATCACACTACAAATACAGAAATTAGAATATGTTTCCAATAAATCTTGCTTTTTAAATATTTCCTTTTATGCATCTATTGATGAGTGGTTTTGGAAGTTACATTGGAGAATAGATAGCACAGCTTGTGTTGAGATGGTGTGATTAATCCTAACAAACCAAAGATAACATTCAGGGACATGATTTGTCATTCAGAGCTCAAAGGTAGCCCAACTATTGTCAAGAGTGGTACCTGGAAAATATTAAAGTAAGCTGATGGCAGAAGCAATTTTCTCAATCATAGAGCAGAAGCATTGTACTTGCTCTGTCATTGGTAGCTGAGTTTATGAGCCAAAAATACCTAAGTCATCAGCTTTTTCATGGCTTCAATACTAAACGCTGTATCTTTAATGGATGGCCAGCCACAGCAACCAATTAGAGATATTCAAAGGTTTTATGAGTTGTTACTTTGCTTTATTGAGACTTTCATTAAACCAGGAATATCATTGACAAATACTGGAACAAGATGGCATAGAGCATCTACCTGCAGTTTTAACTATTACAGATATTTAAACTGTATCATTATGAATTGAATTTGTAACTAAGTACCTACGATAAAAGAACAGCAACGTAATTCTCTGTACCACTCCTGGCATATTGCTGTGGGAACATGTTGAACAGGCTATACCGTCAAGGATGAATTAATAAATATATTAATGTGTAAGTATCCTGAATGCATGAATATGTAAAATATGATCAAAAAAGAACATTCTATGGAAATCTAGGTGCAGTCTAATCAGATTTGTGCTGGAAACATTTCTTCAACTGAAATGGGTCATAATTTGAAACAAAGAACAGTTTGAGTTTTCATACAACATTTTTATCACAGGATAACAATACCATTAACCAAAATTAAGATATAACTATCAAAAAAATCATCATAAATGTTTTACTGCATAAATCAGATCAAACTTCAGCTTCTTATCTAATTGATAGTATTTTAACTCCCTTCAAGCTTATGTTATTGTGCTCGAGGTCATAGACAGCAAAAAAATGGCAAGTTCTAAAATGCCTCAGGAAAAGTGAGCCAGAGGAATTACTAACAGAAGTGATAACATGCTTGAGTTTTAATGGAAGCATCTGCAGAAAAAGAAGGTTATTAGGTGAATTCAACCTGGCAGCCTTTAAGTGCAAACTGCAACATAGGTACACAAAAGAATGAACTTTCTGAAAGCATCTTTCTGAATTCTTTTCCATGTGCTGGCTGCCTGTGAATTCAAACACATTGAAATTAGCTGAAAGGAAATTAAGAATTAATGTTTTCAATTTTAACTGCCCTACTTTTACCATGATTTGCTTTACATCATATATAAAAATTTAAAAACTTGGGGAAACTCTTCCCCTGCTACATTGATGACTGCATTGGTGCTGCTTCATGCACCCCTGCTCAGCTCGTCAATTTCATCAACTTTGCCTCTAACTTCCACCCTGCCTTTAAATTCACTTGGTCCGTTTCTGACACAGCCCCCCCCCCCCTTTCCTTGATCTTTCCATCTCTGGAGACAAATGTCAATCAACAGCTTTTATAAACCTCCTGATTCCCACAGTTATCCTGACTATACTTGTTCCCTCCCTATCTCCTGTAAACATGCTATTCCCTTTTCCCAGTTCCTTCGCCTTCGCCGCATCTGTTCCCAGGATGTGGATTTCCTTTCCAGGACATCAAAGCTGTCCTCCTTTTTCAAAGAGTGAGGTTTCCCTTCCTCCATTATTGATGCTGCCCTCAACTTCATCTCCTTCCTTTCCTGAACATCCATGCCAACTTAACAGTGACAGAGTTCCTCTTCTCCTTGCCTGTCACCCTATGAGCTTCCATAACTTCTGCCATCTCCAAAGGGATCCTACCACTAAACACTTGAGGGGGAATGTCATGGCGAGTGGGTTACAGGCACTGACCATGGGTCCGTGGTGCAGAAGAGAAAGAGAGAGAAGAATGGAGCAGTAGTGATAGGGAACAGACAGGAGATTCTGTGGATGTGAATGGGACACACGGATGGTATGTTGCCTTCTAGGTGCCAGGGTCAGGGATGTCTCAGATCACGTCCACAACATTTTGGAGAGGGAGGGGGAGCAGCCAGATGTCTTGGTACATATTGGTACCAATGATATAGGAAGGAAAAGCAAAGAGGCCCTGAAAAGAGAATTTAGAGAGCTAGGTAGAAAGCTGAGAAGCAGGACCTCCCAGGTAGCAATTTCTGGATTGCTGCCTGTGCCACGCGCCAGTGGGGGTAGAAACAGAATAAATTGGCAGATAAATGTGTGGCTGAGAAGCTGGTGCATGAGGCAGGCTTCAGGTTCTTGGATCATCGGGATCTCTTCTGGGGGAGGTATGACCTGTTGAAAAGTGATGGGTTGCATCTGAACCCAAGGGGGACCAATATTCTCGAGGGCAGGTTTGTTAGAGCTGTTGAGGAGGGTTTAAACTTATTTGGCAGCGGGGTGAGAACAGGAGTGAAGGGTCTCAGGATAAGGACAGATGGTAAAAAATGTAAAGACTGCCAGGAAGGGCAGGCAGGTGATGGGACTTAATTGCAGCCAAGGGGCTGAGTATCAAAACATTAGGGATGCAGAATCAGAAGGGATAGCAAATATGGTACTCAGGGTGTTGTATCTAAATGTGTGTAGTATAAGAAATAAAGTGGATGATCTTGTTGCACTATTACAGATTGGCAGGTATGATGTTGTGGCCATCACTGAGTCATGGCTGAAGGATGGTTGTAGTTGGGAACTGAATGTCCAAGGTTACACGTTATATCGGAGGGATAGGAAAGTAGGCAGAGGGGGTGGTGTGGCTCTACTGGTAAAGAATGGAACCAAATCAGTAGAAAAATGTCACATAGGATCAGAAGATATTAAATCCTTGTGTGTTGAGTTAAGAAACCGCAAGGGTAAAAGGACATTGATGACAGTATATTCAGGCCTCCCAACAGTGGCTGGGAGGTGGACCACAGGTTACAACAGGAAATAGAAACGGTGAGTTAAAAGGGCAATGTTATGGTCGTCATAGGAGATCTTAACATGCAGGTCAATTGGGAATATCAGGTTGGTAATGTTTCTCAAGAGAGTGAGTTGGTTGAATGCCGAAGAGATACCTTTTTAGAGCTGCTTGTCGTTGAGCCTAGGGGATCAGCTATACTGGATTGGGTGTTATGTAATTAACCTGAGGCAATTAGGGAGCTTAAGGTAAAAGAACCCCTAGGAACCAGTGATCACAATATGATTGAGTTCAACTTGAAATTTGATAGGAGAAAGTTAAGTCTTATGTAGCAGTATTTCAGTATTTCAAATTACAGTGGTATGAGAGAGGAGTTGGCCAAAGTAAATCGGAAAAAAAATGCCGGCAGGGATATCAGCAGAGCAGCAATGGCGTACATTTCTGGGAAAAATGAGGAGGGTGCAGGACACATGTATTTTATGAATGAAGAAATACCCAACTGGTAAAATTGTACAACCATGGCTGACAAGGGAAGTCAAAGCCATTGTGAAAGCAAAAGAGGGGGCATACAACAAAACAAAAATTAGGAGAAGATAGAGAATTGGGAAGTTTTTAAAAACCTACAGAGAGCAACTAAAAAAATAATTAGAAGGGAAAAGATGAAGTATGAAAGCAAGCTAGCAAATAATATCAAAGTGGATAGTAAAAACTTTTAAAAGTATGTTAGAAATAAAAGAGATATGCGAGTGGATATAGGACCGTTAGAAAATGAGGCAGGAGAAATAATAACAGGGAACAAGGAGATGAACTAAATGAGTATTTTGCATCAGTCTTCACTGTAGAGGACACTAGAAATATGACTGATGTTGTAGTGTGTGAGGAAGAGAAGTGGGTGCAGTTACTATTACAAGAGAGAAGTTGCTCAAAAAGCTGAAAGACCTAAAGGTGCATAAACCACCCAGACCAGAGGAACTGCATCCTAGGGGTCTGAAAGAGGTAGTGACAGAGATTGTGGTGGCTTTTGACATGATCTTTGAAAAAATCATTGGACTCTGGCCAGAGGACCGAAAAAATTGCAAATGTCACTCCACTTTTTAAGAAGGGAGGAAGGCAGCAGAAAGGAAATTACAGACCAGTTAGTCTGACCTCAGTGGTTGGGAAGATGTTAGAGTCAATCGTTAAGGATGAGGTGATGGAGTACTTGGTGACACAGGACAAGATAGGACAAAGTCAGCATGGTTTCCTTCAGGGAAAATCCTGCCTGATGAACTTCTTGCAATTCTTTGAGGAGATTACAAGTAGGATAGATAAAGGGGATGTAGTGGATGTTGTATATTTGGATTTTCAGAAGGCCTTTGACAAAGTGCCACACATGAGGCTCTTACCAAGTTAAGAGCCCATGGTATTACAGGAAAGTTACTACATAGTTAGAGCATTGACTGATTGGAAGGAGGTAGCAAGTGGGAAAAAAAGGTGGGCTGCCAGTGACTAGTGGTGTTCCGCAGGGGTCGGTGTTGGGACCCCTTCTTTTTATGCTGTATATAAATGATTTAGATAATGGAATAAATGGCTTTGTTGCCAAGTTTGCGGATTATATGAAGATTGGTGGAGGGGCAGGTAGTGTTGAGGAAACAGATAGGATGCAGAGGGACTTAGACAGATTAGGAGAGCGAGCAAGAAATTAGCAAATGAAATACAATGTTGGAAAATGCATGGTCAATTGGTAGTAGAAATAAATGTGCAGACTATTTTATAAACGGGGAGAAAATCCAGGAATCTGAGATGCAGAGGGACTTGGGAATCCTTGTACAGAACACCCTGAAGGTTAACTTGCAGGTTGAGTTGGTGGTGAGGAAGGCAAATGCTATGTTAACATTCATTTCAAGATGTCTCGGATACAAGAGCAAGGATGTGATGCTAAGTCTTTATAAGACACTGGTGAGGCCTCACCTCGAGTATTGTGAACAGTTTTGGGCCACTCATCTTAGAAAAGATATGCTGGCATTGGAGAGGGTCCAGAGAAGGTTCACAGGGATGATTCCAGGAATGAAAGGGTTATCATACGAGGAACATTTGATGGCCCTGGGTCTGTACTCACTGGATTTCAGAAGGATGGGGGGGATCTCATTGAAGTCTTTCGACTGTTGAAAGGCCTAGACAGAGCAGATGTTTCTCAGAGTGAGAGGGTCTAGGACAAGAGGGTATAGCTCAGGATAGAGGGGTGCCCTTTCAAAAAAGAGATGGGGAGAAATTTCTTTAGCCAAGGGGTGGTGAATTTGTGGAATTTGTTGCCACATGCAGTTGTGGAGGCCAGGTCGTTGAGTGTATTTAAGGCAGAAATTGATAGATTCTTGATTGGACGTGGCATCAAAGGTTACGGGGAGAAGGCTGGGAACTGGGGTTAAGGAGCAGATAAAAAGGATCAGCCATGACTGAATGGTGGAGCAGACTCAATGGGCCAGATGGCCTAATTCTTCTCCTATGTCTTATGGTCTTACATCTTTACCTCCTCCCCCCACCACAAACACCCCCCTCCACTTTCCACAGGGATCACTCCCTCTCCACTAATCGTCATGCCAAAACTTAACCCTGACTGTGCAAGTGGACTAAGTGCTATACTTGCCCATACTCTTCCTCCCTCACCTCTATTCAGGGCCCCAGTCTTTCCATGTGAGGCAACACTTCACCAGCATATCTGCTGGAGTCATCTATTGTGTCAGGTGCTCCCAGTGCTGTCGCCTCTACATTGGTGAGATCTGTTGTAAATTGGGGGACCACTTCATCCAGCCCCTCCGCTCCATCCACCAAAAACTGAACATCCCGGTGGCCAAACATCTTAATTCCCATTTCGACCTGTTGGTCCATGACCTCTTCTTGTGCCAAGATGAAGTCACCCTCAGTGTAGGAGGAACCACACTTTATAATTCCTCTGGGCTGCCTCCAACCTGATGGTATGAATATCAGTTTCTCCTTCGGTTAATTTTTTTCCCTCCCCCTCCCCTCTTCTTCTATTCCTCACTCTGAACTTTCACTTCTTCTTACCTGTCCATCATTTCTTCCTGAGTTCCCTTTTCCTTCCCTTTCTCCCATAGTCCACCCTCTTCTCCTACCAGATTCCTTCCTCTCCACCCCTTTACCTGTCCCACTCACCTGACTTCACCTAACACCTTCTAGCTAGCTTCCTTCCCCTTCTCCCCCCCCCCCACCTTTTTAGTCTGGCATCTTCCCCCTTCCTTTTCAGTCCTGACTTTCTGCAGACTTTCTCATGTTTACATCTTTGAAGCTTTTCATGTTTCCTGCGCAGTCCTCAGCAAATTACTGCATCAACAGCTCACAATCTCTTACCTTCAAACTAACATAACTCCTGTGATTTTCTTATTTCTGTCTTCCATTCAAAGACAGATTTTCGCCTTGTGCTTCTTCTACTTTTTTCTTTTCTCCGGCTCCACACTTCCATAAAAACTGTTCATCTCTAACATCTTGCAGTTATGAGGAAATGTCATTGACCAGGAATGTTGTCTGGGATCTTGCCAAGAGTGACTCACCACTCACAATCACTCCTGGGACACAAAGAAACATGGAACTTTATGCATGAAGTTGTACCATATGATTTTCTGAAACTTAAGTCAGGGTCCAAAACAACAGGACATTGAGAAGGAGAGAGGATCTTGGTTGATATAATCAAATGGGTAAAGCAGTCGATGGGATGCAAAATCACATTCTTAGATTTGGTATTGCAATTTGTTTATCATTGTCATGTGTATCAAAATGCAGTGAAAAGCTTTTGTTCTTCACGCCATCTGACAGACCATGCCATACATATATAATTGCATCAAAATGATAAAAAGAAAAACAATGCAGTTCGTTTTTCCCATCTAACAATCTAGTTTTTGAATGCTTCTCACTGCCCAATAATTTAAATTGCTTATAACTATTGAAAATTGGTTTAAATAATTAAATTAGAATGCAAGAAATAGGCCTAGGAGAAGATCATTTAATCCTTTGAGTCTGCACCATCAGTCATCAAGATCATGGCTGAATTTTTGCCTCAACACCATTTTCCACCATTTGCCCTTTTGCCTTTATTCCTGTAATATGCAGAAATGCACCAGTTCCAGTTGTGAATGAGCTCAATCACTAACCCTCCATAACCCTCTGTGGTACAAAATTTCAAAGATTCACTAGTCCTGCATAAGGAAATTTCTCCTCACCTCAGTTTTAAACAGCTTCCCGCTTATTTGGATATGCTGGCTTTGGTTCTCGCATCCTAAACTTTTCAATTTTTTAGCTGCTTCTTGGCTGCTTCATTTTACCAGAATCAGAATCAGAATCAGGTTTATTACACCGGCATGTGGCGTGAAATTTGTTAACTTAGCAGCAGCAATACAATGCAATTCATGATTGCATAGAAAGAAAAGAAAATAAGTAAATCGATTACAGCAAGTATATATACGTATATTAAGTAGATTTAAAAAACTGAGGTACAGTGCCTATAGCAAGTATTTATCCCCCCCCCGAGGTTTTCATGTTTTATTGATTTACAGCATTGATTCACAATGGATTTAATTTGACTTTTTTGACACCGATCAACAGAGAAAGACTCTTTCGTGTCAAAGTGAAAACAGATTTCTACAAAGTGATCTAAATTAATTACAAATACAAAACACAAAAATAATTGATTGCATAAGTATTCACCCCCTTCAAGTCAGTATTTAGCAGATGCACCACTGGAAGCAATTGCAGCCTTGAGTCTGGGCGGATAGGTCTCTATCAGCTTTGCACATCTGGACACTGCATTTTTTCCCCATTTTTCTTTGCAAAACTGCTCAATCTCTGTCAGATTCCATGGGGATCATAAGTGAACAGACCTTTTCAAGTCCAGCCATAAATTCTCAATTGGATTGAGGTCTGGACTCTGACTTGGCCACTCCAGGACATTAACTTGGTTGTTTTAAAGCAACTGACGTGTAGCTTTGGCTTTTTGCCTGGGGTTATTGTCTTGCTGGAAAACAAACCTTCTCCCAAGTCTCAGTTCTCTTGCAGACAGCATCAGGTTTTCTTCCAGGATTTCCCTGTATTTACCCTCTACCTTCACAAGCCTTCCACGGCTTGCTGCAGTGAAGCATCCCCACAGCATGATGCAGCGAAGCATCCCCACAGCATGATGCAGCGAAGCATCCCCACAGCATGATGCAGCCACCACCATGCTTCACGGTAGGGATGGTGTGCTTTTGATGATTGCGGTGCTTGGCTTATGCCAAACAGAGTGTTTAGTTTGACGGCCAAAAAGCTCAATTTTGGTTTCATCAGACCATAGAATCTTCTTCCAGCTGGCTTCGGAGTCTCTCAGATGTGAGTTTTTTTCAAGTGGTTTTCTCTTTGCCACTCTCCCATAAAGCAGCACCAGGTGAAGCACCCGGGCAACAGTTGTTGTATGCACAGTTTCTCCCATCTCAGCCACTGAAGCTTGTAACTCCTCCAGAGTTGTTATAGTCTCTTGGTGGTCTCCCTCACTAGTCCTTTCTTGCACAGTCACTCAGTTTTTGAGGATGACCTGCTCTAGGTAGATTTATAGCTGTGCCATATTTTTTCTATTTCTTGATAATTGATTTAACTGTACTCCAAGGGATATTCAGTGACTTGGAAATATTCTTGTATCCATCTCTTGACTTGTGCTTTTCAATAACCTTTGCGCAGAGTTACTTAGAGTGTTCTTTAGTTTTCATGGTGTAGTTTTTGCTGAGATACTGATTCACCAGCAGTTGGACGTTCCAGATACAGGTGTATTTTTACTTCAAGCAATTAAAACACCTTGAATGCACATGGTGATCTCCATTTAACTAATTATGAGACTTCTAAAACCAATTGGCTGCACCAATGATGATTTATTGTGTGATATTAAAGCGGGTGAAAACTCTTTGGGTGCAATCAATTATTTTGTGTTTTATATTTGTTATTAAGTTAGATTACTTTGTAGAGATTTGTTTTCACTTTGACCCGATAGAGCCTTCCTTTGTTGATCAGTGTCCAAAAAAAGCCAAATAAAATCTCTTGTGATTTAATATTGTAAAACAATAAAACATGAAAAATTCCAAGGAGGGTGAATACTTTTCATAGGCATCATGAGTTCAATGTCTATTTAGGAATTTGTATGGTAGAAGGGAAAAACTGCTCCTGGCACACTGAGTGTGTGCCTTTAGGTTTCTGTACCTCCTTCCTTACATTAAGGATAAGAAGGGGGCATGCCATTGGTGATGGGAGTCCTTAATGATGGACAGTGCCTTTTGAGGCACTGCTCCTTGAAGATGTCTTGGATACTACAAAGGCTAGTATCCAAGATGGAGCTGACTAATTTTACAACTTTCTTTAGCTTCTTTCGGTCCTGTCCAGTAGCCCCCCCCCCCCACATACCAGACAATGATGCAGCCTGTCAGAATGCTCTCCACGGCACATCTGTACAAGTTTCAAGTTTAGAGGTAGGAAAGTTTTAATCTGAGTCTTCTAGAAATGTTGCTGTTGCAATGTAAAACTGCATTCATTTTTTTTTACAGAAGTCTAGTCATTCCTGACACTTATATTAGATAGAAGTCTTGCTGCTATAATGCCTCTCCATTTGGCTTTTGCACATTTTCTTCTAATCAATAAGCTTACACTTTCCATGATCTTCCTTATTTTATATTTGAACAAGTTTGAGGCACAGCCAGACAAGTTCAAAGAAACTTTAACCAATTTAAGAGAGTCACAAGACCTACCAGCAGCAATTCTGGGACAGGAATATTGGTTCTGTTTACATATTGGCTCATCTTCATGTTCTCTTTGGACTACTCTTTCATTCAGTCCATTAAGGGATATAAATATAGTAAATAAGCCCAGAATTTCTTCCACTATAATTTTCAACATACTGTGTGCTAGAATTTTGACAATTGAAGTTTGATTTTAAAAGCTATTAGAAGTTTCATTTATGTTTTTGTCAACAAACATTTATAGTTTCTACATGGAATTTTTCTACCATTGGCACAAGATGTTCTATGGCCTTAATCCAACTCCACCATTTTGTTTACTCTGTAGTTTTTGATCAGACTTGGAAGGCACTATGTGCAAAAAACCCCACAAATTCTTTTTTTGTTCAGCTTTCCAGCACATTTTATTGACATATACTCATTTGTTAAAGCATCCTATCATGGCGCCATATATTTTTTTCTGAATAGACATTTCATTAAAAAAAAGTCTTAAGTTTTTAACCATTTATAACCATTATCATACATCTATCTGAATGATGTTTTTTCTTGTCTGTTAAAAGTAAGTGTAATCCTCAAGATTAACTCATTTGTCCCAAAAGGTATGTAGGTAGATCATGATTTTTATTCAATATGAGAATTTGCAGAATTTTTGCTATGGTTGTATGCAATAAATTGAACTTTAAAGAGTTAACTCCATAAGACCATAAGATATAGGAGCAGAAGTAGGCCATTCGGCCCATCGATTCCGTTCCATCATTCAATCATGGGCTGATCCAATTCTTCCAGTCATCTGCAGATCCCTGCCTTCTCCCCATACCCTTTGATACCCTGGCTCATCCAGAACCTATCTATCTCTGCCTTAAATGCACCCAATGGCTTGTCCTCCACAGCCACTTGTGGCAATACTACCCTCTGACTAAAATAATTTCTTCGCATCTCTATTCTAAATGGACATCACTCAATCCTGAAGTTGTGCTCTCTTGTCCTAGACTCCCCTATCATGGAAAATAACTTTGCCATATCTAATCTGTTCAGGCCTTTTAACATTTCGAATGTTTCAATGAGATCCCCCGCCATTCTCCGGAACTCCAGGGAATACAGCCCAACTCCAAACCCTCTCCAATATCAGTATATCCCTTCTAAAATAAGAAGCCCAAAACTGCACACAATACTCCAAGTGTGGTCTCACGAGTTCCTTATAGAACCTTAACATCACATCCTTGCTCTTCTATTCTATAGCGCTAGAAATGAATGTCAACATTGCATTCGCCTTCTGCACCACTGACTCAACCTGGAGGTCGACCTTTAGGATATCCTGCACAGGGACTCCTAAGTCCCTTTGCTCTCTGCGTTTTGAATTATCGTCCCATCTAAATAATAGTCTGGCCATTTATTTCTTCCTCAACACTACCCATTCTTCCACATATCTTTGTATCATCGGCAAATTTAGCCACAAATCCCATAATCCAAATCATTGACATACATTGTAAAAAGCAGCAGTCCCAACGCCGACCCCTGTGGAACTCCACTGACAACCAGCAGCCAGTCACTCTCTGTTTTCTGCCAATCAGGCAATTCTCCACCCATGCTAGTAACTTCCCTGTAATTCCATGGGCTCTTACCTTGCTAAGCAGCCTCATGTGTGGCACCTTGTCAAAGGCCTTCTGAAAATCCAGGTATACCATATTTCCTTAGTCTACATTGCTTGTAATTTCCTCAAAAAATTGCAGTAGATTAGTTAGGCAGGATTTTCCTTTCAGAAAACCATGCTGGCTTTGGCCTATCTTGGCATGTGCCTCCAGGTATACCATAATTTCAGCCCTAAAAATCGATTCCAACAACTTCCCAGCCACTGAGGCTAACAGGTCTATAAGTTTCCTCAAAGGTTTCGAAGATAATGTTAATGTCAGAGAAATGTATACAATATACAGTACAACCTCAAATTCCTTTTCTTCACAACCATCCATGAAAACAGAGGAGTGTCCCAAAGAAAGAATGACAATTAAATGTTAGAACCCCAAATTCCCACCAGCTCCCCCTCCCACGCGTAAGCAAGATCAAAGCAACAATCCCCCTCCCCCACCAGCAAGAAAAGCATCGGAATCCACTTACACTTCTGTTAGTCGGCCGAATTCATGCTGTTAAAATGATGTTTTTACCAAAATTTTTATATGTATTTCAAAATATGCTTTTTTTTTAACGAAGAAGTTTTTTGATCAGGTTAACTCTATTACTTCATCATTTGTTTGGAATAATAAAAGACCAAGAATTGGTAAAATATCATTTACAAAAATTAAAAAAGGATGGAGGTCTTGCTCTGCCTAATTTAAGAATGTATTATTGGGCTGTTAATATACGTTATATGTGTTTTTGGTTATATTGGGCTGATAAAAATGAACGACCACCTTGGGCTGATTTGGAATTGAAAGCTGTGAAACAGTTTCACTTAACCTCGTTATTAGGAGCTCCTCTACCTGTACAACTGGCCAAAATTGCTAATTTAAATTTATATCCTGTAATTAAGCAGTCATTACGAATTTGGTTACAGTTTTGTAATTTTTTTATTCTCAATAAATTTAAACTTTTTAGTTTAATTTATCGAAATTATTTATTTAAACCTTCATTAAGTGATCCTACCTTTCTTCTTTGGAGGAATAAAAGAGTTTATTCCTTCATGGATCTGTTCCAAGATGGCTGATTGATGTCTTTTGAGAAATTAGTAACTGAATACTCTCTCTCGTATTCACATTTCCTGCAATATCTTCAGGTCAGACACTTCTTACAAGAATATTTAAGTAATTTTCCATACAGGTTAGATTAGATTACGAGGACACTCAGTCCTCGTTTATTGTCATTTAGAAATGCATGCATTAAAAAATGATACAATGTTCCTCCAGAAAGAAATCACAGAAATACAGGACAAACCAAGACTAAAACTGACAAAACCACATAATTATAACATATAGTTACAACAATGCAAAGCAATACTGTAATTTGATAAAGAGCAGACCACGGGCATGGTAAAAAAAAGTCTCTAGACCCGATAGCCCCATCACCTCATGCAGACAGTAGAAGGGAGAAACTCTCCCTGCCATGAACCTCCAAGCGCCGCAAACTTGCCGATGCATTGGAAGCACCTGACCGCAGCCAACTCTGAGTCCGTCTGAAAACTTCGCACCTCTGACCAGCCCTCTGACACCGAGCACCATCCTCTGCCGAGCATTTTCGACCTCGCCCCAGCCGCCGAGCAACAAGCAAAGCCAAGGGCTCAGGGCCTTCCCCTCCAGAGATTCTGGATCACACAGTAGCAGTGGCAGCGAAGCAGGCATTTCAGAAGTTTCACCAGATGTTCCTCCGTGCTCTCACGTCTGTCTCCATCAAATCAGGATTGTGCCCAGCACCCTACTTGACAGAAAACAGATATCTCCACCGGAGTGGCCACTGCGAGCTGCATCGCACCGCCATCTTCTCCTCCCTCCTATATACAGGATTCTGACCTGTTAGATATTATATTAAAAATGAACCCTTTCGTGAAAGGTTTTATTGGGAAAATTTATAATTTATTGTTACAACAGCACAATTACCCTTCACTTAGGATTAAGCAAGATTGGGGGAGAGAGAGCTTAACATGACCTTGATAACAGAGGATTGGTTGCGGATTTTGAAGTTAGTTAACTATTCTTCGAACTGTGCCAGTCATAATACATCATTACTATTTGACAAAGGAGAGACAGTCTTAAATGTTTCCTAATGTTGACAGTCAATGTGAAAGATGTAAAACCGAGACAGCTATATGGACACATATGTTTTGGTCGCGTTCTGTTGTCATGTGTGACGCCAAGCAGAGCTACCGGACGGATGATGCTAAAGAGAGAGATAACGGAAGACAATGAAGAAGCATTCAAAATGCTAATGAGAGAGAAGAGAGAGATTAACGGGAAAGAAACACAATTCAGAAATTGACAGACTGGTTGCTTTGAACCTGAACTGTTTGAAGTTAGATGGATAGGTGATACCCCAGCAGGGGGATAAAAGGAGCAGGTTTGCTAAGGCACGAGACACGCCACGAGACCCTGGAAAGAACAGTGTGCCCCCACAAGTGGTGGGAGTTTGGAGGACTGGTTCACGGGAACCGATCAGAGGCTCACAGGGTGTAAAGGTATAATCGGTAGGAACCTGGGGTGTGTGTCCGCCCTTGCCTGGGTGCCAGGTTTACCACGGAAGAACGATCATATCCAGAATGGAGGGGTCACAGTCGGTGACCACAGCGGGATTAGAAGACATCAAAAGGTCTGCCTGAAACCAACTGCGAAGACCTCAAAAGGTCTGCCCAAAACCAACTGCAAAGACATCAAAAGGTCTGCCTGAAACCAATTGCATCTCCCACTCTCTCCCTCCCTCTCTCTCTCCAATGGTACAACAACAGCAACTACTTCGAACTGCACTAAACTGAACTGAACTCTGCTTCACTTAAGACTGATCATTTTACCCCTAGACTGCGATAGAGCTTGATTGATTCCTATTACCTTATTTCTGTGTATATGTGTATATTATCATTGCTAACCTGTTACATTTATATCCTTACAATTAGAGTACTGTATTACTTATTTCTTTAATAAATCTTTATTAGTTCCTAGTAATCTCAGACTCCAACGAGCATTCCATTTCTGCTGGTTTGGCAACCCAGTTACGGGGTACGTAACACTGTATTGAAACATTTTTGGAAATCTATTTTCTCTACAATTTCTAAAGTTTTAAAAATTAATTTACAATCTAATAAATTGACAGTTTTGTTTGGTATAACCCTCCAATATATTCATGTTATTTCTCTATCAGACCAACATGTAATTACATTCATTACATTATTGGACAGAAGGGCTTATTTTGTTGAAATGGAAAGATGCTTCTACTCCTACTTTGATACAATGGTTCTCTCAGGTGATGGTATGTCTTAGTACGGAGAAAATCAGAAGTCGATTTATTGATCCTCGATTTGATTTTGAGAAAAGGTGGGGTTCATTTGCCCACTACTATCATCTGATTTGAGTTAATTAATATGGTTTCCTTCGGATTTTTGTTTAAATGGATTTGAGTTGGCGGATTGATGTTTGTCTTTTATGGAAGCTTGTATGACGTATAGCTCTGGGGTTGTGCTCCCATTGGGGTTTTTTTCTTCGTGTTTTTTTAGTTAGTAGGGTTTTTTCCTCTTAGTTAGTAAGGGTTCTTTTTTTCCTTTCTTTCTTTTTTTCTTTCAAAAAATATTCTTAACACTTTTTTTTCTTATTATTGATATATTGCTTAGCTTTGTTAATCAGTTATTTGCTAATTTAATTCTTCATTGTACATATTGACATATTGATTTGATTACCCTAATGTCTTTTTGTTGATCTTTAATAATAATTAATAAAAAAGATTTTAAAAATGGAAATGAAAAGCATCGGTGCCCCCCACTGAGCACTCAAGCGTGCAGCAAAGCATCAATAAAGACACAGACCAAAGACGACTCGTTCACCCAGTAATTCAACATACCACAGGCTCTCTCTCTACTTAATAAGGGAAAAAGAAGTGTCCCCGCTTCTCAGCGATAGAAGAGACAGAACAAACAACTCACTGATTTACGATGTTAAAAGTCTGTTGCATCGCTTTTTCCGAGCTCTGTGCCCAAAGAGCTTGGGTCTCTGGGCACACAGCCAGCAGCCAGCTTGCTGCTTTCAATCTTCCACCTCCCACGACACACCAGTACCCTGCGGAGGTACCAACCTCGATTCTGCCCGCCTCCATAGCCATGAAATCCAGGAACCCTGAAGGCTCACTAGTCTTCTAGGCCGCGTCCTTGGTATATCGAATAGTGGCCAGTCGTGAGACCCCGAGAGCAGGTCCCATTCCCTCAAAGAACCGAAGTTAGCATGTAACTCCAGGTCAGGATCTTCAAAAGAACACTGAACGGGAAAAATAGAGACATTAAAGATAGAAGTAGGGCTGTTTTCGAAGATGCAAGCAAAGGAGTCTATCTTAGGCGCTATCGTCCTCCTAAGCTCCACCATTTATACATTTGATCTCCTCCCAGAATGAAACGTCTCACACTTAATTGGACTGAACTCCACCCAGCATTTCTCTGCCTACTTTTCCAACTGATTTATATCCTGCAGTATCATTTGACAACCTTCTTCATCATCCTCAACTTGGCAGCAACATACTTGGCTAGTTGTTCCATCATTTTAAATCAGTAACTTGTCACAACTACTAACCAGTTCTGTAAGGGGCTATTATTTGCATACTCATTGCCAAAAAAGCACAGCAATATGGATGCAGTGTTTGTTTGTGAACTGGAGTCTTCTTGTCACCACTTTTTCCATCAAAGTTCTGCCCTGAATGCTCCACCACTTACCTGCAATAAGAGAGTCACAGTGAGAATTAAGCAAACAATTCTTTCCGCACTTCATGTGAAAAATTCTTGCGTTTCCTGCATTCATTCTCTGGGGTTTCATTTCACAATTGAGTCTTTACTCAGAATTCCAAAGTGCTCACAAGAATTTTATATGCACTCGAAGAATAAATTATAAGCACTTCACATAATGTTAATACTCAAGATGATTTGAGTTGTCAGGTTTGAAGGGAGGATGGGTTTGGGCATTCTCTCACTCTTTCCAGCATTTTGCCAGTCTTGCTTTTCTGAGTCTCTACAGTAAAAATTAAGAAACTTGTAGGGATGAATCATTTCACCAAATGTCTATTCTTTTCTTTTTCAGTCTGTTTTTTTTTACTGATGAGAACATAACAGTTGGCAGCAGGAGTAGGCCATGTGGCCCTTTGAGCCTTCTCTGCAATTCTCCAAAATCTTGCTTTTTCTTCTACCTCATTGCCAGTTCCTGCCCTATCCCTATATCATTTGATTTCCTCAAAAGCAAGAACTCTACCATTCTCTGTTTTTAATGAAGAATGGTTGTGCCTTCATGGTCATCTGGGATAGAGAATTTCAAAAACTGCCTGCTCCCTTAGTAAAGAGATTTCTCCTCACCTCAATTATAAATATCTTTTGCTTATTTGGAGATGGCAATCCAGTAAGCCAAGGGTCAAAAACAAGGCGATACCTGCATCTACATTGCAGAACAGTGTAAAATAACGTAAGTTACGATGAAATCATCATAAATTCTTCCATCTCTGAAGAATGTAGGTTAAGTATGTCCTATAATAAACCTACTATCCCAAGTATCAGTGTAGTGAACTTTTCCTGCAATCCACCTGACAATCCTTTTTCAGCTGAGGAGACAAAGCCATAATAGTCCTGTTGTAATCTTACCAGTGGTCTAATATAACTACTGTAAGACATCTTTTCTCCAATGTTTGAAACCTCCCTTTGTAAATGCCAACAAACCATTGGCCTTCCCAATTACTTGCGGCACCTGCATGTTTGCTTTCAGTGATTTGTGAATATGGACCTTTAGCTTTGTGAATAGGGAGCTCAACTTCAGCTTTTCCCAATTTTCACCATTTACAATATCATCTAAATTTCTGTTTTGTGCTCCAGATTGACCTCAAAATTATCTGCATTATATTTAATCTATTATATGCTCACCTATTTCCTTACCTAGTCTGTTTTGCTATTGCCCTCACTGTGCTTATATACATAGCTATGCAGTGAGCTAAACAACATCTCAAAAAATCACCTGAGATGCAAGCTTTCTTCAGGGTTTTTAATGAGATCTCTTTACTTGTGAAACTTCAGAAAGTAAAGTAAAATACATAATAACTTCAATACAGAATCGTTGTCTGCCTGAATATACTAATACTATCAATTACTATCATAACTGGTGCTAAACAAGATAATACACATACACAACACTCCATTGTGATGCTGTGTGAACTCGTGGCACAAAGATAAACTTAAACATAGTACTTCCTTCAAGATATATTTACTAAATGTTCAAAAAATTAACAAAAACTTAAGACTCACATGCATTGCTGTCTCAAGAGCAAATAAAGAAAGAATGGAGATTAATGTCTTCCCACTATACACTTCAAATAGAATAAAAACTAACCCGTGCAAGAAATGATATGAAAAACAGGAAGAGATGTTCATATAAATTGAACTGCATCACCAGAGGCCAGAATCAGAAGATCAGATTATTATTTAAATTGTAAAAGATTGCAGCATGCTACTGTGCAGAAGGACTTGGGAGTACTTGTGCATGAATTGCAAAAGGTTGGTTTGCAGGTGCAGCAAGGTGTCAAGAAGCCAAATGGAATGTTGGCCTTCATTGCTAGAGGGATTGAATTTAAGAGCAGGGAAGTTATACTGCAACTGTCCAGGGTACTGGTGAGGCTGCACCTGGAGTACTGTTTGCATTTCTGGTCTCCTTACTTGAGGAATGACATACTGGCTTTGGAGGGAGTACAGAGGAGGTTCACCAGGTTGATTCTGGAGATGAGGGGTTTAGACTATGAGGGACTATGAAGGGTGAGAGGAGATCTTATAGAAACATCTAAAATTATGAATGGGATAGATAAGATAGAGTCAGGAAAGTTTCCACTGGTAGGTGAGACTAGAACCAGGGGACATAGCCTCAAGATTTGGGGGAGTAGATTTAGGACAGGGATGAGGAGGAACTGCTTTTCCCAGAGAGTAGTGAATCTGTAGAATTCTCTTCCCAATGAAGCAGTGGAGGCTACCTTGGTAAATATATTTAAGAGAAGGTTGGATAAAATTTTGCACAGTAGAGGAATTAAGCATTATGGGAAAAAGGCAGAGATGAGTCCATGGTCAGATCAGACATGATCTTATCGATTGGCAGAGCAGGCTCAATGGGCCACATGGCCTACTCCTGCTCCTATTTCTTATGTTCTTGTGTTCTTAGAACAGTTCCTTTTTGAAGTCACTTTACTTCTTTCTCTCCACTCATAATTGCTCTTTTGCAACTTCTCAGTCTGCCATTGTATTGTCTCCAGTTCTGTGCTTTTGTGGATCAAATGTCTAGGTTTGACTTCCTCAAAAGGATTCAGCAAATCTACATTTGGCAATGTTTAATTTTACCTCCACTAACCCACAAATACACCATTAAAAGAGTAACCCTTGTGTAACAGTAACATTGCAATTATCTTTTGTGTCAAACAGTTATACTGGAACACCACTGAGTATGTTTGATTTTATATATTGTCTATGTCATAAGGTAATATTAGCCCCACATAAAGCAAACACAATAGTGCTAAATAAAACCTCTTACCTCTCAGCTGGATCCATGCGTCACCTGTCAGCTCTGGTTCCACCCGATGTCTTTTCTTTCTTATATGCGCAATCCACCGTTTTCCCTTTCAGTCTAGATGAAGGGTCTCAACCCAAGATATCAACTGTCCAATTCCCTTCACAGATAGTCCCTGATCCACGGAGATCCTCCAGCAGCCTGATTCCAACTTCAGATTCCAACATCTGTAGTCTCTTATGTCTCCATTAAGCAAATATCTGATGAGTTGTTTTTCTATGAAAGTGAAACAAAAATAATGAAAAAATGCTAGAACCAGATAGCAGGTCAGAGAACTTTTGTGAAAAGAGAAACAGCGAAACTTTCAGGTTCCATGTCAGAACTGAGATAGAGATATGATGTATATATTTTCATTAGGAGAGAAGATGATAGAAGGATGGGTGGAACAGAGGGAATTCTTCTGATAAGATGAGACCAAGTGAGTTAATATAACAATTAATGTCACAGTTGGGAGTGTTGCACATGTAATGTGTGCTGAAAGTGTGTGGGACACGCCTAGCAGACTAGACTATACCAATAGAATAAGAAAATTGACTCAAAATGGTGGCAAGCAAAAATAGCTGGTTCTGTTATGGACAAAAGACTAAGTTACCTAAAGCTGTGGAATTCATCATTGAGTCTGGATGGCTGTAAGGTGCCCTGGTGGAAAATGAAGCTATGTTTCTTATGTTTCCATCGGGTCTTGTTGTAACGATACCAAAGCTCAGAACAGAAAGGATCAGAGAGGTAGTTTGATGGAGAATGAAAATGGTGGACTTAAAAGTAAGTGCTGAAATACAGCGTAGTAGACTTAAATAGTGAAAACATGTTGTTGCTTCACCTGGAACGACTGCTTGGATCCCTGCACTGTGGTGTGGAAGGGAAAAGAGAGCAGAGGTGCAGGAAATCAGTAAGATGTGATCAAGGGCTCTGTCTACTACAGGGGAGGCCATTGTTCATACACTGTATCAACATAAAGGTTCAGAGGCATCTGTGTTTAATGTCTTACAACAGAGACAACATGAAAATCACGTCCAGTACAGTATATGGATTAAAGATGAACACAGCAAAGTTAAATCTTACAGAAAAACAGAAAAATGTATATTCTGACTTAATAATTTACACTTTCATCACAAGTATCCTGTACTTAGAATTATCTGAGGTAGTGGGAGATGGGTGAGAGGATGATGTGTTGTTTGGGAGGCGGCAGTCCTGTTAATCTGCCAGTGCAGCTTCACCAGAAATATGCAACAGCCTTTCTAATGGATCTTTTCACAGCACTTTTGCAATAAATCAAGAGAATCACCAAAATAAATCCCAATCAAAGATGCAGGTGATACAAGTCTAGATAGTCCAATCCAAAACTTGATGCAGTGGAACATTTTATGATGGACGCTAATGATTAGGCCTTTATTTTAGACCTCACACTTGAATTATTTTTGATACAACTAATTTTTCACCTCCTTCAACAATGGAATTTACAGACAAGATGAAGACCATAATTTTGGCATAAACAGAAACTGAGCGAACTTGAATCAAAGTAAATAAAAACAAATGGAGAGGGGAAGAAAGATTGGATTAAGTGAAAAACAGGAAAATGTTTACCATGTGGGTGAGTGAATTTAAACTGTTTCTTTTGTTCTCTTTCTGGCCCTCCTCAGTTCAGGGTCACAAATCATGTCAATAACAGGAACGCAAGACAAGAAGCTCTAGGAAGTTTCATTCATGCAATGTATCTAAAGGTTTCATGACATTTAAAGGAGATATTAACAGAGAACCCCATTTTGTAGAATGCTGGCATCAGCATGTAGTAATAGTTCAGAATGAATTGCCCTGTTTGAACTTAATATTATTTTCCCAGGAATATCTGACACAAACAAGTGAATGGTACTCTGGATATCAAAGTAGTTGATTGTGTACAATAAGTGGATGGAGAGAAAAAGTAATTTTGTTTCTATAACCTCATACATTGTAGCAAGGATCCGAATCAAGCTTCCAATAGAAACAACTGGCGTTCGATAAACATGCAGAAGAGTATAAATATGGAACAGGGACAAACTATTCCATTAGATGGGGAATTTGATAAGACAGAACAAGACACACATCAAAGTTGCTGGTGATCGCAACAGGCCAGGCAGCATCTCTAGGAAGAGGTACAGTCGACATTTCAGGCCGAGACCCTTCGTCAGGACTAACTGAAGGAAGAGTTAGTAAGAGATTTGAAAGTGGGAGGGGGAGAGGGAGATCCAAAATGATAGGAGAAGATAGGAGGGGGAGGGATGGAGCCAAGAGCTGAACAGGTGATTGGCAAAGGGGATATGAGAGGATCATGGGACAGGAGGCCTAGGGAGAAGGAAAAGTGGGAGGGGGGGAACCCAGAGGATGGGCAAGGGGTATAGTCAGAGGGACAAAAAGGAGAGTGAGAGAAAGAATGTGTGTATATAAATAAATAAAGGATGGGGTACGAGGGGGAGGTGGGGCATTAGCGGAAGTTAGAGAAGTCGATGTTCATGCCATCAGGTTGGAGGCTACCCAGACGGAATATGAGGTGTTGTTCTTCCAACCTGAGTGTGGCTTCATCTTTACAGTAGAGGAGGCCGTGGATAGACATGTCAGAATAGGAATGGGATGTGGAATTAAAATGTGTGGCCACTGGGAGATCCTGCTTTCTCTGGCGGACAGAGCGTAGGTGTTCAGCAAAGCGGTCTCCCAGTCTGCGTCGGGTCTCGCCAATATATGACCTTCTATATAGATAGAAGGCCTTCTTGATAGAAGGCATTTGTTTTATTTATTCATTTACAGAATGTGGGTGTCACAAGCTAAACCAGCATTCATTGCCCATCCCTAGTTGCCCTTGAGAAAGTGATGGTGAGCCCCCTTCTTGAACCACTGCAGTCCCTGAGGTGTAGGTACACCCAAATAAAGAGAAAGCCATAGAGCACAATGTTATTTATAAAATTAATTAACAATTCCCAGTTTGGCAAAAGAATAAATCAAGGAAGGTAGTGCACCCGTGGCTGACAAGAGAAATTAGGGATAGTATCAATTCCAAATAAGTAGCATACAAATTAGCCAGAGAAAGTGGCTCACCTGAGGACTGGGAGAAATTCAGAGTTCAGCAGAGGAGGACAAATGGCTTAATTAGGAAAGGGAAAAAAGATTATGAGAGAAAACTGGCGGGGAACATAAAAACGGACTGTAAAAGCTTTTATAGATATGTAAAAAGGAAAAGACTGGTAAAGACAAATGTAGGTCCCCTGCAGACAGAAACAGGTGAATTGATTATGGGGAGCAACGACATGGCAGACCAATTGAATAATTACTTTGGTTCTGTCTTCACTAAGGAGGACATAAATAATCTTCCAGAAATAGTAAGGGACAGAGGGTCCAGTGAGATGGAGGAACTGAGTGAAATACATGTTAGTAGGGAAGTGGTGTTAGGTAAATTGAAGGGATTGAAGGCAGATAAATCCCCAGGGCCAGATGGTCTGCATCCTAGAGTGCTTAAGGAAGTAGCCCAAGAAATAGTGGATGCATTAGTGATAATTTTTCAAAACTCGTTAGATTCTGGACTAGTTCCTGAGGATTGGAGGGTGGCTAATGTAACCCCACTTTTTAAAAAAGGAGGGAGAGAGAAACCGGGGAATTATAGACCGGTTAGCCTAACGTCGGTGGTGGGGAAACTGCTGGAGTCAGTTATCAAGGATGTGATAACAGCACATTTGGAAAGCGGTGAAATGATCGGACAAAGTCAGCATGGATTTGTGAAAGGAAAATCATGTCTGACGAATCTCATAGAATTTTTTGAGGATGTAACTAGTAGAGTGGATAGGGGAGAACCAGTGGATGTGGTATATTTGGATTTTCAAAAGGCTTTTGACAAGGTCCCACACAGGAGATTAGTGTGCAAACTTAAAGCACATGGTATTGGGGGTAAGGTATTGGTGTGGGTGGAGAATTGGTTAGCAAACAGGAAGCAAAGAGTGGGAATAAACGGGACCTTTTCAGAATGGCAGGCGGTGACTAGTGGGGTACCGCAAGGCTCAGTGCTGGGACCCCAGTTGTTTACAATATATATTAATGACTTGGATGAGGGAATTAAATGCAGCATCTCCAAGTTTGCGGATGACACGAAGCTGGGTGGCAGTGTTAGCAGTGAGGAGGATGCTAAGAGGATGCAGGGTGACTTGGATAGGTTGGGTGAGTGGGCAAACTCATGGCAGATGCAATTTAATGTGGATAAATGTGAAGTTATCCACTTTGGTGGCAAAAATAGGAAAACAGATTATTATCTGAATGGTGGCCGATTAGGAAAAGGGGAGGTGCAACGAGACCTGGGTGTCATTATACACCAGTCATTGAAAGTGGGCATGCAGGTACAGCAGGCGGTGAAAAAGGCGAATGGTATGCTGGCATCTATAGCGAGAGGATTCGAGTACAGGAGCAGGGAGGTACTACTGCAGTTGTACAAGGCCTTGGTGAGACCACACCTGGAGTATTGTGTGCAGTTTTGGTCCCCTAATCTGAGGAAAGAGATCTTTGCCATAGAGGGAGTACAAAGAAGGTTCACCAGATTGATTCCTGGGATGGCAGGACTTTCATATGAAGAAAGACTGGATGAACTGGGCTTGTACTCGTTGAAATTTAGAAGATTGAGGGGGGATCTGATTGAAACGTATAAGATCCTAAAGGGATTGGACAGGCTAGATGCAGGAAGATTGTTCCCGATGTTGGGGAAGTCCAGAACGAGGGGTCACAGTTTGAGGATAGAGGGGAAGCCTTTTAGGACCGAGATTAGGAAAAACTTCTTCACACAGAGAGTGGTGAATCTGTGGAATTCTCTGCCACAGGAAACTGTTTAGGCCAGTTCATTGGCTATGTTTAAGAGGGAGTTAGATATGGCCCTTGTGGCTACAGGGATCAGGGGGTATGGAGGGAAGGCTGGGGCGGGGTTCTGAGTTGGATGATCAGCCATGATCATAATAAATGGCGGTGCAGGCTCGAAGGGCCGAATGGCCTACTCCTGCACCTATTTTCTATGTTTCTATGTTTCTAATAATAAGTAGTTTCAATACTTAGAGAAGACCAGACTTCTCTAACCTAATCAAATCAAGTTTTGAATACTAAAGGTCGATTCAATAGATATGATATGATGATATTTTCATTTAATCAGAATCAGAATCAGAATCAGGTTTATTATCACCGGCATGTGACATGAAATTTGTTAACTTAGCAGCAGCAGTTCAATGCATTATATAAACTAGCAGAGAGAGGGAAAAAAATAAAATAGAATAAAACATAATAAATAAACAAGTAAATCAATTATGTATATTGAATAGATTATTTTTAAAAATGTGCAAAAATAGACATACTGTATATTAAAAAAAGTGAGGTAGTGTCCAAAGCTTCAAAGACCATTTAGGAATCAGATGGCAGAGGGGAAGAAGCTGTTCCTGAATCACTGAGTGTGTGCCTTCAGGCTTCTGTATCTCCTGCCTGATGGTAACAGTGAGAAAAGGGCATGCCCTGGGTGCTGGAGGTCTTTAATAATGGACGCTGCCTTTCTGAGACACCGCTTCCTAAAGATGTCCTAGATACTTCGTAGGCTAGTACCCAAGATTGAGCTGACTAGATTTACAACCTTCTGTAGCTTCTTTTGGTCCTGTGCAGTAGCCCCTCCATACCAGACAGTGATGCAGCCTGTCAGAATGCTCTCCATGGTGCAACTATAAAAGTTTGTGAGCGTATTTGTTGACATGTCAAATCTCTTTGAACTCCTAATGCAGTATAGTTGCTGTCTTGCCTTCTTTATGACTACATCAATATGCTGGGACCAGGTTAGATCCTCAGAGATCTTGACACCCAGGAACTTGAAGCTGCTCACTCTCTCTACTTCTGATCCCTCTATGAGGATTGGTATATGTTCCTTCGTCTTACCCTTCCTGAAGTCCACAATCAGCTCTTTTGTCTTACTGACATTTTGAGTGCTAGGTTGTTGCTGTGGCACCATTCCACTAGTTGGCATATCTCACTCCTGTACGCCCTCTCGTCACCACCTGAGATTCTACCAACAATGGATGCATTGTCAGCAAATTTGTAGACGGTGTTTCAGCTATGCCTAGCCACACAGTCATGTGTATACAGAGAGTAGAGCAGTGGGCTAAGCACACACCCCTGAGGTGCGCCAGTGTTGATCGTCAGCGAGGAGGATATGTTATCACCAATCCACACAGACTGTGGTCTTCCGGTTAGGAAGTCGAGGATCCAATTACAGAGGGAAGTATGATGTATTACACAAAAGACTTGTTGCAAAAATTATTTCCTACCAAGTTAAATATAACATAATGGATAATTTTTAGTTGAGCAACTGAGCATTTGCAATGGGATCACTCTCCACTCTACAGGTAAATAACCTGAACGCATACTGTACTTAGACAGAATGGCATTGCCATTTAAAGCTAGATCATATGATAGAACAAAGTAATCTCTGATATAGAATGTGAGGTAACATAAACAAAATGTTGGAGGAACTCAGCAGGTCAGGTGGTTTCCATGGAAAAAAATAAAAAGTCAACATTTTGAGCCATGACCCTTCTTCAGGACTGGAAAGGAAAGGGAGAAGTCCGAATGAGAAGGTAGGGGGAGAGGAGGAAGAAGTACAAGGTAGCAGATGATAGGTGAAACCGGGAGAGGGGTAGTGGTGAACTAAAGATTTGGAAAGTTGATTGGTGAAAAAAAAAATGGTTGGAGAAGAGGATTCTGATAGGAGAGGACAGAAGATCATGGAAGAAAGAGAAAGGGGAGAAGCAGCATAGAGAGATGATGGATAGCTAAGGAGAAAAGGTGAGCGAGAAAAATAGGAATGGGAATGGGGAAGGAAGGGGGAGGGGGCAACTACAGAAGTTCGAGAAATCGATGTTCATGCCATCAGGTTGGAGGCTACCCAGACTGAATATAAGGTGTTTTTCCTCCAACCTGAATGGGGCCTCATCGTGGTAGTAGAGGAGGCCATGGACTGACATGTCAGGATGGGAATGGAAAGTTGAATTTTAATGGGTGCCCAATGGGAATTTCCACTTTTGGCAGATAGAGCAAAGACGCTTGATGAAGTGAGGAGACTGCATCAGGTGCACCAGATGCAATAGACAATTCCTGCAGGTTCACAGGTGAAGTGTTACCTCACCTGAAAGAACTGTTCGGGACCCCAGGTAGAGGTGGGGGGTGGGGTTGAATGGGCAGTTGTAGCACTTAGGTCGCTTGCAGGGCTAAGTGTCGGGAAGGAGATTAGTGGGGAGGGCCGAATGGATCTATACCAACATTACACTACAGCAGCAGTGTATGAAATCTACCAAATGCTCTGCATCTACTCACCTAGGTACTCCAGAAACATCTCCCGAAACTGCAACTTCTGCCACCAAGAGGATCTGTAGTTTCTCCAACTTAGTATCCCTACATGGAAATATATCACATTCCTTTAACATTTCTGCGTCTAAATCCTCCTCCGGGTCAATTAAGTTGGGCAACATATGCTGGCCTTGCCAGTGATAGCCACATTCTGGAAAAAGAGAAGAAATTAAAAAAAGAAATATGGAAAATTTTGGTCTGTATCTTATACAACAGAAAAGGTAAAAATGTACGATTATTGAAAGTGATTAGTTATGAAAGCAATTGGCATAAAAAATATTAAAATATTTCTGTCAATAAAAATGAGGGAGAAATTGAATATATATTTCAGAAGCATAAGACGTGGAATTGCTTTTATTGAACGAAGCATTTATTATGAAGTATATATATACTTATACTTTATACTTTATTGTCGCCAAACAATTGATACTAGAGTGTACAATCATCACAGCGATATTTGATTCTGCGCTTCCTGCTCCCTGGATTACAAATCGATAGAAAATATTAAAAATTTTAATTATAAATCATAAATAGAAAGTAGAAAAATGGAAAGTAAGGTAGTGCAAAAAAACCAAGAGGCAGGTCCGGATATTTGGAGGGTACGGCCCAGATCCGGGTCAGGATCCGTTCAGCAGTCTTATCACAGTTGGAAAGAAGCTGTTCCCAAATCTGACCGTATGACTCTTCAAGCTCCTGAGCCTTCTCCAGGAGGGAAGAGGGACGAAAAGTGTGTTGGCTGGGTGGGTCGTGTCCTTGATTATCCTGGCAGCACTGCTCTGACAGCGTGCAGTGTAAAGTGAGTCCAAGGACGGAAGATTGGTTTGTGTGATGTGCTGCGCCATGTTCACAATCTTCTGCAGCTTCTTCCGGTCTTGGACAGGACAACTTAAATACCAGGTTGTGATGCACCCTAGAAGAATGCTTTCTATGGTGCATCTATAAAAATTAGTGAGGGTTTTAGGGGACAGGCCAAATTTCTTTAGTGTTCTCAGGAAGTAAAGGCGCTGGTGGGCATTCTTGGCAGTGGACTGTGCTTGGTTGGACCAAGTTAGGTCATTTGTGATATTGACCCCGAGGAACTTAAAGCTTTTGACCCGTTCCACTTGTGCACCACCAATGTAAATTGGGTCATGCGGTCCGCTACTCCTTCTGAAGTCAACAACCAATTCCTTCATTTTGCTGACATTGCGGGATAGGTTATTGTCTTCGCACCATGCCACCAGGTTCTTAATTTCCTCCCTCTACTCAAACTCATCATTACCTGAGATACAGCCTACAATTGTGGTGTCATCAACAAACTTATATATTGAGTTTGATGGAAACTTGGCTGCACAATCATGGGTGTACAGTGATTACAGCAGGGGGCTGAATACACAGCCTTGTGGGGCACTGGTGCTCAGAGTGATTGTAGAGGAGAGCTTGTCTCCTATTTTTACAGCCTGGGTCCTGTCTGTGAGGAAGTTGAAGATCCAGCTGCAGATCTGAGTGCTAAGGCCCAGGTTCCGGAGCTTGTGAATCAGTTTATTTGGAATGATGGTATTAAAGGCAGAGCTGTAGTCAATGAAAAGGAGCCTTACGTATGTGTCTTTATTCTCCAGGTGTTCTAAGGAGGAATGTAGGGCCAGAGAGATGGCATCTGCCATTGACCTGCTGCTCCGGTAGGCGAATTGCAAAGCGTCGAGGTTGACTGGTAGGCTGTGGTTGATGTGTGCCATAACCAATCGCTCAAAGCACTTCATAGCAATTGATGTCAGAGCCACAGGTTGATAGTCATTCAGTAAAAGGAATTTCTGGCCTTGCCAGTGGTAAAAGGGACAGTCAGTCATTCATTTCATATATTATGAAATACTCTCAGTGGCCACTTCATTAGATACCTCCTGTACCTAATAAAGTGGCCACTGAGTGTATGCTTTTGGTTTTCCATTGCTGTAGCCCATCCACTTCAATGTTCAAAGTATTGTGTGTTCAACAATGCTCTTCTACACACTAGAGTTGTAATATATGGTTACTTGAGTAACTATTGTCTTCCTGTTAGCTTCAACAGCCATTCTCTGCTGACCTCTCTGAATAACAGGGCATTTTCACCCACCGAACTGCTGCTCTCTGGATTGTTTTTTAATGTTTGCACCAACCTCTGTGAGCTCTAGAGACTGTTTGGTATGAAAATCCCAGGATCTCAGCAGTTTCTGAGATAGGCAGACCATTCTGTCTGGCACCAACAATCATTCCACAGTGCAAGTCAATTAGATCACATTTCTTCTCCATTCGGTTGTTTAGTCTGAACAACAACTGAACCTTGTGACCATCTCTGCATGCTTTTAACCACGTGATTGGCTTAACAGATACTTGCATTAACAAGCAGGTGTACAGGTGACCCTAATAAAGTGGTTATTGAGTGTATATTTTTGCAAATAGCTTCAAAACTAAGTCAATCATCAAATATCCTTGATAAGATAACCTTGGTGGATGAATCTACTGAAGGTTTAGGGCAAGGATCACAGAAGTGGATTAAAGTAAATCGTGGAGCTAGCATGATCAAAATAAGCTAAGATTCTTCCTCCTGTGCAGAAGATTTTATAATTATGAACAAGTTGTAATCTGCTTTGGCAATGCTTTAGGAATGCAATCTATAGAATGGTAGTTGAAAATGTACAAGGTTTTCATGGCAATATGTTTAAGAATCACTCTTCAAAATATGTTTTCATTTGGTTAAGTAAGATGGATCTCTGGTTTATAAGTCATAATGTTTACTTGTTTTGTTCTTTTGGAAGAACTTGTCATTGAATGTGACTAAATTAACACAAGATAAAAGTAAATTGACTCAATGGTAGCATGCATAAGGATCATGGTATCACCCTAATGTAACAATTTGAATGCTGCAGACTACCTTTAGGTTTCAATAGTTCTTTTGTTGCAGATATGAATAGTTAGTACTTTTTACTGTAATCAGAAATCCATTTTACGGTCCAATAAAGCATTATTCTCCATTTTATTCCATCACCAGCTATTATTTTTCCATTTAGCCTTGATATCTCTTAGAGTGGTAAAGCTATCACATTCCTTCTATCAGCATGTGAATTGAGTAATAATAACAGAGGAATGGATCAGTATTTACCAGATTAAAACCAAAATCAAAACTGAATTTGATGTCTCGTCAATGGTAACTTTATCTAAAATTGCCCATGAATTATTGCAGGTTTTAGCAGTAAAAGTGCAACAGCAGATATGTGGGAATCACATCAAAGTTCAAATATTTGCAGCTTTTGTTTTACATACAAGAGTGGGTACACATTTAGACAAGAGATGGAAAGGGAGGATTAGCAACGAATGTTTTTTGTCAAATGATGTAAATATTCAGTGGTGCTCTGCATGGTGAGTGCACAAATATAGCTTTGTTTTAAACATGTTATTCTCTTGGTTACACAGGTATAATTGCCAACTGCTCCAGACGGAGAAAAACTTATTAGATGTTGTAAACATGTAGAGGCCTCAGGAGAACCTGAACTGCCCTTCAAGATGAGAAGACATGGTGAAAGAAGCTTATTGTAGGGAGGAGTGAAGTGAAACACTTTAGTAGCAAGAAATAATATATATAAATGTTATAATTTTAATACATTTACAGGAATAGAATCTTAAGGGTATACGAGGGGTGATTGATAAGTTCGTGGCTTAAGGTAGAAGGAGCCAATTTTAGAAAATCTAGCACATTTATTTTTCAACATAGTCCTCTCCTACATTTACACACTTAGTCCAGTGGTCATAGAGCATACGGATCCCTTCTTTGTAGAAGTCAGCATCTTGGACCTCCAGAAGTGGTCCACAGCAGGGGTGATTGCTAAGTTTGTGGCCTAAGATAGAAGGAGATGAATTATTAACTTCAAAATTTCTGCATAATCACTCAAAGAGTTGATCTGCATGTGTATGTAACGAGAGCTGTATAACTCGTCTCCTTCTACGGTAGGCCACAAACTTATCAATCACCCCTGCTGTGGACCACTTTCTGGAGGTCCAAGACGCCAACTTCTACAAAGAAGGGATCCGTATGCTCCACGACCGCTGGACTAAGTGTCTTCATGTAGGAGGGGACTATGTTGAAAAATAAATGTGCTAGGTTTTCTAAGATTGACTCCTTCTACCTTAGGCCATAAACTTATCAATCACCCCTCGTAAGTATATAATTCCCTTAAGGTAGCATAACAAATTAATTGAATTTTTAAGAAAACATATGGGAGCCTTGGCTTTAGTTTTGCAAAATCTTGCCTCAGAGGGGATAATTTACCGTTTTGGTATCTTGTCTCACGGGTTTCAGTTATGAGAAGAGTCCAGAGAACTTGTGTAGAAGTGACTGATCAAGGGATGAAGATGTTGGATAAAAGAACTAGAGTTAATACATAGGAACAGATATACCAATAAAAACCTCTAGAAGTAACGTATTTGGCTTGGGCTGAAACTAAAATCTTGTGCAGAGGCATACACCTCTTCAGAATTGCAACACACACAAGAAACAGCATATCTATTATTGCAGATTTAAATATATTAATAAACCAAGAAGTGGTCTAGTTGTTGTATCTCAGAAATAACAAAAATAATTGAGTTAACCTATATAAAGTGCAATTTCAGTACAGAGCATATTCAAGATTACCCTTGGAATTCAAACAAAAAACTGCAAACTACTCACCTACCATTCTGCAAAATTACAGGGCATGACTTTTGACCACAAGAACGTGTCTCAAATAATTAAAGGGACCAAAGAATGCTGAGTGACACTTTGCCTTTGCATGGGGAAAAAATCTGATCAATAAACACTTCAGTGCCATCAGACTTTGGGCAGTCTTGGGTTAAAAAATTTTCAGATCACCTACAGAAGCATATAGCATTCCGGATCCCAGAGAATAGCAAAGACGAAGTCCAAATGTGTTACCTTAACTTTGCCATGGACAGTCCCAAACCCATCTGAGAAACGAGGAGGGTTCGGCTGGGACTAGCAAGCCCATCTCAATCAAAAATGCAGTACTACAAAAACACCAACAGAAGCTCCAAGGAGCTCATCCATGGGAGAGGAAGGATCCACAAGATGGGCTATGCCTAGGGACAATCTGAGGGACTGGCCCAGGATAGTGGATTCTGGCAAGTTGTTCTTGGCAGGCTCTGCCCTAGAAATTGCAATGAACTTAAGAAGAAGAAGAAAATTCATTGTCTTCAAATGATTATCTGGGATAACAGCTGTTTCATTCATTTTGTTTTCAACATCTCATGTTAATTAAAAAAAACAGCAGAATCTTTCCTCTTAGTGCATATCTTTTAGAGTGTTCAGTGAGTGATTTGCTAATATATATATTACCTAGCTATTTCTATCTAGCTACGGTAGATAATAGTCTGAACCACCTATTGAGTGATGAACTAGCTGAGCTCACGAATCGTCTCCCTGCTAAATCCAGTAAACACTGAGCCATCTAATTGGAAATCACCAGAGATACGCTTTGAATATGGATAAGCTAAAATTCTTGACAATCACAAACATTTAAAATTTTGAAGGTCTATATAAAATTAAAGATAACAAATATTATTCAAACTATTTAAGGAAAACTTAAAAAGGGATTAAAAAGGTAAAACATAAGAGAACACTAGAAAACATATTTCAGAATTGAATCCAATGATGTAAAATATTTCACATATAGCCTGATCCCCAAAGTCATATATTTTTACCAATTCAAATTTGCTTGCTGTAACTGTGTCTTCAAACCAGGTAGAGGTTCAACAGGCAGATTTCATGACTTTAGCATTTTGAACCTGCAGAAGCCCCTCTGCTGCAATGTTCTAATGAGAAGTCTAATAGAGAAGCCTGAAGGGATCATCTACACAGTTAGCGTGTAAATGCTCACACTTCTGACCAAAGCCAGTGGAGGCCAGTAAAGAAAATTTCAAAGAGAAATAAGCTTACTGCAAGATAACAAATATTTTAGACAATTGGCTCAAAGAAACACAACTATCTGTAGCAAGTAAATTAATAAATCATTAATTAAAATGTTTATGATCACTCAATTTTCTTTGAGAAGCTCAAGGAAAAGAAGTGGTTGATATTTTGATTAGCAACGAAGGATGATTGTTATTTTTGGATGGCATTCTATACAGGTGCACCCCAAACAAAGTTGTGTAGCTTTCCCTAAAGATCTGATCTGAAGCCTTATTGCTATCAGAGATGTTGCTCCTTTCTATATGACAATGAAATATAAAATATACCTGAATATTAATGGTTTATATTGGGATATCATGAAGTGATGTGAATTAGTTATCCATTGTGCTATCTTTAATATTCCTTAAATATTCTGATTTTGTCAAATGAATTTTAATTAAAATATGATATTAAAGTCATTGTTCTCCAACAGCACAGTAGATAAGTGCAAGAACTGCCATAATCTGAAATAGATCCATGGAACTATAGAGTTGTACAGCACAGAAACACAACCTGAGGCACCATGTCCATATCAACCATTGTACTTATCAACACTAATCCCACTTGCCTGCATTTAGTCCATAGCTTTCCATGTCTTGGCAGTTCAACTGCTTGTCCAAATGCTTCTTAATTGTTGTGACAGTAATTGCTTCTACCACCTCCTCAGGGAGCATGTTCCAGATTTTAACCACTCTTTACATGGAAAAAAATCTTTCTTCAATTCCCGTTAAGCATGCTACCTCTCACCTCGTACCTATATGCTCTCGTTCAGACTCTCCCACCACAGGAAAAAAGACTCTTCTCATCTGCTCCATCTTTCCTCCTCATAATATTGCATGCCTCTATCATTTCATCCCTCAGCACCCTCTGGTTCAGAGAGAAAAAAACAGGATTCTAGTTAATTGGGCCATAAGTTAATCAGGGCAATGACTTATTTGGGATAACTCTAAAAGAACATAAACTAATCAAGAAAATAACGGGAATTCCCTTCATTTACTTGGGACACTGTGCTGCTTAATTGGGGCAGGAGACTATTACCTAACAGTTTCTAACTAGCATCAGTCACATGCATTTGTGTGGCCATTAGACACTACATTGTGTTTAGGGTGAATAGTTTTTAAATAGAGTCAGTTGTGTGTGCCTGTGTTATTTTATCCATTTGGGCTGAAGGACACCAATTCAAAAAGCAGTGATTTTTGATAATTTTGTGTAGTCACTAGCTCTGAATGTGAGCTAGTGGTCCCTTCAAAACTAATCAATAAGCTCCAAGACCTAGGCCTCAATGCCTCCTTGTGTAGACCCCACTCAGTTCACATTGGCAACAGCATTTCCTCCACAATCACCATCAGCACAGGTGCACCACAAGTCTGTGTGCTTAGCTTCATGGTCTACACACCTCATACTTATGACTGTGAGGCTAAGTACAGCTCCAATGCCATATTTAAGTTTGCTGATGATACCACAGTTCTTGGCTAAATCAAAAGTGATGACATATCAGCATATCGGAGAGAGATTGAAAACCTGGCTCAATGAGGCCTCAAGAACAACCTCTCACTCAATGTCAGAAAAGACCAAGGAGCTAATTATTGACTGCAGGAGGAGGAAACTGGGGTCTACGAGCCAAGCCTCATCAGGGGATTAGAGGTGGAGAGGGTCAGGAACTTAAAATTCTTTGGTGTTATTCTTTCAGAGGATATGTCCTGGGTCCAGCATATAAGAGCCATTATAAAGAAAGCAGATCAGCGCCTCCACTTTCTTAAAGTTTGTGAAGATTTGGCATGTCACGTAAAACTTTAACAAACTTCTATAGATGCGCAGTGGAAAGTATATTGACTAGTTTCATCATGGCGTAGTATGGAAACACCCACATTCTTGAACAGAAAATCCAACAAAAACTAGTCGATACAGCCCGGTCTATTATGGGTAAAGCCCTCCCCAACACTGAGAACATCTACATGGAACACAGTCACAGGAAAGCAGCATCCATCATCAGGGACCCCCACCATCCAGGCCATGCATTATTTATTTATTTAGCAGTACATCTTCGATTGGGTCCTTCTAGCCCTTCAAGCCCCACCACCCCAGCAACCCTCAATAAGCCTGACTAACCTTAATTTAATCACAGGTCAGTTTACAATGATCAGTTACCTTACTCAACATGTCTTTGGACTGTGGGAGGAAGCCAGAGCTCCCAAGGTAAACCCATGCATTCTACAAAAAGGATATCTAGAAACTCCTTACAGATGGCACTGGAATTGAATTCTGAACTCCCACACACCAAGCTGTATGCAGATCTCCAGAACTGCATACAGTACTCCTGGTGTGGCCTCTCCAATATTTTATGAAGTTGTAACTTTTCACCTCTGTTCCAATATTCTCTGCCAAGACTGACGCAAGCAATTAAGCCAAATGTCTTTTTCACCACATTATCTACCTGCGCTGCCATTTTCTTGGTCTGCGCATGTAGTTGTATAATAGGGATATAATGTTCCACAGGTCAACAACACTTCCTGGGGCTATACCATTTAGCGTCATTCCAAGATTTGATTTTCCAAAGTGCATCACTTCACACATGTCAGATTACATTATATATGCTATTTCTCTACAGACTTTCCAGTTGATCAATAGTATTCTGTAGCCAAAAACAATTCTCATCATCTACAACATCAATATTTTTCATGTCACCTGCAAATCTACCTCACCACATATTTTCATGCCATCTGCAGCAGATCATTGGAACACATCATTCATTGTATAATCAGCAGTGGCATGCCAGAGAAATGTATTGAATTACTAAATCATATAGACTCTCAAATCCCAGGCTTACATTCTGTCTCAGCTGAGTTAACTGATCTCCATTAGGTAAAAATAAAGGTGACATGGACAACCTCAATCTCCCTGGACCATAGAAGGGATTAATGACAATAAAGCAGCTGCCTCTATGCAACAAATTGCCTTTTATCAGAGTCATAGTGTCATACAGCATAGAAATAGGTCCTCAGCCCACTCATCCATGATAACCAAGTTGCCTGCCTCAGCTAGTTCCATTTGCATGCATTTTGCCTATATCCTTCAAAACCTTTTCTATCGATATAGCTGTCTAAACATCTTTTAAATATTGTAATTGGATTGCTTCTACCACTTCTTCTGGCATCTTGTTCTACATACCTATCACCCCTCTGTGTGAAAAAGCATTATCTCTAGTAACTTTTAAATCTTTTCCAGTTTTTCCTTTAACCAATGCCCTCAAGTTTTTGACACCCCTACCCAGGAAAAAAGACTGTGACCATTCATGTTATCTATACCCTTCATGATTGTGTATATTGTACCTCTATATGGTAACCCATCAGCCCACTATGCTCTATCACTTACTCATACTGTGAAGTGTGGAAATGAAGTGTGGAGACTTTGACCTCGACAGAAATGAAATCAGAAAGAGGAAGTAAATCATGCTTTTGACTCATCATGGTCTCTTGAACATTATCTTAAAGACTTGTACCTGCTCCTTACTTTGAAAGAGTGGCAGAGGCTGAAGCCATTACACCAACGCTTGCTGGCAACCATTATTCTGGGTAAGGTGTAGAAGATTGCCAGCACAACAGAAGCAAGAATGTCAGTAGTTTCAAAAGCAGAAGGTAGAATTGTTAAAAGAAAATCGAACCAAGTTCATTGCAAAGTAAAAGCAAGCTCCATTGGAGCATTATAAACATGAGACCATGCAATCCTGAAGGAAAGGCCTAATTACTAATCAATTAAGTTAGGTATCGTAATGCACAAGACTTAATAACAGAACACTCAAGACTTGAGAAAATTGTTTTGAATATCTTTCATTCCAAACTTTAAATCCTTGATTGAAACATGCTAAATTGAATTGTACCTTACATCCATTTATTCTTCTGCACTGGGGATACTTCTAGTTCAACTTAGATCTCAGAGCCTACAAAAGAGCTATTTGAATCAGTCATCATTTATAATTGAGTAGATGTAAAAGATGATGGGGATTTAAGGGGAAAAGTTCATACACTGTGCCTTACAATTCATGGACCACTGGTCCAGAAAGGCTTTGACTTTGAGCTATAACAGAAGCAGAGTAATATAAATAGTTTTGCCATTAAGCATCCAACATTGAAGCGCTAATCCATTCCCTTCCTTCTAAATTAATGAGAAAAATAAGAGTTTCTACACTGAGTGTGATAAAATATTTGGACACTTGCCCTAGCAGTACTTCAGTGACTATGAAACCCAGGGTCAAGTGCCGCCCTATGAAATGAGCTCGCACAACATCTTTAACTATTCCTGCGTTCACGATCTATACTGCTTGCCCTCCATACTCCTACTCCTCTTGCTCTGCCGCTACTGCCAAGGGTTGTGTCCATGTGCTTGCCAGCTTGTAGAATACACAATTCCAAATTTGATGATTTTCTTTGTCCATTGTAATGTGGCCTCATATTGGTCTAGACAGCAGAAGCAATACCTGAACATTCGGATAAATCTTCTCAAATGTTGTAAAAGGTTGTGTGCCTCTAAGCACATCCTGTTCTGCTGCATGGTTATCTACCGGAATGAACAGGGTATTTCCAATACAGAATCTGACAATGTAACTTCAAAATGGAGGACACAGCAGACATTCAAAAAACAAATAAACTGTGACTATTACAATATCGTTGATATAATCGGAGAAGAGGCATTAAAGAGCTATGCGTAGTTAGAAACAGATAATGCACATGCTTGGTTGAAATCTAATGCAGACTATCAAAAGAAGCAAGTGGGAAAATTGCAGAGGCCCTTGAGCTTCCAATTTTCTCTGATTCTATGAGTGCTGCTAACATTGTACTGTTTCCTAATAAAGGAAGGAGAAATAAAATGAGTAACAACATGCTATTTAGTCCAACTTTGGTAGTGGGCAAATCGTTGGAATCAGTTCTGAGGGAAAGTATAAAGCTTTGTTTAGAAAGGATTCATCAAAGATTTATTAAGGTCAGACTAAATTGAATTTTATGCAGAGGGCAAAAGGAGCGTCAGTGAGAGAAGTACTTTTGATAGCGTCCACATTGATTTTAGTCTAAGTCCCACATGGCAGGTTGATGAAACAACAAAAAGGCAAAGAACAAAATAAATCTGAAATTGACTAGGTAATAGGAAGCAAAGGGTAAATATTCCTTTCTGATTGCAAAACTGTTACCAATGGATTCCACAGAGCTAAGTACTCGGTATCAAGTTTGTGGATGACACAATAGTGGTTGGCCTCATCAACAAGGATGATGGGTTGGAGCACAGCGAGGAAGTGGAGCAGCTGGTGAAATGGTCTGAGAACAACAACCTAAGTCTGAATGTGGAGAAAGCCAAGGAAATGACCGTGGACTTTAGGAAGGTGCAGATGAACCATCTCCGTCTATGCATACATGGCTCCTCTGTTGAGAGAGTTCAGTGCATCAAGTTCCTGGGAATTTACATCATGGACATCCACACCTGGTCCATCAATATCACCTCCCTGAATAAGAAAGCACAGCAGTGCCTCCACTTCCTGAGGGGATTGAGTCTCCCACCACACCTTAACTGAATTTTACAGGAGCACCATTAAGAGCATCCTGACAAGCTGCAGCACTATCTGATATGGGAGAGGAGCAGCAGAACATTGGACTGGAAGTCCCTACAAAGGACTGTGAGAACGACCCAGAGGATCACTGGGGTCTCCCTACCATCCATCAGAGACATTTATCAGGAGCTCTGTGTACGCAGTCCCTTAGTATTATCAAGCATCCCATCCATCCATCCAGCATCTTCTTTGACATTCTACGGTTCATAAAGACAAGAATGGTCAGAATGGGATATAGCTTCTTCCATCAGGCCATTAGGTTTCGGAAATCCCTTCCACATCACATTTGAAGTGTCACTGGATAATTTGTACTGTACCCTACAATATTTAGTATATACACTTTATTTACCTATGCATAGTTCATTTGTAGATTTAATTCTTACTTTCCTAATTTGTTGTGTGCTCTATGTGTATTATGTGTACTACTGTACTTTACACTATTGGTCTGGAGAAACGTTGTCTCATTTGGCAATATACATGTATATAGTTAAATGACAATAAACCTAACTTGACCTGACTTGGTCCCTTGCTTTTTATAATTTACGTAAATGATTTAGGCTTAAATATAGGGGGCATCACACAGAAATTAGCACTTTGGACGACAATATGGAAACAAGTTTTAGATTCCAAGTAAATGCAGATGGTCTGATCAACTGGGCAGAAAAATAATAAATGAAATTCAGTCACTAGAAAAGTGAGCTCATACATTTCTGAAGCTACAATGAGGCAGGAGACTGTACAATAAATGCAAGAATATTAGGATGCATAGAGGAACTGGGGAATATTGGGTTGCTTAAAGGTGGCAAAGCTCATCAATAAGGCAGTTAAAAATACGTGTAGGACTGTTCCTACATTAAAATATAAAACTAGAGAAGTAATGAATTAATTACAACCTGGACTAAATACAGCATCTAATTCTGGTCATCATCATGAGGAAAGATAGAACACAAGGAGGTTTATCAGCAGATGGTCAAGAGTGTAAAGCTGCAACTTTGGAGAAAAATTAGAAGAGCTGGGATTGAGTTATTTTGAAAAGAGGAAGCATGGAAAGATTTAATTGAGCTATATAAAATCATAGAGAATTCAGATAAACAAATAAGAAAGAAAAACCTAAAGGCATAGATTCCAAATAACTGGTGGAAGGACTAGAGGGAAGATGTGAAAATTGTTTTCACTTAGAAGATGGTAAATTTGGTGTGGTAAACACTGAAAGAAATGTAAATCCTCAGATGTGTATTTGAAAAGCAGTGATGTGTGCATGGTTGTTGATCAAGTGCAAGAAGGTAGGATTGGACTAAGTAGGTATTTATTCATAGCACATAAATGATGGGTTGAATGGCCTCCCTTTCCTTAAATGATTGTTTAATGATCTTCAAGGAATTGTAATAGACTAGCGACAGAATCAGCCAATGAAGCACTGTAGTTCAATTGCAACCACACACAGGTGGCGCTAATCATTTACTTGTAGGGTAGTTCTACGTTCTGCATTCTTGAAGTAAAGGGTTAATGCAGCAATGTACAGCAAATGTGAAGTATCACTGTTTTCCCTTCAAGCAGTTTGTAAAGACTGAACAGAGAAATTGATGGTGATCATGATTTTTCTTTACAGCTTTTGTCAAATTGATTTTGCTGCTGCTTTGTGGCTACAGCACACGATATATCTTTGTGAAAACATCCTTAGAGAAACAAAGGATCTGAAGGTATGATATCCTACTCATGTACATGAAACAGAACTGCAATCTGTACATAATTGCCAGATGGGGCATTGAGTTGAGAGATCTTTTGCTTCTTTGTATGTCCTCCCATTTGGTCTTCCATGAAGACCAAGAGAAAAGATGATTAATGTCACACTTTATCATGTACAACTGGACAGGTTAGGTTTGTTTTCCTTGCAGTGGCAGAAACTAATGGGTGATATGATAGAAGTATGTAAAATTACGAGTGAAATACATAGAGTAAATAGTGGGAAACTTTTCCCCAAAATAGAGGTCTAAAATGAGAAGCGTATGTTTAGGATACAGGGTAAGATATTTAGAGGGGTTCTGAGGAAGAAGTTTTTCACTGATAGTTGGAATGTGGAATTCATTGCTGAATGGGTAGTGGACGCAGAAGCTTCCACCATTGTTCCATTAATGACTGCATCTCTAGGAGGCACTGCCTGAAAAAGGCAATATCTAACAGCAAGGACCCCCACCATTTTGGTCATGTCCGTTTATTATTGCGGTTATCAGGCAAAAGGTACAGAATCCTGAAGTCCCACACCACCATATTCAGAAACAGCTACCTTCCTACAGCTGTCAGCTTCATAAACTGACCTTCACAATCCTAACCCTACCTCAGCAACGGAATACTATGGGCCTCCTCTTGCACTCCCATGGACTTGTCTCTGACTGTGACTTCGTTTTGAGCATGGTCTTGTTTTTACAAAATCTTCTTCTCACTTTTTGTCCTCTCTGTCTTGTATAATTTATGTGCAATTGATATTCTGCCTGTTTTTTGTGCCAACACATCCATGAAGCTGCTTTCCAACTGGTTTTTCATTATATCTGTACTTCATCACATGACGCACATGGCAATAAACTTAACTTGACTCTCACAACTGTGAAGTAGTATCTGGAGGAGCATCTGAGTCATCAGCATAAATGGTTAAGGACCTGATTCCGCAGAATGGGATTAGTATAGATACAAACTGGAAGTTTGGTATAGTATGCTGTAGGACTGACACTGTTGGTTCCAGAACATGTGGTGAAATCCGTAAGTATGAAACGATACTCCTGCTGAGAGCTTCCTACTTCGTTTGTTTTTATTTCAGATTTCCAGCATCTATTTGATTTTCAAACAATAATCTTTGTTAATCATAACTCTATACATCACCTATCAACATACCAGGTTCAATTAAACTGTACAGGCAGCCATAGTGCTTTCCATTGGTGAATTATGAGTTCTCTGAGCAAGTTTGCATGATAATTGAACCACAATTTACCTGCCCAGTGATGCAGCCCCTGTGTTCACTCTTCACCTGCCTGCTATTTACATGGAGTTTACAGATTTTCCGTCACCTTTGGGGTTTCCTCCAGCTGCTTTCCAAATATGTGTATGTTGGTTGGTTAGTTGGCCACTGCAAATTTCCTCTGGTGTTTTGAGGAAGTGGATGGGAATGCAGAGAAAATAAATTGGGATATTCAGTATGTGGGATTAGCGTTAATGGGTGCTTTATGGTTTCAGTATTTCACATAAATTGACATTATAATCTGCCAAACCTGTTACAGTACGCACTCGACCACACCAGTCTCCGGGATTTTGACGCTCCCACTCTCCACAGTATAGATAGCTGGTGCAGTTCCTTTAAAGATTCTGGCCTGCTTCGCTAATTGGTGGTTAGTTTGGCACAAAGATTTGGATATTTAAAGAGCACCTGAAATCAGGTTCAGTGCTCAATTGTCAGCTTTGCTTTGGTTCAGTCTGTGATTGTGTTTAGGATTTCTGTCTCATTTGGATTCTCATCTAGTCTCGTCATGTTCTCATCTAGCATCTAGTCAATAACCCTGTTCTTGCCTCAGTCTTGAAATCCTTTCTCAATTCCAATCCCAGATACTCTAGCACTTGGGTCCTTATCATCCTCATCTAGGACTCTCGTCACAAAACCTGCATACTCCCTGTGCTGCATTGCAAATATTGTCTGCACTACTGTTTTTACCAACAAGTTCATTGCAAGTTGAGTGACCAAAACAAGTTCACCCTGCACCCAAACAACAGGTTGAGGATATAAGAAATAATCTGACACAGTTAAGTTCAGATACTTGTGCTCCGTGTAGAGCTCCAGAATTGACAAGACAGATGGTTTTATTTTGCTGAGATAACAGAGAGAATGATAGAAGCCTTTTCATCCAGCACCTGTGGAAATAAAGTTAGAAATTGGGGAGTATGAACCAAAAGACTGCTGAGTCACATGGTGCTTATATTAATGAATTTATCACAACTGGTACTATAGTCCCTTCCAGTATCAAGCATTGCAGTACAAGCTTGTGAGTGGTTTCATATAAATGAAAATTCAAAAATACTTAATTACTGTGCAAAATTTAGTATTTGGGCCTGTAAGTCAATTATTTAGGGAAATGCCTTCTGAATTTTGGCTGATGGATAACGTTGGTACTGATACTTTATGTGGTCATATAAAAGTAGCTAAGGTAGACTTCCAACATAAAGTACAGGAGCTTGGCATAAATTGTGATTCTCACAGGAAAATCCCAAAGTGGAGACCAGGCAACACAACTATGCCAGTCTATAACATTGAAATGCTTTAAATGTAGAAAAACAGCCTTGGTGGGAGGCAAGGCAACATAATGTCAGGCAAGTACTGTAGGTTATTAGTGTAAGAAAACACCAGTTCCAGAAAGTCACTAAGGAGGGGTTTGTACATCATTGAGCAAGCTGAAGGACAAAGTCCAACATTATATAATGGCTACAATGATAGTATTGGCAAGTTCAAAATTAAAGAGGTTAACGACAAATAATATGATGTGACCAATGGCACAGCCACTGTTTGTTTAACTATGGGCAAGGATATATGCAGCATGAAGTTCAACAAAATGCCATTAACAAAAAGGCACCTGTTGTGAGGCTCTGCCAACTCTGTGTGAGATATAGAACATAGAATAGTACAGCAGAGTACAGGCCCTTCGGCCCACAATGTTGTGCCGACCTTCAAGCCCTGCCTCCCATATAACCTCCCACCTTAAATTCCTTCATATACCTGTCTAGTAGTCTCGTAAATTTCATTAGTATATCTGCCTCCACCACTGACTCAGGCAGTGCATTCCATGCACCAACCACTCTCTGAGTAAAAAACCTTCCTCTAATATCCCCCTTGAACTTCCCCCCACTTACCTTAAAGCCATGTCCTCTTGTATTGAGCAGTGGTGCCCTGGGGAAGAGGCGCTGGGTATCCACTCTATCTATTCCTCTTATTATCTTGTACACCTCTATCATGTCTCCTCTCATCCTCCTGCTCTCCAAAGAGTAAGGCTAGCTCCCTTAATCTCTGATCATAATGCATACTCTCTAAACTAGGCAGCATCCTGGTAAATCTCCTCTGTACCCTTTCCAATGCTTCCACATCCTTCCTATAGTGAGGTGACCAGAACTGGACACAGTACTCCAAGTGTGGCCTAACCAGAGTTTTATAGAGCTGCATCATTACATCGCAACTCTTAAACTCTATCCCTTGACTTATGAAAGCTAACACCCCATAAGCTTTCTTATCTACCCTATCCACCTGTGAGGCAACTTTCAGGGATCTGTGGACATGTACCCCCAGATCCCTCTGCTCCTCCACACTACCAAGTATCCTGCCATTTACTTTGTACTGTGCCTTGGAGTTTGTCCTTCCAAGTGTACCACCTCACATTTCTCCGGGTTGAACTCTATCTGCCACTTCTCAGCCCACTTCTGCATCCTATCAATGTCTCTCTGCAATCTTTGACAACCCTCTATACTATCGATAACACCACCAACCTTTGTGTTGTCTGCAAACTTGCCAACTCACCCTTCTACCCACACATCCAGGTTGTTAATAAAAATCATGAAAAGTAGAGGTCCCAGAACAGATACTTGTGGGACACCACTAGTCACAATCCTCCAATTTGAATGTACTCCCTCCACCACCACCCTCTGCCTTCTGCATGCAAGCCAATTCTGAATCCACCTGGCCAAACTTCCCTGGATCCCATGCCGTCTGACTTTCTGAATAAGCCTAGCATGTGGAACCTTGTCAAATGCTTTACTAAAATCCATATAGATCACATCCACTGCACTACCCTCATCTATCTGCCTGGTCACCTCCTCAAAGAACTCTATCAGGCCTGTTAGACACGATCTGCCCTTCACAAAGCCATGCTGACTGTCCCTGATCAGACCATGATTCTCTAAATGCTCATAGGTCCTATCTCTAAGAAACTTTTCCAATAGCTTTCCCACCACAGACGTAAGGCTCGCTGCTCTATAATTACCCAAACTATTCCTACTACCTGTTTTGAACAAGGGGACAACATTCGCCTCCCTCCAATCCTCCAGTACCATTCTCATGGACAACGAGGACATAAGGATCCTAGCCAGAGGCTCAGCAATCTCCTCCTTCGTCTCGTGGAGAAGCCTGGGGAATATTCCATCAGGCCCCGTGGACTTACCCGTCCTAATGTATTTTAACAACTCCAACACCTCCTCTCCCTTAATATCAACATGCTCCAGAACATCAACCTCACTCATATTGTCCTCACCATCATCAAGTTCCCTCTCATTGGTGAATACTGAAGAGAAGTATTCATTGAGGACCTCGCTCACTTCCACAGCCTCCATGCACATCTTCCCACCTTTATCTCTAATCGGTCCTACCTTCACTCCTGTCATCCTTTTTTTCTTCACATAATTGAAGAATGCCTTGGGGTTTTCCTTTACTCTACTCGCCAAGGCCTTCTCATGCCCCCTTCTTGCTCTTCTCTGCCCCTTCTTAAGCTCCTTTCTTGCTTCCCTATATTCCTCAATAGACCCATCTGATCCTTGCTTCTTAAACCTCATGTATGCTGCCTTCTTCCTCCTGACTAGATTTTCCACCTCACTTGTCACCCATGGTTCCTTCACCTTACCATTCTTTATCTTCCTCACCGGGACAAATTTATCCCTGACATCCTGCAAGAGATCTCTAAACATCGACCACATGTCCATTGTACATTTCCCTGCAAAAAAAGGGTAAATTGGTAACCATTTTAGTTTCTTAAAATGGTAAAAAGCAAATGTATTGAATATAATATTGCACAAATAGGCCATCACTGTTAAGGAAAGATGGAAAAAAATAAGCACAAGACAGCCGTGTCTGGAAAGGTTTAGGATCAAAACAGGTCTGATCAATGATTTGTAAACTGGCATTACTGGGTATAGTGTCCACATCAGCGGATCCATATTCTAAAGTGCCAGAGGCCAGTTGCCAGAAGTCCAAGTTGGGCCCAGCCCATGTGAAGTGGTCAGATCTACAAGGTAGGCTTAACTTGTACATTGCATGATTAAGGCATAATGCAAGACAAAAGTATATTTTTAGCCCAACAATTAGATTAGACCTGGCCCGTGCAAGATAAGAAAAATATCAGTCTTTGCATAGAATGTAGCAATCGGAGATTGCTAGCTTGGTTTTAGTATTATCACTATGGCAACCTAAGCCCTAAGTGAACAAAAAGACATTTCAGCCAAGAGACCACCATTCCAGGGTTTATAGTTAAGTTAATTTCATTCATTTTAAAGAGAGAAGCACACTCCTGCAAATAGGTGTGACATGAGTTATGATGTATCTGATCATTTGTGTATGTAGTTTCAATCTAAAGAAAACTTCAAATAAATAAGACACACGTTTAGTTCATTCTGATAAACTGCTCTGCATTTTATTGCAGTTGAGGACCACGAGGGCACAGAGACTGCAAGGGGATAAAGAACATCTTTATCCAAACAGTACCAATGGATTTTAATGTCACTAAGAGAAGAAAACGAAGGACTCAGTTTAACAGCTCACTTGAAATACAGGACAGTACTGTACAGAAAAATCAGCCCAGATTACTGTTTAAATCTCAGCAACTGCCATTTTGCTTTTCCAGTGATTATCAGCTCAAACTTCTAACAATGTTTTTTGCTTTCTCACTCCTTTTATCTATATCAAATTACTTCTCCTGTAGACAGTTCATCAAATAACAAACATTCATTGCATGTTCTCAACCTGTGATAGAGTGGAGACCAGGGGAGTTTAAATGACACATACTGCCATCACCTGAATCACTCAGTCTCTTTTGGTCTCCATTCTATCACATATATTCCCTTTCTTCTCTCCACATTTCCCTTGCCCATCATAGCTTTCTCTCTCAAGAGATGCAGCCTAACCTGTCGAATACTTCTGGCATTTCTGTTTTCATTTCTGCTGATCCAGTTATTTGATGGCCCTCTTGTTTGGTACACAGGGACTCAGAATCAAACCAACTATGGTGACTTACAATTTGATCCTGGCTTTTCCAATAACATTTCATGATACCGATATGTCATCTATTGTTCTTCATATTATCACTGTACCGTTTTCTTCATGAAATTTCATCTGTATTGATCATCTTCATGGAGCGATTCCTCAAAATGGCAGCATCCATTATTAAGGACCCCCATCACCCAGATCATGTCCTCTTCTCATTGCTACCATCAGGGAGGAGGGACAGGAGCCTGAAGGCAGGTACTTAATGATTCAGAAACAGCTTCTTCCCCTCTGTCATCAGATTTCTGAATGGACATTGATCAAAAGAATGCTATCTCACTACTTTTTTTCTCTTTTTGTACTACTTACTTAATTTAACTTTTTAAATATATATGTATACACTTACTGTAAGTTACAGCTTTTATTATGTATTGCAATGTACTTCTGCCTCATAACAACAGATTTCATGACCTATGCCAATGATATTACACCTGATCCTGATTCTGATTCTGATCATTTTAGTACCCCAGAGAGGCAAAGTTTAAAACTCCAAGCAATTTCATATCCCTCATAGAGATTACATTGCACTCTCACAGCCCTAACCATAATTAATAGCGTATTCATAAGGACTATTATCAAGAACATTTCAGAAGTCAAGCATGCTACCTTCGTAACAAAGTCCTGAAGGTTGGTCAGGAAGAATCTTCCCCTTCACAATCCATACTGACAGCTGTTCACTAGATTAACATACTGTAAATGTATGTATTGTTTTTCTTAAGTTTAGTTCTGATTATTGATTCCAATAGAATAGATGAAAATGAAACTTTATTTGCTTCTTTTGACACTCTTTGTTTTGATCTATTGGTACTTCTCCAATATCAGATGATTCCCTCAGTATAATTCTCAATGTCTACCAATCTCAACTTTCTGTGTACTCAAAATGAATACCAATTACTTGTGTAGGTTAATTTGTTTACAGCCCTTTGTGAGCTTCACTGCAGATTAAATTGGATAGTAGCAGTCAATGTGCATGAGCTGGACATAATTTTCAATCCACGTGTTATGAAGTGTAGACCCAGAGTACAATCAGTACTGCGCTTATGTTTCATTAACTAAACCACCAGGCTGTAGATAAATTTCTAAACTGCTGCTTTTGAGATACTTTTTGTGTAAGGGTGGTACAGTATATTGTTTTTGCCTTCTTTAATCATTATTGCTCAATGTGTTCATATGCTTAAATACATTGTAACTATTTTCTGTTTTATGTATACTTGCATCTTTAATTAACTGCTCATTTTCTGATGTAACACTGTCTTAAATCTACACCACTATCAGACATGGATTGCTTCATTTGCTGAGAAATTGGGAATAGAAATGTGCGTTGAGCAATTTATTTTGTCTAATCACTTTTTTAATATGCTTCATTATATTTTGTGTATTTCCCACTGAGGCCCCTGAAGATTTTTATATGTTGTTTTTCTTCTTCATCTCATTTTTAATTTGTGTGTACATCTATTTTAAATCGCACCTGTTTTTCTTACTGGTGAGGGGAATATGTAGTCTAACTTGCACATATAATATAGGCCAGATCCTATTTGAGCAGCTCCCACACAATCCTACTAACCTTTCACATCTGTGTAGGATCCATCATCATGGTGTCTCCTCTCCCAGTCCTTTCGTACAGTGGATCAGGCCATGAGTGGTAACCAGGCCTGTGGAAGCCAAAGCCCTGCCCCCATAAGTTCAAAAACGTTTTTCACTCTTTCTAAACATCTCTGCCATTGAGAGAAATTTAGAAAGTTAAAATAGTTCTCATTATTTTTAAAATAGATAATCATTTAAAAATTGTAAATTTATTTACAAATATGTTAAACTTTTGGAATTTAATTAAAACATAACTATTATGCGAAATAAAGAAAGATAAATAAGGACCCTAATTTGAATTAACATTTTTAATGGATTAGAGCAAAGTCAGATCCAAAGCAGTGACTGGACACAAGGGTTAGTTCTCAGCAGCAGAATCAGAGTTCAGAAGTTCAAACACCTGACCTCTAGCATATTTCCAACCTTCACATTACAATGTGTCTTTAAGGTAAAAGTCAACTCAAGGCCAAGTTTATCTCAATATGCCCAGGTGCAATGAAAAATTAACACAGCAGTATCACATGCATCTTGTATCATATGCAGTAAGTAGTATTCATAAGATAAGCATAAATTAAACATCAATTATAATAATGTAGTGGCCACTTTATTAGGTATACCTGCACACCTGCTTGCAACTCAATGTATGAAAGCATGCAGACATGGTCAAGAGGTTGAATTGTTGTTCCGACCAAACATCAGAATGGGGAAGAAATGTGATCTAAGTGACTTTGACCATTGAATGATTGATGGTACCAGACAGGGTGGTGTGAGTATCTCAGAAACTACTGATCTCCTGGGAATTTCATGCATGACAGACTCTAGGGTTACAGAGAATGATGTGGGAAACAAAAAAAAAAAACAAGCAGTGAGCAGCAGTCCTGCAGGCAGAAATACCTTACTAATGAGAGAGGTCAGAGGAGATGGCTGGACTGGTTCAAGCTAACAAGAAGGTAATAGTAACTTAATAATAATAATAACAATGCATTACAACAACGGTTTATAGAAGAGGATCCCTGAATGCATAGCATATCAAACCTTGAAGTGCATGGGCTACAACAGCAAAAGACCACGACCATACATTCAGTGGCTGAATATCAATGAGGGGGCAGCAGAGCAAAGTTGGACATCACCACACTTGAGCTTAGTTGGATCCATAGGGTGAAAGGTGTTGAATTTGGAGTGATTTTGAGCATCCATCACAAATAAATTGGTTTTAGTTATTTGCTTATTCCCTTCTTTTGCCATTCTGCATCTAGTTCTCACTCTTGACTCTTGGAGACATGTAGCAAGCAAAAGGTTTTGTGGCCTACCAAGTCCCTATTGACCATTATTAAATGATCAGTCCCTTATTTTGCAGCTATGAGCCCTCATTTGGACTATGCCGCTAATAAAACATCTCAGCATCCTCTCTACGAAAACCCACTCAGGACCTCGTATGCTTGAATAAGGTCACCACTATTTATTCTAAACACCAAAACTCTCTTTGATAATATTTTCTTGTTATGAACCAATACCATATAACGGCTGCAAGTCAAGAGGTCACCATGCGCTACACTTACTAACCTTAACACCGATTCATTTGATTTTTCCCACTTTCTATCGAGTTGAACAAAAAAAAATTCCTGTGACACGGCCTTCCGATCTCTTTAATTAAATAAATGAGATTCCTAATGAATGTTGGTACACATTCTTAATTACACGTTCTGAAACTCAGCTGCAACAGAGAGTCCTAAACAGACTAGTTAATTTTTCCAAATCTCTCTCTATCAAAATTTTTTTTTATCCTTCTGGGTTTCTCTTTTTAAAGGGCCTTAGAACCTGTTCCTCTACAATTTTCTCCCAAGACTGTAAGTAAATATTACTGTATTTCATTTATATCTTCTGGATTTATCAATATCTAGTTAACATATCGATGTCCAGTTATAGTCACGCAGCACAGAAATGGGCCCTTCAGCCCATCACTTCCAATCAAACCTCTTTGCCCATTTATGCTAATCCCATTTCCCTGCATCCTTCAAACCTTTGCTTATTTAGGCATCTGTGTAAGTGCCTCTTCAACTCAGTAATTGTATCCAACTACACCAAATCTTCTGGTAGTGCTTTCTAGATATCAAACACACCTTGTATATAAAAAAAAATCCTCCTCAGATTCCCTTTAAAACTCCTCTTGTTTTATAACCATGGGGGGAAGATTTTGACTATTTATTCTGTTGATGCTTCTCATAGTCATACACTGTATACTTACATCCGATCACCTCTCAGCTTCCTTCACTACAAGGCTGCTCTACAATTTTATTCCTGATGCTTCATAAATCAATATATACACAATTACAAATGTATCGAATTCATCTTATTACTGTTTCTCAGACCTTCTATGACTCCATTTGCCTACATTACAAGAGTGTCTGCAATTCATATGTAATTTATCAGCTATGAAATAGTTGGAGATATTCAAAGCATGTAAAATGTAAAATTTAAATGCAAATTCTTATTTATTTTCAATTGATGTATATTCATATTCATCTGAGTTTTTTTCTTGGGATAATCAAGGTTCACAATTTACTCAAAGAGCAAGTTAAATCAGAGTTATAGTGAATTATACAAATAAGATCATTTAGACTGAGTTGGAAGACTGGAAATCTGGTCATGCTAGAAAGTACACTAAAATATCAATGCACAACTGACCTGTTTCAGTCTGTTGCAATGCATTATTTTTTTTTGCATTAATGTACAAAAACTGGGTCTTGTTAAAGGACCCATTAACGCAAGCTGAACAGTGAAAAGGGAGGTATTCATTGCCTGTACCCATTGCTGGGAGCTCATGATGCAACTTCTGGAGCACACAATTCAGGGAGTCACCCTGCTTCTTACCTTCAAGACACCCTAATTGAAGAGGTCAACAACAGAGCAGTCCTGGGTGCAGGTGGAGTCATCAAGCCACTCAGATCAGAGGTGAAACCATCTCTCCACTCTCAGTCCTGATGCAGGGTTGGCAATTTCTTTTCTCCCACAAATACTTCTCAACCCACCGAGTTCTTCCAGAAGATTGTTACTCCAGAGGTGAAACCCCATTCAGAGCAAGTTATCAAGGAAGCAGATGCTAGGAGTGATGCATCAGCATACAGCTGAAGTCCAAAGATGCAGGCTATCTGATTCTGGCAATTTGTCTGACTTCAGACCTGTTAGTTCTCTTAGTAACTTGTCCCTGATGTCAAGGATCGTTGAATGTTCTTACTTACTAATTTTGAACAAGCTCAATTGTTAATTTTGGGAGAGCTGCAAGTTATCCACAATTAACTCAATGCTGTTTGCTTGTTTTTTTTTTCTTCTTATAAGCAGTTTTCTCCCTCTTAATTGGCACTTGTTGCTGTCTGTCTGTCTGTCTGTATCTTGTTTTACGGCGGTTGGCATCCAGCTTAATGGTGCATTACCGCCACCCCCTGCTCCAGAATGTGCACCAGACATACATTCTAAATTCCCTCACCCAATCACGCACACACACACACAAACTTACACTTCACCCTCCTATCTTTGATCTTTGACCATCCTAGTATCCTATTCCTGTTTATTCGTCATATTCTATAAAAAACCCCTGTACCCCTTAAAAACCCTAAAAATACCCGGACTTGTGCTCTCTCACCCATGCCCAGCAACCCTTTTAATGTGAATTCCTGCATCCCCAACTCCCTTAATTTATTTCTCATCATCTCTCTCTGTATCCCATACGTCCTGCAACACAAAACTACATGTTCTACTGACTCCTCTTCCTGACATTCCTCACACAATCCTGTCTGGTGTTTCCCTATCATTTTCAATGCTTTGTTTAATGCACAATGCCCCAGCCTTAACCTAGTCCACACAATTTCCTCTCTTCTGTTTCCATTACCTACCCTAGTAACTGCAACACTCTTTTGTATTTGATATAAATGCCTCCCTTTCCCCTCCCTGTCCCATCTTTCTTGCCACATTCGGTTGACTTTTTCCCAGATTACACACTTAACCTCTGCTTTACTGATACTAATGTGCATTTCCACATTTTCTTTCTTTAACGCCCACTTTGCCAACTCATCCACCCTCTCATTCCCCTTCACCCCTACATGTGCTGGAACCCATAGAAATTTTACCTGACCTCCCTGATTTGCAATTCTTGTAACTAACTGAAGGACTTCATAAAGTACATCTTGCCGACTGTTTGTGTGAAAAGACCTTAAACTTGCTAGAACTGAGGATGAATCTGAACATATCAATGCTTTGGCTTGTCTGGCTTTCTGCACCCATTGCAACGCAACCAACACCGCTAGTATCTCCACTGTAAACACCCCTAACTTATTAGATGTTCTTCTGCTGATTCCAATTTCTTTTGCTGGTATTACTACCCCAAACCCTGTCACTCCTGTTTCAGGTTCCTTCGCACCATCCGTATAAATGTGAGTATAATCACTATACTTTTCCATCACATGACAGTTAAATGCATTTACCAAATCTGTTTTATATCTTTCTTTCCTTTTTACCTCTAATAAATGCCAGTCTATGTCAGACCGTACAAGCTTCCATGGAGCTACAACCGGATAAACTACTGAAGGACTTATCCTCAGATCAAATACTCCACATTCTTTCGCGATATCATTCCCTACCCAACTAAAGGTATCCCTCTGAAACCTCCCATTTTCCCAGCAGTCCTGCAACACTCCTTTAGTAGTGTGAGAATCATTGTGCCCCTGCAAGTTAGTCCAGTAGTTTGCCATCAGTTGCATCCTTCTTAGTTCCAAAGGCATTATTCCCATTTCTACCTGTAGGGCTGACACTGGTGACGTTTTAAAAGCCCCACTGCACACTCTCAAGGCCTGAGCCTGAATCACATCCAGTTCCCTTATAAGAGACCTAGCTGCTGATCCATTTACTATATTTCCATAATCCAATACAGATCTTACTAAAGCCACATACATTCTCTTCAAAGCTGAACAACTTGCTCCCCATTCCCTACCAGTCAAACATCTCATCACATTTATTACTTTTTTACATTTCTCCTCAACTTTCCTGATATGGTCTGCCCATGTTAATCGTGAATCAAATATAACTCCCAGAAATTTAAATGATGCAACCCTTTCTAATTCAACCCCATACATCCTTAACTTCTTCCCTACCTCAACCCTTTTCCTGGTAAAAAATACAGTTTGAGTTTTGTCTACTGAAAATCTACATCCCCAATCATAACCCCACTCCACCACTTCATCAATTGCTTCTTGTAGTTTCCTGATTATATGGTCCATGTTCCTGCCTCTTTTCCACAAGGCCCCATCATCCGCAAGCAGTGACCTACCTATATCCACTGGTACCTTTGTGAAGACATCATTGATCATAATCATGAAAAGTAATGGGCTAATCACACTACCTTGAGGTGTGCCATTTTCCACGATGTGCTGTTTTGATAATTCTGATCCAATCCGAACTTGAATTTTTCTACGAAACAAAAAATCTTTAATCCAATTAAAAACTCTCCCACCAACCTCCATCTTATGCAGTTTAATTAATAATCCTTCCTTCCACATCATATCATAGGCTTTTTCAATGTCAAAGAACACTGCCCCTACTGACTCTCTATTTGCCTGGGTCTTCCTTATTTCAGTCTCTAACATAATCACTGAGTCCATGGAATTCCTTCCCTTTCTAAAACCACTCTGCTAACTTGCCAGCATTCCCCTTTTCTCAAGCTCATATGATAACCTTTCTGTTATCATCCTTTCCATTATCTTACATATACTTGATGTTAATGCAATTGGTCTGTAGCTAGTGGGTTCTGACAGATCCTTGCCAGGCTTCCTTATTGGAATTACTACTGCTTCTTTCCATGCACTTGGTAATCTTCCCTCCTCCCACACTCTGTTATAAAAATGCAGCAACTTCAGGAGTGCTCCTTCTCCTAGATTTTTTAGCATCACAGAGCATATCAGATCTTTCCCTGGGTAGGTTGGTCTCGATCTCTTTATTGCTCTCACCATTTCTGCTAATGTAAATGGATCATCAATTATATCATCTGTTCCTTCCCTCCTGCTTAACACACCTGGGTGTTGGCTCATTATTCTTTCCCTCCTCCTTCTCCCTTCTTCAGACAAATTTTCTGAACTGTGTATCAGTACAAATGACTTGGCCATGACCTCAGCCTTATCCCTACTGGAGACTGCAGTTTCCTCCTCAGATATCATTACTGGATACTCCCATTCCCTTCTATCTCCTCCCATCCTCTTAATCATTCCCCATATCTCTCCCACAGGTGTTGTTCTTCCTACCTTGTCGCAAAAACTCCTCCAACTTGCCCTTTTAGCTTGACGTATAGTTCTTCTCACCACTGCCTGTGCTTTCTTATATTGAACCAAATGCTGCATATTATGGGTTCTTTTAACTAGCCTGAATGCTCTATTTCTGTTTTTTACAGCCTGACAACATTCCTCTGTCCACCATGGTACCAGTTTTCTATTCATCCTATTTTTACTCCTAGGTATAGATCCTTCTGCTGCCATGATAATTGCTGAAGTCACCTGACTGTTTAATTCATCTACATTTCCAGAAATATCAATCTTTGTCAACCCTTCTTCACTCAACTTCTGGAACTTACCCCAATCAGCTTTTTCAAACACCCACTTTGGGGTTCCGCCACCTGGTCTTACTTCAACTCTTTCACCCACTGAACACAAAACTGGGTAGTGATCACTGCCTACTGTTGAAGCAGTCCAAACTCCCCAGTTACTAACGCCAGCCAAGGTATTAGACACTAACATAATATCTAACACTGACTCAGTTCCTGTTGTTATATCTATCCTTGTGCCGCTACCATCATTCATACACACCAAATCCTTTTCTTCCATCAAATCTTCAATTACCTTCCCATTTGGATCTGTAATCTGATCCCCCCATATTGTGCTATGAGCATTGAAATCTGCACACCACACTACTTTGTGTCTGTTTTGTCCTTGTATATTTAATAGGCTGTCCAAATCCAACCTTTTACATGGATTGTAGTAGTTAATTATAACCACTCCCTCCCCTCTCTCCCACACTTCCACCACTATGTATTCCTGATCATCTCCTTTTTCCAGTACCCTATATGGTATACCTTGCTTGATTAACATAGCACAACCCCCTCCTCCCCCTGGATTTCTATCTTTCCTTATCATTGTATACCCATATACCACAAAGTCTAAAGTTGGTTTCAACCAAGTTTCCTGAATACACACTACATCCGGTTTTACAACCATTTCTTTAATAAAGTGCTCGAATTCCTGGCTATTGGCCAGTAAGCTCCTTGCATTCTATTGTAAAAGAATCACCATAATTAGTATTAACCAACACATGACACTTCCTGGCTTGACTGATTACTGAGGTTCTCCCTCACTTCCTCCCATGTCAGTCCTACTAACCCTAAATGGTTTACTGCTGCTTTTACCACCAGCTGAATTTTGTCACTTTTTGACTTTACCTCAGCAGTACTATTAATCACTCCTGCAATGAATGTTACTAGAGCCTTTTTGTCTACATAAATCCTGTCATTTGTTCTTTGTTGCATCTCTCGTATCCCTATTGCTCCCTGTTCATTAGGAACATTATTCTGTTCTCTTGACATTGTTACAGCTTCTGCATAAGTGATCTTTCTTTTCACTCTTATTTCTTGAATTTTAGTCTCCCGTCTCACAACCTCACACCCACTATATGCAACATTATGAGCTCCTCCACAATTGCAGCATTTTGGTTGAACTCCTGTTCCGCACTTTCCATATTCATGATCACCCCCACATCTAGCACATCTCCTCTGCCTTTTACAGTTTTTAGCCACGTGTCCAAACCTTTGACAATTATAGCACCTCAATGGCTTTGGCCCACATACCCTTACTGGGTAACTCATGAAACCCAGGAACACCTTCCTTGGCACTCTCTTCTTCAAATTCAATCAATACAGATTCACTTTCCTTTTTCACTCCCTCCTTTGTTGTTTTCAGTCTTTGAACATTCATTACTTTCCCTCCTTTGATATTCCTCTTTATCTCCTCCATATTTATACTCATTGGTATCCCCGTAATCACTCCTTTACAACCACTGTTTTGTGCTCCCACCCTCCCAGTGTATTCCACCTTGCATTTTCCTATCTCTTTTAGCTTGAGTGCTTTCTCAAGTTAGTTCCCTAGAAATACCTTGTCCTCCCAGTCTACCATTACCATTGCTATGTTGTAAGCTCTTGTTTTTGATTTAATGTTTTCATTGAACCTCTTTATTAACAACGAATATGTTTCAAAGACCTCTTTTTTTCTGACTGAAATAAATTTATGCTGAGTCTTACGAACAAGCTGTTTAATCATGTATCACTGCTCATCCACTGACCTATCACATAACCACTTTGCTTAGTCTATTCTTGACAACTGTCGTTATCTTTGCATTAGTCCTTACTTTAGTTGAAGACACTTGTTTTGGACACTGTGTTCACCCTCTGATTGTATTTAGAATTCTTCAATGTTGTGATCACTCTTTCTTGAGGATCCTTAATCACAAAATTTCTAATTAACGTTACACATAACCAAATCTAAAATGATCTCTAACAGAATATAATGTGTAAAATAATACTCTAACAAATAATCCATTAAGCAACTCATAAATTCTTCTTGCCAGTTTGATTGATCCTGCTAATATGCAAATTAAATCACCCCTGATAATTCAGAATCAGAATCAAGTTCAATATCACTGGAACACACATCAAAGTTGCTGGTGAACGCAGCAGGTCAGGCAGCATCTCTAGGAAGAGGTACAGTTGACGTTTCAGGCCGAGACCCTTCGTCAGGACTAACTGAAGGAAGAGTGAGTAAGAGATTTGAAAGTTGGAGGGGGAGGGAGAGATCCAAAATGATAGGAGAAGACAGGAGGGGGAGGGATGGAGCCAAGAGCTGGACAGGTGATTGGCAAAAGGGATACGAGAGGATCATGGGACAGGAGGTCCAGGAAGAAAGACAAGCCGGGGGGGGGGGAACCCGGAGGATGGGCAAGGGGTATAGTCAGAGGGACAGAGGGAGAAAAAGGAGAGTGAGAGAAAGAATGTGTGTATAAAAATAAATAACAGTTGGGGTACAAGGGGGAGGTGGGGCCTTAGCGGAAGTTAGAGAAGTCGATGTTCATGCCATCAGGTTGGGGGCTACCCAGACGGAATATAAGGTGTTGTTCCTCCAACCTGAGTGTGGCTTCATCTTTACAGTAGAGGAGGCCGTGGATAGACATGTCAGAATGGGAATGGGATGTGGAATATCTCCCAGTGGCCATACATTTTAATTCCACATCCCATTCCCATTCTGGTAACAAATTCGGAAATACAAAGAGAAACAAGGAATGACTCAACATTGTCAAAAGTCTATGAAATCACCATGCAAGGATGGCCATCTCAAGATAATCTTATGTTTCCAGCGTTCTAAGTGAGAAGAGACCAACTGTCGGTATGTCAAAGAACACTGATGTGTGGATCTTGTGTTGTGGTTCCCTCTAAACTGCACACCAGAGTGTTAGAAAATCTGCATGAAGGACATCTGAAGATGAAGAGTCTCACCCAGAGCTGTGTGTGGTGGCCAGGAATAGATAAACTGATTGAAGACTTGGCCAAAAGCTGCTTGGTATGCAAAAAAGTTCAAAATGCACCCCACAGGCACCATTATACCTGTGGGAGTGGCCATAATCACCATGACAAAGAGTACATATTGCCTTTACTGGGTCATTCATGGACTCCATGTTTTTGATCACTGTGGATGCTCATTCGAAGTGGGTGGAGGTTATACCAATAAAGTCAACCACCTCAGCAAAGATTGCCTACGCTCTGAGGCCTATCTTCACCAGAAATGGCTTACCAGAACAAATAGTGATTGACAACGGACCACAATACACGTCAGAAGAATTCCAGCTGTTCATGAAGAAAAATGGCATCAAGCATTTCAAGTCAGCTCCAGCAACAAATGGGTTAGCTGAAAGCTTTATGTAAACCTTCAGGAAGTCCATTAAAGTGATGGACAAGGAGGACATTTCTCTACAGCACAAGATGGGTAACTTCCTTTTTGTGTATCGGAACTCTGTTCATGCGATGACAAACCAAACATCTGCAACGCTGTTCATGAGAAGGGTTCTGAGATCTCACATAGACCTTATGAAACTATACCTCCATAGGGAAGGGCAGAATAAGCAGTTCAAGCAGTTGCCAAGTGAAGCAGCAAGGAGCTTCAAGATTTGACAGCAAGTCCTAGTGCTTAATTTCTGAGAAGGTAAGTGGATGCCCGGTAGGATAGCTACAAGAACTGGACCACTGATATACACAGTGGATGTTGGAGATCAGACATGGAGACATCATGTGGACCAGATACTGGATGCTCAACTGAAGAAAACACCTGAGTCGGTTACATCGAATAAGACAGACACATACAGCCACTGGACTTACCTCTCAGTGATGATCATGTCACTGACAGCAATGTGACACTGGCAGCCAAGAACATTGTCTCAAACAAGACACCTGCCAAACCCAATGCCACTCCGCAGGTCCAGAGATGCTACCCTGAAAGAAACAGAACGACACCCAATAGACTGTACCTTTAGTATAGTGAAGTTTGGTATGGATTGTTGTTGTGAAAGCGTGTTTATTTGGAATATGGTTTGTGAAAGGGAAATTAAATGTTTTGTAGATATAGAGTTTTATGTTGCATTAATTTAAAACAGGGAGGAGGTGTTATGTATGGATCTATTTATTTTACAGCAATGACTCCCCTTAGCACTATGTATGGACTATTGTCTATGCACGCGCATTGATCTGTTAGCTCTGCATGCATATTGTTCTCTCGCTTTCTCTCTTGCTGCAATGTGAATACACCAGTTAAAGTCATCTCCCACGTGCATGCTTTTGTTTAATTAATATGTAGTTGCAAAGACACAACATTAAGTCTACAATTCTTTGCTGCCTTTTGCAATCCTGCACATTGGAGGCTCCATATCAGGCTGTTATGCACCAGTCAGAATTCTCTGCACCGTACACCTATAGAAATTTGGAAGAGTCTTTGGTGATATACCAAATCTCCTCAAACTGTGAATGAAGTAGAGCCACTGGTGTCCCCTCTTCATAATTTCACCAATACATTGGGCCTAGGATAAATCCTCTGAGATGTTATCATTCAGGAACTTGAAGTTATTCACTTTTTTCACCGTTGAGGATTAGTGCATGTTATCCCAACTCCCTCTTCCTAAAATCCACAAGGAATTCCTTGGTCTTGTTAACACTGAGTGTGAAGTAGTTGTGACACTGTTTAACCAGCTGATATATCTTACTCCTGTACACCTCCTCAGTGCCATCTGAGGCTTTACCAACAACAGTGATGTCATCTCAAATTTAAAGTTAGAATGTGAGCTGCGCTGGTGGTGCAGTCGAGTGTAGAGAGAGAGAGAGATGACCAGTGGGCTAAATATGCATCCTTCAGGTGCGCCTGTATTGACTGTCTGCGAGGAGGAAATGTTATCACCTATCTGTACTAACTATGGTCTCCTGATGAGGAATCTGAAGTTCCAGTTGCAGGGGGAGATACAGAGGCCAAGGTTTAGAATCCTGGTGATTAACACTGAGGGCTATAATCAATAAATATCATATATGTGTGTTGGTGGCCTTTTAAACCAATGTTTGTGCGATGGGAGACTTTCCCAGATACAGCTGCCTAAACAATTCCACCCCCCCCCCAACAAACAAGATACTGATTAGATCAAATAGGATCTGTTTGTTGTTGTTGTCAGGTCTGACTGTTCATGATTTCATGGACCACGGACCTATAGGGTTTTTATAGCAAGATCTGGAAGTAGGTTGCCAGGCCTTTCTTCCGCACAGATACTGCTGCTGCACAGGTTGGGACTCGGCTGGGTTTGAACTCAGAATCATCTGCCTTGAAGTCCAGTGCTAATACCACTACACCACCAGCCGGCCCATAGGATCTGTACAGTTACTAAAATATTTTGAATGGGTAACATTGATAATGAAAGATCTGTATTGGCGTAAAAACGTGCCTACTTTGTTGATGTCTATTATAGCAGGAAATCTGCTGCTTTATCTTGTTTGGTCTACATGTGACTGCAGAGCCACAACATTATTGTTGGTTCTATTATTCTTCTGAAGTATTCCAGTAAACCTTTAAACTTTAGGGGCAATTAGGGATGGACAATAATGCCTATGCAGAGTGAAATAATGGAAAAAATATTTAAAACAAAACCATATAGATTTCAGTTAGCTGTCAGTCTCAGTGGATCAGGTTAATTTTAGAATGAGAAAATTCTGAATGCTATAGCTGTACCATATCAGCATCCTCTCAATCTTCAGTTACCCAATTTGCTACAGACAGGAGTTTTTCAAAATCAGGGATAACAGTGATTAACTTCCTTAAAGAATGATTATATTTCTAAAGAATGAACATTAAGTTAAAATGATACTAAATACATCAATTTTTACAAGTTAAGCCACAAATATTCACAGATTCCCATCGTTACCCTCATTATACAATGTCTCACCCTGCATCCTGTAGTATCCCTCACCCATTCTCTCAGTTCCTTCTTCTCCACTGCATTTGTTTCAGTGATAAGATATTCCACACAGGTACCTAGGAAATAGCTGAACCATATATGCCCTGCTACCACAGTTAACACAGCCCTTTACCAAAGATCATCAATTTATTGCATCTCCACTCCTAACTCCCCTCCTCCTGAAAAGAACAAAAACAGACTTGCCCTGAAACTTCCTCCAGGTTCAAAGAAGCATGTTTCACAATCACTGCCAGCTCCAACAAAATTCCATCACCAGACATTATACCCCTCCTTTTCCCTTTCAGCTTTGCAAAAGAATCAATTGCTTTGCAACTCTCTGGTCTGCTCTTCCACCACCCATCCTCCGACATTTTCCCAAGCAATCATAGGAGGTGAAAACAACTGTGTCCTTTAACCTTTTCCTTTCCCACCATCCAGAGAACCCATCTTTCCCAGTAAAACACTTGCTCATAGTATTCATAATTTGATCTCCTCTACATAGGAGAAACCAAATGCAGATTAGATGTTTGCTTTGTGAAACAACTGCATTGAGTCCACAGGCATGACCTCAAGTTTCTGCGTACCCATTACTTTAATTCACCATCTCACTCTCACTCTGACCTCTCTGTCTGTGATCTCCTTCACTGTTACAACAAGGCATGACACATTCTCAAGGAGCAACACTTCATCATTCATCCTTCAGACTCAGTATCAATTTCTCCAGCTTCAGAAAATTTGCTCTGTCTTTTGATTCATAAGAGAACTAACCATTGTGTTTTTATTTTTTTTTTTGCTTAGTCAGATTGTACATTAACAGCACATCATCTAGCAACGAAACTTAATCTTACCTTAACTGCTCCATTATTTCTATACAAATTTTATTCATTCCACCCATTGTCCTTCTCCACCTTCTATGCCACCTGGACTAGCTTGTTTCTGCTCTTCTCAGTTCTGATCAAATCTCTCATCCATAAAACATGAACTGTTCCACTTTCCACAGATGTTGTCTGTTCTGCTGAATTTTCAGCATTTTCCATTTTATGTCAAATTTCAGCAGTGGCATTTTAGTCTAGATTTTCAAGCTACACATGTTGTATCTTCTTCCTCCCTATCAGGCAAGCCAGTGTCAAGACTTACCTTACTCAAGAGCTACTTAATCAAGAGAAATCAGCACATGTTCTTCTTTAACAATAAATAGGAATTAGGTCCTTCAGAAATTAGGGTAAAAGTTAATTCACAAGTGGAGTTTTCCTCAGAAGTGTTTCAGCAGCAGCAGATTTCAATATTGAGGAAAAAGATTTACATATAAATTGTGTCATGAATACATTCAACTTAGGCATCCAAATGATGCTAGCCATGAATTCACAAGCTGTGGAACTGCCTGGAGTAGCAATGTGGAGGTTGTAATAGCAAACCCAATGCTGCTACAGCACACATGCACAAACATGCACATTTTCAAAAAAAGGTCACAGTATGGTGACCAAGAAAAGAGGATGATTTTGCCCCCATAATGATATTCCAGCTATAACATCTCATAGCAGAGATTTGTTAACCCAGCATAGATAAAAGCTGAACATGGGTCTCCCTGATCAGCATAACAAATTATCCAACCAACATGATGCAATTAACCACTGCACTGTCAGGGAAAAACAGTTTTAATGTTGCCCTGATTTCATTTTCATAGTCTGCATTGTGAACCACTGGTCCGTATTGCCAGATACAATTACTTCGGGAAAAAAATATACCCTGCTGATCTCTAATATTCAATGGCAGTGATTTCATGGAGAGTCTACTGATTAAATACACGTACAATAAAACTCAAACTGCATTCATACAATTATAATATGAACTGCTTGAAACTTTATTTTATGAATAAAACAAGGACAATGTTCTACCTCTACAGATTCCTTAGTGAACTCTATCCCTTTCTTGACTCTGAGGAGCTACAGCAAGTTGGAAGACATATTAAGAGGACACAACTCACTTCACAGGTATATCATTCAGAGGTACAGCTTTACACACTGTCCTTACACATCTGGAGAAGAAGAATGCTTATGTGAGAATGCTGTTCTTGGACTACAGCTCAGCATTCAACACCATAATTTCCTCCAGGCTCGACTAGGAGTCAGAGACCTCAGCCTTCACCCTGCCATGGGTAGCTGGATCCTGGACTTCCTGTCAGATCAGCGGCAGGTGGTAAGATTGGGCTCCCTCACCTCTGCCCCTCTGACCCTCAACACGGGTGCCACTCAGGGCTGTGTACTAATCCCCCTCCTTTACTCTCTGTGTACCCATGACTGTGTTGCCATCCACAGCTCCAATCCGCTAATTAAATTTGCTGATGACACTACACTGATTGGCCTACTCTCAAATAATAATGAGGGAGCCTACAGAGAAGAAGTCATCATTTTGACACGGGTGTCAAGAAAACAACCTCTCCCTCGATGTCACAACAAGTTGGTTGTGGACTACAGAGGAATGGAGACAGGCTAGCCCCTATTGACATCAATGGATCTGAGGTTGAGAGGATGAACACTTTTAAGTTCCTTGACATAAACATCACTGAGCATCTTATGCAGTCTGTACATACCGGCTGTGTGGTGAAAAAGGCACAACAGTGCCTCTTTCACCTCAGATGGTTGAAGAAGTTTGGTATGCACCCTGAAATCCTAAGAAAATACTACAGGGGCACAATGGAGAGCATCCTGACCGGCTGCACCGCTGCCTGGTGTGGGAACTGTACTTAACCTCAAGCACAGGACTCTGCAGAGAGTGGTACGGACAGCCCAACAGATCTGTAGTTGAGAACTTTCCACTATTCGGGACATTTACAAAGACAGGTGTGTAAAAAGGGCCCAAAGGATCAGTGGGGACCTGAGTCACCCCAACCACAAACTGTTCCAGCAGCTTTCATCTGGGAAACGGTACTGCAGCATAAAAGCCAGGACCAATAGGCTCCAGGACAGCTTCTTCCACCAGGCTATCAGATTGCTTAATTAATGCTGATACAACTGTATTTCTATGTTATATCAACTGTCATGTTGTACATGTTATTTATTATAAATTACTATAAATTGCTCATTTCACAGTTAGACGGAGACGTAATGTAAAGATTTTTACTCCTCATGTATGTCATGGATGTAAGAAATGAAGTCAATTCAATTCATTCCATGTGAGCACTGTGAAACCAGTCTGTTCATGAGACATTATCATGAGCATCAAGGCCAACATTTACAAAGCAAGAATGGTTAAAGATTGTGTAGTAAGACTGTTTTCAAGACCAGTCTCTGAGACTGTCATTCGTTTGCAAAGACTTTATGAAACGATCATTTGATTTTTAGTTTCAATAATTAAGGTTGACATCTCATGGATGCCAGGCGGGGAGCGTTCTGCCTCTAGAGGCCATGAATGCTACAGTGTCAGCTTCCGACTCCAGCAATGTTGATGGCTGAGCCCTGGGAGTCAGGTCATAATGTGGCACATCAATTGCATCTCTGAAATGCTCAAGCAAAGCCACAATTAGCAGAGTTGCAGCACAAGCCTTTGCCGGAGCTGAAGTGGCAGGAATGAGAGCAATGTATGCTAACCGCAAAGTCGAAACGCTAAAGGAAAAAAGCATGTTTAGACATGGAGGAAGCATGCACAGACATGGAAAAAGCTCATGTAGAAGCTACACTGAGTGTGTTGAAGAAGTAGTGTGAAGCTAAGGCTGCCTTAGCAGAGACAAAGGTGTGTGAATCTGCAATTGACTTAGACAGTGGTGGTCACCTCTTTTGGAAAATGACTAAAGAACTGACCATTGGAGCAAGCCTTCTACTGCAACATGGTTGCTCAGTGGAGAAAGCAATCAAAGCAGCAGGCAAAGACAGAAACCATTTTTCCATCATGCTTCACATGAAATTTTTGCCCAGTCCTTCTCCTGAAATTGCATCCTCTACTTCAGATTCAATCCCAAAGAAAGATGAATCCTCATTTAAGGTAGGAGGTGAGAAATGCCCAAGGTCACCCAGCTTGGAAACACATGGGTGCTCGCCATTAAACAAAAGCAGACAAGGGCTGACCAGGGCACCAAGTTCGTCAGTGGCTCACCTTTCAACAAAAACTCCAGCAGGACTAACTGCACAGTCCTCATTCGCTGCGCCAGGCTGTGCTGATAGATCACCATTGGACAACAGTTCAAGCAAGATGCTGAGACAGGCCAGAGAAGCCCTGAGGCAGAGTCAGTCTGAATGTGGACAGGACGGTCTTCAGGAGAGTGGTGGAGAATCTGGCGAGGCAGTAACAACATATTACAGAACATGGATGGACACATGGAGCAGCAAGTACCAGTGGTCTACAAGAAACCGAGACAAGAACCTGTTAGAAGAAGTAGACCAGATACAGCTGTAAATTCAGGGCCAGCACCTTGAGCTATTGGTTTCAGCACTCCCGCAGCAGAGCATGGTGGGGAGTCGTCAGGCATCGTTCCTTCCAAAGACATTCTAAAGACAAGTTCTGGAACATCAGAGCAGAGCCAGTGGATTTGTCACAAAGTCAAAAGGAGGGGAGGTCTGACAACACTCATTGACTGCAACCATATTCCCAACAACAGGGATTAAATCCTACTCCTAAAGCTGATTTTATCTTAAGGACATAGCTGACACGAACCTCCCAATTGACTCTTCTGCTGAGATACTCCTATTGCTAGGTGGACACACCATCCGTGCACATAAGGTACATGAACAGCACACTGGTCGGTATGATGCAACTTATGCTCAACAGCTGAACCTGGGTTGGGTAATAATGGGTGAAGTCTGCCTCGATGGTGATCATCAGCACACTGTTGGTGCACTTAAGACTAATATCCTGGAGAACGGGAGCCAAAATAATTTCAGACCCTGTGAGAGTAGTATCTATGTAGGGGGTTTCTTTTTTTATGTCACTGCGTAGTCTAATTAAAATGGCTTCTTTGTTATGTTATAATTGAAAGGGCTTCTTTGTTATGGTAACTGCTGAGAAAGTCCTCCCGCTAGCAGTTCGTTTGGATCACGTTACTGATAAGAAGATGTTATGAACCAATTGGGATAGTTGTTATGTTTTTGGTGTGTCTGTAAGGTAATACACGCGTGGGGTTTTGGGGCAGAAGGCGGGAGAGAGAGACAGAGGATGGACCAGGTGCTGTGAGTCCGCTAACGGGGTCGGACCCCGAGTGGGGCGTTCGGTGAGGAGAGGAGACGGAGACGGACTCGTGTGGAGTGTCTGGTCAACCACTGTTGTTGGTCCCAAGCGGCTGGTCAAGGTGGTCCGAGGGATCGTAGGGTGAAGAAGAAGGGTCCTGAGCTCCAAATGTTTGTGCACGAAGAGATTGAACTTTGATAAGTGTGGCGCCTTTTATTTTCCTTTTATATTTTATTCTTTATTAATTATATAGTTCCTGTAATATCTATAAACTGCAAATCACTGAATTGTATCTGGTGTATTATCTGTTATTTGGGCGGGGCGGGGTACATCACACAGTATCCACACAAACTGATTCCCCAGTCTGGCAGGGCAGAGGGCTACTTCCCTAGATGACAGCGAGCTGAGTGACCCTGAGGCTGGCCAGGAGGGATACATCTACATGAAAGTGAAGATTGTAGGGGTAGACTAAGACAGCCTTTGCAGTGATTGGCATATTTGTGAGCAACCTGTCTGCGCAGAGCAACTGAATCGGACAGAAGTTAGTATCCCTCTTGTTCAAAGATAGGTGAATGCAAAGGATGTGCAGTGCATCATAAAGCAGAAACCTCTCCCAATCTAAAGTTACCTTAGTGAACTCTATCCCTCCCTTGACTCTGAGGGACTACGCATGTTGGAGGACATATTGAGAGAGCACTTCAGAGATACCAGAGATCATTCTGCGTGAGCACTGTAACCAGACTTCTTATCAGACATTACTATGAGCAAGTATGTCATCAAGACCGACACTTTCAAATTGAGAACAGTTAAAGACTGTGTAGTAAGACTGCTTTCGAGAACTGCCTCTGAGACTGCCCTTCTTTTGAAAAAGACTTAATGAAATGATCATTTGAATTTTAGTTTCAGTAGTTAAAGGTTGACAGCTTATGGATGTCTCCAGAAGTACTGTTCATTTTGTACGCAGTTTGTCTTGCACAAACATCGCTTCCTGTTTATAAAATATTTTTACATCGTTTCCTGTGAGGGTTAATTTGGATTTGACTTGGAGCAAACACGGTAGAAAAACAGCTATCTCCATCGATTCTTTGTTTGCTCTTGAAACAGCAATATCTGTGAGTCTTAAGCTCTCTTAATATTGGTAAACTTTTAGTAAATGTACAGTATGTTGAAGGAATTGTTATGTTTATCACTCATCACTATTAAGCTATCGTTGTGCCATGAGTTCACTCTAGTCCATGATATAGCTATAGAAAGTTGCAGGTGTGTATTACCTTGTTTAATGGTGATGATAAGAATAATCGATAATATTCATATATTCAGGTGTGCAACGATTCTTTATTGAATCTAAAACAAGTTTTACTGAACTTTCTGCAGTTGCACAGAGATTTCTCATTAAAAGCCATAAAGAAAGCTTCCGGCTCAGGTGATCTTCTAAGAACGTGCTTAACTCCCTGCCTAGCTTTGTACATAACTCACCGCAAGGGCAGTGGAGACAAAATAATTAAATTACCAAGAAGGAAGGGTTTTTTTTCATTTTTAATTATGAATATTAAAAGCCATAGTGAGAGATCACAATTCTCTTACATAAATTTTATTTTGTAATTTTATTTCCAGTCACATACTGATTGGACATAATTTCATGAAAATGAGTGCACATTCAAAAGCTGTGTCACTTTAAATCAAATCTCAGCATTTAGATTTACCTCTGTAGGAAGAACATACTCTTCATTCTGTCCGCAATGAACAGATCCCGGCAAATTCTATTATAGCACTCAATCATACATACTTCAAAGTATAAAAAGAATTGTGATGTAGGGAGCTCTGAGTAGTTAGGCAAGTCTATTAGAATACTTAACTATATATTACCTTGCTTTGAATTCCCTTGTTGGTCAATTATACATTACTACTTTAAAGCCATTCATTTATATAGAAACTACCTTAGGTTATGGTTGAATTTTATATACAATTGATTTGATGCAGAGTTTAGTGTGCAGATAATTTTCATGCATGTATCTCCTCCACTCACTGGAATTCAACTTTGCCAACTCAGCAAGTAGGAAACCTTGTCTTTATTGTGTTCCCAACATAGCAAGGTACTCAGCACGGCAAGTTAAAAGAGTTGCAATGGGGCCTAAATATGTGCCAAAATACAAACCCACAACCTATCAATTTAAGGGCAAGAATGTGTTGCAATGAGCCACTGCTCTGAGCTTTTTTTTTATAATGTGCACCTGATATCATCATGCATTGCATGATAGGGAGGCCTACAATCAGTGAATTATTGAGCACTAGATGAAGATAATCCGAGGAACAGACCATAAAGGAAAAGGAGAACCTCATTAGCTTCCTTAGGTACAGGAGATCAAATCATAGCTTAATTATTGCAAAGCGTTTTTCACAGCTTCTCTATAGATTCATATTCAATGTATAGATACAACTTCAAACATCCCTTACAAAAACATTAAAACTCACTTAGATTTATATTCCAGCTACTATAAAGATGATTAATTTTATACATAATTAATTCTTCAGCCTAGGTGACCAATACAATGAGCATTTCTTTAAAATAGCATTCCTAATATTTATCCTATGGGGTCTTCCCTAGAAAAAGTGGGAAGGGCAGCATCCGTGGAAACGATGAGTTGACGTTTCGGGCCGAAACCCTTCGTCAGGACTGTAGGGGGAAGGGGCAGAGGCCCTATAAAGACGGTGGGGGGAGGGTGGGAAGGAGAAGGCTGTTGTCAGGTGAATGACAATACTCTTAATGCTTGTAGCCATGATGATGAACATCTTCCAATATCCTCACATGTGTGCCTGCAATACCTTTCATCCCAAAGTAAGGTCTCAAAAATTTCACCCAACAAAGCTAAATCCTTTGTCAACATCTGCCCAAGTCTAATTAGCCATCACTGATGCACCAGTGACACCATATGTTTCATCAAATAAAGGCTCCTCTGCTCCTCAGGAAGTGTTCATGATCCAGGTAAGCACTGGGAGGGTTAGAGCACTGGATAATGTCTCCTCAATCTGAACTACAGGAGTGTGCACTGTGAATTTAGGAGAAAAGATGAAAGGGAAGAAAGATTGGTAAAGAGATGAAATGTGCTTGATAAAGTGTAACTATGCATTGAATCTTGGTTGAAATTATCTAGAATACTGGGATTGTTCTAGGTCATAAAGCAGGCTTAGAAATGGTGGCTGGGATTTTTTTTAATGTAGTCACTTCATTTGTGTACAAAAATTCTGAAAGAAAATATACAACAAAAATATATACAAGTAGGATATTGCATGTTCAGAATATTTACTATAATTTGAATGATGAACAACTTTTCCCTGCCTATTTGTGAGCAGCTTCAGGATTTTGGTACAATTGTAAACGTTGCAAAGTTGCCATTATTTGTTCAAATGTGCTGCAAAGGTGGACTCCCCATGGGAACACAGGTCGCAGTAATTTTTTACATTTAACAGTGGAGAATCCTTGCCAGCAACCAGTCACTTTGCATCTTGAGCTGAGAGTGCTTATCAATTCATGTCAGAGGAACGCACAGACTACAGAGGGCCAAGCATTCAGATAGATATTTTCATAATTGCTTGAGTGCTTTTAAATATATTTAAGTGTTTTAAATTTTTATTAGTTTTCAGAAGTGTTAATATTTTTGGAATATATTCATTTTTAAACATCTAAAACATTGAAAGATTTAGTATTGTGAATATTTGACAGTTAAAACTGTTTAAAGATTCAGAGTACATTTATTATCAAAGAACGTATAAATAATACAACCTTGAGATTTGTCTGCTTTCAGGCAGCCACAAAGCAAGAAACTCGAAAGAACCCAATTAAAAACAAGTAAAGACCAACTCCCAATATGCAGAGAAAGGGGAAAGAAAACAAATCATGCCAACAATAGATGCAAGCAACAGCATTCTGAACCAAATTGAAACCTTAGATCCAAATCCCCAAGGCAGCCCAGAGTAGGCCCAAAGACTTGGTGTCAGTTTTCTTCATATTAGCGGGACAAATCACCGTGAAACTCATGGACAAAAAGCACCGCAGCCCAGGGCTGTCTCAACACCATGGAGGGAGAAGTGAACATTACAAAAGAGCAAGGCAAATCGGCCTGACTCTCGCATCTGATCCCGACATCCTGCCTTTCAGTCTATCTGACCAGTGTTTAAATTTGTCTAAACAGTGGATTGTACCTCACATTAGGACCCAGGCTCCAGCGCAGCGAAATGCACCAGGCCTAGACCATGCCACCCAGTGATTCACTCTGGGTCTAGATTTCACCGCCCAGGCCAAAGCTGTTCTCGACCTGTCCAAATTAGCTCAGTGCTTAGAGCAATCCAACCTCGCACCCAGTTTAGTTGGACAGGCGTCAAAACTCCTCTGCCTCGACTTTTCCTCTCCAAATTGCTCACTTCATGTGCGCTGATTTTGCAACGCACCAGCAAGGCTTCATCTCTCGAATACACCTCACCTTCGCTCACCTCTTCTTTGTTTGCGGTGATAATTTATCACAATTTACTTCAGAAAAGGTGTTACCAGTAATGTTTTTAATTGAATTCCCCACCTTTCAAACTGCCAGTAAGCTGTCGCACACCTTCGGTAGTGTCACCTTAAACTGCTCCAGCTATATCAGCTGGCTAGTCAAGATTTCTTTCCATTTTGTTTTACTCATCCCCCTCGCATGCCCAACTGATGGCAGCATATCACAGAGGCCCCTTTTGAAATGAGCAGACTTGCACTGAGGTTCAGCTTGAGCTTTCTCCATGACTCCCTACAACTCACACACCTCACCCAACTAGTTCCTTCTGTCTCGAGTTAAATTAGGTAAGTGTGTAACCAATAGGTCTACAGTCGGTGTGGATAGGTCATCGCCCATCACAGGCAAGCTGGAGAATGCAGCACTATCCTTTTCTTTCCCCATCCTCAAAGATCTGCACTCCTTTTATCCTGGCCACTTAATCTTGCTGTTGAATCTCACTCCCTTCACTTTGTTATTCAGAAGTGGTGTGATATTTCTTGATCTTTAAGCAATTATCTTTCAATTTTCTTTTTCAAATTCTTTTGGAGGAAAGATGTAACCAAATCCTCTATTTCTACCCATCCCAGCAACAGTGTAGCATCTGTCTCACTGTGAACAATACCACAGGAGATCTGCTAATGGATATGTAAAGCATTGCCTCTAGTGTATATTTAGTCTGCTATGTCACATTTAATATACCACAATTTTGGCATCATGCCTGATTAAATGCAAATCTCTTACTGCAGCCCCAAATATTGTCTTCAAAAATAAGTAACAAATCAGCACTGATGAGATAAGAAGGAACATACAAAATAAAAACAGCATGAACAATAGACACTAACTGAGAACACAGAAAAACAAGTCAACCATGTAGCAAACAAAGAAGGCAAATTGACGCAAATACATGAAATACGCATTAAGTTTCTTATGCTCGCTTAACTTCCACCAAAAATTACAATATTAATCTTGCAGCATCTTTTACCCCTAAAACATCACAAGGTGCCTCTGTGACAGATTTTAGTTTAATATATTCTATTTCTTGTATTGGACTCAAATACTCAATAGAAATTTGCAAAAAAAAATCCTACATATTTATTAGTAATTTGTGTGTTTAAAATACCTTTTGCAATGTTTTTTGTTGTCACCAATAAGAAAAGTCAACTGACCTCCTGTAAAATTTACAAGGAACCAGACTCAAACTCAAACCTATCGTATTTTTGCTTAATGTTAATGCCAAAATGTTAGTGGTTCAAAACTATGTGCAAATCACGACATGCCAGAAATTGTTGCTTGCTGGTTCCTACCCTTCCAAAAGAAATGTATTGTATGAGAATCAGAAATTTTATTTTTATATACATAAATGCAAGGGAATGCTGTAACCTACTCATCTTTTTTAAGATAACTTTGAAGGTGAAGATGCATACAGTAGATTGGGCCACTTTGGGACCAGTATGTTTTGGCACCAAGGAAACGACTGCCCCAATCAGCTGAAGTTTCATGGAAACAGTCAAAAAGGTACAAAAAAGGCAAACTGAGTATCAAATTATGTACTTAAATGAAATACAAAACAAATTAGTACACTACCAATGCTACTGGAGTAATGTAAAAATACATATTAGTTCCTAATACTTATCAATGGAGGAATTCATCTGTGTAATGTTCTTTTAACTGTAAATGAACAAAATCAGCACAAACATCTAGTGCAGATACTGGAGTGCCTTCATACAACATTGACAATGATTACATCCTTCAAATCTTCAGTTTCATTGTAACTTTCAAGATGTAACTTACAAATTAGAGGCAACAAAGAATTCAATACCTTCAAATTCAATAGGTTTCAATAGATACCTATTAAAACCTATAAGTTATGTCAGAGGAATGTATACAATATACATCCAGAAATTCTTCTTCCTCACAAATATCCACGAGAGGAGTACCCCAAAGAATGAATGACAGTTAAATATTAGAACCCCCAAGCCCCCCCAACTCCCCCTCCCACGCACAAGCAGCAGCAAGACAACAATCACCCTCCCACACCACCACCACTGAGCACTCAAGCATGCAGCAAGCATCAATAAAGACACAGACTTGAGTACCCCATACACTACATGTTCACCCGGTAATTCGACATACCATAGGCTCTCTTTCTCCCTAATAAAGGAAAAAGAGGTGTCCCTGTTTCACAGCGAGAGAGGAGATATAACAAACAACTCATTGATTTACGATGTTAAAAGTCTGCTGCATTGCTTTTTCCAAGCTCTGCACCCAGAGTCTGCCCCAAAAACCAAAAAGGCTCAGCTCTCTGGACACACAACCCCAAGCAGCGAACCCACTGCTCCCGATGTTCCATGTTCTCCCGCAACGCCTCAGTCAGGGGCACCAGCCTTGAATCAGCACATCTCCAGAGTCACGAAAATCCAGAGCCGTGAAGGCACAATAGTCTTCCAGGCCGCATCCTTGAGATATCAAAAAGTGGCTTGTCATAAGGCCCTGAGAGCAGGTCCCATTCCCGCAAAGAACTGAAGTCAAAGTGTAACTCCAGATCAGGGTCTTCAAAAGAACTTTGAAAAGGGGAAAAAAGAGATCTCAAAGATAGAAATAGAGCTGTTTCTGAAGATGCAAGCAAAGAATCTATCAATATTCACAGAAAAAGTAGAAAATGCAGGGAAGGACAGAACCTCATACAAGCATATCTAAAGATACTTCATAAAAATTAATAAAGTAATCACTTCAGAAAATGATTTTAGTAACAAGAACAGAATTAGGAAAGCCAGAAGGGGCCATAAAAAGTCATTGGTAAGTAAGATTAAGGTGAATCCCAGGGCATTCTATACATACATCAGGAGCAAGAGGATAACTGGGGAGAGGATGGGGCCACTCAAGAATAAAGGGGGAGGGATTATTTGCTTCAATGTGGAGGATGTGGTTCGGATCTTTAATGAGTACTTTCCATCATATTTATAAAAGAGAAGGACATAGAGGAATCAGTGCTGATCATATTAATATACTACGAAGTAAAGGAGGAGGTAGTTTGGGGTCTCTTAAAGAGCAAGAACGTGGATAAGTCCCCAGGGCCTGATGGGAGTTACCCCAGGTTATTCACTGAGGCAAGAGCTGAGATTGCTGGGGCCTTGGCCAATATCTTCATGTCCCTCTATCTACAGGTGAGTTCCTGGATTCAAAATGGGGACCAGGGATAATCTTAGAAACTGTAGACTGGTAAGGAAGTTACTGGAGAGAATTCCTAGGGATGGGGTTTTGAGCATTTGGAAAACCATGGCCTGATTAGGGAGAGCCAGCATAGCTTAGTGCAGGACAATTCATGTCTTAATAACTTGATTGAGTTTTTTGACGAAGAGATGAGTGTATTTGATGATGGTAGAGCTATGGAGGTTGCCTACATAGATTTTAGTAAGGCATTTGACAAGGTCCCTTATGGAAGACTCACCTAGAAGATTAAGATGAATGGGATCCATGGTGAATTGGCTGTTTGGATTCAGAACGAGATTGCCCATAGAAGACAGAGGATGGCGGTCAATGGGACATTCTAGCTGGAGGTCTGTGATTAGTGGTGCTCTACAGGGATCTACACTGGGACCTCTGCTGTTTGTGATGTATATAAATGACTTTGATGAAAATGTAGATGGGTGCATTACTAAGATTGCAGGTGATACAAAGATTGGTGGTGTTGCGGACTGCATAGAGGACTGATAAAGAATTCAACGGGATAAAGATCAGTTGTAGATATGGACAGAGAAATGGCAAATGGGGTTCAACCCAGCCATTGGTGAAGAGATGCTACACTGTTAAGGGCAAGACTTTTAGTAGTTTTAATGAGCCAAGGGATCTTGGGGTCCAAGTTTATAGTTCCCTGAAAGTGGCTATGCAGGTTGATTGGGTGGTTAAGGACATGTTTGACATGCTTGCCTACATTAGTCGAGGTAGTGATTTCAAAAGTCAGGAAGTTATGTTGCAGCTTTATAAATATAGCTAGGCCACATCTGGAGTATTGAATATGGTTCTGGTCACCCCATTATAGGAAAGGATGTCAAGGCTTTGAAGAGGTGCAGAAGAATTTCCGGCAGGGGACTCATGGAGTGAGCTGCATTTTGGCGTCGTTCCGTACCCTTTACTCTCTTACATGTAACCACTCTTTCCTACCTTACCTATACCTACACTAAATGATCTACATCACCTTTATATTACTGAACTATGACTTTTACTTATTGAAAATGAATACCAGAGCACGAGAAGTTAAAGAAGGGAAAAGTTCCGGCGGGAACGGGAAAAAAAATGGTGATCCTGGAACTTCGAAGGAAACTCCAATAACTATGGAACTAATGAAGAAACTTTTAGAAGATACAGTTAATCGAAGACTTACCGCAATTAAAGAAGTGTTGAATTCGAGGAAAGAAGAATCAAGAGTATTCAGACGTGAAATCGATCAACATCAAGTCAGAATTTCAGAATTAGATGAAGATGGCCACAAAAGAGAGAAAAGAATTGAAGTGCTTGAAAAAAGTTTAACTTCGGTAACTCAGCAATTGGAACGCTATCAAGCTAAGACTATCGATCTTGAAAATCGTTCCCAACTACAGAATTTGCGAATAATCGGTTTTCCTGAGGATGCTGAGAAGGGAGATCCTACCAAATATTTTTCTAAAGTGCTAATGGATGTGTTTGGCTCTGATATATTGGAAGAACCCCCGCTATTAGATCGTACTCATCATTCATTCCGTTTTAATCCAATAGATTTGATAGACATTTATAAGATTATGATTAATCTTAATTAAAAATTATGAGAGAGATATTGTAGATAGACTAGACAGACAATACATATTGTAGATAGAGTAGATAGACATTTTTTTCCCCAGGATTGAAATGTGTAATACAAGGGGGCATGCATTTAAGGTGAGAGGGAGTAAGTACAAAGGAGATGCGAGGGGCAAGATTTTTATATCGACTGGAGGGTGCCTAGAATGCACTGCCCAGGGTGCAGATAGAAGCAGATTCATTATGGACTTTTAAGAAACTTTTAAATGGGAAATAAAATGATATGGATATTGAGTAGGCAGAAGAGATTAGTTTAGTTGGCTATTTGAATACTAATTTAATTTGCTCGACACAACGTTGTGCGCTGAAGAGCCTGTTCCTGTGCTGTACTGTTCTACGTTCTAACTGTAATGCACCATAACTGCCTTGATAAAGCACAATGATGCAAACTTATTAGTTTCTTATTGTTAATATACATTTACACAATATTATCTATGCTTTGAAAGATTTTTCTATCATTTGTAGTGAATAAACAAAATACAGTGTACGTTTTTTCAAAAAGGAATTAGTAAATTCATTCTTCAGTTGCTCAGAGAAAATTCTTGACACAATTCTTTATGAATTAAATAAACCATATGGGAAGTATTTAGCAGGCCTCCTTGTAGTTAGCCTACTAGATTGTTGTCTCCCTTCAACTAAAAGTAAATGGCCTGGAGATACAATATAATCTCACTCTTCACCCGTAGATACAGATTTCCAACAGAAAACATTGTAACCGGCTCCTTGCGACACCATGAGATCTAAATTAGATTGCTCCTTTAGCCATTGAGGGGGTGCAGAATTAACCAGTGCCTCTTAATGGAGAAGTGAATTGTACCAATAGCAGGAAGTGAATCTGAATTGCAGAAAAAAAAACGGCATGATTATATTGCAGAATGGGCTAAGTGCGGACAGGAGCTGTTGGTGAGAAATTTAAAAATCTGCAGAAATGTCCCATATCTATGATGATCAGTAGAGTGGTCACAAGAGAGACTTAAGTTCAGTGGGACAATGAAACATAACAAATTGGATGTTCCACATTTTTTATACTGAACAATGTGCTGCCCTTTCTCTTCAAGGGAACATAGCTATAATATATAGAGCTGGCCGTTTAACACTGAGTTGCTTCTCTCAGAAGACAGTCAATCTCTGAAATGATTGGAGAGCCAGATCACAGCATATTCTTATAGATCCTATTTGAAAGGGATAGAAAAGATAGAGGCAGGAGAGCTGTTTCCACTGGTAGGTGAGACTAGAACTAGGGGACATAGCCTCAAGATTCGGGGGAGTAGATTTAGTATGGAGGTGAGGAAGAACTACTGTTCCCAGAGAGTGATGGATCTGTGGAATTCTCTGCCCAATGAAGCAGTGGAGGCTACCTCTGTAAATATATTTAAGACAAGATAGGATAGATTTTTGCATAGTAGGGAAATTAAGGGTTATATGGAAAAGGTAGGTGGAGGTGAGTCCATGGCCAGAGCAGCCATGATCTTATTGAATGGCAGAACATGCTCGAAGGGCCAGATAGCCTTCTCCTGCTCCTATTTCTTGTGTTCTCATGTTCTTATTCTTAAGATGGAGATTGATACACATTTCATCTGTGAAGGAACTAAGGATTATGGGAAATGGCACCAAAGAGGTGTTGAGGCAATCATCCTGAATGGTGGGGCAGACTTGAAAGACCAAGTGGCCTGTTCCTGTTGCTATTTTCTTGTATTCTTCTTGTAGTCCAGCCAGGAACAGAAGGCCAGAGTGGGGTAGTAATGGATCAGGGACACACCATCAACTTTTGCACAGAGATTGAGTGAGAAAAGATGTACTCTAGTCTAGCATGGAATTAGAATAATGGGAGATCCCTTTAAAACTTAAATGAGATGAATTTCTTCATCCAGAGGATGACAAGTGTGTGGAATTTGTTGCCAGAGAGAGGTGTAGAGGCTAAGTCATGGGGGACATTTAAGGCAGAGATTAGTAAATTCTTGATTGGTTTTGGGATTGAAGATTATGAAGAGAAGACTCTTCATAATCTACCTGAATGAAGAATGGGGTTGAAAAAAATCAGCCACATTTGTAGGACAAAGTAAACTCAATGGGCTGAAAGTCCTAATTCTGTTCTATATCTTATCGGTTAGGTAGAAATGAAGCAAAAAGCTGTTTTGGCTCCAGCGTTGGAGTGGAGGAGGAGATTGCATCAGAAATATTGCAGGACATGGGGGAAGAAGGATAAAAGGTCAGAGAATTATCTGTAGGTGTAACCTTGGGGTCGCTAAAGTGGTGGTAGAGTGCACATATTGGCCTTTTGGAAACTAAGGAGTTGAGGTGTGTAGTGAGGTGCTGGGGAGGTTGGATTTAACGTCCTCCTCTTCACATTCTTCTGGCAAACCTCTGATATTTACGTATTTTGTGGTAGCGCCTCAAGATGTGAGTGTCATGTACTAGGAGACTTGGCAAAAAAGCCGTGCATTCTCTGATGGGAGGCTTCACACAAAATCAATTCCAAGATTTACCCATTATTTCTCACATTGACCACACTTTACAACTACAGAAGACATAAGCACGCACCTCTTCCACCAAATGATCACCCGCTACAACCTTACTCTGATGTGCTTTCTCTTTGCAAGAAACAAAAGTGAAATCTTGGCAAACAATGAAAAACAACAGGTAGAGGGTGATGATACAAGCACACACTGTCTCTGGATTACATACTTATTAGCTCAGACAACAAGGCCGCATGTATCTGAGAGATGGATCTACTGCTGGTAAAATAATAAACATAAGTGGATTAATTTTGCTGCATAGGACAAGTATATCATTGATTACTAGAGGGTGATATTGCACAAAATGTCTTCTCCATTGGACGCAGATACATCTTCAATTAAATAGGTTGCTGAAGGTATGCACCAAAAAACATGTGGTGGTTTGGAAGCCAGTCAGAAAGCTGTCATTTAGTGTTAAGGAATATAAATCACCATGTCAGTATTGTCCAGTAATTTGGTATGGACCTCTTCCTAGATTACCTCTCCATGACCCCACTTGCGGACATACACAAGATGTGGTGCTTGAAGTTATTATCACGATTTCTATGGCAACTTTCACCCACGGTCTAGGTGTTTTATTCATGCACACCCACGTTGCTGGCACCATATTCATGAATCCAACAAATCTGAGGACATTAGCAATAACAGGAGTAAGAATGTTGGCTCCTCTAGCTGACCCATCCATGGCTCATGCCCTACCTTATCCCTGTTGATCTCCAACCTCTGTATCGTTTTATTCCCAGCATGTGTAAAGATTTACTTATTTTCAGAAAATTCCTGAGATCTACAAGATTCACCTCAAAACATTTCTTCTCAGACATAAATTGTTGTCCCGTCACTCTCCAATTCCATAAGTTCTGGCCAGAAATAAACAGCCTCTCTTTATTCCAGGTACGAAAGTTATTGACTCTAAATTGCATTGCTCCCAGCAATCAGACCCAATCTCAACAACAGAGGACAAAATAGTAAACTTTTGCTTGTAGCACGGTGTCATCAATGTCTTGTATAGTTATAGTGAAATTTTGTTACTTTTGTACATGTTGCAATAAAAAAGATCATCATATCATGCACATATTACCTTGCTTTGTTTCATGAACTATCGTACCAAAATTCTTCTGCATACCAACATCTGGATCAGTGCTGGGTCCATTGTTATTTGTCATCTATATCAATGATTTGAATGATAATGTGGTAAATTGGATCAGCAAATTTGCTGATGATACAAAGATTGGAGGTGTAGTGGACAGTGAGGAAGGTTTTCAAAGCTTGCAGAGGGATTTGGACCAGCTGGAAAAATGGGCTGAAAAATGGCAGATGGAGTTTAATACAGACAAGTGTGAGGTATTGCAGTTAGGAAGAACAAACCAAGGTAGAACATTCAAGGTAAATGTTAGGGCACTGAAGAGTGCAGTAGAACAGAGGGATCTGGGAATACAGATACAAAATTCCCTAAAAGTGGCGTCACAGGTAGGTAGGGTCATAAAGATAGCTTGTGGTACATTGGCCTTTATAAATCAAAGTATTGAGTATAAGAGCTGGAATGTTATGGTGAGGTTGTATAAGGCATTGGTGAGGCCGAATTTGGAGTATTGTGTGCAGTTTTGGTCCCCAAATTACAGGAAGGATATTAATAAAGTTGAAAGAATGCAGAGAAAGTTTACAAGGATGTTGCAAGGACTTGAGAAACTGAATTACAGAGAAAGGTTGAATAGGTTAGGACTTTATTCCCTGGAGCGTAGAAGAATGAGGGGAGATTTGATAGAGGTATACAAGATTATGACGGGTATAGGTAGAGTGAATGCGAACAGGCTTTTTCCACTGAGGCTAGGGGAGAAAAAAAAAACCAGAGAACATGGGTTAAGGGTGAAAGGGGAAAAGTTTAAAGGGAACATTGGGGTGGGGGGGGCTTCTTCACACAGAGAGTGGTGGGAGTGTGGGATGAGCTGCCAGATGAAGTGGTAAATGCGGGCTCACTTTTAACATTTAAGAAAAACTTGGACAGGTACATGGATAAGAGGTGTATGGAGGGATATAGTCCAGGTGTAGGTCAGTGGGACCAGGCAGAAAAATAGTTCGGCACAGCCAAGAAGGGCCAAAAGGCCTGTTTCTGTGCTGTAATGTTCTATGGTTCTATCTACTAGTTCATCACCGTTGAATAAATATTATTAATAGATTAGCCAAATGGGCACTGGAGGAAGTCATTGAAATGTGAGTCAAATCTGCAGTAGAATTTGTTAACTGGTTTGGGAGAAGGGGCCACGGGGGCAGGTGGGTGCCTTCTTTTTATAGTTAGTAATGGACTGAAAGACTTTCTGGTCTAAGAACAGTCATTTGTAGAAAACTGGTTTCACCGTTTGATGGAATATTGATATTTGGCAGCTTTGATTGTCTTCACCAGCTTATACATGACCTTCTTGAACTCTCCTTTATCTCCACTCTTGAAAGACCGTTCCTTCTCCAGATGAGTTGTCTAATCTCTGCATTGAACCAAGGTTTATTTATGCTGTAAGCTGGTGATAGTTTTAGTGGGGACACAGGCATCTACACAAAATCCGATATAGGAAATAACTGTGTCAGTATAGTCATCCTTGATGTTGGTACTAATTTTAATGATGTCCCAATCAGTGAAATAAAGCAGTCTCTTTCTCTTAGTATCTCTGTCGCTTTATCAGACCGTATTTTTATGAATTTACTCACGGTTTTCACTGTTTTCAGTTTTTGCCTGTATGCAGGGATGAGCTGGATCAGAATGTGGTCAGAATGCACAAGGGGTCATGGGATGTGCCGTGAAAGCCATTTTAATTGGGTTGTAGCAATGGTCCAGAATATTACCTACTCCAGTAACACATTTAATGTGTTGGAGAAAAGAGGGAAGTTTCCGTTCTGAAGCAGCGTGATTAAAATTGCTCATGATCATAACAGCAGAGGAACTCAGCAGGTCAGGCAGCATCCATGGAAACGAACAGTCAACGTTTCGGGCCAGGACCCTTCGTCAGGAACAGAAACATTGACTGTTCATTTCCATGGATGCTGCCTGGCCTGCTGAGTTCCTCCAGCATTTTGCGTGTGTTGCTTTAACCCCAGCATATGCAGAATATTTTGTGTTTATAATAACAGCAGAGTCTGGATAAGCATCTTCAGCCTCTGTAACTAGATCAGCAAATGTTTGTTGTGGCTCATGTGATTTAACTTGGGGGGGGAATGTACATGCCAGCCAAAATAACAAATAACAGGCCATTTGTAAATACAGACAAACAAAATTCACTCTACCACACTCATTTATCCCATCAGTTACATCCTAAAAAGAAACTCAGATATGTCAAATACAGTTTCCTTTCCATATAACCATGTTAATTCTGCTTAATCTAAAAAAAGTCTTAAGCACTTCGTTTCCCAACCTAATGAATTCCAACTTTTTCCCAGTTGTTGTCAGGTTAAGATTTTAGTTAGGTTTCTCAATGGCATGTATACTCATTGAGAATTACGAAGTATTTCTTTAAGTGTTGGAAAATTTTGGGAGTCCTGATGAAGGATGTTGGCCCAAAACACCGACTGTTTACTCTTTTCTATAGGTGCTGCCTGGCCTGCTGAGTTCCTTCAGCAGTTTGCATGAGCTGCTTGAAGTTGTAGCATCTGCAGATTTTATCTTGTTTTTTTCACCGTGAGTGTTGGTATTGTTTATTGACTGATTAATGTCTATTGCAGATGTTTTACAAGCAAAATAAAATTCTATAATCCCACACTTTAAAAAAAGCTGAGGAAAATCTGAAATTAAAATAGGAAATTACCAGACATTCTGAAAAAGTCCTGTAGCTTATGTAGAGAGAGAAGCAGGGTTAAAAATCTGAGGTCAGTAATTTTTCTTTAGAATTATATAATGAAAGATCATCAACCTGAAACACAAGCTCTATTTGTTTCTTCCAAAATCATGTCTTCTAAAATTCTGCTATATTTTAATCACTTCTCCCTGGAGGATCCATTATCAAGAGGTTACTAATTAATCCTGTCTCATTATGAAGGGCAAAATTGAAAATAGCCTGATCTCTAGTTAGCACCATGACGTATTGCTCCTGGAATATGAACATACTAACTGTCCTCTGACCAATTACAGGCTTTACTACGAGCATGGCTGATTTCATTTGCAGGTTATAATAACAATATAACTCATAGACATTAACTAGGAAGCCAAATTTTGTTCTGATATAATATCAGTGGATTGATAATTATTTATAAGCTATTTTACTGAACATTTGTTTCTCTTTCTTCTTCAGGATATTGATTGGCAACAACTTGCTTCATGCATAATTCTGATAAAGTGATTTGACATGGAAAGAAAACTGAATTGGGGCTTTTCTGCCAGCTCTTCAACCTTGACATAATTTTCCAACATAAGTGGGTGTGAATTAATTGAACTGTAGTAAACTGGTGGAATCATTGAGATCAGATAACATCTCTGGTAAGAGAAATTTTTTTAAAAATTAAATTAGTCTTTTAGGGACTTAACAGGTTCTAAGCAATACTCACAACATGCTGGAGGAACTTAGCAGGTTGGGCAGCATCCGTGGAAATGATCAGTCAACATCTTGGGCCGGAACCCTTTGTCAGGACTGAAGAGGGAGGGGGCAAACGGCAGTTCTCTGACACCTCCTCTTACTTACCCCTGGAACAGGACCCCACCAAAAAACATCAAACCATTGTCTCCCGTACCATCACTGCCCTTATCAACTCTGGAGACCTTCCATCCTCAGCCACAAAACTCATAATTCCCACACCCCGTACTGCTCGGTTTTACCTCCTCCCCAAGATCCACAAGCCTGACTGTCCCGGTAGACCCATAGTTTCTGCCTGCTCCTGTCCCACTGAACTTGTATCTGCCTACCTGGACTCCATTTTGTCACCCATAGTACAGTCACTCCCCACTTACATCTGGGATACATCCCATGCCCTCCACCTCTTCAATAACTTCCAGTTCCCCAGTCCCGACCGCTTCATTTTCACTATGGATGTCCAAACCTTATACACTTCCATTCCCCATCAAGAAGGCCTCAAAGCCCTCCGCTACTTTCTGGACAATAGACCGCACCAGTTCCCCACCACCACTACCCTCCTCTG